>NC_091485.1:16874342-17518356 GCF_947461875.1 Haliaeetus albicilla
CACAGGTGAACAGAGCTCACTTCCTAGGAGTTTTACCCATGGTCACTAAACACAGGAGCCAAAATCTGAAATGATGTGAATCTTTGTTAAATCATTAATCTGTGATTTCTGGATGATTGGAAGCACTCTGAAAACGTCAAGAAGACTGCCAACAAACTTCGTAAATAAAACTGAGAAAATCATAACACAGCAGCATGTAAGAACTTGTATAATCCAAAATACTCTAAATATTCTCTGCATATTTTTTGAAATTTACTGAAAACAGTCATACAAGCACACATGCCCATACACAAAACCTTGCTCTGTGTTACATGTTGACATGAAGAGTATGAATGTGCAAACTGCAACAGAAGCTCCATAGCGCCTTGGTGCATTCGCACGTATTTTTCAGAAGATGGACACAGACTAGGAGTAGTCCTAACTTTGGTTGTCTTTTGACTTATCCATGACATTTCAGGTGCTGAGAAATGAGATTTTTTTCTCTAAATGGTGCAAATGCCTTCTCTCTTTCATCCTTCAGATGAAGAACACAAAAAGAGACCATTATCCAAGGGTCCATGAGTTGTGACAATGGGCCGCACTCATGAGGCCCTTCCCAGGCACCTCAGCTTCCAGTGGAGTCCACAGAAAACTTGAGGGAAAGAATGAAGGGAGAAGAGGTCAATAATGGTGCAACCTATAAACCCCCCATCTTTGCTAACAAATTGGAAAACAGTGTTAGTTTCAATTACTGCCCTGTTCATCTTCAAACAGCTGATCTCTCACTCTGTCTCTCTCCATGAGATACAGATAGCCGTCGGAGAAGATTAAGGGCATTGCTGGTGCTCTTTTTATCTGTCACTGTGATATATATTGGCTGGGCCAAAATTTACCCTTAACAGTAATTCCCAATGGTAGATGAGCTAGAATGATTTATGCTACTTTATATCCCATGAGGTACCCCTGGAAAATAAAAAGACATTTCCAGACAAATTAAGATGACAACCAGACTTACAGAACGAAAATGTGGTAAGTGTATTGGTTTTCCCCTAACACCAAATTTAACATATAAATTGAATTGGTTTCAAATGCCAGATCATTAGATAGCTGGCATACACAGCTATTTTCATAAAAGACTGACCCATGAAATGTATTAATAGCATTTGGAAATGTCACATAGAGATAAACTGTGCTGATTGCTCAGCTTTTCGTATGTGCGCTTTCAGGAGTGTGCAGGTGTTATAAAATTAGACCCATTTCCTGGTGCTTTACATGTAATATTATTCTACTCAATTGTTTATCATCTCAGCTATTTTTTAAGTGATCATCTTATGAAAATATTTTTTCCCACATAAAGATTACAGGAAAACAGAGCCTAGACTCAAAGACTGTCACAGTTTGAGCCCAATTTGACAGTGTGGAGACTAGCTGGGCTCAGTTACCTGAACATTTTAATCACAGCTAGATGAGATTTTTTACAGGGGACACAACTCCCCTCACCTGCGGAGGGAAGATGGTGCCCTCCAGGAGGAAGATCAGACACGTCAGCACAGCAGTCCCTACTGTGCAGAGGGACTGCAGGCCCAGCTGTGCACATAAGGACAGGTAGCAAATTTCTCAAGAAATACATCAGTAGGAGCAGCTAACACAGAGCAGCACTGCAAGCTGCGTCTGATGGGAGCACACCAAGGCCAGATCCTGAAGCGTCCTCTCTTGATGGGCAGAGCTAGTTTCACCACCACCATCTGAACGACCCAGACAAGTAACTGCCTGCTCTTAGCAACCGAGCATTAACAAAACCAAACAAAAAGTTCCTATTACACTGAGTCCTTAAAACCAAACCTAAGAATTAAGTTACATTAAAAAAAAAAAAAGCTTTTCTCAGTAGACGATATTGTTTATTTCCCTCAAATGAAGCTATTCTGTCAGAAGAAAAAATTTAAAGCAAGAACTTACCGCCAAATATAGTGTCTACAAACATGGGTTTGTTGCCTGTATGAAGCATTCATAGAAACTCTGAAATGTAAATTTATAATCACATTTTCCAGTTATATTATAAAAACTGGAAATGTAAATACTTCAAAGATGTGAAAAACTTACGTTGTCATAAATTATGGATTTTTGCTTTTCTGTCTATTGGGGTTTTTGTTCTGCAGTTTTCCCTTTTTTTTCCTTTCTTTTTTTTTGTTTTGTTTGTTTTTTCCAATACATAGCCTCTCCAGAATAACAGCTGATTTCTAAGTGGAGAAATACTGCTTAAGTCTGACCTACTATAACCTGATTCGGTGCATTTTGTTTCAAATGAAAACAAGTATTGCTGAGTATTACTAATCACAAATGTCAGAGAGTAAAAAGTATACTATTTCAGTAGGATATCTGAAGATCAACTCTGTTGGAACAATTTCAGTGGCCTTTTACAGTCAGCAACTTTAGATTTCTAGGAATTTGTAATTGTTGTGTGTAGGCTTTCTTTTTTTAAGTCTGGGTATGTTGGAGCAATGCTCGCTATACCTAAACCAGGGAAGTGAGATGAGCCTACAGGCCCACGTAGCAGAACCTATTGGAGAATGAACCGATGTCACTAAAAGACTGAAATTGTATTCACCTGTAATGCATGAAAAATGTGAGTTTTAATATGTATGTCACAAAATCATAGAAAACAATAAATTGAGGAAACAAAGAAAACTTAGGTTTGCTTTGATGTGTTTTCACAACCAAAAGAAACATTTCCCTTTTTTCTACACTATCACATAGTATCTATGATTTACATACTGTAGTATGATACCATAGTAGTATGACTTTATGATCATATAGATCATAAATCATAGTAACCATATGGAGGAAGAGCATTCTGGTAATCAGCTGTGTTAAGTAAGGATTCAAATGTGTGAGAAAAAGTTTCCTGAAGATTTTTTTTTTTTTTTAATATACTAGAAAACATGAAGAAATGTCAAGTCCTTCAGATAATATTATTCCTCCTGTCCAATCTAGAGACAAATGGTTTCTAAAAAGTGTTCCTCTTATAATTCAAAGTAACTTGTACCAAGAAGACAAATAGTGTGTTTTATAAGAATTTCAAACATTATTTTAAGCTAGTTAATCTATGAAACATCTTTGTTCTGGTCTAATTTCCTTTACTGGATTCATCTGTCTCTAACTAAAATGCAAAACATCTCTAACAGAGGAACTGTAAGCTATACTCCTAATTGTAAATTAATACTTACATATTTAACAAGATGTACCTTGATCCTCACTAATATTAATATGAACTCAGAAGTGAAAAAACTTGCTCAAAAATAAAATATTTCTGTGGGGATGACAATAAGACTAAGAATGTAGTTCATCTGACCTGTTTGTAGATGTCTTTTAGGTAATTTATTAGGTAAGGTTAATTGTCAAGATCTTATTTAGACAGAAAGAGGGTGATTTAGGCTTTGTATGTTTGTACCTTTCTTTTTGTATGTTTGTACCTTTACTGCATTGTACCTTTCTTACAATGCAGTAAACCACAGATGCCTTTCTCTTTCCATTGACTGCTGAGGGAACCTGCACAGGCATGTTACGCTAGGTCTTTAACTTTCAGGTGCTTAAATTATTAAATTCAGTCTTAAGGAAACATGGGAGCCTCAGGCTTTGTATTATTAAAAAGAAATATGCTATCTATGCCATAAAGAATAATCATTCACAGGCGTGAAAAAAACTTAGATAAACTCTTAGGTTATTAACAGGCCTGTAACATCTATGAGTCAACAATAAACACTGTAATATTTCATCTTGTAGTCACAACTTTTCAATAAAGAGGAGCTTTATTCCATATTATGTTCTGTTCTTCTGATAATAAAATTAATTTTTCTACCTCATTTAGCAGTTGTATTCAGCAGGCAATGATTCTGGGAGTAGAATTAATTCACACAAACAGTACTAATAAAGGTAATGTAATAAAATAATAAAAAAGTAACAAGTAAAGCTAACAAAAAAAAAGGGGGGAAATTAAACATTTTGGACATTGTAACTTTGGCCAAGGCTCTAATATATCTTGTCAAAGTGACAGTGGGTAACTGTGGAGAAGCACTGGATGTTTTTTACTCAGCAGAAACTGTGAATAAGTTTGATTTAACTGAGGCAGAGAGGCTGCAAATTGATTTCTTGATTCATTTAGGACACAGTCAGAGGTAGCATATAGAAAACCCTAGAGAAAAGAGGACAGCATTATTGTTTCCTTCCTTAATAGGTGTAAAAGGTTGGAACTCTGTCAAGTGGAGGCAAGTTCATCTGTGTAAAAGACAATGTAAGGTATTTGCCCATCAGACACATCGATTGCTTGATGCAAGGGAGAACCAGAGGTGACAGCCTCAGCAGCCGCTGACAGCTTGCTGCCTCCCACATCTGGGGGAAGGAGATAACCGGGCGATGCTGAGCCAGCCCAGCCCTGCTGCCAGTCACAATGCCAAGCTCGGGCATGCAGGCGGCAGCTGCAGTGCTGACAAATCACAGGAGGTTTATTAGTCACGGCCTGCTCGGCCTTGCCCTCTACTGCTTCATGAAGTTAACAGTTAGTTAAAAATTGGTTCAAAATTAGTCCACAGCTAGTTAAAAATCAGTTCGAAAAAATCAAATTCAAAGTTATATATTCTCAGATCCCTCTCGCAAGAGAGGAAATGAATTTAAAGAAAACAAATAACCCTTTTCAAGCTTTGAAAAACTAAAATACTAAACTATGGTTTTCACATGAAAACCCCACCATTTTTATTTTTAAACACCAATGTATTTATAAACAATGGGCATAAAATACCATGGGCACAGTTTTTAGTTTTTAAAAAGAAGTTTCATTCAAGTGGCTTGCACTGAAGTCACAATGACTGAAAACATCTTTAGAGGGCATACCTCAACAGTAATTGCTTTAGATCTTCAGGACTTCTCCATTAGGTAGCTAGCTATAGATACATATTGGTAAGTTTGCATAAAAGTCTGTGCGTTTACCACTATATACCTTTTTATTTAAAAAATGAACTACATACATAAAAAAAGGAAACAATCTGATATCATGTCCATTAAATCACATATAAGCTCCTTAATTAGCAAACATAAGTTGGGGTTCATTTTTGATCATTTGCAAGGCCACAACCTGGCTGTGCAGCAATAATCCACCAGTGATATTAATGACGTGTTAAAAACCCATCCTTTTTAGTGTTGGAAATTATTTTACACTTTGAACTTCTGAAATACTTCTAACAATGCAGTAACTGTATATACATTTAGTTTATGCTTTGTTTTCCAATATTCATAATGCCTTTTAACTCTCCCATTTCTAAATCTGTGATAAAGAAAATAAAAATAATTATGCCTTTCTCTCGTAACCATCTTGCAAGTTACAATTACAGCAGGGGAATCATTTACCACTTTTTTAGATTCATTTGCCATTTGCTGATAACTTTAAGCAAAACCCATGGAGTTCAATTTATTCCATTAAACTCAACCCAGTCAAAGACCTCTTTCTATAAAGAATGAGAAAGCCAGGAAGAATCTTGGTTATCGGGTGGGTAAAGTGATTAAGCACCAAGTACTTTCTATTTTGCACTGATTCTTGTATTGAGCCAATCTTTGTGATATTTATGTATCAGTTAGGAAATTGTGCTAAAAATCTTATCAAAAGGCATTATCTTGAAATATTAATTTTCTTTCCATTCTTTTCATCCTTCTGCCTCCTACACAGAAAAAAACCCCATTGTTTGGGGGATATTGTCTAAGCATTCTAAAGAGGTATGAGCATTTGGATTTGGATTTAGATGTAGTGAGGTTGGAAGGAGTTCTTAGATATTGTATTAAGATGCTGAACAAACTGAACACTATATAAGAAAAAACGCTGTGACATGAAGAGATTAACCTTAGCCTTGAAAAGAAACAGTACCATCTTTACTAAGGAGATGAAGCCATAAACATGCTGTAAGCATCCAAGCCACTCTCCTACCTTATCAGGCATTTTCTCCCTTCAAACCTTCTCTTCTATTGTACAAGTAGTAAATAACCTAGCAAAAAAAACTTTTCTTTTTTTTTTTTCTAGTTTGTTCAATTCATAGCATACAATTTCTCCATTCAAACAACAAACAAGAGGGGCTGACCAGGGGCAGCAAAAGTGGCTGGTGTTAGAAGAGAGGGAAAAGGCAGCCTAAAGTCATGGTGCTACTGAAAAAACTTATGTTAAACTATAAGCTATAAACTATAAACTCTCCTTTAAGAGGATTGGAGAAGAGCAAGGTAGCACTCTGAGGGGGTAAAAAGGTGACTTCTTACAATTCATTTACCATTTAGCACAAAAAGAACTGAATTTTTAGTACAGAACAATGTTCTACTGAGAGCCGGTGGAGGAAGTGCTCTTCAAGGTGAAGTGCTTTCATTGTAGATGAATTATGTGGCCTGTATACTGAATCAGTTGCTGTTTCCACAAAGATGGCATTATAAATCCAAATAGACCGAATTGCAAGAATCCTGATAATAGATCATATTTTGCTTTAAGATTGCCTTTTCACAAAGCCTACTTGGTCTCCATTTGATCCCAGCCACAAATAGTTCAGCATCCAGTTTGATATCACTTTGAAAAAAAATCAAGTGATGTGATCTACAGATAAAAATGCCCTCTCTTCCTGTTTATATGAACCAACTGGATTTGTATGAGATAACTTTTTTTTTTCCTTCTGATTCTCTTTAACAGAGAAAGATATTCTTTTGAAGCATTTCACAGAATTCGATCAGCTTGGAATTTTTCAACTTTGAAACAGCTCAGAGTTCAACTGTTTCCTCAAGGTAAAATATTTTCTTCAAGCTAATCACAGTTTTAAGCAGTAGAACTGTTCTATTTATTTATTTTGAATATTGCTCTGTGTGTTCTGTAAAAGTCACCTGATATCAAGTAGAGAAAATGGCAAGACATCCCAAAAGGCATATTCAGAAGATCTAATAACCCTTATCTATTCCCTGTTCTAGCTGCCATGTTACCTCTTTTCTTTTGGGGGCTGTGTGTGAATGTTTTATACATTTGTTTCTTTTAGTTTTACCTAATCCTTCTTGACACCATTTCAGCAATGAGTAGAGTCAGCACATTAGATTTATTGGTTAATCTACACAGTAGAGCTTATTTTCATGTTCTGCGAAAGCTTGAAGCCCTTGTATTTATTTGTTTGTTAGGAAAATTGTATTTTCTATCCAGTGTGGCATTTTTATTTTGTTTTCACATTGCTATGCTACCGCTTTTTGCATGGATAACAGCCCTGGCCCCTTCCCAGAGTGGGGGATTTCTGTGCCGTTCTTAAGATTCCATAGCACCATGCCAATACCTTGTCCCTGCTTCTACTCCTTTGTTACCGCACAGCTGTGAGGGTGAAATAGTACAATAACATAATCAGCATTAGCAATACACATTTTGAGTCATATTTCAGTTAAGGGCAAGGAGGTCACAGAAGTAATTTGAAGGAAAATGAGAGTGAAAATGTACAGAATTCACTTTCCTGTCTGACAGTTGTTGGTAATAACAGCAGGAACTCAATTAAAATATTAGTGCTCTTTTGTACATCTGTCTCTATAGTAAAACTGTGAGACCAAGGAGTAATCCCAGTTTATCTCTACATGAATTTTCAGCCAGTTGTCTAAATACTTTAATCTTAGGATTTTTTAAACAGAGTGCTAGTGAAATTATGATGCACTACTGAATGAAGTTTCAACCCAAGGTAATTGAGAACATCTCTGTATTTTGCAAACACCCTGCACAGGAAAATACCCTCGCATTCATTACACTGGTATATGATGTCCTTTATGAAAGCAGTTAAATATATTTCTGTGATTTAGGCACTGATTTTCAGAGTGGCCTTTTAATTCTGAGTGTCCAGAGGACAGATGTTTTCTTTAAAATCAATGCTTAACTGTTGAAGGCTAAATAGACAGTAACACACACAATACAAAGTTCATATGCTCTGTAACTGTCTTTGAGGGACAAAAAAAAACTAAGCAAAAAACCCCCATAAAAACTAGTTGTATATTAGAAGTCCTGAACTATAGGACATCTAATAAAAAACATTTTCCATAAGAGACCTCTAAAAAGTCAAAATGCGCTGAACAGTAGTAAGCTTGGAAAAGGGAGATGAGAGGAAACTTATTAAGGAAGCTGCCTATGTTATCTCACAGCTCATGAGAGCTTCCTCGACAAAGCAAAACTTACCTAAAATCACAAAAAAAACCCCAACCCTTCTATTATTGTATGAGACAACAAAAGAAATTTATGATAGTGGCGTATCTAACTGTTGCTCGTTTTCTTTCACTTTTGTTAACAATCTTCTTTTTATGTCTCTGAATAGTTTTCCACATCCTGTTGGCTCTCCTGCCATTTATCCACTATTTACAAGTCCTGGGCAAGAAGCTGTAAAAGGACCCAAACCACCTGGAATGATAGGACATAGCTAGCATGACACAAAATGTAAATCTATTGATAAAGTCTGATAGAATGATGAGCAGTGGAATTCCGCCCAGGGAGAAATAGAGGTGTCAGTCTGCTCTTTGTATTAAATGTGCAGGGGAAACTTTCAGGTTCAACATCCTGCTGAAAGCTGGCACTAGAATTAAAATGCAAGAAAAGAATGAAATAAAGCAACATAAAATACAATAAAGCTGTACTGGCAATTCCCATCTGGGCTCTTCTTTTCACACTTGCAGGATTAAAATGAATAACTGATGTACTCAGGAATCTCATGAAAAAAGAGCTACAGAAATCATTAACCTAGGGAATTAAATTATATAGAATCGGTTCTCTAAGACACTGAAGTTATAGGTAGATTCGATGATTAAAATGACCCTATACATTTACTAGTGCAAAGTTCCCAAACAATGTTTATGATATTTATAATATTTACCAATGCTATTTAGGAAATTTGCAGTGCAGCAGGCCTGTTTTATGATTTTAATCTGCCCAATTGCTAAATGTTGCATAAAGCAGAAGGTGTGGGGAAGGAGGGCAAAATTAAGCAGACAAAAAGAAAACTGTTATTGTTCTCAGAGTTAGTGGGTAATCTCAAATCAATTCAAAGTAAAAGACTTTCAGTTCATGATCAAGAAGCTGAGAAGCAGGGAATTATTGGAACTAAGCAAATATATAAATACTTTTTGTTACTTAATTTTGTCACATCCATCTTGACACCACCCAGCAAAACAGTTGACTATGCCACACTTATTTTAATCCAAAAGAATGTCCATGACAAAATGATGTGATTCATAACCCATTCTACAAGAAACTTCTCCTTCAGTCTTGCTCTTCTACATCTTTCTCATCACCTGAGCAGTGTCACTGCAAATTTTATCTGTGTACTGGGAACAATAACAATTGAGTCTAGTCCCATTGTTTTCATTAGATTGCAAAATTCAGAGTGTGCCATCCTCTGTTACTGTTAAATCCACACAGCTTTTATGGACTTTAACAGCTCAGTTTGGGGAACTTTTTCAAAATAAACTCTTAATAAATTAATAATATAACTCATAGTCTCTTTTAACATGGAGAGCGCTACTGTTACCATACGCTGGTTTCTCGTTCCTTTTCATTCCCCTTGACTTTTTGATTGGCTTACTATGCAACATACAACTACTTCTGAGAAAGCATGGAGCGATCAAAGCTCATTTTTCACTAGCTAAGGAATTGACACCTATTTATTAAATATATATATATAATCCATTAACAGTGGACTTTATAGACCTAAATAATTTAAGACCATTACTGTCTGCAGGATATGAGTTCTGGCTTATATAAACTAGTGAATTAGGTCTTTGTCCATTCAGTTACTATGGCAACTTTATGGACTTCCCAGTTTCAGCTGGCTTGCAATGAATTAAAGTCAGAAACTCTGACAGACTCCTGGAAGGAGGGGAATTGTGTGGATGAAACTAGCTTTAAAGAAGTGAGATATCCGTAGAAACCTATTTCAGTAACTTCTTTTGTAAGAACTTATTTTGGGATCAAATTTAAACAGTCTGATTTAGTGAATTATGGCATCTTTGAGAACTCATGCATATTCATATCTTTATCTGCATTGAATTTATTCACTCGGCTGTGTAGGAACCAGAGAATGCTCCCAAGCCTGGCAAAGGAAAAGAAATGTCTACAAAGCAGGCATGCTGAGGGCCAGGTCCAAGGCCAAAAAGTGGCTTGAAAAGTATCCACTCATTTCAATGGACTTTGAAGTGCTATTTCTTCACTACAAATTTTCATGAACCACGATGAAGGGATGAACTTTGAAAGAAGTACCCAAAGTCTTACACACCAATTTCACAAAAAATATGACTATGTCCATGAAGAGGTCTCCTATGTCCTAGCCTGGGATTTTCTTAAAATATTACTTCCTAGAGGAAAGTCCCCCACTCCTGTCACAAACATAGTAATTAATCCAGTGAGGTTTGGGAAATACAATCTATGCTTGTTTTTCCTGCTTTTCTTCATGAGTTGCTAGCTGAATTTACAGAGACATGTAAAAGTTACCAATATAAATAGTAATAAAGCTTACTGAAGTAGTCCTGGTCATATTTTGCCAACTAAATGCTGTAAGTCTCTAATTTTTATAGGCATGTTTCCAAGGGCAAGTATTGGTTATGTTTCCTTCTATTTGAGAAAATTAATACAGATAATGGTATGAAATTAGTTTTAGAAAGTCAATTTTACCCATAATATACTTTAAAGTTTCATTTAGTTTGGTGTTCATTGGTTTTGGGTTTGGGTTTGGTTTTTTTAAACTTTACCTTGTTACTTTGTTTTCTTTATTCAGAAAATTTATTCAGGAAGTTAATATTTCACCTTTACACATTCTTATTTAAAAGAAACACAGAAATCCTGGAGCTGTTAGCTCTTCAAACATGGATCATCTGCGGATAAGTTTGCTATTTGCAAAGGCCTCACGTTTCTTCCTTAGTTCAACTGCCAAGCCTTCTGTCTCCTGCTTTTCAACACAATTCTTCATGGATCTTTGAAATCTTCTCAGACTACTTCTGCCTTCCATAACCTCTGCTCCTTTCTTGACTGCCAAACTTCTTTGGTAGTATATGTTGGGCCGCTTCACCATCAAGGTCTGATAACAATAACTTCTATAATTTTCTTAATCCATTCTCTTACCTCCTTTGCTCCAGAGAAACTACTTTGACCATGTGCTGCGCCGCGCTGATGTCACAGCACCAACACCAGATTTTGATGTTTTAGTTATTCTTTTGAAACAACTGGGAGAGTACTTCATAATTAACAGAGCTCTCTGCTGCTTTCTAACAGACATGGGGCTCTTGCACTGAATTTCTGCAACTCCTACAGATTTCAGCTGAAAGGACACAAAACCATTCCAGAAGTAATATTTCTGAATAACTTCAATTGAGCTAAACTAGATATATCTATAGAATTTAGCTCAGTCTGGCTTTTAAAGCTGAGGAGAAAATTGGAACATGCAAAGGACCTGCCTGCTGGTTTCCCCAGCCCTGCTGTACAGTGGTCCGCGTGGACCAGGAGGCAATTCATCCTGTGAATGTCTCCCGTGGACTGAAAGGCCCCTGGCCCAGCACACTTGGTGCTCCTTTCCAATGCAGGTCTGACTCTGTCTAGCTTCTTTCTTTCTTGATCACTGCATGAAAATCAAGCGTTACATTTTAAACACCAGGCTCTTCTAGTCTCTCACTTCTTGTCACTTACCACTCACCATGATTCCTACCTATTAAAGTTATCCTAGCCAGGATTTACTTTAGTGTGAACTCCTCCTATTTCTGCCTCTCCTCCACTTGCTTCTTGGCTTAAGAAGCTTCTTTGAGTGAAAGAAAAAGTAGGTAATGAATTTGAAAAGTGTTGAGTTTGACTGTGCATTTTAACATTCTTGTAATACATAAAGTACTGAGAATACCTGCTCAGTTGGAGATACAACAGCTAAGGCTACAAAGTACATAAGCGCTCTTGAAATAGGCAAAATTACCCTCTGAATGACTCACAGGGACTCTGGTTCAACAATATAATACAGCACAATTTATTTTTTACAATAGGTTTCTATGAAATAAAATATCAAAAGAAATCTGTACAGAGAGGCCTGACTGAGAGATAACATTGAACAGAGAAGCAACAGAGGCTCACACAGGTAATGGGGGGATAATGACACACAAACATTAGAGAGAGGTAAAAAACTTGGATAAAGATGCAATAAACTGTTATTGCAGATAAGTTACAGTGGTGGGGACAGAACCGATGGTGAGTAGGTAGTACATCGATCTTAGGTGCAAACAGAAAAACAGTTTTTAAATGAAGATTGGGAAAAAAGCAGGGAGGGACTCTCAGTGGCTCAGCTTCTCGGTGAGAAAGGAAAATTTGATGTAGGCTAGGAAGAGGAAGAATCATGTTTTGCCTTACCAGTAAGGTAATAACTGGTTGGAAAAAGAAAGAAATGAATGAAAAGTTAAAAAAAAAAAACAGAACAGAAAATACGGAGAAATAACAATATTTTGCCAGCTTCAAAAAGAACTGGGTGTCTGGCTTTCTTCTATCAGGAGTATTAGTCCAGAAGATAAGTAATCTTAACAACTAGCAATAACAATTAACTGAAACAATATCAGCTGAATTTTGGGGGTTGCTTTGAAGTCTTTAGCCATATTGAATTTTTAATCCAATTTTCCACTGCTCTCACTGCTTTTTTTCTTTCTCTTTTCCTTTCTAAACTACTGTAATACACTTGAAAAATGACCGGAATTTAAGGACCTCAGAAAAAAAGTGTGTTAAAAAGACAGCATTTTACCAGAAGTATGTGTGGGTGTTCGTGGCACCAAATAATAGCTAGGAACTTTTCAAAGGCTATTTCCTACATAGATACGATACATTACAATAACCACCCAAAACCACAGTATGACCTGAACAATGACTTTTAGAAAAGCAAGTTTCAACACAGATTCTAGTGGTGTTCCTGACTTCCTGATTAATGGATTTTTAGTCAAAAGGGAATTTATAATTAATAAGAATGTCCCAAGATATCTTAATTCAATTCAAGGTAAGGACTATGTTGAATGATAATGGAAGTATAAACAGTATTTCCCCCCCTCATTTTGCAGGAAGAGATATGTTGCGTGTACCAAATAGCAAGATGATAGGAGAAAGAGGAATTTTATTTTATGGATAAGGATGAAAGTGACGGACAAAATTTATGCTCTGAGATATTATAGGAAGAAAAGGCAACTTGACTATGAAGAGTGTCAAGACCTAGGTCCCAGATACAATGCAACTTAGATTTTTTTAATTTTTTTTTTTTTTTACCTGAAACTGCTCTCTGATATTAGGACATAGGAATATCAGAGGGGTCTAAAGTAATCCCTATCCTTTAAAAATTGGTTTAAAGTGAAGAATTTTTGGAGGATGCAATATCAATAGCTAGACAAGGCATTCTAGTTTTAGGATATTTTTTTTTTAAGACTCTCATAAAATGTGATTTCATTAAAAAAAAAAAAAATATGCACAGTTTGCAAATCTGATGGGTTTTGTTGGAGTATACCTGGAATATTTTATTCCACACCTTGAAACAGAACAGAAAAGAAAAGAAATCCTTTTTGAAAATCTTTTACATTAAATTGATTATACAACACCCTTTATTTGGCCTGGATGACCTAATGCTCTGTTCCTATCCTGTTCTGAATACCTTGGCACCTGGAAAGTGCTTACAAAGTTTAATGGAACCAAGTAAGAACTGCACTGGATTAATACATCTTTGGTATATGAGACAGATTAAGAAAGGATATTAGCCTTTAATGTAATTGATAGAATAAGTGAAGAAAGAGGATAAGATTTGTTCCTGGTAACAGAGCAGAACAGTGAAATATTAAAAAAATGAATATGGAAGAGACAAGCTTCTGCACATTGAGACCTAAGCAGAACTGAAACTGAGGTTACCCCATTGCAAGAGATAATGTAAGGTTCATCAGCTGAGAACTAGACTAAGAGAATAAAAAGGCATGAGATGATATTATATTTTTAGCAAGTTTGTCAATTAAGTCTTTTCCATCTCTACTTCTCCCAATTCTGAAAACTACAAATACTCTTCAGTTTGTTGTCTCTATTGAAAAGCAGGCAATTTCTACCCTTTCCTGTCTGATATTATTGCAACCTTTCTGAGGGAGGTGCATTCTTTCAGCATTTTTCCAACTGACTTCCACTGTGGTGGTGCACAGTGTGCATGTACATATGTATGCAAGAGACATTGTCTGTTCATGAATTTAAATTGTATCTTTAAACTGTATTAGGTATCAGAGCAAATTTTATAACTTATAATGAAAACTCTTAATACTGTTAAAAGTAATTGTTCCTGTTTTATTTACCTTAATGAGTTTCATTAATAAACAGATCACAGGGTAAGTTAATGAAAATTAAAAATTATCTTTTTTTCTTTCCTTGCTTTTTTTTTTTATGTGAAGGAATGGTTTCTTTAACTGCTTGTAAGAGACTGGTTTTATGATTATTTATTTACTTTACAAGTGAGTCCTGGTAAGTTCTCTCAAATATAAGCATTTGAATCTGATTTCAGTCCAGTTTCCCATTGACATAGACTGGATGATTTCATTTAAGGGTGTTTCTGATTTACCTAATTTTATGTGGAAAATTGACTCTAAAACCAAAACCACCTGTTTAACAATAAGTCAAATTATAGCAAAAAGCATCTGCTTAACTGAAATGTTGAAGCTTCTTTTTATCCTTGGGCATTTCATGTTTGCAGGAATTAAATCTCCTCAAAAACCATGGGAGAGGTGAATTCATTGCACTATTAGTTTTAGTGTATGCAAAGAATAATTATGAACGAAAGCAAAAAAAAAAAAAAGGAATCTGAATCCTAAAGAGAGTTTTGGAGCATTTCATGAAGTGCCTTCCTGAAATTCATTTGGCAAACAGTTTCAAGTGTGAATCACAGAATGTGGTCCTTTACATCGTTATGCTGACAAGTGGTTCTTCAGTACTGAGTGGTATCCTGCAGAGCCGAAAATGTTCCAGTAGGATTTGCCCAGTGAATCAAACATCTTGTAATTGGATTTACTACTTCTCTACGATAAAAAGCAAATGCCAGAAGGCAAGAATTTTTGTTTTTACTGTGTACATGTGTTAGTCTTTTTAATCAGCAAAATATTTATGCTAAAAGACATGGGTTTAGTCATAATTTTCTTTAGTGCAAATTATCTTAAAAATAAATAATAGTCATAGTTAAGGAAAGCTACAATTAAAACAAAACATTTACTTATTTTTAGTGTAGAGAGTGCAGTGTACCACAACTACTGGCATAACTGAATCTTTTAGCATCTCAGCATCTGTTTACTAAATTGATTTTTTCATCAGAAAAAAATTGCTGAAGCTATTGAATGACTGCAGAAAATGAACATAATTTTTCATAAAGTTAAGTCCTAAGGTAAGCCTTTCAATTTTTCTTTAGCAAGTAAGCATCTGGACTGAAGTAGGATGTAGCTGTATGGCAGAATAGTCTGTGAAAAAGAACTAAATATAATCATTAATCCACCAGTGTTTAGACAAGAGACACAGCTATACCTACTTCATTTTTCTTTTCTTTTTCTTCCTCACAAGAAAGTGAAGTGGGAATATCTGTGTCTTTTGTCTATGAAACTATTCACCAAATAACTTCTATTCTTCAGTTAATAACATGCAGAAAAGCAATGCTTCCAAAATAAAAGAAGATACCATAACAACCAGGGAGAAATCCTCAAGGTTTAATTACCTCTGGGGAATCTGCTGGAGCTCTGCATGTGTGTCAGTGTGATGTTCTCAGTGATACCTGCTGATCCCCTTGGGGAATTTCAGTAGACTCCCAGAGAAACTTTTAATTTTTCTTTATTACCTTGTGATGTTCCAGATTTAATTTTAATATTATCTTGGTCCCAGCTGAAAAACAGTAACACAAGGACTCACAGGGAAAGTTTACAGTAATATCGGATTGTCTTTGGTTCCACCAATATGCAGTGTTGACCTTAACCAGCACTCCCAAAGTCACCTCTGCAGAACAAAAGCAGTCTGGCAGAGTCTTGCCCACCAGAACTTTATCCTTCTCCACACGCTCTATTCTGTTGATAGGAATGGTGTGGGTGACTCCTTCTTTGTACCCAGAGATTTTTTAGATGGGTTGGGTCATCTCTATCAGGTTGTTTCAAAAGGAGCTCAAAGGAATTTGAATGAGAAGACTTGAGTCTCCTTCTGCCTTGGACATGACTGAAGTGTTTGAAGCTGTACTTCCAGCTCTGTGTAATGTGATTGATAACAGTGAATGAAATAATTATATCATATTTCCAAAATCATGAGAATCTTTGTCCACAGAGTCACAGCAGTGGCAGCAGTCCCCTAAGGGAAGCTGAACATAGGAATGCTGAACCAGACCCAGAAATATTGAGCCGGTCCCAGCTACATATATCTCCAGCAAATTGCAGATCAGCAACCAATTGCTTGGTTCTAAAAATACTGGTGGAACAGGGTTGAAGAAGGCAAAAGACTGGCTGTCTCATCTTGTATGCTCACATCTACTAGGAAATAGGTATTGTGCAGCCAGTTTTATATGACAAAGTTTGAATGGAATAGAATAGCACCAGTAGTCACTGGCTTTAATTCAGGAAAAGGCTATTTCTCCTTGTTGGTTTACTCATGTCTTTTGGTGATTAATATAACTCCAGTAATGGAATGAGAATGACTAAAATACTGTGGCATGAGGCTGTAAAACATACAATATATCACCCCATCCTCTATACTATCTCCTTTGGCTTGTGGGCTGAACAGGGAACAGCTCTACCACTTGTTTTCTTCAGTCACTGCAGGAAATCCCATCCTTCACTTTTGAACCCTTTCCCCTCATTTAAAACAAATGTCCTACCTTTCCCCACAGTTCCTATAGGTTTTTAAGGGGAGACATAAGATTTGAAGAAATAAATATCACAATTTGATACTGTAAAAGATGTTTTGAATCTCTAGTATGGACAGATTTCTGGCTACTGCTTTTCATACTCAGGGTTTTCTCATCTGAAATGGCATCTCAGCTTTTTTTCTACAGTGCCACAGGTATTCTACTAAAATACTACAGTCAGATAATATGTGTCAGTGTACTACCTGGAAAGATAATCAGTAAACCATTACAAAACAATAGGAATGACAGGATTTCTAGTCAGTCAGCTCTACACTGATTAAAATCCACAGACTTAAAGGCACTAATCAACTAACAAATTCATTTCTCTAAAGCTGTTTAGTCCATGTATAACTGACAGATAATTACTCTGGCAATTCTATATAATAGTTTGAAGGCCTTCCCTAATGGTACAATAGCATATTTACAAAATGAAGAAAATAATGTACCAATTAGAATGAAGTCAAATTTATATCACATTCATAACAACTAAGTAATTGCTTTCCATGTAAGTGAAGTGCTGGGTGACTAGTGGAGACACATGCAGCCGTACTGTGTTAATATGCACTACCAGTCAATACAATTTGGTCAAATGTCACATCAAGACGTGCATTAAAGAAGACACTTCTCAAGGTTAAGTAGTAGCTTTTAAAATAGCTAGTTGTGCAACAAACTAGCAAGACTATTGCTGATATAGCTCTAATTAATTGACCGAAGATATTATTACATTTTAGATGTTAGTTCTGATAGCCATGGTATAAATAAATTCAGCATACTTGTTAGATGTGGCAGTCCAAATTTAAGTGTGTGAAAGACCAGAAAGTCAAAAAAGACTATATTAAAATATTTCGATTCAATACAAATAATAGCTAAAACTAAAACAATATTAAAAGCTAAACTAATCATAAAAAAAAGAAATCAGGCAGATAAACATAAGCTGAGAGGCACTACAGAAAAGGTGACCTGAGCTACAGCAGGACTAGTATCAAATTTATCCATTCACAAAAATCAATCAATCAATCAATCACACAATATGTATGAGTGTTATACAACAACTGTGATATTCAGTAAAAAATGTTCAAATAGCAAAATAAATTCTTTCAAATTTTAATCCTTTCTTCCCACTGTCGCTTTTATCAACTCAGTTAAACATTACTATCACAATAGTGACTTCTGTGCCAATCTGCAATGGTAGTTATCAATGGAACCAGAGGGCAAATCCAGCATAGTTGGAGCTAAATATGCCATATTTATTCCTTAGAGGTTTAGTATGCCTTTTTCTAGTGTCTCCAAATAAAATACTTAAAATACATGAAGAATGGAAAACTTACATAAAAAAAGTATCTTGGCACTGATTGCAAAAGTTCAAATCACAGCTAAAAATCAATGAAAATGGTAATGCAGGGTTTCTAACACACCAAACCTATAAAAAATATTATCTGCCTCTATGTGAAATTCAGCAACAGTAAGGAGCAGCAAGAATAGGACAAATTCAAACACAAAAAGGAAGACTACAGAGGGTGGAAGCAAGGACAAATAGCCTGGGAGGAATGCAGAGAAATTGTCTGAGCAGCCATGGATCAGGTTAGGAAAGCCAGAGCCCTGATAGAATTAAATCTGGCCAGGGATGTTAAGGGCAACAAGAAAAGCTTCTATAGGTACATCAGTGATAAAAGGAAGACTGTAGAAAATGTGGGCCCTCTCCAGAAGGAAATGGGAGACGTGGTTACCTGGGATATGGAGAAGGCTGAGATACTCAATGACTTTTTTGCCTCAGTCTTCACTGGCAAGTGCTCCAGCCACATCACCCAAGTTGCAGAAGGCGAAGGCAAAGGCAGGGACTGGGAGAATGAAGAACCGCCCGTGGTAGGAGAAGATCAGGTTTGAGACCATCTAAGGAACCTGAAGGTGCACAAGTCCATGGGACCAGATGAGATGCATCCGTGGGTCCTGGGAGGACTGGCAGATGAAGTAGCTAAGCCACTATTCATCAGATTTGAGAAGTCATGGCAGTACAGGGAAGTTCCCACTGACTGGAGAAGGGGAAACATAACCCGCCCTTTTCAAAAAAGGGAAGACTTGGGGAACTGTAGGCCAGTCAGTCTCACCGCTATGCCCAGCAAGATCATGGAGCATATCGTCCTGGAAACTATGTGAAGGCACGTGGAAACCAAGGAGGTGATTGGTGAGAGCCAACATGGCTTCACTAAGATAAATCATGCCTGACAAATTTGGTGGCCTTCTATGACGGTGTTACAGCATTGGCAGATCAGGGAAGAGCAACAGAAGTCATCTATCTGGACTTGTGCAAAGCATTTGAATTGTCCCGCATGACATCCTTTTCTCTAAATTGGAGAGACATGGATTTGATGGATGGACCACTCAGTGGATAAGGAATTGTCTGGATGGTCACACTCAAATAGTTGTGGTCAATGGCTTGATGTCCAAGTGGAGATCAGTGATGAGTGGCACTCCTCAGGGATTGGTATTGCAACTGACACTGTTTAACATCTTTGTTGGTGACATGGACAGCGAGTGCCGACAACACCAAGCTGTGTGGTGTGATTGACACTCTAGAGGGAAGGGTTGCCATCCAGAGGGACCTTGACAGGCTTGAGAGGTGGGCCTGTGCAAACCTCATGAAGTTTAAGAAGGCCAAGTACAAGGTCCTGCACATGGGTTGGGGCCAATCCCAAGCACAAATACAGGCTGGGCAATGAGTGGATTGAAAGCAGCCCTGAGGAGAAGGACTTGGGGGTGTTGGTTGATGAGAAGCTCAACATGACCCAGTAATGTGCACTTACAGCCCAGAAAGCCAGCTGTACTCTGGGCTGCATCAAAAGAAGTGTGACCAGCAGGTTGAGGGAGGTGATTCTGCCCCTCTACTCTGCTCTGGTGAGACCCCACCTGCAGTACTGCATTCAGTTCTGGGGCCCCCAACATAAGAAGGACATGGACCTGTTGGAGTGAGTCCAGGAGGGCCATGGAGATGATCAGAGGGCTGGAGCCCCTCTCCTATGAAGACAGGCTGAGACAGTTGTGGTTGTTCAGCCTGGAGAAGAGAAGGCTCTAGGGAGACCTCATAGCAGCCTTTCAGTACCTAAAGGGGGCCCAAAAGAAAGCTGGAGAGGGACTTTTTCACAAAGGCAGGGTAGATTTAGATTAGATGTAAGGAAGAAGTTCTTTAGTGTGAGGGTGGTGAGGCACTGGAACAGCTTGCCTAGAGAGGTTGTGGATGCCCCATCCCTGGAAGTGTTGAAGGGCGGGTTGGACAGGGCTTTGAGCAACCTGGTCTAGAAGAAGGTGTCCCTGCCCAGGGCAGGGGGTTGGAACTAGATGATCTTTAAGATCCCTTCCAACCCAAACCATTCTATGATCCTGTGATAAATTGCACTTCTTTGCACAGTCTGGAACATTTTATCATTGTTCTGTACAGATTTAAAAAAAAACAAAACAAAAACACCAAACCACAAAAGATATGCACTAATTAAACTAGTTGATATATACATATATAATCATAGAATCATTCAGGTTGGAAAAGACCTTTAAGATCATCAAGTCCAACCATTAACCTAACACTGCCAAATCCACCACCAAACCATGTCCCTAAGTGCCACATTTACATGTCTTTTAAATGCCTCCAGGGATGGTGACTAAACCACTTCCCTGGGCAGCCTGTTCCAGTGCTTCATAATCCTTTCAGTGAAAAAAGTTTTCCTAATATCCAATCTAAACCTCCCCTAGCACAACCTGAGGCCATTTCCTCTTGTCCTATCGCTTCTTGCTTGGGAGGAGAGACTGATCCCCACCTCCCTACAACCTCCTTTCAGGCAGTTGTAGAGAGCGATAAGGTCTCCCCTCAGCCTCCTTTTCTCCAGGCTAAACAACTCCAGTTCCCTCAGCTGCTCCTCATAAGACTTGCGCTCTAGACCCTTCACCAGCTTCATTGCTCTTCTCTGGACATGCTCCAGCACCTCAACGTCTGTCCTGTAGTGAGGGGCCCAAAACTGAACACAGTACTTGAGGTGCGGCCTCACCAGTGCTGAGTACAGAGGGATGATCACCTCCCTGCTCCTGCTGGCCACATTATTGCTGATACAAGCCAGGTTACTATTGGCCGTCTTGGCCACCTGGGCAGACTGCCGGCTCATATTCAGGTGGCTGTTGACCAATAGCCCCAGGTCCTTTTCTGCCAGGCAGCTTTCCAGCCACTCTTCCCCAAGCCTGTAGCGCTGCGTGGGGTTGTTGTGATCCAAGTGCAGAACCCAGCACTTGGCCTTGTTGAACGTCACACAATTGGCCTCAGCCCATCAATTCAGCCTATCCAGATCCCTCTGTAGAGCCTTCCTACCCTCAAGCAGATCAACACTCCCACCCAATTTGGTGTTGTCAACAAACTTACTGAGGGTGCACTCGTCCAGATGATTGATAAAGCTACTAAACAGAACTGGCCTCAATACTGAGCCCTGGGGATAACACTTGTGACCAGCTGCCAGCTGGATTTAATTCCATTCACCACCACTTTTTGGGCTCAGCCATCCAGCCAATTTTTTACCTAGCGAAGAGCATACTTGTCCAAACCATGAGCAGCCAGTTTCTCCAGGAAAATGTTGCGGGAAATGGTGTCAGAATCTTTACTAAAGTCAGTAGATAACATCCACAGCCTTTCCTCATCCACTAAGCAGGTCACCTTGTCATGGAAGGAGATCAGGTTGGTCAAGCAGGACCTGCCTTTCATAAACCCATGCTGACTGGACCTGATCACCTGCATGTGCTGTGTGATGGCACTCAAGATCATCTGCTCCATAATCTTCCCCAGCATTGAAGCCAGACTGAGAGGCCTGTAGTTCCCCGGATGCTCCTTCTGGCCCTTCTTGTAGTTGGTTTTCACATTTGCTAACTTCCCGTCAACTGGGACCTCCCTAGCTAGCCAGGACTGCTGAGAAATTATGGAAAGTGGCTTGGTGAGTACTTCTGCCAGCTGACTCAGTACCCTTGGCTAGATCCCATCTGGCCCTATAGTCTTGTTTGTGTGCCTAAGTGGTGTAGAAGGTTGCTAACCAATTCCCCTTGGATTATGGGGCTTCATTCTGCTCCTTGTCCCTGTTTTCCAGCTCACGCGGGCTGGGTACCCTGAAAACAACTGGTCTTACTATTAAAGATGGAGGCAAAGAAGGCATTAAGTACCTCAGCTTTTTCCTCAGTCTTTGTCACTATGTTTCCCCCCACTTTCAATAAAGGATGGAGATTCTCCTTAGCCCTCTTTTTATTGCTGATATATTTATAGAAACATTTTTTATTGTCTTTTACGGCAGTAGCCAGATTAAGTTCTATTTGGGATTTGGCCCTTCTAATGTTCTCCCTGCATAACCTCACAACATCCTTGTAGTCCTCCTGAATTGCCCGCCCCTTCTTCCAAAGATCATAAATTCCTTTTTTTCCTGAGTTCCAGCCAAAGCTCTCTGTTCAGCCAGGCCGATCTTCTTCCCCACTGGCTTGCACATGGAGATGGCTTCCTCCTGCACCTTTAAGATTTCCTTCTTGGAGAATGTCCAGCCTTCCTGGACTCCTTTGCCCTTCAGGACTGCTTCCCAAGGGACTCTGTCAACCAGGCTCCTAAACAGGCCAAAGTCTGCCCTCCAGAAGTCCAAGACAGCAGTTCTGCTGAGCACCCTCCTTACTTCTCCAAGAAGCAAAAACTCTATCAGTTTGTGATTGCTGTGCCCAAGGTGGCTGCCAAAAATCACATCACCCTCAAGTCCTTCTCTGTTCACAAATAACAGGTCCAGCGGGGCCCCTTTCCCTAGCTGGCTCACTCACCAGCTGTGTCAGTAAGTTATCTTCCAGACACTCCAGGAACCTCTTAGAATGTTTCCTCTCTGCTGTATTGTATTTCCAGAAGACATTTGGTAAGTTGAAGTCCCCCACAAGAACAAGGGCTAGTGATTATGAGACTTCTCCCAGCTGCTTATAGAATATTTCATCTGCGTCTTCATCCTGGTTGGGTGGTCTATAACAGACTCTGACCATGATATCTGCCCTGTTGGCCTTCCCTCTGATTCTTACCCATAAACACTCAACTCTATCATCACCATCATGACCATCATTACACAGTCAAAACTCTCCCTAACATACAGGGCTACCCCACCACCTTTCCTTCCTTGCCTATCTCTTCTGAAGTGTTTATAGCCATCCATTGCAGCACTCCAGTTGTGCGAGTCATCCCACTGTGTTTCTGTGATGGCAACTATGTCATAGTTTTCCTGCTGCACAATGGCCTCCAGCTCCTCCTGTTTGTTGCCCATGCTGCGTGCATTGGTGTAGATACACTTCAGTTGGGCTATTGTTCCCCCAACTTTTGGCGGGGGGGAGAAGCCCTAATTCCTACATGACCATTCTCAGGCACTTCTGTGGTTTCTAACAGATCATAAATATGACTAATTCTTTGGGAATTCTAGAAGTAATATATCCTAGATGTCTACCATATTGTGTGAAACCTGAACTGGTCAATGAAAATGAGTTCATATACAGGCTTTTCTGGAAGGAAAATAGAGCAGCAGCACTATAATATGCTAGGATTATCAGTAATCAGCCATATAAAATGCAACTAGGACAAATAGCCAGTAGACATAGTACAAATGAACAAATGTATAGTTGAAATTATGAAGGTTTCTATCCATTCAAGCTTTTTCTAACACAGTAATCCGAAGGTGTTAGTTACAAATACCCTTCCTTCTTTATCCTATTAAGTGAAAATTAAAGATAGCAACATAGAAGAGAGACAAATGTCACTATAATCATAATAATACTGATACACAGAATAGAACTTGCAACTGTGAAAATACGTCATGTTAGGCCTCTGCTTGAGATAAGAAATATGTTTCAGAAGCTGCATATTAATGAATTAGATTAGCTTGCATGATTTTTTCCACTTTGTTGCTGTTGTTGTTTGCTTGATGTTATTAAAACAAGCAAAGACAACACCAAATTCCACAAAAAGAATGTCTTTCAGTCTGGCATTTTTGGTTGTGCTCGGTACTTTCAAGGACAGAGAGATTTGTTTTTCTCAGGAGTCACTGTTTCAAAATCTTACTGTAAAGTAGGATCAAGTACATATACGAGATGGTCCTAATAGTCTCTAGTTAAGGAGTATCTACCACAGCCCTTGTTACTGTGCTCCAATGATTTGTTACCTCCTAATTAGAAGGCTTTACTTATATCAAATTATGGGGGGTTTGTTACAAAAATTAAGCTGGTTTTTTCCTTATTCTTCAGCTAACAGAACTGGAACAGAATTTATCCTCACCTTCACTGTAATCTATTTGGGGGGGGGGGGGGGGGGAGAGTTAATGCTTTAGAAGGTTGTTGTTTTGTCCACCCTTGGTCTTTTATTTTTTCCACCAACAAATACATAACTTCACTGTATCCCAGAGGCTGTATTTTTAAAACCTCTTATTCTTCCTACTGTTAATCTTGCAATGCTAGGCAGTAACAGGTATTATTTTGTAATGTAATGACACGGTCATAATTCAAAATAAATCACCAGCACACCTAAAACTAATACTCAGTTTCAAATGGTGACAGGATATCACTTGGTGATGGTTCTAGAACAAACCTAACAAACAACTCTGCAACTTTGTGTCAAGAAGGTAAATCTGTTCCTAGTCTACAGGAAACTTGTGATTTTCATTGGGTATAAAAGGAAGATACTGCTTTAAAAGCTGTAGCTGCTTATTACAACTGCAATTGATATTCTCATTACTCTGTTCTAAGTATCAGTCTTCACTATTGCAATCCAATGCAAGTGAGAGAGAGTGGAGATGTACTTCCTGAAGAATAGGACAGGAGCAGAACAATGGTACCCATTTTTCTCAGTCCCTTGGGAAATTATTAGTGATAGCTCATTTGCTCATTTCTGAAAATAGATTTGTCTTTTTTTTCAATGAGAGATTATTCTCTTAAAAATTTATCTATTTGTGCATATTACTATAGCACCTAAAAGCTCTGTGCTTTTACTAATCCTCCCTTCTGCTGCATATTAGAATTATAACACAGAGTACAAGGTCATTTCATTTGCAAAGACCTTACAAATTAAGTGTAAAACAAGAAGCAAGCGATGGATAGGAAAAGTCAGAGGAGTACAAGGGAATAACAAGACAATACTGGTCACTGTGATAGGCAGCAGTCTTAGCACAGAACCACTTTAAACACTGTGAACACTTTTTTTCCTTTAAGTAGGTAACACTAAAATTTAGATTTTTTTATGGAAAGGCTAGAAATAAAAGACGGAATAAGAAGTTAGTTTCTGGATATTTTACAAGAGCTACTTCTGAGCGTAAGTTACAGTCTGTGGAACAGAAAGAAGGTGATTGTTTCACAAGGGAACAATTAGATTTATAAAGAATGGCAACATGTGCTTGCCAGAGGCTGGAGGCAGTGTCTCAATGCCAAATGAGTAGGAGGACATTGGAAGCAAATATGCTTTGAAAGATCCTGAAAGTAAAGGCAAATTGAGTATGTCTGAAGTGACAGAGAAGAGAAAAGCAGAAATACATATAACACTCAATTCCATTACATAGCTTTACGTGGTTTTTTTACAGTAATTTGCCTACTATCTGTGTTTTCAAGTTAAAGTCTTTTTATACCCCTAACAGCGTGCAGTGTGTCAAAATCTAAAAATGTTTATTCCCCCTTAATTTTTCCGAGACATGACGCTTGAATCCGTGTAGCATAGGCTATTAACATAAATTAGCAAAGAGGAGACACTGAAGCAAACCAAAATATTAATTATGCCCTTTAAGCTGTTCATTGCTGATGGCTAACTACTGAGTGCATCGCTAAAAGGTGGCCAACAGTAGACCAGTGTAGCCATATTCCATACCCTCACTATGTTGATGTGTACACATGGTGTCTGTCAGATGAGTTTGATAATGAGCGTCTGTTTGGCACTC
Source organism: Haliaeetus albicilla (assembly GCF_947461875.1). Classification (NCBI taxonomy): domain Eukaryota; kingdom Metazoa; phylum Chordata; class Aves; order Accipitriformes; family Accipitridae; genus Haliaeetus; species Haliaeetus albicilla. The sequence continues at coordinate 16,900,189 of NC_091485.1, forward strand.
ACCCTGCATGAAATACTGCCCCACAAGCCTGAAATACTTGGTTGAACAAGGTGGGCAGTGTCAGAACAAATGGCCAAAGCACCAGCTAATGGTTAGCCAGAAGCATTCGCTATGGCCCAGACTGAACACCTGTCTCCTCATTTAAATAGTGATTGAAATAAATTTCTTTATGATTCCTCAGAAAGGTCTCTTTGACTATATCAGCTTTCATTGTTTGAGTTGTCTGTCCCTTGGTATGTACTGCAATAAAGTGAATGTTCATTTTCAAGATCAGTTTCTGTGCAAATTACTGCTTAGTGTTAAATACACCTGTTGTACAGAGAGACTCTTGAAGGCCTTTAGGCCTTTTAAACCTCACTCAAGCTTTATTTGAGAGCCAAGTTGAGCTTTGTTGGCCTTGTCTTCCATGTCACAAATATTATTCTTGCAGCTTTAGGAAAAGAAGCAATTTTCCAAGGAAAAATGAAATGAGAGAATACCCAAGTCACATTCCTTCCATTCAAGTCTCGTCTTGCACTATTACAGCTTTACAGCTGAAAACCAGAAAATGTTAAGAAATTAGAATGTGCACTTTAACACCTACAGTTCTATATCCCTTAGTATTAGAACTGCTTTATCTTTTTCTCAGTAAATATACATACTCAGACTACATTTTAACAGAAAAATGTTCAACATCATGTTTAAATTTCTGGAAGGAGAGAAATAGTTGTCTATATGACCTGTCTGTCATTTTAAGCAATTATGGCATTTCCCTTTGCCTAAGGATGGGTATTTATAACATTATAATTTAAATATGATATTAAAGTACATAAATTCATATTTTATCTTGGACAGATAAAAGGATCATGGATTTTTCAGACCTAAAGTAATTGCAGCCACATATTTTTTCCCACTGTTTTGTACAAACTGACTGTCATGTGATAAATTCATAAACCAGACTGCTCCTGCATAGGAAATGTTATTTTTCAAGGCTAGAGAATTTAAAAGAATGGTTAATGCCATTGCCAAGTAAGGTTTTAAGACTTGAAATGCGTGTGGTAAGGATTTTCAAAATTTTCCTTTCTTCCTCATAGAAGATGGCCATTCTTAACAAGCATTGCACTTCATTTAAAATTCAATGTTTCATTTATTGTACCAAAAATCACTGAAAAGTCAATAATAGCATATAGTTTGTGCAAAGCCTTCATTTTCTGAAAGAATACTTTGTGCCAATGAAACTAGCTGCAGAAACCTACAGCTTTCAAGATGCATTTGCCCATTGTCTGTTTAATTGAAGACAAGAATGTCAGAGGTAGTAAAATCAGTTAAGACAATTTCTATTGACCAGGAATGAGAGAGTTACACATTTTTGCTGCTTCTTCATGGTAACCTACCACCTTTGGCATTTTTGCAGGCATTTTGCTGAGTTGAGAAAGAGGGAAAGAAGAGGTTAAAAAAAAATCTGCACAGCTCTGTTTCAGCTGTCAGTCATCAGGGCCACTAAGGCTAGATGTTCACCCTTCAGGCAGTTCTGTGACTGCAGCTCAAAATGAGCCCTGTCTAAGCAGAAACATACAATTATTCCAATCAAATTATTCCTAGGCTACACAATACAATTACCCAGCTTAATTTGGAAGATGAATTAATTGAAGGATGATTTTCCTTTTTTGCATAGAAAGTCCCTGTGTAGGATATTCATAAAGGGAAGTTGAATATTTGACTTTCATGCCAGAGTCTCCAAGAGAATCTCTATTTTAATCAGAAAGAGACTTTGTTTCAGCTCTTTCCTTTTAGGGAGAGGAGGAGGTTTTAACAGTGCAAATCAGCTCTTATATTAGCACAGAATCAATATGTAAAAGTGGAAAGACAAAAGTGATGCTATGTCAAAGCTGTGGTTTTTTTTTTTCTCCTCTTCCGCAGATGAAAATTGATTGAAAGAAGGGTCCAGCATGAATTGCTCTGCATTGCTCTCTCTCATACTGATGCTGGTTCAAGTTTGGCCTTGCTCTCCAAGCACGCAGACCCACAGCGCTCAAAATACAGATCAGTCTTTCACAGCAGTTCGAAGAGTGAAACGTGGCTGGGTATGGGAGCCACTTTTTGCAACAGAGGAACAGACCTCTATGGTGCCTGTGTATGTTGGACAGGTATGATAAGTAATGATTCAAGGACAGTACAAGGTTAGATTTAATGTCCCGATTAGCAGCTTACTACCTTGACTTGGAAGACAAGCATCTCCAGTGACCTGGAAATATCAAGAAGGGTAGAAAGAGGAGCTCAGGGAGCTGTAATTAGGCAGCACAACATCACTCCTTTCCTGTGACCTGACTCAGGGTCAGAGAACTCCAAGTGCTGGAGGTCGTGGCAGTACCAAGGACCTTCCTTCACCTAGGTCTACTATCAAGGAAATTCCACATTCACTCTGTTACTAAAACTAACTCCATACACAGCAGATGAATGTATGAAGCTGAAGAGTTCCTTTCTGTCTTCTGAATGAAAGTTGAGGACCCATTTATCAACATCTGGCAATTTGCTTGAGCTATTATTGGCACTGCATCAAAGCAGCCATACTGAGTGCAGTGTAGTTTACAAACAGTATTTAGCATGATTTTCTATTACACTAAGTAGCAGCTGATTTACCCCTCATTAATTTTTAATGAAGCAGATTAATACTAAATCCTTTCACTACTGAGAAACTACAGGAATCTGCATGGTTCATTAGATTAACATAGGTTTAGGACAACGAGCAATTATTTTTCACCCTCCTTTAAAAATGTGTTTTAAGATAATTGTCTTAATGAGGCTTTATCTGCCCCTTTTTTCTCTCTCTGCTTATTATTATTATTATTATTTATTATTATTTTTTATTTTTGTATGCTAGAAGTAATTATAATCTTGAGATCTAGTTTTTCTTTTCTTTAAGGCACTTTCTAGATGAATGAATGGAAATAAGTTTAACTGCTAATTAACTAGCACTAAAATTTAATTGGGCCCAAAGGGTGAAGTGCTCAAAATTCATTAATTACTTTTTCACAACCTCTTCGAAGTAACTACTATGGAAGTATGATGTCTCACTTCTGAAAGAACAAGTGTAGACATACTCATTTTTAAATTATTATTGATTTCCCATAGTTGAAAAACAGTTTCCTGTAAAGAAACTTCATAAATGTCATGAATTTTTATACAGCTTTAGAAAAATTTCATAATCTTGCTTTTCTATTTCTCAAAGGTAAACTATAGTGAATTTTTATTGAAGATTATGTTTAATTTATTGCGGTCTAATCATTGTCTAATCAGACATATTTACTTCTGTCTTTTTATTGAGTAGAATATGCTGTGCTTTCAGTAAATAAAGTGATAGTCTATGATCAACACACAAAATTTTAGTAAATAAGGCCCTGAAGGAAATTGCAGCAACAAAAAAACAAAGGTAGACAGTCTGTTTTGAAGTCACTATTCCATATCAATGTCTTTTCACAGTCAGATTCAGAGCTCGATCTTCAAATTTCATTTAACATAGACTCATGAATCCTTTTCCATTATCATGTTTAAGAAAAATAAATGTGTCCATCAGCACTGCAGTGGCAGGTGTATGAAGGCAAGTACATAAATTCTTGTTCCCAGTTCTCATTTACAATGGAAAGACCATTTATTCTTTTGTGTCTAACATAATACAACAGGTAAATTGAGAACCTTCAGTATGCTTTCTCAGCAAATGTCATCTGCAGGAGACCTCTCATTTAACATGGTCAAGGTCATGAACATCTTCTAGGGATAAATGATTCTGAGTGAAGTGGTTCAACACAGGTTATGTCTAAACAGCCAGTCTGAGGCATGCTTCCAGTCTCTAAGGGTTTGATGCACTCTGTGATCACACCTGAACTCCATCTTAGGTTAAAGATCTAGAAATTCATCACCTTTCCCATGCCCTGGGGTTCATGACAAAGAAATCAAGTTTTACAGATCACAATAAGTAAAGAAAAAATTGGAGAATTAATGATATGATAGAAATTGTTGTTCCCGTAAAATTTAACCATGGGTGTTTGACATGTTAGGAAGTTAAGTTATTGCTATTAAAAAAGTACTGTTTCATATTGTTAACATTAACAGAACTATTTGTTGTCATGAACAAATGCAGCTGGACCGCAATGGTCTCCAGGGCTTAGCTTCATCAGAGGAACCATCATCATAAAGTTCATCTTAGCAAGACAACAGAGGATGCAGATCAACCTGGAAGGAAATGGAAAATGTCTATCAATTTATTTCAGAATAAATAATACAGGCTTATACCACGGAATAGCTTTTCATCTCTTTAATATTTCAACAGAAATAGAACACCACTGTCTCTCATACTTACACTTAGTATTGCTGAGTACAAAAAAATATATAAAACTTACAAAGTACACTTGTTGTTCATAATAATAAAAAATTTAGATAATGTTTAATGACCTTTGCATCATTTTCAGCAGAAGTTTATGGGAGCGGATAAAGCAATGAACTAAAGTAGGTACATTCCCTTCACTTCAAAGTGGCTGAAGCATCTTTTTTCAGGTTTACCTTGCATTTATATGTCTGTTACATCAGCACGTTAAAATTGAGTCATGACTGGCTGAAAATGTAACAGTACCGTCTTTTAAATACTAGTAACCAAGAAGGCTCACTAGTGACAGGGTTCACTATAGAATGAAAACAAACAAAGCCTAAAAAGAATATTCCAAAATTTTATTCCTCCCAAAATGTGGCTTATTTCTCTGTTTTGTGCTTGCAGCTGAAATCAGATTTAGACAAGCAGGATGGCAACCTAAAATACATTTTGACTGGGGAGGGAGCTGGAAGCATTTTTATCATTGAAGAAAATAGCGGCAAAATTTACGTGACACAGAAGCTGGATCGAGAAAAGAAAGCCTTCTACACTCTAAGAGCACAAGCAATTAACAGGAGCACTCAGCTTCCTGTTGAACCTGAATCAGAATTTATTATCAAGGTTCGAGATGTCAACGATCATGAACCACAGTTCCTGGATGGACCTTATGTGGCCACTGTTCCAGAGATGTCACCTGAAGGTATGCCATGCTGTGAACCAAACTCTTCATTTCCTGATTTTTTTTGAGAAAGCTATGTTGATATAAAAACTTAATAACATATTTTATAGACTGCCTTTCAGTGAGAAGGAAGCAAACTATTTTACAAGCTTGGAAATTTGCAAAGGTATCTGCTTAAACTGAAGGTTGTGCATACGTCTACTTAACATAATTGCCTTTAAATATTTAGGTACCTACATGTATCCAAGCCCTTTTACAGAATCTGGATACATGCTTGGATTGACTATAGAGAGTTGTCTTTCCTGTCAGTGATTCAGCCTTGAAATTGGTACTTGTTTAAAAATATAACATTACCATTCGAAATAGGTAGAGTACTATAGCCAGCTGATACTGAAAAGGAGATTTGGGGCTGACAGATTTCACTACTTTTTCAATCAGTATAAAACCCTAGTCTCCAGAAAATTGTTCAGTGTATGATTATTGTTACAACCTGTCAGCTCTTCAGGCTTCTACCAATCTGAAAGAAAAGTAGTGTGCACGTAACCTTTAAAGTCCTCTGACATAGGTTGACTCTTTGAAGGACATAAATACAAGCTTGGCTGAACTGAAAAGTACTCAGCAGCATCCTTCAGTCTACTCTGATTCTGCTTAATAATTAAACAATATGTCTTTATTATAGCCTGTGTAATATAAATCATATTGTACTGTAACTGGAAGACATTCACATTCATATCACAGGCACTCACAATTTCGCCCCCAAAGATAGGGATAGTTTCCTTCTTATAAGTAATAGGTTCAGAACAGGAATGGTATGAAGCTGATGTAGGGCTGATGTGATCACCACCCTCACACCATGTGTGATGCCTACCTCTTTACACCGCCAAGCCTCTTTCCTATCAGTCAGCTTCTCTGTGTCTTGAATAGATGGTGTGAAGTGAAGGACTGCCTTCTGATTTCCTAAGCACATAAATTATAATTTTCTTGTCAAGAGGAACAACTTAAACCCTGCACCTCTTCTTTCCCACCTCCACAAGATCAAACGGACCTGTACTAGGATCTGTCATGTATCCGGAAACTTAATACAACAAATACAAAGCAAAGTCAACATCTGACAAATATAGTTGTATATATACATGTATGTGTATGTACACATATGCATACATAATGTGTATACATGTACATTTAAATTTAAAAAAAAAAAACTTCAAAGTATGAATGTGGCTGACATAAAGAAGCATGTTATAGATACTGCTATCTCCAAATAGCTATCTTCAAAATCAAAGGAAAACTGAATTCTTTAAATCTTACAGAAAGAAACCCAGTAATCTTTTAAATTCATACCCCTATCTCTTTTGGATATTTCTATTGCAAATAATATTGAAAAGAAATTCAAATATTGTGCTAGTTAAAACTGTAAGAATTAATGAGGTCATTAACATAATAGCATCAGTGATCATAAAAGGTAATAAAAAATATGTTTCATTCAGCATTACCCATTCAACTTTTAGTGCAGTTTCAGTGAATCTTTCACAGGGAGCTGTAAACTTTATCTTCTTCTGCCAGCCTGGATAGCAGTTGCAAGAAAAGGATATTCATGCCTGGGGTTTAATCAAAAGTGGGGTTAGTATCCTAATTTCTGCCAGTAAGCAGTAGCTCACCATCACAACCAGCAATAGCTACAAAAGACATCCATTTAATCAATTTATTTCCTAGTCACCCTGCTTATACCACCTTCTACCAAGGTCTCGTGGTTTAACCCCAGCCAGCCACAAAGCACCACACAGCCACTTGCTCACTCATTTCCCCCCCACCAGTGGTATGGAGGAGAGAATCGGAAGGAAAAAGCTAAAACTCATGGATTGAGATAAGAACAGTTTAATGGAACAGAAAGGAAGAAACTAATAATGATAATAATAGCAATAATAAAATGACAATAAAAAAAATAGAATTGGAATATACAAAACAAGCGATGCATGATGCAATTGCTCACCACTCACCGATCAATGCTCAGTTAGTTCCCAAGCAGCAATCCCTCCCAGGCCAACTCCCCCCAGTTTATATACTGGGCATGATGTCACATGGTACGGAATATCCCTTTGGCCAGTTTGGGTCAGGTGCCCTGGCTGTGTCCTGTGCCAACTTCTTGTGTCCCTCCAGCTTTCTCGCTGGCTGGGCATCAGAAGCTGAAAAATCCTTGACTTAGTCTAAACACTACTTAGCAACAACTGAAAGCATCAGTGTGTTATCAACATCCTTCTCATACTGAACCCAAAATATAGCACTGTACCAGCTACTAGGAAGAAAATTAACTCTATCCCAGCTGAAACCAGGACACAGGGAAATCACTTTTGAGTGTATGATCGTTTCTTCACTGCCACTTTCTTCCATGCAGACAGACTTATTTGTCTCAAGACTTCTGCATCTGAGCTCTTGGTCAAGTAACTTTTTCTAACATAATCAGCTGCTTGTTCAGAGGGTACTTCTTTATGAGTCTTTACGTCTCACTCATTCACTCAAGTTTGGAGACAAGAAGACAAGTGCTTTGTCAAGGTTTTTTGCATTTTTTTTTTATGTGCTCACAGTAGTAATGGGCATAGTTCATTACCTGGAATTATCTGGGTATTTTTACCTGGGATTACACAGATTTAAGACTTTGATAATAGCCTTTTTTCTCCCCCCCCCCCCCCATGGTAAAGCATTGTTTATGAGGCACTTGGTGTCTTATAAAAATGGTTTTAAAATAGATAATAATTTAGTATGGCTTGATTTATACTCACACAGACCTGTAACCATTCACAGAAGTATATCAAGAATTGACTTATGGATTCCTTCTATTTTATCTTCTTGTCTTAATGATGAGCTTCTGTCTTAATGATGGCTATATAGAAAAAAAAAGAAAAAAGTTTGGTAGGACAGTAGTTATGGCCAAAACCAACAGTAGTAATCTTTTCCTGTATACTTCTGTTTCTCACCTGAAACCATCAACAAGCAGTTGGAAGATGAGAATTTTCAATCTGTATTGACTTGAGTTGGCTATAAACTTATATCCTAAAAACGAAAGGCTCAGCAGTCTTTATCTAATCTCCTGTGTCATCTATTATATATTTAAATTCCTAAAATACTGTATCACTTCAACATAAGATTCATTAAACTGAAAAAAAATTAATTTATTTTGTGATATTCCTGTAAGACTATAAAGAAAAGATTCCAGTAAAATGTAGAAATATATGAAATGAAAAAAAAAATAAAATCAGAAGTAACGCTACCTCCCATTTGTCAGAATGGGTGAGAAATAAAACAAGATGCCTGTGTACTTCCTCCCTCAGACACAGACTACCTGAAATAGTAAAGTCACAGATTTGCAATCATCCAGTGTATGATATACGAATCTAAGTCAGTCCTATGGATCTTGAAATATTTTCTACACTGATGCTTCTATATTTGACCTCTCCAGCACTAATACCATAGCTATTTTAGAGATCATTCTTTCACCTACTTCTTCCATGTAGACACTACTAGACTACTGCCTTATTAATGTGTATATCTGGCATATAGAATGTAAGTGAAATGGTGTATAATAGTATATACCTCAGCAGTGGTCAGCTCCAATGAAACAGCTGAGCCATACCGTGGAGTCTTCTCAAAGGGTAGGGACCACACTTCTGAGGTGAAACCTCTTTCAGTGCACTTACTAAAGCGTCATTCCTTACAAGGAAATTTCTAGCCTCCCAGTAGGTAAAAAGAGTAACCGACTAAAATTTGCAGCATTGATACCATAATTGTTCATTATATCAGTGTTTTTCCCCCAGTAAAATAGAACATCTTCTTGCATAGTAAGGGTTGTAGACCAGAATTAGTTTAAATGATACAGTGCAATAGAGAGACTTGGCCTTTGCTCTGTTTCGGTGCTCTCTAGCAGCAGTTCAGCTCACTGATGCTAGACCTGGGATCTCCTGGTAATTTCCTCACAGAAAACACGCTCAAGAAGTGTGGTCAATACTTGGGAAACCAGTTCACTCTTAGTGAACATTTAGTCTGGAACTAAGAAAGCAAGGAGAGAATAATTCACAGCCTGCCACTTGCCTCAGAGAACCACAGAAAAACAGAAAATAGGCACAGATAATTTTGCCTAAAGTTAGGTACAAATATCTATCTGTATATATATATACTAATGTGCCAACAAATTAGAATACATTTTACTTCTTTCTTAGCTCTCTTTTATCTTCACTACTAAATTTTATTAGGATTTTATATGCAAGTGTCACAGTAAATGAAAAGTGTTTCAGCAAATGTACTTTCTTCTGAGAACACAGGACTGTGGTTTTCCCTCAGGCATTTGGTACAATTTTACATTAAGTGTCTTCCATATAGCTGTTAAACATGTACAAAGGCAGAGTATCTGATGGAATGGTTAAGAGTCAGATGTAATAATGTATCAGTACTTAATGTTTTTATAGATTTCAAGCTCTAGCTGGAAAAATGAATAACTATTTGCCATTTGAGGCCCCTATAGTTTACCTAATGGGCTGCAATATATAAGTGGCACTACTATGTTTTGCCCAAGAAGGGTAAAACCAAGGCTGCAGGAATACAAAGAAAAAACTTATACAGCAATCACCAAAATGTAGTTTGCCTTAAATAAATCTAATAGAAAGCAAAAATTGTGTAAGCATGTTTACTATCCAGCTTAAGACAGTACTGTGTACATAAAACACAAACTTGGGGCTAAACTTTATATCAATATCACACAGACTCCCATATTCAAAAATACATGTTTGAAAACCCACAGACATATTCAGTTAATTTGTCTCTGCCATGATATCCATCTTCATGTAAATGTGGTGAAACTGTATCATGGTTGGATTGTCAATTATATCATGTCATGGCTGGACTGTCGAGAGGTGAGGTTTGGGGGTTTTATTTGTTTGTTTGGGGGGTTATGTGTTAATTGATTGTTTTAAAATATATTATTTGTATCTGATCAGTTATTCTTCTCCCAGCCATGGAGTTATAAAAAACTGGCTTTTTGGAGTTTTTGAGTACATAATATTAACATTGTGATTTCTATCACTCAGATACAGATGTCTGGGTAAACATGATTCCATTCAGCAAATGGCTGGCTTTGTTTGCTGCAGGTTAAATGTATAAAGAAATATAGGCTTCATGGCAGTGAAAAATTAAAAACTGAGAAAGTATTCTAAACCCAGGATAAAATTTTTCTTCTGCTTATTACATAGTCCATATTTAATGTAGAGGTTCATATAGTGATCATGAAATGTTTGTCCTAAAAAAATGTGAGAAACCATAGTCCTCTCTTTACATGGTCTCCTGACACCCCAGTTTAAAAATAGTCTTCCTCCTGAGAGTGCAGGAGGTCTGTAATTTCTCCCCCGGCCCTGTCGGCTCCCTCTTTACCAGATGCTCCTTGCCTGCTCACCTTTCCATTATGTCCACCAGCTGCATCTCACTGAGCCCAAGTGGGCATATTCCATGCTTCTGTCTTCTGCTACACTCTGGAAGAGTCAACAGGCAAACAGAAAAGTAAGCTGGGCTTTAGACAAGCAGCAAATGCTGGTTTAGATTCAACATTTCTTGCTAATGGTTAGAAACTGTAGAAAATAAATCTACCTTTAAATGAGTGAGATGCACAAAAGCTGTAATGATAACTTTGCAGTCCTATATATGTTGAATTTTATTCCTGATATATTAAATATGGTGCTGTAAACAAGTCTGTTTCTAAATGTAGTTGTGGGCACTTGGGTTTATTTAGTAATGGCATTTAGAAAATTTAGTTAGTTTAGAAAATGGCATTTATAACAAACTTTACCTATTGGATTATTCATAGTTCTTGATCCCTTCCTAACCAGCACTCCTTTTTTTTTTTTTTTTCAAAGCAATTGCATTCTAGTCATGCTAAATTGTCTTAGAGGATGGATTTCCTGTATTAGTAAGAACAGTTTCCATATACTGCAGCTGATATGAAGTTAATGTTTGTGTAGATGAAGATTTCCTTTACCCTTCAGTCTTATTAAAGAATACTGTTTCTGAAGCACATATATGCTCTGATTAAATATTAATCTGTCATTTTATCTTTATCATTTCTCCAGATCAATAGGGAGCAGTATATATATGTATACATCTATACACACACTTATCACACACCTAAATGTCAGAATTTTGGTATTGTAGGTACGTTTTGAAGGACATAAAACTGCAAAAGTTGGTGGCAATTAATAATATTTTAGTGTACCTCCACTCTGAGAGAAGATAAAATGCATTATGGAATCACTTGAAGCACTGCTGAATAAATTGAGACAAAATGCAAAAAAATATTTTTTTAAATAATCAAAATATTTCATTAAGCCTATCCTTATATGAGAAAGCCTTTTTAATTTCTGTTTAAAAATAAAACTATTGAACTGTTAGAAAACTCAGAAATGAATATACTTGTTTTATTGGGGATAAGTATTAACTTTGAGTTTGTTAAAAAAGGTGTTTCTCGTTTAAATCCTTGCACTCCATTGTTTCTTCTTCTTTTCTCCTCCAGCATAACTATACAGCTATATTGGTAAGCAGGTGCAACCATGTGAACGTATGCCAGAAAGTTTTAGAAAGTAGCTTGATTCCCTGCTGTTCCTCATGAGAAGTGATATTTGTATTCTTATGCAGAACCTAGGTGAGGAAAAAAGACAAAAATAATGATTACCTTACAAAATGATGCTACTGTGAATATTTTCTTTTAAAGAACAATCATCGCTGACAGTACCATGAGATTGCTGTCAATCTTATATCTAGGATATAACCAGCTTCCAGCCAGAGATGAAATCAAGCTCTGCAGATTGATTCTGCCATGTTTTTGCATTGGGGATTCTGCCATCGCTCTTGCACTGGGACAGGCTCATTAAAGACTCAAGGATAAAAAATGTTATCAGAGCCTTGTTATACTTCTTGGCTGCTTTACTTGCTAACAATTAATTTCTTTATCACCAGTGGGCCTACTGGTGATAAAGTGGCTGTGTTTTCTTATTCCCATGGGAAACTTCCATAAAATACTTTGAAGAATATACAAGGGGAGGAGAAACAATTTGCTGGACTCCATTCACATATCAAAAAATAGGGGGAAAAGCATAAGATATGCAGTATTTTAAGCAACATAAATATAGTGTTGAAAAGTCATATGCTATATATTTTTATTTTTATTGACAATTTGAATGCAACAAGAATAGTTGCTGAGGAAATATTTTCCCTTTTTGATGATAAATTTTAGAAGGTGCCATTTGCTCCTGTAAATTTTCAGGACTGTTTGCTAATATAACTGGTATGTTAAAAGCTTTTTAAAGAGTTTATGTTTTGTAATTATGAGATAATTTATACAAGAAGAAAATAAACATAATCTATTTTATTTTTTCCTTGAGGTACTTCGGTTACACAGGTAACAGCTACAGATGGCGATGATCCTTCTTATGGGAATAGTGCCCGTCTGCTTTACAGTCTCATTCAGGGACAGCCTTATTTCTCTGTGGAGCCAAAGACAGGTACTACAAATGATCCTGTAATTTGAAAACATTCATAAACTAACATAAAATGGATGCAAGCAAAAATGTCTTTCTTCATTTCAACACAAAGATCAACTGATACCACCCTACACTTGTTCATCTTTGCATAGTTCCTAGATCTAAAAAAAATCAATTCTTTCTTTCCCATGGGAAGCTGAAATTCTTTCTGTCTCAAGAATCAGCAATTTATTTAGCAAATTATCTTGCTAAAGAAAAGAATTGGATTCTGAGTACCCCATCCAACAAATGGACCTAGGAACACTTCTGGGTTAACAGCTCTATGACTCATTATGTGACATTCCTATCTCTATGTTGAAGAAACCACAGATATGTGACATCCCTCCAAAATCCTGATTTCTGGGAAAGATAGATGATTATATATAATAGAGGAGACATATGGTGTGCTCTGCTCCTCAGAACTCTAAGGATGCAGAATGGATCTGTCATACAGCGTAGATGTTGCCATGAGTACTAATTCCCAGTATTAGAACAGTCGTGCTGTGCATGGTCTGGAATGCAAATTCATAACTGTATCCAATGATGCATTTTATACCCTTATTATATGGTCAGATATTGGGAAAAAATGGGTCTATTATATGACATGATATTATACTTTTCATTTTTAGGGGTCATCAGAATGGCTTCCCAAATGGATAGAGAAACAAAAGATCAGTATTTGGTCATCATCCAAGCCAAAGATATGGTTGGGCAAACGGGGGCGTTTTCAGCAACAGCCACTGTTACCATCAACCTCTCCGACATCAATGACAATCCACCTAAATTTCAACAGCGTGAGTATAGGCTACTTACAGTAGTTGAAGTCTTGAGGAAATTTAGATCTACTGTAGCTCTGTTAAGTTCACTGGTAGGTCTTTTCAGAACAGGTCTGTGCTTTGAGTTCAGCATACAGATTTAAAAAATAAAATAAAATAAAGAATTCCCACACAAAAGCTCAAAAATGAAGAGGGGAAGAAAACCTGTCATTACAGAAGACCTCAAGCTTGCTGGTTTTATCACTAGGCTTGGAGACAAACGACTTACTACAATGCTTTCCACATAGTTTGCTCTACCTAAGCCTAAAATCTGGGCAATGGGATATTTAGCACTGTTTTCACTCACCTTCCTTCTTTTTCTCCTCTCTTCATTCTTTGCTGACAGATACTGTAAACTTTTTGGCAAAAGATGTAGTCTTCTCTGTCCAGGGAGTTTCTAGCAGATGTGGGAGCTGCTAGCTGGGTTGTCAGGAACAACTAGTGAAATGCAGTTGGGAAGTGCTGCCCTCCACTGTTTTTTCACCCTGTTGGTTCTCCTTGGCTCTTTATTTACTGCTAAAGTGGGGCTGAGAGAGGAGGACTCACGAGAGGAAAGGTTGTCATCCCCTGCCTCCAAGATCTAGCCATTGCTGGATTAGATCCATTGCTCTAATAAAAGCTGGGGGCTTTCCCCAACTTTCTGAGATCCTCAGGCCATCATAGCTACAGCAGTTATTGACCATGGCAGATCACTAAACTGTGCCAGTATTTGTTTCTTTAGGACTCTACTACATGAGCGTCTCTGAAGAGGCTCCTGTGGGCACAACCGTAGGCAAAGTCTTCGCAGAAGACAGCGACATAGGGGAGAATGCAGCCATGAACTATTTCATTGAAGGAGATAGTTCAGATGTTTTTGACATCATTACTAACAATGAGACTCAAGAAGGAATTATCTTATTAAAAAAGGTGAGATATTGGAAACCTTAAAAAACCCCTCTAAATACTGGAAAGAACCTTCTCAAGCAAGCTGGATGTTTAAAGAAGGCATATTGCTTTGGATTCTGCTATGTTTTCTTTCTTCAGGCTTTGTGATTTGATTGGAATATTAGGGGGAAAAAAGAAACATGCTTTTCTTTCTGTTTACTTTTTTTGACTCATTCTTATTACTGCTGAATACAATAGTGGCAGTCAAAGTATCTTAATGTTATTCCTAGCTGTGCAACACAGTGTATCCCATTGTAAGAAAATGTTCTATCTCTTCTGTGCATCTTCTGTAAAATCTTTATCAATAAATTGTACACAATATTTCCTCACTTGCAAGACGTCCTGTTAAACTTAACTGAAGCCAGACTGTGTTACAGTATTAGATAGACAGTGGACTTTCTGTTATGACATAGCTTTGAAAAGACACTAAATACACTAAAAAACATACCAGTTTATGAATGTAGGTATTTAAGAGGCTTTAATACTATGTGATTTAGTTTGGAATCACATAGGAAGATTTCTGGGTCATCTGGGTCATCATCTGAAACGATGATAGAATTTGATAGTCTAGTGAAATCCAGGACTGAAGAACTGAATACAAATTGGGGGAGGAGGGGGGATGGGGGTGTTTGGGTTTGGTGTTTTTGTTTGTCTGTTTGTTTCTATTTGGATTTATTACAATTCTGGAAGGGTTTGGGGGGGTGGTTTTTTTTAATTACAGAAGATAATGACTATCTAAAATATAAATGTAACTATGCATTTATTAAACACTCATTCTTACCTTCTGGAATTTATTTCCTTTAGAGACTAAATTTTAACATACTCAGCTTATCCCCTACAGATTTACTGATTCACATTGTTTATGTAAGAGTTAAGAATGGTGTTCACTAAGGTTACACCTATGTTGGAAATACTAATACTAATAGAAGTTCTTTTTCTTAGGGCTGGCATTCTATGGGAAGACTTCTTTTACAGTGTTGTTTAACTGTAACATTAAAGCCAGCTTACATGTGAAAGCAAACAATGGCATAGCACAGTTTAATTTTAAAGTGTTTTTAATGTAAAAAGGAAGTCTTAGAAGTAACTACTTTTGAAACATTCCCAAAAGAAGGGTAACACTATTTTGTCTTTAATGTCACACCACTTATTGAACTTTATTTAGGTTAAATGTGAAGAAAGAAATAATTTCACATCTTTCTTTCTTAACAGAGAGTGGATTATGAGAGCAAGAGGAGATACAGTATTCGAGCAAAAGTTGTGAACAGGTACATTGATGACCATTTTCTGAAAGAAGGACCATTTGAAGACAAAACCATCATCAAAATCAATGTGGAAGATGCTGATGAACCTCCTGTTTTCACCTTGGAGAACTATGTGATGGAGATTGCTGAAGGGGCTATGAGTGGCTCACTGGTGGGCGTTGTAACAGCTAGAGATCCAGACGATGATGACTGCCCAGTCAGGTACTTAACCTAAAATGTGAACAGGCCCTGAATATAAATGTAGTTGGGATTTCCAAAGGCTTTTTCTGTTTCTCACCTTGGCTCATGATTACAGTTAATCATGCATTCATTGCAATAGCCTAGGTTATTCCTGATGTCATGGTTTAACCCCAGTAGGCAGCTAAGGACCACACAGCCACTCCTTCACCCATTGGGATGTGGGAGACAATCTGAAGGGTAAAAGTGAGAAAACTCATGAGTTGAGACAAAACCAATATAATAATGAAAAAAAGAAGAAACAAAGAAAACAACAAAGGGGAAAAAAAAAAACCAACACAACAAAACCTCAAGAAAAACAAGTGATGCAAAGCAATTGCTGCCCACCAGCAGACCGACACCCAGCCAGTCCCAGAGCAGTGGCAGCCCCTCCCAGTTTTATTGCCAAGCATGACATCATATGGTATGGGATGTCAGTGGGGGTCAGCTGTCCTGGCTGTGTCCCCTCCCAACTCCTTGTGTCCCCCCAGCCTCCTCGCTGGTGGGGTGGGCTGAGAAGCAGAACAGCCCTTGGCTCTGGGTAAGCCCTGCTCAGCAGTAACAAAAACAGCCCTGGGTTATCAGCACTGCTCTCAGCACAAACCCAAAACACAGCCCCACACTAGCTACTGTGAAGAAAATTAACTCTATCCCAGCCAAAACCAGCACAGTAGGTTAAATGCCAGTAGGCTTGTGCATCTTTGCAATCACTTTGAGATGGGGTAATATTTTAAACAGTAGCCTGGAAGAGGCAGTGCATAGCAGCAGAACTAGGTAGCACAGCCAAACCTGTAAGCGCCTGCAGGTGTTCCAGTCTGTTCCCAATAATTTCTGGAGACATGGAGAGATGGACTCATTGCTGGGAGGGAGACACAGCACAGCTCCACTGGCATCTGCTCAGCTCAGCATGACCAAAAATTTACCAATTCCCTACATCTACCACAATTGCCCCACAGAGATATTATATAAAAACAGTCCCCCAGGCTTTTAAACTTGAAAAATAATTTTGCTGTCTCTTAAGGGAGAAAACAGGTAATTAAACTTTAACATGGGGTTTATAATTAAAATAGCTTCTTGAGTTACTTGACATCACTGTGTACTATGTAATTTAGACAAGCTAGGATACAGGGACAAATGGATTAGACACAAAATAATCTATGGTATGTAGATTCCTAATAGCAGAAATATATATATATATATATACACACACACATATATATATTGTTACCTATAGTTATGGCTTCAGAGGTTTAGTTAATGCAAGGCCATTTTCTGAATGATTTTACATTCATTTACTGTTACTTAGTAAGCTAGTCATAGGCTAAATTAAATAAGAATAAATAAAAATATACATGTAGTGTCGCCCCCCCCCCCCCCCCAAAAAAAAAAGACTTGTTTTGTGGTTTATTTAGATGACTGCAACATCTCCTGTGAAACATTTAACCATAGTGTATATCTAGGACTTCTTATTTTGAAATATTTCGATGGAATTTGCTACAAAGTGAATATGTCTTCATAGTCCCAAAACAGTGACACATATATTGCATCACTGAGTTTCTTTAAAATAGTGTATGTCACTTCTAATGTAAAGATATGTTTATTGCACTAAGCACAATGCATATGAATCTAATTTTGAAACTATTGCTATCACAAAAGACAGCAGTTGCTTATAATATAGAAAACTAGCTGTGTTGCCTTGTGCACCCCAGTTTTCAAAGTAAAAAAAGACATGCAATAAAACCTCACTACATCAGTAATAAAATATAACTAAAAATATCTAACACATTATCTGAAAATTATATATCAAGAACCAGATTACCAAAAAAACCCACCAAACAGAACAAAACACAAATATCAGAAAACCCTACACAAGCTTTGGATGCAGAGGATGAGGAATACTCACATAAAAAAAATAAATGAAGAAATCGAATTGTAAATCCCTAAAATAGAGATTTATAAATGTCAGACCTTTGGCTCAGATGATAAGAACTTTCACTGACTGTGTTGTGCTGGTTCCTTGATTTATCCTTCTACTGATTTTCAACACAGACAAAAAGTAATTATAAATAACAAGTTAGAGAGTCATCCAACTGCTGGCACATAACCTGAGCTGGAGTCGTAAGTGCCAACAGGAGACAGAAAGGCTTTGTCAAGCACAATTAAAGCTACAATAAAAGAAGGACTAGTTGCATGTGGGAATTCCAAACTGGAGTGGTAAGAACCTTTCAACTCTTCAAACAGGTTTTACTTCCTTGAAATAGACTCTACTAGGAACTGTGACATATGGTCTTTTTTTTTATATTTCATGCAAATTTTTAGTAAATATCCTTTCCATTTGAACCAATATCTTTGGTGTCTTTTTCAGTCCATCTCTGGCCTGTGACCAGTGGTTAGACTTTAACAATTTGAATGGTATGTATGTATGTATGTACGTGCACATGTGCATGTCCACATATGGACATAGCATCCGGAGCCTTTTGAGTGAAAACTCAGGAACACGGGGCTCGTTTGCAATCATTCCCTGTGTTAGGATTTTGTTCCCTGCCTAGGTGTCACCTCATTATAGATAGTTGTCTGTCTGTATAATGCCCATTCCCTTGGTCTCAGAACATGTCAGCAATGATAAAATAGATTTGCCATTATACCTCCACTTAGCTGTTAGTGTTATTCATTTCACAAGTGGCTCTTTTGCTGTTTCTTTTCAATGAAGTCATTCACCTGCTGTGAGCCTGACTTAGAAGTAAGAATGAATAATGCATTTTAGATTCAGTTCACATTAATATAGATCTGAAACACATTTAGTTTTATAAAAAGAAGAGCTTTGATCTTGGCAGCAGTGAATTTTAAATGTTTATAAGTGTACTTTTTTCATGATTTCTGAGTTGTTGCAGCACACATTTATATGTATATATGCACAGCTCTGTTTTCTCAACTGACAATAGCTTTCTATGTCCTTGCCTCTGATGGAACATTTCAATATTAGGGAATCTCTTCACTTTTTTTGGTGCAGGTACTCTATTGTCCACGGCATGCATTTAAAGAGATTGTTCAGCATCAATGAACACAATGGAAC
Organism: Haliaeetus albicilla; assembly: GCF_947461875.1. Classification (NCBI taxonomy): domain Eukaryota; kingdom Metazoa; phylum Chordata; class Aves; order Accipitriformes; family Accipitridae; genus Haliaeetus; species Haliaeetus albicilla. The sequence goes on from NC_091485.1 coordinate 16,919,053, forward strand.
AATCATTACAACCAAACCTCTGGACCGAGAGATAGCTTCTTGGCACAACATAACTGTTACAGCCACAGAAACAAGTGAGTAGAGAAATTTAAGGAACGTTGTGTTTTAAACACTGTGAACTGTAATTATCCTCTGAGTATGCCTTCTTTTAAGTGAAGAATACATGCTTCTCTCTCATTATATTACTGTTGCTTGCTACATTAAGGAGCATTATTAAAATGATTAGTTAAATAGAAGCATAATGTATTTGAGCTCCAAGGTCCTGTGCTCTTTCATAAAAGATGACCTTATAAAAAAAGAAAGGAAATTGTAATAGGATTGAGACTGTAATGCTTTCAAGTTACACTGAAGTATATGAATTGCTCCTGCAGTGCAAGATCTTATGTTAAATTAGACCCTGGCTAATTTCACACCAGATTTTTGACTAGTGTGAAATTAGCCAGGGTCTAATTTAACACCAGCCAGAAACCTGTGGCTCATTAATTGTGAATGTAAAGCCTAAATCAGCTAGACTTCCCTTCAGTGGCAATTAAATCTCTGAAGCATCCTTTATATAGATTTTACCTGTCAGTTTGGTTTGAAAGTCAAATGCAGATTGCCTCTGTTTGTGCTTTTGGTGATCTGGTTGCCCTAACTCTGGGACAACACTCTACAAAATTAACAGCTACTAATTTATAAGGCAGTTTAGCAAGAATATTGGGATATTATTTTAAGCATAATCACATCCATCCTCAGGAAGGAGAAAAAAACATGAAATTAGAATCGAATTAATAAATCAGACAGGTTTTGCCAAATACTTTTAGCATGTTTTTTTTTAATCCTGAATCTCAGATAAATGCTATTTATTGCTAAGACTACTTTAAACATATATTCATAAATTGCACTGTTCCAAAAAGGGAGCATTCCCTTTATATATGTAGAATATTACTGCTAGGAGTTTAGTATAGGATAGTCAGTAGCCATTTTCATTGAAGTCTTTATTTTGTGCTTGGGAATTGATGGTATTTTCTTCCTTTTCAGCTTCTCTGTGAGTTTTTAAGCATGAATGTATTTTACTTCTCAAGTTGTTGGGCAGCTGGCAGGTGTTGGTAAAATTGATCTCTGGCATATTTTTGTCATATCTTGAATGGCGCTATGAAAACACAGCAGAATGACTTTGGTTGGGACTTTTCTGTTTAGTTAAACAATAAAATAGGAAAGAACCAAATGTTACAAATGAATAAGTGTCTCCTGCAGCAAAAGAAAGCGAGCCTTTCACAGTAATGAAAGTTATTGTAGAGAACCCGAGCCCTCATTATCTTCATATTCTTATTCTTTATTTCTTTAATGATGATAAGGTCACTGTCTATAGCACTATATTCAAAAGCATTGAAGTTAGGTCACCTTGGTCTGGGCATACCTGAAATGATTTATAGTATGAACTAGTAGCATTTTATTCCTTGAAATATAGTCACAACATTGTGTGTATGAGACATTTAGTGGATGACATCGTGGCTCCATTGAAGCCAAATCAAAATGCCATTAGAGTTCATCCACACAATATTCATTGCAGCTGAGACAGATATTGAAACTGCATTACAACAGCAACCTCCCTAGGCGCCTATTGAGGTCCTGGCATTCATAAAGGACACAAGCCTTTTGCCTCCTTTGTAATGACAGGGATCAGAGATTAGTCAGAGGAATTTGCCTCTGTTATTGCAGACTTGTGGTGTGGATCATCCTGTCCTCATACTATTGAGATAGCATGTTTTAAAGGTACACAGAAGTAGATCAAATTCATTGGACCTTAAATGCAAGCAGTCAGAACCTGCAATCTGTTGAGTCTTATTCCACTTCATGCCTAAGATGATTCTAGACCAACAGAAATCAAGTTTCCTTTGATCAGTTTTTACTTGGTTGTTACCAGTTTCCACCTAGTACAAGGCTGAAGCATAAAACAGCAGCATTCCAACCACGCATGAGACCAAGAAATCCTTAAGTCATCAGCTTTACTTAACACTGCTTTACTGAGTCAGATGAAGATTGAATGACAAATAATTAATTTAGAAGAGGAATATCTGCTTCAGCTTGCTCTCTGTTGAACTTTAGATGACCAACAGAAATTCCCAATGATAGCAACTGGCTTGAGCTTACTTTGATCCTCATTTCTCTATACGTCCATTGGAAATGTGCACTACTAGTCATAAGCAAACTTATCTGCAAGAGACAACAGTCATTTTCCCACCGGATCTTGCAGATGTCATTTGATAGTGGGTTCCAGACCTACTATATGACTACAGAACTTACAGCTCTTTGAAGGTTTTGGTCATGGATCTATCATTAATTCAATATTTAATTGTCACCCCACTTTGGTCATATATACTTTTATTGACAGACTTGTAACTTTTTAATTAGTCCTTTTAAAAAAAATAAAATCATGTCTATTTCCTTTAGGAAGTAGTGAAATTTGCTTTAGCCTACATTATAATTATAACAACAACTATTGTTATTACTATTATTACAAGTTTCCTTTTACTGGCTGATGACAATGCCAAGTTTTCTTTAATCCCCCACAAGTACTGAGTTCTATTTTGTCTCTAGAGATGGTCACTGCTTTTCTTTTCACACAGCTCCAAAATAAGCAAGTTACTAATTTGGGTCCCTAGTAATTAAAACATCAGCTTCACTCTTCACACTGATCCAGACTATTGCACTTGATATCCTGTTTTCTCAGACCTTGTTTTTCAAGTTCTGATCTCTTTCATGGAGATTATGACAAAGAAATTTTCTGCTTATTGAAAGATCTTTAGCCTAATGTAGGATATGAGTACAATAGCTGAATTCAAATTCTGACAACTATTTTCCCGTGTAAGGGATAAAAGACAAAATAAGTGTTGCCTACCATCTTCCCCAATTGCAACCAAAGGACTCACCCTGCTTCACCTAAAATCTTCATTAAATATTTACCAGACACCGATTCCAAGAGTGGCTTTTTAATGTGTTGTTTCCTCCCGATACAAACCAACTGTGATTTCAGAAAAATTAAAAACTTCCATACTGTTATCTTCCAACAGCAACATGAGAAATGCTCTTCCTTCTCATTTAACCATATGCTGAGGAACAAAAAAAAACAAACCTGAACCAAAACAGCCACAACACAACAACCCAAATATAGTAAGGAAGAAAAAACAAGACTATTACCAAAAATAAATTAAAAAATAAGGGTTATTTGGTGAAAGAAAACAGATGTGAATGGCAGCTCTAGGCTGAAAGGTGCTATCTAAATGCTTATGAAAACAAAGGGTAGGCTTTAAAGCCAATATAGTATCCAGGATTCTTACCAACAAGCAAGTTAGGAATGGGCCAAGGTAGATGGGTCCTTCCCATGCCACTTTGTATACAACTGAAGCCACCAAAGGTGTTCCCTGACTCCTAATAAGTGTTACAAAGTTTTCCTTTCAATGTCAATCCAGGCAAATCTCTGCCCTACACATCCGATTCTGACCTAAGTAAAAGACATTAAGTCCTACACTCGGTATTATTTCTAAAAGGCATATGTGCTACTTTTAATGCTTATTTAAAAAATAAGCCTAGCACTGTTTCATTCCCTATTGTATTATTATGGATGTTGAGATGCAACAAGAGAAATGTCATCCCACAAAGAAGTGTTTTTGAGATGTCTCTGACAGATCATAAGCTTTGGTAAATTAGAACGGCTCTAATGATTTCACAGAAGGAATAGCAACGTGAAACTGCTGAGTATCTAGTCCTTTATCTCTGTGGTAGTTGCTTTTGCTGCCATTTCCTTTGGCAAAAGACTCAAAGCTATCAGCACAGATTCCATAAGATCCAAGAAAACAAATGTTTGCTCCAAGCAACTACTGAATTATACATTAAAAAAGCAATGTAAGAACCAACCAAATCCATGCAGTTTGAAGGGAGACAGAAAGGACTATGTTTTGTTTTTCTCTTAAAGGTCCATTTGACTAATTTAAGAAAATGCCTTAAGGACTTCTGAACAGGTCAGAAGCAGTGAAACTAATGCCCATCATGAGGCGTATTTTAACCATAATGAATATTCTTGTGAGTGACATACTTCTGGTTTAGACAGAGCCGATTGAGCTATTGATAGATATTTAGGTTGATAGATATTGAGTATTCCTGGAATGTCTTAAGATTATTTTATTCACTGGAAAAATGTCTTCATTATGGTCCTTACCCAACAACACGTCGAAGTTAATGTGAACATTACTGCTGCAGTGAAACCTCCTGCCTACTAGAGTAATAAATTACATTGTGGAGAGGGCAGACGTTTTTCAGAGCTATACCATGTAAGTGAGGATTCAATGTGCTGATGGGGAAAGGACTTCTGAGAGATATTCAGTATGGAATCATAGAATCATTCAGGTTGGAAAAGACCTTTAAGATCATCAAGTCCAACCATTAACCTAACACTGCCAAATCCACCACCAAACCATGTCCCTAAGTGCCACATTTACATGTCTTTTAAATGCCTCCAGGGATGGTGACTAAACCACTTCCCTGGCAGCCTGTTCTAGTGCTTCATAATCTTTTCAGTGAAAAAAGTTTTCCTAATATCCAATCTAAACCTCCCCTAGCACAACCTGAGGCCATTTCCTCTTGTCCTATCGCTTCTTGCTTGGGAGGAGAGACTGATCCCCACCTCCCTACAACCTCCTTTCAGGCAGTTGTAGAGAGCAATGAGGTCTCCCCTCAGCCTCCTTTTCTCCAGGCTAAACAACTCCAGTTCCCTCAGCTGCTCCTCATAAGACTTACGCTCTAGACCCTTCACCAGCTTCGTTGCTCTTCTCTGGACATGCTCCAGCACCTCAACGTCTGTCCTGTAGTGAGAGGCCCAAAACTGAACACAGTACTTGAGGTGCGGCCTCACCAGTGCTGAGTACAGAGGGATGATCACCTCCCTGCTCCTGCTGGCCACGTTATTGCTGATACAAGCCGGGTTACCATTGGCCGTCTTGGCCACCTGGGCAGACTGCCGGCTCATATTCAGGTGGCTGTTGACCAATAGCCCCAGGTCCTTTTCTGCCAGGCAGCTTTCCAGCCACTCTTCCCCAAGCCTGTAGCGCTGCGTGGGGTTGTTGTGATCCAAGTGCAGAACCCAGCACTTGGCCTTGTTGAACGTCACACAATTGGCCTCAGCCCATCAATTCAGCCTATCCAGATCCCTCTGTAGAGCCTTCCTACCCTCAAGCAGATCAACCCTCCCTCTCAACTTGGTGTCATCTGCAAAATTCCTGGGGATGCACTTGATCCCCTCATCCAGATGATTGATAAAGCTACTAAACAGAACTGGCCCTAATACTGAGCCCTGGGGAGAACACTTGTGACCAGCTGCCAGCTGGATTTAATTCCATTCACCACCACCCTTTGGTCTCGGCCATCAGCCAGTTTTTTACCCAGCAAAGACTATACCCATCCATACTATGAGCAGCCAGTTTCTCCAGGAGAATGCTGTATCTGCAGATCTTCCTTCCCTTGGTTTCAGGTGACATATTTAGAAACATTTTTATTACATAAACAAATAGGTTTTTCAGCCTAGTCTACACACAACTTTTTTACCATGAAACAAGTATAGTTAGGTCTGGCTTTGCCTTGTTTGCGTTAGTTATAGCAATATAACCTTATGTAAATGCAGTAAATGCAGGGGAAAAGTGCCTTATATTAGCAGAGTTTATTTTCTTTTTCATATGGGAATAAGCCATACTGACATAGCTTTTATATCTAAAGCCACAGCAATAGAGTGGCTTTAGATATATACAGTCATAGTGTATACTTGTATAACAGAAGCAGTACAGTGAGTACAAAATGCCTAAGAATTAAACCTGTTGTGCAAATAATACTTGGAACAAAACTACAAGCTCAGTCTATGAAGTCTGTCAGCAGTAATGCCTTACACGTGCCTGGGCAAAATCAGACTTCTTTGTAAATATGTGTTTGGAGACCAGTGGATAGAACAGCTCTGTTGTTCCAAATTCAAAGTCTCAGCTTTCTGCCTTGGCTAGGGTTGGGAATCCATGTCCACTGCAGTTTCTCCATGTCTACCAATGCAGAAATATTTTTAAAGAATGTGAATTTTGGTGAAATTTTCTCCCAAAGATTCAACATTTCAAAATACTAAAGAAGAGGAAGAATAACAGAATTTCTTAAAGGATTGTGACATGGGTTTGTGGTATCCATGATGTTAAGTGATGTAAGAAAGCACAGCCGCCTCCTCCAGCTGCTCTGGCCCAGGACCCCCCTGCCCGGCCGCTGGAGCCCAGCCAGGTGCCCGCGGACCCGAGGCGTCTGCTCAGGGATGTGGCTGACGCTTTCCTGTTTGCAGGCTCAACCCATAGCAAAGCTGAGCACATGTCCCAGAGATGCACAAACACACAGACACAGAGACAGAGGACACTGACATGACCGGTAACGCAGACTGCCACAGGGAAGGCACTGCCTTCAGCAGCACCTACATACAGGACTCATATAAACCACAAGGACAGACAGCCAAGTCCCCTCCTCTGCTTTGGCTGGGGAGGCAGAAGGTCGCTGGTGCAGGCACACACACACACACAACACTTTCCAGGTTCACAATCACACATACGCTCATGGATCCCTTCAATACCTGCATGAACCCTCTGTCCACCTGGCATCCTTGCCCGAATCCCAAGTCCTCTTACGCATTTTGTGGGTGCCCAGCTCCCCAGCTAGTCCATGCTCAATGCTCACTGGAAAACCCGCAGCACTCACATGCTCGTCCCTCATGCACCCCACATTTGCAAGTCCCCCCTGAGTGTAAGAGCATGGACCCCCCAGAGTGCCTGGCCTGGACCCAAGGACTGCCTTCTCCCTGTTGAGTCCAGCTTAAAGTTTGCTAGCGAAAACACCCCCCCCCCCCCATGCACACCCAGTTTGGGAAAGATACAGTTGTCCACTGCACCCCCCACTCACTCCAGTAGCTGGGACCCTGGACGAAGGGTGCCCACCCCCCATCTGACTCCAGTAGCTGGCACCAATTTTCACTCCCACATACACAAGTCTCACCAGTGGCTGGTACGTAGTCCCTGCAGCACACGTACGCCTACAATGATAGTGAGATTATGCAAAGCAATAGCAAAGAAAAGATTTAATAAGAAGACGTAAGATGATAGGACTGGTGATCAGGCACAGGACTCATCCAGACAAGCGTTCTGACTGGCCCCTTTTACAGCCCTCTCTCTCTGCCCCCTCTTTGTTCCTCCCTGCATGTCCCCCATGGGTCTGTACAGCTCCAGTGATTCCCGCACCCCTCCAGGTCTGGGGGTCTATCTGGTTTACAGCCCTATCAGTTGCAAAGTCCAGGTTGATCCACCTGCAATTGTTGCCCCGTGGTTTCTGGATAACCCATCAATTATCGTGAAGTTCATTCCTTGTCATTGTCTCCACGTTTGCTTTGTCAGGTCTGTGTCTTGGTGTATTTTGTTTCTGTTTTCCCCTTTTTTCCCCTTGGTTTCCCAATTGTCAAGGTCCCCGATCTGATAACCTCACAGGAATAAACTTTCTCACACTCTCCCATGCCCCCATCAATTAGTGTGTCTGACCAGGTTTGGTTCTCATCACCCCCTCTGTATCATTTGTCCCTCAGGTTTGCGTCCCTGTATGTTCTTGTTTATGGCTTCCTCTTTTTCTTATTAACTCTTGTTGCACTGAATAAGATTCTTGACCAGATACCCTTAGAGGAGCAGGCACTCTCCTTCCACATACCATTACATGACTAGCACAGTAAATTGTTCTGCATGAACAAAACCTCATTTAATTTCTCCAGATCAGATTTTATTTTGTACATTTAAATCAGTTTCTGATGTGGTAAATGAAAGAGTGAACAAATCCAAACTTTTACATGAAATATCCTTATATATTTCAAGATCTACTATTATAACTTAACATGATGGATTGGTGAAAAAAACAAAAACAAATCCCCACCCTTTTTAACACCTTTTTTAAACAGAACCTCAGCAAAGAAAGAAAATGTCCTTTTTTATACGTATAGGTTATATTTGAACTCATTAAAAAAGATTTAGTATAAAATGTGTCTGTAGGTCTCTGCAGAATATAAGTAAAATTTTCTAAAGCCTACATTAGTTTAAAATATGTAATAGATTGTAGCTTTTGATTTCTGTCTTTTTTAACCATTAGGAAATGCCGAAAAAATTTCAGAAGCAAATGTGTATATCCAAGTTCTCGATGTTAATGATCATGCACCAGAATTCCCTAAATATTATGAAACATTTGTTTGTGAAAATGCAGTTTCTGGCCAGGTAAGTGTGAAGGAGTCAGCCATCAGTTTTCTCATTACAATGAAGATTTGGTCTGAGGTGTTACTATTTCCTTTAATACTGATTATTTCAGTACTGTGAGTACAAGCTTTATTTTGTCTAGTTCCAAAATTAGTTCTGTTGATATATGCATAGTTTGAAATTCAGATTTCAAAAGACTGTTGTGTATTTTTCCCCCTTTAAAACAAAATCAATACATCTCCTTGTTCGTCTACCGAAACAGGTAATAGAGAAATAGGGACAGAAACTTCTGAAAAAAACCCCAAACAACAGCATAAACCACAGATTTGATTCATGTTCATGTCACAGAAGTTAAAACTAGGGCTGTTATTGACAGCAGTAGTATAACATAGTGCAGAACAACCAGACATAGACCAGATTCAAACCAGATCCATGTGTTCTTTGATTAGAAACAATTTATTGTGAACGGAATTCAGCCCCTATCTAGTTCAGTGGAAATCTGAAGATCTTTAAGTCACAGCCCTTGCAACACCTTCCCTAGCTGGCGGCTTATAGGATTGTCGTATCAAGCATCCTTCCCTGGAGGTTTTTCTTCATTTCCTACTCGCTCCCCAGGTGAATGGGGTCACATCAGCCAGCTGCCCTAACCCCCCAGGTACACTGCTGACTCTCCATTTTCCTCCTGCCACTGTCCTCTACACCTTTATTTTTTTTTAAGTGATCGGTTCTACAGCCTAAGCCCTAAGCTGTGCAAGAAGTGTGTCACCAGGCTCCACACAGGAGTCTAAAAGAAAACTGCAAAAAGAAAAACAGGATATGCAAAGTTAAAAAAAAAAAAAAGGTACAAAATGAGCAACAAAAAAAGCAACAACAAAAAGCTATAGACAGAAAGATCTGCATTTTTTTTCACCACTTTAAAGCATTCTTTGGACATACGAAAGAGACCTTTGGGATATTTGTGATGGTTCCATTCAAACATTTTGCTATGTTTTGATTTCTGAATCACAGAGCCTTTCTTTTTACACTAGCTTGGTTTATTTTGACCTTGATTAGTCTGCAGTTAAATAAAGCTTTCTTTGTAGCAAGAGTAATTTCTTTATAGTTTTTGCATCCATTTATATATTTGTCTATCAGTAGTTGGTTTGTTTATTCTGCATTCGGTAATTTTCCACTCTGCAAAGGCTACCTCTGGTTTAGAGGTACTTGGAGCAAGCCATTTCTTTTGGGTTTTGGGTAACTCATTGACAGATCAAAGTACAGGCATTAAAGCAAATGTCACTTCATGTTCCTTGTCTTCAAGACACCATGAATTAAATATGGAAGCTTATAAAATGGATATTTGTAACCCATGTTTTGGACTTGCTGACAATATAAAAACCCAGGTGATTTATTTCCCAAGGTTTTTATTATTCCATAGTTGCTTACTGATAAATAACATCTGTATGCTAGCCTATTAATAGCTACTTTTCAATAACAAATTAAGTACATATATATATATATTAACTATTTTGAGAATCACTGGAGAAAATGACACTGTAAAGAATAGTAGTAGTAACAATAACAATAAATGCTTTGAGCACAGGATACAAAATCATTCCTGTTTAACATTGTAATACCTGAATGAGGAATGAGCAGGATATTTTTCCCATTTTACAGACAGGCAAAATGTTACTCTAGATTTTCCTTTTTCTTTTTTTTTTTTGTTTATTTTTTGTTTTTGAGAGTCACAGGCATCTTTAGTTTAGCCTTTGGAGACAATGACAGTAATGTTAAATAATCTCATTAACAAGTGATATTAGGAAGAACAACAGTAAATTACAACTGAAGTGCATAATTATCACAGTCAAAGTTTATGACATTTTATTCAATGTTTATGATTTAAAACAAAATTGATAGCTGATGTATCTCCTTCAGTGCTATTATTCTTTTTTTTACTTTTTAGTCATGGAAAAAAAAGGTTCTTTATTTTCATCAGCAAGAAGCCAAAATGTTCAAAAACGATTTTATAGATGCCCTGGTTGTCCAATGAATAACACAATTTACATTTCAGAAGAATCACTTTAAGCAATTGAAGGGCTTAATAAGGACATTACATACCTTTTTCCCTTAGCCATATTTCTGCAATCAATTCCAAATGGCTCAGGAATCCGCTTACATGTTATGAGTTGAGATCAAAGCTTGTATAGATTCTATATTCTAGGCTTTGATAAAGAATGTGAAACACATCATGAACAAAACTAATTGTTGTCCTAATTATCCAAACTCCAAGGCAGTTAACAGTAACTTCCATCTAGAGAAGAATGCTTGTTTTGAAGTTTGGGGTTTTCTGAAACATCATAAAAAATTCTTTGTCTGCTTTTATTCCATGAGTGTTGACCTTCATGTCCTTGCATGCTGGTTTTGTGAGAGTTACAGACATGTTTAGCTTAGCCTCTGAAAGGCATTCAAACAAAAGGATTACATTTTGGTCTGTGGGACTATAATTTGAAATTTGACAATAAAAATGGAAGAAGGTAGATATGTGGGTTTTGACATCTTTATAAATCCATTCATTATGTTTGTTAGACATTTTTAATGGATTTTTTCACTATCCATTTCATGTTATAGTTCTGTACTCTCTTATAATCCAAGTCAGCTGTATACTAACCACAACTAAAGTTTTCTCTTGCACATTGAAAAGCCACTTTCACTGCACCACCAGTATTAAATACATTCTTTTCAAAATAACTTGAACATGAAAGTTGCTGTGTAAAATAGACTCCTATTCTACTACAGCTATAACTAGTATCAGATCAAATAGAACAATATTAGCAAGACATCCAAAACTAGGATTCCCTTTTGATTATATCTTTTGACTTTATAACTGTATGTAGACATGGTAAATGATGACCACAATGTGGTATTAATTCTTTAGAGTTACCCTTTATGTGTGTATACAGTAACTAGAAACTGTTGAATTCTAGAGGCAATATTCTATAAAAATAATCAGGACACAAAATAGTCCAAATCTGTCCCAAAGGTAACACTAGAGGCATCCCGGCAAGAATTGACTTGACCCAGAAAGCATAATTCCCAAGGCATTAATACATTAACTCAGCCTGAAACTGAAGCTTGGAAGTTTGAAGTAAGTTATATCAGATGTCTTACATCACATGTAAGCAAACTGACCATCCAGATTATATCTATTTTTATGCATGGTAATTTCAGTCCTTCTTGTGGATATTGGTCTTTATTCATATCATGCAGGAAACAGATTTCAGCTGAAGACAAGCTGCCCTGGATACACCTACATTCTGAATTAATGCTGTCTTCTCTGTTGCATATGTATTCTGGCAGTTCCTGTAATTTGGGGATCACATATGAAGTGACTTTGATGTTGTAGCTTGCTTAGTAATTTTTATTAGATCCGAAGAAGTGACTGTGTATGCAGAGCACTTTGTATTAGAGATAAGAAAAAAACCAGATTTATTTACTCAGTACTTAGTATATAATAAAATAATGATCATTTTCAGTGAAAGTGAAGAGTACTCATTTGATATTACTTCTCTACATAATAAAATGTTGACAGAAGAGGGGAAATCTTTAACCAAATTCTAGGGGTATACGATTAATGTTAACAATGAGCTGTTTGCTAAAACAGATCCTTTCTAACAAATCATGATGTAAAATGATTTTTGATAACAGAGAAGTGAAAGTGATGGGTTAGTAAGTCAATTTTTATTATTTCACGTTGCTAAGTTCTCTTCATCATTTACAAAAAAGCATCTGAGCAATAGTGATAAGAAAATAAATAGTTAAAAAGAAAAAAAAGGAATGATGGCATCCCTTAGAGTATAAAAACCTGGTGAAGCTGTGAAAGCACCATCTATTCTAGCAGGGCCTTACTCTAACCTACACCTGCAGATGCACTGAGTGTAACTTGTGACATTTTGAAACAGTGGGCACAGTGGCCCATGGAAAATTCCTTTTTCTGTTTTATATGGATTGTGATTCAACAACTTTATCTCCTAGCAGAATGAAACAGGGAAGACGAGTTTATCAGCATATGAAAACAAACATAAAAAGGCATCTAAGTGTCATGGCATGAGCTTTGTAATCATTATTCCTTTGCTGAGATGTATACCATTTTATTTATAGCTGAGCAGAAACATCTTACAGGAGAACCAGAGAAATCAGATCAATATTGTGCTAATTGGCTTTTCAAAAAAGGAAATAGAAGCAGTCAAAAGGAGAACCTTGGTTTTGAGTTAGAAGTTCTACCTGGAAAATGCATGTATTGTCTATAGTAATGAACATTTTAATCTTTTATCTGCACTAAATTCTCACTGTCATCAAACATTATTAGGCAATGAGAGAAATCCTACTACTTGTAAGATCTCTGCCAATTTGAACAAAACCTCTTCTGTACTCCCAAAACAGGTGGGTGATCAGATCTTTTATATCCTATAAAACACAGCAGAGCTCTTATTGAAGGATGTTGGGTGGAAAATAAAGCAAACGAAACTAAAGCAGAAAGAGAAAGGTGGCAAATCTGTTCCTACTTCCTTCCATCTGTCTAATGGGAATGGTAAAACTTTAGTTAGGTATGGGAGCACACACAAAGGACTCCAAATTACACACTCCGAGTACTCTAGTGTCAAAATTAATGGTACTGGTGATTGTTCAGATGGACAGTTTATGCCTTACGCTGAACTTGTTAGAGAGAAAGCGCTTAGAAGCAGAAAAGACTGTTAACAGAGAAACTTTATTCTTTCTTTTGGACATCTCCATAACTCCAGTTCAGTGCAGCTACTTGGGGTTGAGGAAATAGATTTTCAATGACATTTCATTAAGAATACCAGGCAGTCAACTACTCCATAGTCCATAACTTGTTATTTGCAAGTCAAACAACGCTTAGCTAGACATTCAGTCTAGAACGGTTTACAGAAATTCCCTTTTATACAAACTAATTAATCAGTGAAAGATCAGAGCTGTTACTGATATCTTAGACTCCCCCACTGATGATATTTATCAGTTGAAAGTGACCACTAATCAGATGGGTGGGGAAGTTGAGTATAGCAGGCCACATCTCTTTTTGTGACCTTTGATGGAAGGAACCCCTGCTGCTCCCAGCAGTGATCTCAGTCTGTTTGGAAAGAAACAGTAAATGAGGCCCACCCACCATGAACTAAAATCAGGTTTCAAGAAAAATCAAATGTATTAATCTCAGTTTTACTGAAATGCACATTTTCAAATGGACTGCTGAATTATTAAAGCTTCCAGATTAATGAGACTTGAAATAAGAAATTTTATAGCAATTAAATTTCAGCCTAGTCAATACAACAACTGTTCTGACCTTGCAGAAGCAACACATCATTCACTCTATTTTCTTTGTTTACACACTAAAATATAGGGTTTTTTTAAACCTTGACTCACAAACAGCAAGTGCAGTTTTTCAGTCTGTGATGCCATTTTCCCTGGTGAAAGGCTAGAATCTCCTAGGTTAGATGTACAAATACCTAGGAAACCAGAAAAAAAAAAAAGAAACCGTTTCCTTCTCTCTGGGTGATTTTTTCCTTTAGAGTCAGCAAAATTGAGCTGCCTATTCCTCTCTGAATATTTTATAGACTTACCTGGGTTTTGCTGAATCTTAGTGAAAGTGATACAGTAAGAAATAAACAATAAGAGTTTACCCTGTCCTTATGTTCCAAATATTCCCCTGTTTCTAGGGTGAATCCTTGAAGGCATGTGAATATGCCAAGAATAACCATAGGGGTCTTAGGTTTGTGTAGAAGAGCACAGTACAGATCAAAATAAGGGAAGGTGGGGTTTTTTTTTCAGCCAGACACATACTCCTCAGAGTTATTTTAATAGGATCAGATATAGATAAATTTTATGTGGGTAAATACATTCCGTATGTAAAATAATGGAAGTTAATAATGGAATAGCAGAACAGTATCTGATTCACAACCGAAATAATTTTATGATTTTCAAACATGATAAACTCCTACAAATATACTCTCCAAAGACATTGCTAATACCTGGTTAAGTAACTATTAATCAGAATGAAAACTAGACGTATAAAAGTCACATCTATAATTAATGTGGGTTTTTTTTTCTTGCTAGGTAAGTAGGTAGGTAATTCTTCTCTGCCAAGTAACTAAACTAAAAAATAAAAAAATAAAAAAGTTAGATGTGGCTAAGATGTCTTTGTAAATTACTATATTACTCTGCATATTCAGTCTAGCTTGACAGACCCTGAATTGTATGGAGAGACATACATCCATACAAAGCTTTCTCTCAGCTGCGGCCTTGGAGGCTTTACTAGCAAATCATCAGCAAAGGCCAGCAGAGTCTTTTTTCATTTTTTCAGGTATATGTTAGAATATTATCATGAAAATGTGCCATTGTTGGTGTTTTAGACTGGTTATATAGTTTTGTTCTCTATTGCTGTTCATATTGAGCATACTCTGAGAACTATATTCCCTTATAAAAATGAAGTCTATGATTTATTATCAGGTAGTATTAGGGATCAGTTATTTCTTTTCACTGATTTCTTGACCTGCATGCCTATGCCTGTATTTGCATCACCTTAGCTATTTTGATTGCTCTGAGGAAAGGGAAAAAAAATTTCCTCAAGAAGCTTCATCCTTTGTACACTGTCACCAGGTATATCACTGAACAATCACTCCTCTCATTAGTGGCAATAAAAAAATCTCAAGGGTCCTCATTTTTCCATAGAGTGAAAATATAGATTTGAAATAAATTTCACATATAAAAAGGGCAGAGTGCTAAGAATACAAAGCTTCTGGGGTATGAGCCACATTTTGCACTCTGCTGTCATGATTTCATCAAACTTAGCTTGCTTGAAAAGAAAAATAATGTGTGCTGAAGTCTTAGATCTTTGAAAAATGGTTTAATCGGGACAGAGTTTTCAAAGGCACAGATGGAAGGCTGTAGTCACTTCCACTGACTTACTGCGTTGCTTTTAAAGCACCACTTGTAGCATTCAGATGCTTTCTGGTTTGAGGAAATTTGAGGCTTCAAGTCTTTTGGGTACAAACATCTATAAGGCATAGGATGACTGATAAAACAGAGACCAGGTTCAAATTGGACACTTTTCTGAAAGTTGGTGGGCTTGCATCAGTTTGCTTTCCTCCTGGTTGCCAAGGATACTCACCAATACATGCTGAAGCCCAGGTCTTTACATTTTTACTGATAAATGTAACAAATATAAGCTCTTTTTAAGCAGAACTATTGCTAATTATGTTAACTGTAGTGTGGTTGTTTATTTACAGAGATGAAAGATACTCTTTTGAATGATAACTGTTATTTTTTATCTGGTTTAACATATTTGTAAATGAATGTTATTCTGCTTTCTTGAGAAAAAGCAGCCAAGAAGTTCCATAATCAATCTGTTATATTATCCAGAATCAACAATTCAGCACATGAACTTGTCACCATATACTCACTTACTGGAACTACAAAATATCAGCTGAATGATGTCAATGTGTTTGTGGGCTGGAAGGAAATGGGTTTTGTATGGAAGGATTTGTTCAAATGTAGAATTATATACTTTTCACCTTGAAAAAAAAGGACAAAACACTATACATATGATTACTTTTTTCGTTTATGGAAACTTCATTTACCCTTTGTCTTTTGATCCGGAAAATCTTTTACATTTTCTCAAGATTTTAATGCCTGCCTCTCTCAAACAGATGAAAAATCAAAGCAGAATATTTGCAGAATATGAGTCTCAATGAGACTCTTTGAGTATAGGAGCTGTATATTTGTGACTGCGTAACATGCACTCAACATGTATTCACAGATCACATCTCTAGCATCAACAGTTTAACATACTTGATATGTCCTTTCATTGTTTTAAAGGACAAGTAAATATTTTTATTCTTAAACAATTCTGTTTATCTGTGTTTCCAGCTAATTCAGAGCATCAGTGCAGTGGATCAAGACGACTCAGCAGAAGGTCACCATTTTTACTTCTCATTGGCTCAGGAGGCCACAAACAACTCACACTTTACTGTCAAAGATAATCAAGGTGGTGTCATTCATGTAGCTCTTTAAGACCTTCCTAATAAAAGATGCATGCTTCTAGTGGGCCTCGAATCACCAATTTTGTAAAAATTTCCACTTAAGTAGAAATTGTTATTATAAGATATGAACATGTCATGAGGTACATTTCAAAACAATAATTCAGTAATACTAAACAGTTTATTTCCCTTTTTCAGCTAAGTAATGTAAACAGCAAAAGACAGCTTTATTTCAAAGAAAGAAAAAATGCTGAGATGAAAAATACGCTGGTATTCCTTAAAATTTATTTTCGTAATGTAGGATACGGTGGGAGATACAAACTTTCTTGTTAAAATTACCTATTTGTCTAAGAAACAAGATCACCAGAAAGAGATGACTGCTGTTAACACAAGTCTGTTACTTCATCACTTCAGCAAGATCAAAATTATAAACACTGATAAATACAAATATAATCTTATTTCCCAATATATTTTAAATTGCATATACTGATCAATAATGACATGATAAAATGTCTTCTATATGTATTCTAATGTTATTCAGAACTGATATTGTTTGAGACTCTTACAAAGAGTGATATAGAGTGATATCAAGCAAAACCAGTCTGAAGTAAAAATGTAAGTGCATTACCGGTTGGAATTGCAGGGAGGATGACCACTTAGAGTCAGCCTGCTGAGACTACAAAGACGAGCTTCTTCCGACTCAGCTAAAGTACACATCGCTCGTATTGACTTTGCTAATTATTTGAATGTTCTGGCTAGGTGAATAAATCAATGGAAATAAGTTTTGGAAAGTTCAGACAATGTTAAACGGCAAACTACTTCTCTCAATATCTCCAAAGTTAAAGTTAATGTATTAATGTGTGTTTCAGTTCCCAGCTTCATTAACCTCACACTCAGTGCCAGGAAGAGATAACTTGTTACATTAAGGTCAAACTGTGTACGAGCCGCGAGCCTTTCCCACCTTTGCTCATTCTCCACAAAGTCCAAGCAGAGCCATGCACAAGGCAATGCATCCTGTTCCTTTTGGTGGCTATTGATGGGGAACAAAAACAACCCACCTTTTACAACATGGTAGGGTCAGCCCTCACTCTCTCCCTTTCTGCTGCATTTCCCAGAAATGGTTGGGTGAATTGGGATAGTCCTAGGCAAAAAGCAAAAGTGAGTGTACAGATCTGGAGCATTTTATCTCAGAGTTATCTTCTGAATTATGAGAGAAACCTCGAAGAGCTTAAATGTGAGGGAGTTAACTTCAGTAGATTGTTTGGATAGATGTGTCATACAGATAATGGTAGAAATACTTTCTTTTTTTTCTATGTACATGTACGCACACATGCAGTAATTCATCCTGCCATGATAAAGAATTCTGACATGTCAACATTTATAGATGTTTCTCCTTTCCATTATACACAGATTTTGACAGGGCTAATTTGTTTTGTGGCAAGCTAAGTTTCAGATTTGAATTAGTTGATATGCAGCAGGAGCTGAACTTAAGCTGCTTACTGGGTTTTGTATGGAACTGATTTCTAAACCCTAATAGCTAAATACAAAGCACGGGGAGAGCCTCTAGCAACTTTTCCCTAATTTAGATAGCAAAGGCTGAGCTAGCTCCAGTTTTTTGAGTCATGGAAAGAAATAAAAGACCATTCTAGTGGACTTTTTTCTTGCTTTCTCGTCTTTCCCTTGCCGCCTGCTTTCTCTGTGTGCTGCCAGAAACACTTTTGAAGGCTTTTGATTGGTAAACTGTCTATATTTCATCTGTGAACTGCTGGATTGGTAGCAGCTGGTTACATGGAACCATTTTAAGAACCAATTAGTTAGTCTAAGCAGGTGTCAGGTACTGAACACAGTGGGATTTTTTTTAGCTCTGAACTTTAAAAACAGAGCTCCTAGGTCAAATTTTATTATTGCCTGTGGAATACATATGTCAAAAATAAATGCAATTATTCACGATTGACACAAAAAACCCACCACATGCCAGTGCCTGGTTTTACTTTTTTAACTTTATTAATATGTACCTTTGTGCAGTACCATTGTTTTTTAAATAGGTCAGATTCCACTGGAGTTTTATTGTTGTTGTTAAAAAGTGAGAAATGCATATCATACATAATAATTTATCTTCTAGATAACACAGCTGGAATTTTCACAGCAAAAAGTGGCTTCAGGAGGCAAGAGCAGTTTTCTTTCTACTTACCAATCTTAATTCTGGATAATGGAACGCCACCGCTGACAAGCACAAATACTCTCACTATCACTGTCTGCGACTGTGACACTGAAGTTAACACCTTCTACTGTCGATATGGAGCTTTCATGTATGCTATGGGTCTCAGCACAGAAGCTTTAGTTGCTGTTTTGGCTTGCATACTAATACTCCTAGGTAAGTATGAGCAAGAGAAATGACTTTGTTTCCTTTTACAGTAGGCTTGATTAAGTGACAAAAATGTGGTCCCTTGACTGGAAGCCTGGAAGCACTGAGCTATTGAGAAAAAATGCAATAAGGCAAATGTTTCATTTCTTTTCTGTTTTCTTAACTATAATTCCCCTCCCTTCCCCTCTCCCCCCCCCCCCCCCCCTCCAGTTTTCAGTAAAATCTGAATTCTAACACAGTGACCTAAAAGCTGGCTTTAGTTGAGTCATGGTCCTACTTGTCTGTATTGGTTGAAAGTCTGTATTGAGCCCAGGTAAAGCTGAAGACAGCATTACACAAGGAAATTGGCTGGTATAAGAATATATTAGAAGGAGCAGTACCCTACTTATTCTGCCTTAGGCATGCCAAATGTAGAGCTACGATCAATACAAAGTAATAAAAGAAAAAGAGAATTCAATACTCTCAGAAAGCAGCTCCAGAAACAAGCAGGAATTTTCTCTGTTGGTTAATCAGGTTGCATCTCCAGACAGCCTTTTCTCCAAATGTTGGGCATCTCCTTTTTCCTCTCCCGGGACACCAAATTAACCTCCATTATATTCAGGACCTTGTGAATATAAAAAGTGGGTTTGAGAGTGTTTTAAATGCACAGGAGCTGTGCTTGTACTTCTGCAAAGGGTCACACATAGCTGGCACGTGGCACTCGAAACCAGACCAACCACCCAAGGCTGGCTGCTCCTGCACTGCGTGGGGCTATGGCTGTGGCAAGACGTATTGGAGTGACAGCACTCAGGGAAACAACTTCTTCACCTTGTGAAGCATGCAGCCATTGCAGCTAAAACGCATTTCCTTTTTTTTCAGCAAAAGGGTATTCCTGCAATGTTCAGTGAGTGCTTTGATGATACTGACACACTGTGACGGCAGGCACGCTGTACTAATCATTCCCCAAAGGCTAAATATCCATCCTGAAACTCTGTACCTGCCTGAGCTAGTGAGGTTAAGGTATGGTAGCTTCTGAGGCCAGGAAAGAAAGAGAAGTGCTGGAGCCAGGTAGGTTTGTTTTCCAAGGCAAAATGACTGACCTTAGAGCTTGGTCGTTGATGGTGGTTATAGGCCTCGAGACCAAATTCAGGCTGATGCCAACGAAGCAACAGAGAAAGACTTCCAAATCCCTGTTGCCTGTGGAATAGTATGGCACATCCGTATTATGCCATAGAGCAGTATATTTCATAAAATGTCATATCTAAAAATGCCACAAAACAATCGATGGATTATGTTAGTAAAACCATTTTTCCACTAATGAAACTACAAACAACACCAAAGTAAGAAAATGAAGAGAGAATCAGGATTTCACTAAGCTGTGTGATATCAAATCATCATTATAAATTGTGCAAAACCAGCATAAAATGTTTTTCTAAATTTCTAAAGAAATTTTCTAAGTTTTCTAAATTCTAAAGAAAAATAAGGAAAACTATAATCAGAATCAAAACAAGAAAAGTGCAGCATAATATCTAGCTACACAAGTATAATGTCCAGAAAGAAATAAATAATAATAATAGAAATTACATTACCTTAAGAAACAAAAACTTTTGTTGAAAAATATTCTCTCACTGTATTTGTTAATGAGAGCAAATACAATAGTAATATTTTTAAACTCCTCTACTGAAAGAAATACAAAACAATTTTATGTAAACCATACTTTTTTGCCATATGAAGAATATCTAGGTAAAGAACATTATTTTTTCTACCCTCATTATACAATATGACCTCTACCAGTCCATAAATAACAGCATATAACACTAAGCATATCATCACTAACTACAAAAAAGCTGACGCTTGAGAACAAAGGCTTGCAGCTTTATTCTGATGGTGTGTTTTGATCCGCCAGAGTAGCAACAGAACACAAGAAAAACAAGTCCAATAAAGCTAATGGAATTATTTTGACTTTACACCAGTGAAAAAAGAAATTTGACAAGTTAAAAATGACCCATATTCTGCATTCTGTCCACAAGGTTATGGTATGTTTTTCTTAGTGCAAGGAAGAGAAACTGGCTCTAATTATTTCCTGTTGTACCTTTCACCTCCTGACTGAATCTCTTAGTGAGAACTCATTGAGATTTCTCCTCAAACAGAACCCTATAATTTAGTCCCATGTAGATAAATTACATGTCCAGAAGCAGCACATGTACCTGTTAATTATAAACCAGCATCTTCGAATGGTTTTGGGGTCTTAAAATTAGGTGACATCAGGAAACTGCAGAAACAGAATGGCCTACAAAAAAATACATGTTTTTTTATTTATCCCTGTGAACACACTGAACAGATAGGGCAAGGATGAAAACAATGGAAGGGTACCTTATAATTATTGTGTCTAGATGGGAGTACTCTTGGCCAGACACTAACCATTTCTTGACTCCATAGCAAAGTCCAAGGATTGCACCAGTTACCCTACTTCCATCTCCTGGTTTCCAACAGAGAAAACAGGTACACGCGATTGGATTTGTGGTTTCTAGAGTTGCCTGAACTCCCAGAGTCACCTTATTTAAATTTGAGCCTTCCTTGCCCCAGGCAATCTTCAGTAGTGGCAGGGGAAAGCAGCCCCCCTGACTGAAGTCGCTGCCTTAGACCTGGCAGTCAATGTGAGCTTACAGGAAGGCCAGTGTGCATTTCAGATTTTCTGTGATTGTCACAGGCTATCGGAACCTGGTCACTTTGTGATATGCACTTACGGGACTGAGGATCAGGCAAACTATATCACTGCATTATCCAGGCCATCAGTGGAATTGTTCATCAAGGTCCTCTCTCCAGATGGAATAAACCCTTGGTGTCTCCTGGGCCTATGCATACCACAAAAGTCAGAGCAGGGATACAGATAAATATATTAATGAGAAAGAAAAAGAAACTAATCTACCATGCTCTTTAAAGACACACATATTTTAAATGCATTAAATCTTCAAACGTATTTTTGTGATTATTTAAAAAGAAATAATAAAAGGTTCTATACATAATATGTTTGCCACATATCTGAAACCAAAAGTTTGATTTTTTTTCCATTTTCCTATATCATCATGTGCACCATCAGAAGAGTTCACCATGCAGAGGGTTTGGAGAGTTGAAACTATCAGGGGTTTGTAAACATATAATAACATTGTAGAAATTCTTGTTTCCAGTGCTTTCAAGTTTGGGGTTGGTATCTCCCAGTCAAATGAAATTGTATACAGTAAATATGTAGAAACAAAGAACTACTTCAGGTCCCTCATATCCCCAAGTGAGGTAAAATCCTGTCATTGTTGGTAGTTGTATCATGTTATGTCCTGAGTAAAAAATTACAGTCCACAAACTGCTTACTTATTAGATAGAACTTCAGTAAGATTTAGTTAAAACCTGAAATCATTAATCTCTGTGAATGTCATAGACTATTTCAAAGGGATCATTCAGCTAAAAATGAAATGAGGTAGGATCAAAAAATAATGCTTTAAAATAAAATTTTAAAAAGTTTTCATGTATGAGAGAAACAAGCTGCTCTGATTCATAGGCCTTGCTAGTAAGTACTGCTACAAGATCACACAAAATTTAGTGATAGTCTTCAAATTTCCAAACCAGCATCATGGAAATAATTGAACCACACCCTGCATAGTCTATGGAATTGAATGATTCAACCAGCTGAGGAGGATATCTTGCTCATTGCCTCATTTTCCATTTGATTTTCCTGGGGCTTTGATCTGAGGGAGACTGAGAGATTAACAATTTAAATTCTGAATGTGAATTTGATGTATTATGTGATAAACCAAAGCAGTTTCAAAAAGCATAACTCGTGTTTCCATCAGTTTCAAACTCCCATCTACCAAAAGAACTGCTCCATTTCATTCACCTATTTTATAAGTCCCTTTGTAGCCATTTTCCCACCACATGCTATGCTCATTTCAAACCCGTAAAATCCATAAAAATTACAGCCCTATAAATTTGTTAAGATAGCTTGACATCACAATAGCATCGATATTAAGAAATGTTACCATTTTTTTAAGTCTTTCCAAGCACATTCAAAGTCTCTGCTTCTGTTTATTTTTTCCCTTGTTTTCCTTTCCTTTCCTTTCCTTTCCTTTCCTTTCCTTTCCTTTCCTTTCCTTTCCTTTCCTTTCCTTTCCTTTCCTTTCCTTTCCTTTCCTTTCCTTTCCTTTCCTTTCCTTTCCTTTCCTTTCCTTCCCTTCCCTTCCCTTCCCTTCCCTTCCCTTCCCTTCCCTTCCCTTCCCTTCCCTTCCCTTCCCTTCCCTTCCCTTCCTTTCTCCTTTCCATTCCATTTTGTTTTTTGTCAGTGTTCTTTTTGGCAATTGTAGCCATAAGGCAGCAGAGGAAGAAGTCTCCCTTTTCAGAGAAAATGGAAGAATTCAGAGAAAACATTGTCAGGTATGACGATGAAGGAGGTGGCGAGGAGGACACAGAAGCCTTTGATATTTCAGCACTGAGGACCCGCACTGTCATGCGAACCCACAAACCTCAGAAGAACGTCACCGCAGAAATCCACAGCCTCTACAGACAATCTCTGCAGGTCGGTCCTGACAGCACCATCTTCAGGCAATTCATTTCAGAAAAGCTTGAAGAAGCGAACACAGATCCTAGCGCTCCTCCATATGACTCACTTCAGACCTATGCATTTGAGGGGACCGGCTCTTCGGCAGGATCCCTCAGCTCTTTAGGTTCACACACATCAGATGCGGATCAGAGTTACGACTACCTTACAGACTGGGGACCTCCCTTTAAACAGCTTGCAGGCATGTACACTTCCCATAGAAGTGGGGGGGATTAGTTACTCTTTGCTTTGTTGTTTTATTTTCCTAAATCTCAGCAACCAAAAACAACTGTACATTTTTAAAAAGGAGATCATCCCACACTTAAGCATGAAAAATAGAAGACCAAGGTTGGGTTTTTTTCTGGAAAGTCTTGGATGTAGAGATCTTTTGAAAAATCACACCAGGCATGTCATGAGGTGAGGGAGCCTCCCGTTTGAAAATCTCGTGGCTATTTAGGTGCCTGAATGCAAACTGTGCTGCTTTGGATACCTAGGCTCTCTTCTGGATATTGAAAACCTGGGTCCTGTGAGTACAAAAGGAGGAGTAGAAGCCATAAATGGATATAGTAAATATTCCATCACCCATAAGCTTTAAACTGTTTCCAAAGTTAAGACAGACTTTTGCTGTTGCGGTTGAATATATTCATTAACTGAAGTTAAACATGCATATTTGTACAATGCTTCATTATATAAATATACTTGTGTGAAAAAGTAGACCCTAGATATTCTAATACAGTTGTCAGAAGTGCTCACAGAATCATCTATTTATTGTTCTTAGGATGATAAAACTAAAACAGATGTCTTTTCCTATCAGTGTAAAAATAAAGACCTATTACAGCATCAGCAAGTATTTGCTGCCATTTTAGTTTTTAATGGAGCTATTGGAAAATGTATAAACCAATACTTAATTTAGCAAATAAGATAGAAGAAAAGAAATCAGTTAAGTTAGAACCAATATTCAATGTAAATACTGCAATTGTCCACATTATATATTACTGTACTTAGAACAAAATGCTATCCAAATACAGGCATTTTTCCTTTTATTAAGAGTTTAAAGGATGACTGATTTACCAGCACAGATTTATTTTTTTATTATGGAATATAAAATTATCTGCAGTAGTCAGTTTTATTATAACAATATTAAGAATCTTTAAAATGCTAAGCTGATGGTTATAAAACTTTATGTATAACATTAGATAATAAGATAATAAAATGTTTTAATGTTAATCCACTTCTGAAAATGATCTTGAATCATTCTGCAAGACTCAAGTCAGACTTCAAAATTAATTTCCCATGGTATTTTTTCCAAATATTCCATAATGAATATAAAGCTGTCTCGGAATATTTCTTTACTCTTACTTATACCACTACCCAGCAGCAATTTTGGATCTGAGGGTCATCAAATATGTTCAAAATGGTCTGCCTGGAAAAAGCAACCTGCCTGGTTTTTACCCACCTCACTTCCATCAGGTACTTATTTTACAGAAATTACATCATGTAATCAGCTGATACATTTCCACACCTAAAAGCTGGCATCAGAATAAAGAAAATTATGCAACATGTTTCTCCCCCCCCCCTTTTTTTTAACAAGATTTTAGGTAAGTGCTACTGAATTACAGAGCGCTGGACAAAGCTTATGCAAGAAAAATAATAATAATAAAAAAAAAAAACCCACAAAAAACCCCAAGAAACAAACAAAAAAACCATGTAACATACAAGGTCTGCAATGTTTGCTACAATTGCTGTTCACTGAAGAAAACCAAAGCATGTAGGCTTAGGGGAAAGGTGCCAGTCCAGAGTTTAAATTCCTGTCAGCTAAAAATAAAACATGTGGAGGAGTTTGAAAATCAGGAGAGATTTCCAATGTGAGGTCTCGTAAGGGCAGAAACATTATTCATGATATTCATAGCTGGAAAAATGCAGGGCAGATCATCTGACCAGGCACAGATGAAGCAGCATCTGCTTCATAAGGAAAAATTGTTTCTCGCCAGTCTCATGCTAGGACGCCAGTATGAATGAGCAGCTACAAAACAGCTTTAAAAGATGCACAAGTGAAAACATTGTACTAATGACTCTAACATTTGAGTTCAATGGCTCTCAAACAGATGTGACAAAATAACTTTTATTTGAGTTAATATCATACATATTAGTAATTTTCTCCATGGAGAAGAAGAGAGAAAGAGAGAACACCTATACATGCGCTGTTTGTTGGAGATGGTGAAAAGTACATTTTTAGGATTAGGTCTATAGATTTATGCAAGTTATACCCTAAGCAAATCCTTATTCCACAGATGGCCCCAGTGGCATTAATAGAATTCCTCATGCTTTCAGGCTGTATTTAGTACAAAAAGGATAACAATGTCTGATCTTTTCTCAATCCAGAGATTTTGTCCATTTATGTAGGGAAATAGCCTTGAACACACAACCATATTTGCACTTATAATTTCCTCTTTTTACTGTAAGGAACTTTAACAATAAATAATTTTTGTAACCAGTGCATACCACTGTCATGTAATTTTTGTAACCAAGGTATGCCATTGTCAGTAACTTCTATATGAAAAAAGAATAATGGCCTACAATGGATCTTAAATGATCTTTAGCTGAAAAGACATAAGATGGTGTTTGCCCAGCAGAGAAAGGGAGTGTTTTGCTCCGAAGTAAGAAGTTATTCCTAGCTGTTACTGGGCCACATCTTACTAGGCTCCTGGTATTCAATCTAAGTCAAACCTGCCAATTTATTTCCACATGTGAGAAAAGAATCACTGAACTGACCTAGTAATTTCACACTTCTTTTAATATACTGTGTTTAATTTAGCTGAACAATGTCTGCAAAAAGGTTTTGTGGAAATGTCTGCTTATTTGAAGGAAGTAAACATTCTGAGGAAGCCAAATTAAACACATAAGAGATATCACAATAATTAATAGTATGAAATTAATAAAGGATAAATTATAAGCCAGAGTTCCTGATGATGAGATCTATTAAACTGTGGAATGGTTTTCCCAAGAGAATCCTGTGTTACCTTCATCTTTTAAAACTCCTTAGTAGCTAGAATTAGTTATGCTGTTGGCTGAAGCAAAGAGTGCAAGTATGGTACCAAATGGTAAATATATATTCAGCTGTTCATGACCTGCCTGAGGGAATATGAGGAAGACTTATTGCCTGGTCAAAGGAAGTATGATCATACACACTGCTTTAAAGAGATGTTCCTGTATATTTCTTTTTCTGTAATATGGTAATGAGACAGGTTAAGAACTGGTGAAATACCTGACAAAAGATTGGCTTCCTGTTCCAGTCCTCGCTCACAGGGATTCAGTGCATCGTGTTATTGGTTTTATTTAAAAGCCAAGGAAATAAAGACTATGCATATATTAATAAATGCTTAACATTCAGATGTTTGAAGTTAAAAAACAAAAGAACAAAATCACTTGACAGCACTTTGCAGCTTCAGACTCATTGTTGTGGCTGGAAAAGGCTATTTTGTTTATCCATTCACCCCAGATAAAATGCTTTAATTTGATTTTCATTTTGTATATCACGACATAGGGGGTTTTTTAATCATAACATTGAGAAGCAATCCTGCTTTCCACTGAGGATAATCTTAGGCTTTAATTCACAGAATTTTCCTACTGCATTTTCTCATAGATACTGTCATTACACGCCTAGCTTTGCTTTCAAAATTTGCATTGGAAATGTGGTTGTTATAACACTCATTCTTAATTGTATGGGGTAACCCTGTCAGATGAGAGTAAAAATATTTTTGAAAAGACAGTGTGCATTTTATGCTTCAAAGTCAGATCTAATATATGCTCTCTGAGGAGTAGAAGTTGAAGGAGATTATGTGATTATACATTTTGGCAAAGAATACATTTTACCCTTGATCTAGAATATGAACAAATAGAATAGAATTTATACTAAAAAAATCAGTAGCTATTAGTAAAGTCTGTAAGATTTCTCTACCAGAAAATTAGTAAACCTATATTTTATAAAGAAAAATAAATTGCATTAATGTTTATAAAAAAAGTTGACACATTTTACAATAGTAATTTGGATGGTCTTATATTTATTCAGAAAAAAAAAAGTTCTTCATACATGGGTCTGTATCAGCCTTATGTCTCATATACAGAGTCCAAAGAACAGTAAGATTTACTTATAGTGCACAGAAGGATAAAACATACATACAGAGAGAGTGCTTAGATCAGTATGAAACACTTTACCCACAGCAAATGGATAATAGCAATAATCAGAAATGTGCATAAGACTCAAGAGGATATCTGCCAGCAAAGGCAGTTAGAGAAAAGGCATTAAGAGCAAATATTAATAAATACAATTAGAAACCATCACTACTTCACAAAACTCTCCAATAGCAGAAACCAGAACAGGATATCAATGACTTTTAATTCCCCAAACATTTTAATTGTGATTTAGGTAATGCTTTAATAATATTGAAGTTTTTAATTTAAACAATACCCCACATGTGGAGGTTCAAATAGGATTGGTTTGTAGAGAAACAATAACATTTGCATACATATATCTGACCAAAAAGATACAACAGAAGTTATTGGATTAAAGCTTAAAAGGATGCAAACCTGCCCAAAGATATATGATGCATCCCTTCTGACAGTGAGTAAATTGATCTCTATCATCACAAATTCCTCTGAAAAGAGGATTTAGAAAGTGCGTCTCAGACAACTGTTTCAGTAGCTTAGGAGCTGGAATAAGAATTTTTTATGTACTGACTCTGTATGTTGGACTTACAAATGTCAAAACTATCCCCCATTATTAATATTGAGGATACCTGAGTTATGAGCAAGAACTGGATGGCCTTGAAGACTGGAGAACAGAAAATGGATAAAATGTAATGGCAGAAATAAAGATCATCCACTCTGGAAATAGTTCTTAAAAAAAAAATCTGCTATTATACTGGGCATTTATCCAGTAGAGTAATTAAACAGGACAGGGATATTCTAGCTGCTAAAATAACCATGAACTGCTAACAAGATTCAGCCCAGAAAAGCCAAAAAAAATAAAATATGAACAAAAGCTGTACTAGACAATACAATAGACAAAAGAAAATGTTGACCATTAAATTAGATTGAGGATAGATTACCTCACTGTTTAATTACTTGACAGCTCATTCTCTTTTGTCAGACTTTGACCAGCCACACCAATATTGTTTCTGAAAGTCACACATTCATTTAAACTGTATTGCAGAGGTAGTTCCAGTATTAATTATTATTAAAGCATTTTCATAGGACAAAATCTCGTTACTAATTTATTATTTATTCCATGCATACAACCTCTTTGGCAAGGCCAGAGAAGGTGTCCAACAGATGTAAAAGAGCTGATAAAAGAAGTTATCCTTAAACATCTGCTTTTATAGAGTCAACAGTCTAATTCAATATGCACACATTTCATTATATATTCGGTGAACCTCATTTCATTGGTTGCAAATGCCAATTTACTTACATCACTTATGAATTCAAAATATCATTACAATGACTTTACAAATATTTTATGAGAATTCTTAAAGATTACAGTGTCTTTAGTAATACTTATCTGGGTTCTTGTTGTCAAAGAAGCTTATTCTCACAAAAATCTTACCCCACTTTTGCCATCACTGAGTATGAAAACATCCTAGTTAGCTTCTAAAAGCATTTCCACAGCAGTTCATCTCACCCAACCTTAGCCACCTAAAAATCGGTGTAAATTATTCAACTTCCTTCCCATCCTGTGTTGCTGCTCCCTCGGACATCCTAGAAGTTCAGGGCAGGCTGGACACTCTCCGAGACTGCAAAATGAGAGAAGCATCCTTACTTATGAGACTGACTCAGACATGGTAGACCTTCCGTAGCAAAACTCCTGCTAGTACATCTCCTTCATGTCACTGAGTACTCCAAGCCACTGATGAATCACCCCCAAAGACTCATCTGCTTTCCCCATCCTGATAGGGGTATAAGGATTCTGCTTTGTCTTCTTACCTTCACGTACATTTGGGTTTATTTTTAAAAACCTGATAAAATCTTTTCTTTGACAATAGTTCTTGTCGGTCTTGAATGGTTATTATTGTTTTATAGTATTCTACTAACAGCTAAAGGTTTCCAAGTCAGCTCCTTGTGGGCATAACTATTTTGCAATCGCAAATTTCAGGAAATGCAGAGAAAAAGACATGAAATCTAGGCTGAGGGAGGTCATGTAGCTGGTCAGCTCCTGAGCTGATACAAGTTGTAGATCCTGAAATATTCAGTCCGCTGCTCAGCTCCCTGGACTACAGTTAAGTTTTTGCAGCTCTGCTTGTGCTTTCCTGGTGAATAACAAAGTCATTTAAAATAAAAATGTTATGTTCACCTGAGTTGGTCTGTTCCAGTTTTGTAGGTCATTTCGAACAACTTTTGCATGTGACCATTGTCAAACCAGATTAAAGTAATGCAACTGCTAGTTTTCTGTTTATGATGCTTTTTCCCAATGTAAACTAGACCATAAGTCCATAAGCAGCTTTAAAAAAAACCCAAAACAACAAACAAGTGAAGAGTACATCTCAGGGAAACACTTTATCTTATCCTCTCCCTGGTATATAACTTATCTAGACCCACCTTTGCCCTGCTATGCCTTAAAAGAAACAGAAAGCCTTAGCAAATGCAGGTCTCTCACAATATTCTTTAATAGGAGTTTTGTAAGTAACAGTCTATAACTAAGATTCACAGTTAATTGTGGTGAAGCAAATGGAAATTAGATAAAAGAGAGTTGAAGCGTTTAAGGAAATCACCATTGACTTGTTACCAATTACTTGCAGCCAGGTTGCAGGGTAGGTTGCTTGAATACCCACCAATTTTTTTAGACACAATATCTTGTTATAGAGAAACAGTTATATTCAAAGGTAAGAATTTACTGTTAGTCTGATTAAAGTTATTACTAGTCCCGTTGTTAAAACTCATAGTTCAAATTATATACAGTTAAAGTGCTATGTAATCAAACTTTTTCCTCTCTACTCCTTTTTTTCTGGTTTTATGCTCATGCTCGTAAGGCTTCAAGTCATCAGTATCACAAGTCCTTTGCCAGGAAAAATGCAACACTGATGTTGATCATGTCTTACTCCTTGCTCTAACATTTGCTTGGGGGTATTTTTATATGTTTGCTAACATTATTTACACCTTAATCTTTCTTCGCTGGTCTACAGGTATGAATATACTTTATATGGGTTGTTTTACATAGGCTGAATACTTCTTTGTTCTAAAGCTCATTTTACCCAGCTCCCAGTATTGCATCCCTTTGGTGACCAGCACTGCTAAGCTGTTTGTACCTCCTAGCATCCTGGGCCAACGGCAGCATCCTGGGCCAACGGCAGCATCCTGGGCCAATACTTTCAAGGTGTCTTCCCATTCTGTGCTTTTATTCTATGCTGCATTTCATTCTAAGCTCATAGGTACATTCTACAGCAAATAACTCTTTCACATAATTAAATACAAAAATAGATAAATAGATATATAGTCACACCATACAATTATACAAAGCTAAGCAAAGCTAAAATTAATTAGATAATAGTCACCTGATCATTAGGTAATTCCTTTTATCATTAAACAAGCCAAAACATATCTCCAGCCACGCCAAGATAAGTCCAGGGAATAGCTGGCAGGTCCTGAGGCCTGTGTTATCCTGAAACTAAGCCTTTTACAGACAGTGGCATCTCCATGCTTACTACCTACAAGTCTACAATCCCTTGAAGGTTGTCAAAGGGAAATCACAATCAGAAACTGAGAATTAACTGTTGCCTACAATTTCAAGTATTTCTGGAAGAGTAAACACCTCTGAAAGAAGGAGAGGAGAACCCTGACATTTCTGTTGGTCTGAGTTGCCAGAGAAAAAACAACCAACATTAGAACAAATATAATTTGAAAGCATTTGCCAGAAATGTGTTTTCATCCTTGCTATTTCTTCAGGGTATATTTGCAATAGGAAATTCCTGACTGTTCAGCACATGTTTTGGTTTGCAGGTCCTTGCCCACAGCTAAAATGTTACTCAGCCTTCTGCTGTATAAGTGCTCCTATGTGCTAGGTGGTTCAGATTCACTAAAGAACCCCAGCTAACCAACCAACCAACCAACCAACAAACCATAAGCAGTCTGCAATACTTATTGCAACAGGATTGTAATATTTATTTTCCATTGTTACTGGAGAGTGGTAGAGACAACAAGGATCTCATGATTAGGGAGTGAATATTCTAAAAAGATCCACAAAGTGAATGCTTCAGCTATAAACTTGCAAATTTTTGAAACAGCAGAAATCCAAAGAAGAATCTACTTGGCTGATACTTTCTTCTTTGCTTTTTTTTTTTGCTGTCCAGGAGAAGAACTTTATAATGCAAGTCATTGTGGGGACAATTAAAATGCACCAAATAGCTGTTGTAGCAGGCCACTCTGGAGCCCCACTTGATTCCTTGGGGATGAAGTAGACCATTAGTGATGTTGGTATCATGAATTAGGCCTGAGTAGCAGGGTAAATGGCAAGGAATTATACTTCTGGACACTGAAAATTGCATCCACTTTGTAATACCTTTCTAATTCTCCTTTGCAGTGTCCAGGACATAAATTAACTATTCCTGACATTCTTTGTAAAATTCACACTTTTTTGGTTTACTCCAAAGATTGTACAGAACAATTTTAGCTTTCCACGTTTCTCCTCCTTATTGATTTACTGGCTTGTAGGATTCTGACAGGTATGCACTTTTTGCTCTGAGCATTTTCTTGATGTTCCTTTTTGTGTGCTCCTTTTTAAAAAAAAATAAAAAAAGAAAAAAGGAAAAGATCAGGAGGGAACCAAAAACTCAGCAAGCAGGTAGAAATGCCACTGTGGAATGTATGGAATGTAGTTTGAAACACAGTCAGAAATGGATCTTACCAGGAATTCTACAACTTAACCTGTAATAAAAGAAGTATTTGGACCTTTGTTTTCCCTTCGCAGGGCACAAAATACCCTTATAGACACCTAACAACATTCCTGCTATTGCAGAGACCTGGGACATCAGAGATGCTTTCCATCATCTTGTTGTCTTAGTGTGGCATGTTATAGATATTTTACTGTAGCTCTTAAGCTCTCAGTAGTGTGCTGGGAAGCATTTTGTAACCCTTACTAGGGAGTTAATAATAGGAAAGATGTTTCTAAGGTAGATACAACCAGGATGGTTACATACAGATGATCTGATCTCATATTCCTGTTGGTTTTTATTATTACTACTATTTTCATTTTAAATAATTTGACAGTTGAAGTCTGACAGTTTAAAAGAATGTATATTCCTTGTCTACAGGTATTGTTTAAGGAAAAGATAATGACATCTTCATGCCAGTTTGCCCAGAAAAAAAAAAAAAAAAAAGACAGAAATCCCATTGGTTCTTATAGTGGACCTCAACCACCCCAACATCTGCTTGGAGAGCAACACAGTAGGGTGCAAGCAATCCAGGATTCTCTGGCATGCCAGGTGACAGCAGCTTGATGTACGAATTGGATAGGCCAGTTACAGTACTAATCCCATGGGCTGGCTAGGAGGTACTCTACCTGAAGTAGGAAAAGATCAGTATTGTTGGATGGGTGGACTACAATGTGGGTGAGAAACTGGCTAGACCACTGGGCTCCATGGGTTGTGGCCTACATTTCACCAGTGTCCAGTCTAGTGGTGTTCCTTAGTGGTTGTTACTGAGCTTAATACTGCTTATAGTCTTCAACAATTCCCTAAGCAATGGAAGGGAGCACACCTTCAGCAAGTTTATGGACAGCACCAAACTGGGAGGAACATTTAATATGCTGAAGGGTAAGGGTGCCCTCAAAAGGTACCTGATGACACTAGAGGCACAGGCAGCAATATGCCGAAATGGTGGGGAAATGTTACTTTATGACTGTTCATACATGTCCTGCTCTGACAAGGGTCACTTATTCATATGAATGATAGAATCAATTTGTTAAGGTTTAAATAAAAAATAAAACCAACCAAAACAAGAGGTGTCCAAATACCACTAGTAAACTAGGAGATGTAAGCAGCTGTTTAAGCGTGGAGTTTCACATGCTAATATGATACTCACTGTCATGTCTTTTGCTTAGCTAACTCAGAAGGGAAAGCAACATGTTAGCCAATTTAACTTTAGGGATAATTTTCACCAAATGTAATAGTTACATCCAGAAATGTTCTAGCTGGGAGAAAGGAAAGGTAAGAAATAAGTAGCATAACCATCTGCTTATCTAGAAAGCTATTAGTACACAGATGAGCTCACAGCATAGGCTTTCTGTCTGGGTTTTTTTTTGATGATTTAAGAGGTGCAAACAACTGTTTGCCAACACTGTAATATGCATATGTAGGTTGACAAAGCATACAAACTCTGTTTTCTTAGATAAATAACATTGTCCTAAAACCCAACAATTCTTGCTTATTTCTTTGTTTGATCACAGTTAGAAGCAATAAAACATATGAGAACCGCCCGACTTCCTGGGAATTTAATATTTCCTGCCATTTTTACAGAAGTTAGCATACCCTAAAAAAAGTTAGATTGAATCCAGGTATACCTGAAAGACCTTTTGTATTCCTGCCTCCTTACTACTATCTGTCATAGTAGCTGCTGAAGGGAACCCCTACAGCCTGCACCTTAGAGAAAAATATGGGAGTACAAGAAAGAAAACAAAAGTCAAAACAAAACCAAAATCAGAAATTCAGTCACAAGTCATCTTTGCTAACAAAAAGTAAAAACAAACAAACAAAAAATCTTTTACGGATCTTGAAAAGCCATTGAAAGGTAAACTTTAGAGATTAATCTGAGATACAAACATCAATTTTCTTTCCTCTGCAATTGTTTTAAAATGACGCTATACCTCTGATCCTCCCTCTGAGTTTTCAAAAGTACATATGTGGCAACAGTGTAAGTATAAGAAAACATCATTTTCTGATAGAACAACTATTTTCTTCAATGCTGTCTACACTTCAAGTTTTTAAGTTAATCTTTGAGCACTTTCCAGGCAACAGTCCAGCTCAATCTGACATTACAGTTTTCAAAAACTTCCTTCTTCTGCTCTCAGATGCCTTTTTTTACTGTGCATACTTCCTCATCAAAAAAAAAAAGCTAATTATCCAATTTGCAACACATGTTCTAAATCCCTACCACCTGAAATTGATATGCTGAAGCTCCAGTGCATACTTAACCTTATCCTATGCAAAACAAGTAGAAAATAAAAAAGTGACTACTGATTTTCTTAGTAGGTATTTTTGTTTTTACTGAGACAGGATTCTCACCTTGGAGCAATCGATCATCCATACAGTGAGAAACCATATTAGAAAAGTCCTTAAAATAATATCATTGTGGGGATATTTATGGTGATTTTTTTTTAAAGTCTGGAGCTATTTACTGGTGGTAATGTTTCATGAAGGTTTGCTTAGACTAATGGATGGGAAAAAAAATCACTAGTTACACTGCAGGAAATTCTGAGCGCCTGTAGAAGCACATGGGTGCATTAAGACTGTACTCATATGCTTTAACACTGACCAGTTTTATAGGCTGTTACAATATTGAAATAATTCTGAAAATGTTTGCCCAACACTTTTATATTATTGTTATTCTGCATTGCTGGACTAGACAAAAACTTTATTAAGAACCTTATCAGTTGTCTATTAGCTTTCTGCACCTCATTGCAAAACATCAGAATAAAGCCGTAGGACTAAGCTCTTGGTTTTTGAACCATTACTCTAATACATCTTCATTGTTGCAGTATGCTATTTGCAGCGTTGAAAGCTCTCATCAACTGAACTTATTTTGCAAAGTTATTGAGATGATCCTAATGAACTATAGCTAGGTCTGCTGGGTTTGTTTATTTATTTATTTTTCTGCTGATTGCAGAAAATAGTTTTTCGCCTATTTAAGTAGTGATTTTTTATTACTTTACAAGAGACCTGAAGAGCCAATGCTTACTGAGAATTACTGCACAAGCAGCTTCCACTAAGTAGATGATTATATACATCCTTTCATGCTCCTATATTAACTTAAATGCTGATTATTGTGGTTCTTTTTAATTTTCTTTCTTTTTCTTTTTTTTTTTTTAACTTAAGGTGGTTCATATGGGTTCAAGTCTTAGCATGTAAAGCATAGAAGTGCTACTGTAGGGTCTACTTTATATACCACAGAGCTTATTGGTGGGAAAATCCTGATATCCAGGATTAGCTTCACACTGTGATTAACTTTTCAGTGGCAGCAGGATGGGATTTTTAATTCTAGGTTTTAATAAGTTTATGTCAGTTATCAGTTGAACACTTTGGTTAGAAATACACTATTCTCGTATGAAATGTCTTTATTCTACATGCTCTTCTTTTTTTCAGCTTCTCATAAACCAATTCTGCAAATAATTCTTATTCTATCTTAAAGGATTCATTTCAAAATAGACTCACGCAAGGCTTTCAAACTTTAATATTTCAGTTATTTTCCTTTCCAAGTGATTTTTCTGTCAAATCACACATAACTGTTAATGCAGCATCCACTGTTAAACAAATCAGGCTTGTTTGTGGCTTACCTGTATGGGTTCAGCTGGGGAAGGAAAGGAGAAAAATAGTAAGTAACAAGGGCCTAAAAGTTACTGAAAGTCATGTCACAGTTTTGGGAAATGATTGACTTAAAACCTGTTATTGACTTTGGGACATTAGACAAGTAAGAACAATCATGCTCAGAAAATGTCCACCTATACAGTTCTAAGGGTTGACTCTTGAATCTCAAGCTGACCAGCCATCACCTGACAGCAGCCTGTGGCACTGAGTCTGTAAAAGGTGACTGCTCTCTGGTTATGAGATAGACGTTTTATTTTTTATCTGCATTACTATTCTGTATGTGATAGGCTAAAGTATTTGATGCTTTACAGTGATACTCTTGAAACAGGTATGGATTCAGTGTAGAGCTCTTAAGGCCTATATAATCCAAGGTAGCTGTGTTATTTTGTCTCAGAAATGCCCATCAATTCAGTTTGATTATAGGATATTCAAACTCACATCCTCTTTCTTTTTCCCCATCTATCCCATAGTAGGTGTAACACCCATCTGCTTCATGAGCTGCTTTTACCTCCAATTACTAAAAGTATACTCATAGTAAAGCTAACTGTAAAAACAAATTGATAGTCTGGATATTGATCCACACCCTTCAACAGCAGAAAATTATTTACTTTACTGCATACATAGATAAGGGCTTCTGTGAAAGCAACCAGGAAGGCTTGATGAGTTCAACAAAAATGCTGTGCAAAATGATACCCAATGCAGCATAAAGAGTCATGTAGTATGCTCTGCTGTAGGAGACACTATTGGGAAGATGGCAAGAGAAGTGTGGTACAGGTAGGAGTCTGCACAGGAGATGTTCCGCTCCTGTGACCCCAGTTCATGTGTATGTATGTATGAATAAACAGATAGGTGCAGAGTATCATGTCAATATTCCCACCACCCCCTGAGCTGTCCAGATGCCAGCCAGCTGTAGATATAGAAACCATATTACCATTCAAGCACAGAAATAAACCCTTATTAGGAAGAAAGTATGCTAACTTGGTCTAAACCCAGCTCCAGTATGCAGCTCCAGAATCATAACGGGGATACATGTGGCTGCCTTGACATATCTACACCTGCCTTCCTGCACCTCTCTGCAGAGACATGCTCTAATATTAGCCTAGCCCTGGCTTATTCTGTGAGGGTTATTACACTATTAGAGGTCAAATTCAAAAAAGCAGCTTCTCAGGGGAACAGGCATTAGTATTTTGTGAGTTAACTATTTTAACAGCATCCAATAACACTGCAAATTGCAGAAGTGGACCTTTCATTATAAATCACTTGTTTCTTCAAGTGGTGCTCTGTTTTCTAATTAATTGGTCATATAAGACTTACAGTAACTCAGGGCCAGAAATTGCTGAAAATTATGGGAGAGTAGTTGAGCACTTCAAACCAACCATGAAAGGACAAAGGTTAAATTCTGCCTTTGAGCAGTACTCATGTCAGGCAGACTATAGCCTGGAAACATTCACTTTATGAAATAAACTTAAGCTATTTTTACTCTGCACAGAGCATGGAAAGCCAGATAATTTACTGTAGTTGAGCAGATGCTTGTTTTGTTTTGTCATTATTGTTATAAATAAAAAGAATGAAGAATAAGCAATCTCAGCCAATGGAGAAATGTTATTGCTATAAATGAAGAGCTTTGAAATACTGCACAGATTGAGAAATCAAACAAAGAGAGAGCATTACTTAGAAAGATCTCTAAGAAAAAAGAATAAAGGAAGGATTCTTATAATACAAAAAAGAAGGAGAGAATAAAAGACTGAGCTTTCTTTGTTTCTCCACCACAGTGGGTCTCCTGCTGTTTGGGGGCTGCAGTGATTTCTGTAGGAGAGCCAGAGGCCAGGGAAAGGGAACTGTAAATGAAATAACCATTCTTAAAGGAGGTAGAGCTTAGGAGTGGCAACAAGCACCCATCTCATCCTCCTCATTGGTAATGTGATCAGGGCTTATTTGAAACACCTTGCTCTGAGCAGCGCCGTCCATAAGGAACAGAGATGCACATTCCTACAGCACTAAGGAGCACACAGAGGCAAATTGTTACCAGACTCATCCTATAAAGTGATAGACTTCATAAAATAGGGATGCTTGTTTTGGGAAGGCCAAGGCAGGACAAACCCACTTTCTGCATGATGGGGATAACTTTCTACATCTGTGTTCTATATGAAAAACCTTGGTTGTGTTTTCTAGCACTACAGGAACATGGTTTGGACTATTTCTACTCTATTTTTCTAATTTTATATTACTCTATAAAGAGTGAGATTTGGGTTTTTTGCATACACTGTTTTGCCCTTTAAGAAAGGCTAGAGAACAAAAGCAGAGATTATTTAGCCTAGTGACCTCAGGCTGTCTAAAGGCTATGTGGTTTTCTGAATAAACCTCACTGCCTACACAGTGGTTTGCTTGGCTGACAGCAAGTTAGGCTTGATGATTGATCTAAAAAAAACCAAACCTAGTACTCAAAAAGTTAAACTGATAGCCAGAAGGAACATGGTTCCAGACTGAACTGCCTTAAAGCATGATGAGTTTTGCCTGTACTGTCTGTGTAAGGGGAATAAAAAAATTCTCCAAAATTCCAAAATGCCATGTAAGGCAATTCTGATAGAGGCTTCCATGCAGTTGGCATCCTTTCCCCTTAACCTGTTTTACAAAATCGTACATGAGGGGTCCATTGAGTCCATCAGGTTGCTTGGCTGACATCCCAGGGCAGATAGTTGGCACCAAATTTTGGTTGTTCAGTGTGTGACAGGATTTTTATCACCAGCTACCACAGCTGATGGCACTTGCTCATTCAGTTTCATTGAAATTATTCTTCCTTTTATTCATGTTCTTCTTAGTAGAGGTTTCTGGGGTGACATGTTTTAAAGCTATTGTATCAGCTCCATATATATATATATGTAATATGTATATGTCTTCATAATGACAATTTGAGACAATGACATGACATTCATTTGAGTTTGTCAGGTAAAATGGGATTACAGCATGAGCTCAGAAAAGAGCAAGCCAGTCTTAGTGTGTGTTAATGGTTGTTTTGCTATGTTTTTCCTCCACTCATTCTAAGCTTTCAAGCATTGGCTTCAATATTAACTTCCTCCTTGATTGCTGTCTTATCATTTCAATTGGCATTGCTTTTATAAGACATTAATATTTTTGTTCTGTTATATATTAACATCCATCTGTAGGAAGCAGCTGTCAAAGCAGTATTTTCATTTTCTTTTTAAAAATAGATTAAATATTTAGATTTCAAAAATAAAACGTTTTTAAGGACAAACCACTGAAAACTCAAACATTTCAAAATTTTAAACTACATACCTGAATATTTTCTGTACTTCTGTTGGCTTTTTAAAAATGTTTTGATAAGAAAAACAGGAAAAAGAGCACTAGAAATGAAAAAATCCTCCAGGAAAATATTAGTTTAAAATACAAAAAGCAATTTTTTCTTTCTAGTTATACGTGAAGTCTTAACATATATCTATACCTCATTCTTCTCCCTCTGAAACTTTTGTTTCAGTTCAGTAATAGTTTCTATGACTTCGAGATTTTGCAACATTTGTTTTTACATTTCACTCATAATTTTTGACTCTTCTACTATTTCTTTGAATGAATTTTTTTCAGAAGAATGATTACTACATGCAGCACTCCTTATTAGATTTGTATTATTTAGACATTGCCCTACACTGCCATATCAAGTGAAGGTGGGGTAAAAGCTTTTATGTTCCACCCTCCCCCCTCCTCCACAGGCCACCTTTAAAGATCTGCATGAAATGCTGAAAACACTCTCATTCTGGTTCATAAAACAGATATTTGAAACTGATTGTCATGCAGTGCTATACTTCCACAGAATCACAAAATGGTTGCTGTCAGAAGGGACCTCTGGAGGTCACCTGGTCCGACCCCCCTGCTCAGGCAGGGTCATCTGGAGCTGGTTGCCCAGGACAGTGTCAGCTGGCTTCTGAATATTTCCACAACTTCTCTGGGCAGCCTGGGCCAGTGCTCGGTCACCCTCACAGTAAAAAATTGTTTCTTGATATTCAGGGGGAACTTCCTGTGTTTTACGTTGTGCCCATTGCCTCTGGTCCTGTCACTGGGCACCACTGAAAACAATTTGGCTTTGCCTTCTTTGCAACTTTTCTTCAGGTATTTGTACACATTGCTAAGATCCTACCCCTGAGCCTTCTCTTCTCTAGACTAACCAGTCCCAGCTCTTTCAGCCCTTCCTCATAGGAGAGATGCTCCAGTCCCTTCATCATCTTTGTGGCACTTTGCTGGACTTTGTCTAATAGCTCCATATCTCTCTTGTACTGGGGAGTCCAGAACTGGACACAAGACTCCAGGTGTGGCCTCACCAAGTGCTGCGTTGAGGAGAAGGATCACCTCCCTTGACCTGCTGGCAATATTTATGCAGCCCGGGATACTGTTAGGCTTTTGTGCCACCAGGGCACATTGCTGCGTCACCTTCAACTTGGTGTCCACCAGGAGCCCCAGGTCCTTTTCTGCAAGGCTGCATTCCTGCTCGTCAGTCCCAGCATATACTGAGGAGGTTGTTCCTCCCCAGGTGCAGACCTTTGTACTTCCCTCTGCTGAACTGCGTGAGATTCCTGTCAGCCATTTTCTCCAGCCTGTTGAGGTCTTTCTGGATGGCCGCACTACCCTCGGGCATATCAGCCACTCTTCCCGGCTTTGTGTCATCCACAAACTGGCTGAGGGTACACTGTGGCCCATCATCATTAACGATCATTAATGAAGATGTTGAAGAGGGCTAGACCCAGTGTTGACCCCTGGGATACACCACTAGTTACTGGCCTCCAGCTAGACTACATGCCACTGATCACCATCCCCTGGGCTCAGATGCTCAACCAGTTTTCAATCCACATCTCTGCTCATCCTGCCATACTTCATTAGCTTCTATATGAGGATCTTACAGGAAACAGAGTCAAAAGCCTTCCTGAAGTCTAGGTATGCAATATCCACTGCTCTCCCCTCATCTACCCAGCCAGTCATTTGATTGTAGAAGGCTACCAGGCTGGTCAAGCATGGCTTCCCCTTGGTGAATCCTTGCTGACTACTGTAAATCACCTTCTTGTCCTTCATGTGCCTGGAAATGGTTTCCAGGATTTCACTATTTGTTTATGCTCTGTGTTCTCCTGCATTGAAATGCCAGTCTCACAGTAAAATCTCACTCAAGTCAACTTTCAAACCTCTAGAGGAGTATTAGTGACTTTGAGACAATCTTGATTGATCTTCTTATCTGTAAAACAGGCTAAATAATATTTTACTCCTTCATATGGAACAGAATAACTTTATTTTAAATTAGCTCCTGAATTAAAAGTATTCTGCAAAATCCTTTTTTTTTTCTTTTTTTTTTTTCTTGACACATCTAGTCAAGTGGAACAGCTTTATCAGCCTTACATCAATTAATTTATTGTACAATTTGACCTGATAATATGTTAAAATAGTGCATAATACTAAAAATTTAGTATATTTAAAATACTCTTTTCTGTAGCTGCTTGATTGTAAAAGTGTCATATTCTAAGCTTAACAGAATTCTGGAAAATTATCTGGGATTTCAAAGAAAGAAAATAATTGGTTCTAACCTGGCATTCATTGAAATGTCTTTCCAGTCATTTATAAAGGCGTTGATTTCATAGACTAGCTTCCAAATTCATGTTGGCAATAAATTGTTAGCACCAAATTCTAAACATGAGAACCAAGTAGTGACATCACTAATCTACAGAGAAGCTGGGCCATTTCCAGTAATTTATTTACAAATTTCAGATAATTAATTTGATGGAAGGCTTGTCAGTGTTCACTTTTCATATCAAAGTGGCTTCTATTGAAATTGTCTATTTTGGAGAACTTCATTTTTTGCCTATGCACCATCACAAATAATAAGGGCAGAGAGAGGGTTTTTTTGGGGGGTGGGGTTTGGTGGTGTTGTTTTTTTTTCTCTCCTGGCTTCCAATAAATAACATCTGACACTTGTAAGC
Source organism: Haliaeetus albicilla (assembly GCF_947461875.1). NCBI lineage: Eukaryota > Metazoa > Chordata > Aves > Accipitriformes > Accipitridae > Haliaeetus > Haliaeetus albicilla. The sequence continues at coordinate 16,960,820 of NC_091485.1, forward strand.
AGTAGTAGCTATTACTTTAAAGATATTTTCACTGGCACCTCTGAAATTACCATGTAAAGGCTAATACTACAACTATTTGAGGAATAAACTGCCACATATTATTTCCTCTCCTTCCCTCCATTTTTTGTCAGTTTAAGCAGTTTTTAGGTACATATGTTATTTTCTAAATCAAAGAAGGCTTTTCTATGCATCAACTTAAAAAAGTAACATAAGTATTAAAAAACTATTACTGTGTTCTGCCTGAATTGTTGGGAGAACTGTCAACTATGTGTTTACTGCACTGTCTCTGGAATTTTTTAGAAGTTAGAAAATACACAGCTTGACTTTTGTATGCCTGGTGGCTTATATGTATCTGGTGGTTAGAGGGGGCAAAACCACTAAAAAAACCTTCTGATTCAGAGACTGATGAAGTCTAATACAGAAATCACACATAAAAAACAAATGTGGAACTCAACAATGACAAATTTGTTGTCAGTGTTTAGTGTTCTTATCACTCAGATCTTCAGGAATGTCTGAAGTGGCTTCTAATCTCAGTGAAAGAGGCTACGCCACCCAAAATTTGCTGTCTATGCCATCACTGTATCTATACAAGAACTAATTACACAAAATGTGAAAAGCCTACTTGTTAGTACATTTACAGTAGTATATTTACCTCTTTGACTGGAGGATTTCTGCCTGCTGCTTTTGCTTCTTTTATTCCTCATAAGGAATTCAGTTTAGAGAGGGAACACAGGTCTCCAATAAAACCTTAATAACCACTATTGCAAACAATCTAGTAAAGGCAAAGAGATTATTTGATATACTTCTCTTTCACCCGTTTATCTTTTCCACTAGCTCAGACTTCTAAAACTTGAGGTTAGCTTGTGATGAAACTAAACCTAAATCTATAGTTTTCTCTACAGCATGTTCAGCATTTTTCTGTTAAAATTCTTGTGCCTTTTTTTTATGTTATTGCCTTGTTTTTATAATACAGTTTAATTGAAAGAATATTTTCTCCCTTTTTTCTCCAACTTTGCTTTTTTCTTCAGTTCTCGTGTTGTGATTCCCTGGTTGTTCATATTTATTTCAAACATATTATTAGCAAGACTAGATGAGAGAATCAGAAAGATTTCCATAACTGCTTCTCTTTTTTGATATTCCTGTCCCAGGTAGTCTATTTCTACCTTTCTTTTGTCTATTTTTAAAATTATGTTTATTCTGATACTGTGATATTTATAGTTAAAAAAAAAATAATTAGGAAAACTGTTTATCTTCCTATTGGCAAGATCAACCAATTGGCACCTACCATATTAAACTTGAACACATACTATTTTTTTTTCTTTTCAAGAAAAAAGGATGTGTTACATTTGCAGAGCTGTGGGTTTTAATCTGCATTTGGCATTACTTTCAACATTCTGCTCTCAATTCACGTGCAATTAAGTGTGTTCTAGGCAGCAGCAGTTGTATGATACATGTGCAGAGATAAATTTCCATTTTATAAATGTACTTTTAAATGCTTTATCACAGCTCCTAAAAGGCCTGTCATGGCTGAGTTCCTGTTGCACTTAGTAGTAAAGAAATTGTGACCCAAATGACAATGTCTGCTTCAATGACTTCGTATGTTAACAGCATTGAAAAAAAAAAAACAAAACATTGGCTATATACATACAAGGCCTTCAGGGAAACAAGGAGACAAAATGTTGGATATATCTTCTGAGTCTTTTGTGTGATATTTCCTGTGGAGTGGTCTTGTCCTTTGATTCAGGCCTAGATTTTACTTTGAGGACAACTGAAATGGTGCAAACCAGGGCCAAGGAAAGAGCTAATGATTTTGCATTACAGGCTTGCTTCCTGGCTATTTTATATAGTAGTGCACCATTAGAGACCAAGAGGAGTATGTGCATCTTTCTCTATGAAAATAAGCTGTGTTTGAAAAAAAACACAGAAAATTTTACTTTCAACACGGCTACTACACATGAGAACTCAGGCTTTCCAAACTGATAGAGAAATAAATGGCATACAATTAATACATATTTTTTTCTTAATCCAAGTTCCTGTCCCCGAGGAAAAAAAAAATAATTTGAGCCAGGCAAAGTGATCTAGTCTCTTTGATAGAGGTTATTCTGTGAGTCAGATCATGCATCAACACTACCACATCTTTGTCTCATATTTTAGAGACTCTGTCCCTTTGTAGAGATGCCGCTTTGCTGCCTTTTCCTTCTTTATGCTGTGATTAAAATGCTGTGTTGTTTAGACTTCAAGTCATACAAAAATGGCAAAGCATCAAGCCTTGTAAGAGCACTTAAGAACTTTGTCAATGCAGATTTTAGGAATGAAGGTGTGTCTGCATCAGGCTGTCTGTAGCTCAGAGGTGTAAACTTAATCTATAATGTCCTGCACATATGTATGATCTATAATGTCTTGAGGCATAAATGCTGGAATTTTATGGGATCCTCTTGCCTGAAGCTGGCCATGCAACAAGGTTGCAAGACATAATAGGTGCATAATGACTGAACCATGGTGATGAGGTATGACTCATTTAGCCAGACTGAAAAATAAGTTCTGTTTGGTTTTATATAAAATTACCATTCTGTGTTCTGTACTCTGTGGCTGGAAGTTTTCCGCAAGTCTGTCTCTTAAGACTTATTTCTGTCCAACCAGTGTAGGTAAATGTAAACTTGGCCTCAAGCACAGTCTTGAAGGTAATATAGATCTGGCCTTCAGAAACAAAATATTGATCCATATGGGAATATTTCAAAAATCTAGAAAAATGAGACCATAGGGGAGGTAAATATAGCTGAATAGGTCATAGTTACACAATCTTTTCTGGTTTTCTATTACATTTAATTTTCATTGACCCTTTTTTTTCCAAATAGAGTTAGGCATAAGACAATTATTTTAAGATTTTTTTTTAATAGGAGCTGCTATCTCGTGTCCATTGTAGCAGTTTGTCTATGATTGTATTCCAACTAAACACCCTGATATCAGTTACATTGGAAACAAAAGCAAGCAAACAAAAAGGCCTTAAAAACCCAAGCAAGCAAACACTGTATTTATTTCAAAGTTCAGCATATGCTTATCCTCTTTTTCTAGGGGATGAATGAATAAAAACTGAGACAATCGGATGTTATTTATTGGTAGGAACACTTAAATGGAAACTAAAATTGTTTTTGAGTAGAAGGCTAGAGGCATAGTATTATTAAAGGAATTGTAACTCTTTGTTGGACTCAAGAGACCAAGTCCCCAACCCCTTTGAATTTGGAATTTTAAAAAGTCTGGGGGAAAAAAAAAAGAAATTAAAATATTAGAAGGAACACTCATCTAATGTTGTTCAATATTTTGCTACAGCTCAAGGAAGGCCCTGTGGCTGAATCATTACTTCTAATGTTATGTTCCCTTTCTAGATTGTATTTTATTAATGTTTTCTTTTGTACCACAGTGTGAAGGGACATAGAGCTTTTATCTTTAATTTAAAATTAATGAGGACTATATTACTTTACTAGGAAAGGGCATCAGAAGAAAATCTTTTCCCTTAGAAAAGGAAACACAGGTTCGTAAGCAGATTTGATTTTCAGTTCTGGATCGTCCTGGCTTGTTAGGTGACCTTCAACAAATTTTTTAAAGTGCTTGTGCTGAAGTTCCTGCATTTTTATGCTATGCTGATATTTGCAAAGTAACCTCTTAGGTGCATTGCACACTTTCGTTAAAATCTACATTGTGACAGCGAAAATTTAAGATAATAACATGTAATTTTTTAACTAATAAAAGGCTTTTGCCTCCATACCTTCCATTCAGAGTGCTGAAACAGTATCTTGTAGCTAAAAGACATTGTCTTCTAAACATTTTAGACAATGTTTGGTAATTTGAAGTTAATGGCTCTCCAGCTGAACCTGAGACAAAGTCAGTTTTCCCCATAAAGATTCAGTTTTGGAATATGCTTACCACTTCATATGATGCTCCTTTCATTACTGGATAAAAATGTAGGGATTTTCCCATACACTAGCACCTGGGAAATTCCTCAGAGCATCAGGAAACCCTATCATGCGAGAGATCCCCAAGGCTGGCTGAAGTAAAGTGTTCATCCTATGAAGATTAAAAAGTTAACCAGACTTTCTCTAAACTTATCAAGTGACTTTTGATACAGTAGCTGCAGGTGACTTTCTCCTGTGGTACAAGGTATTTGAAAACCCTCTGCACTCTCCTGCAGACATCTGAGACCCTGGGACTGTATGTCTGAAAGCTAGGAAGCAGGTCAGCAGTCTGTCCTTCTCACCTTCCCTCCCCACCACCCTTTCCCAAAGATACTGTTCTTGCCACAGTCTCAACAAACATTCTATGAATTTCTCAGGACCATTAGGTGTTCATAAAAAGTATGTTAACTGAACAAATAAACTCTTTACTTCTATCAAACGGAGCACTCAAAAACTTAGAAAAGCTCTAAACTAAGTATTTTGACTGATTTCTTTTTAACGTACCCTATGCATTTAAACTGGTCTATTTTCTAACTTTTTTTATAGAAGTCTCTTTCATCCTGAATGATGCAAATACAGAATAATATATTTATTCAATGCAGCAACTCACTATGGTCTTCTTCACAATAAAATTTGGGGCAACTATATTTAAGGGAGATAAATTCTTACCTATGTGATAAAGGTAGCCAATACGTACTAACCATAGGATAACAAAGCAAAGACACAGAGCAAAGCAACCTGAATGGGGGTAATAAGAAAACTACAAGATGAATTATTGTCCACATGACCATCTTCCTGAACCACCAGATAGGAAACAAACCGGTTCAAATTAAATTATGTTTGCAACAGTTTGTTACCCCCCAAAAGATCAAGCAGATTCTTCTTTCCATATGATTTGCCTGTTTGAATTTCTACAGCTGTAACTATACTACTCTATGTGGCACATACCACAAGAAAGCCCAGATTCTTCACTCGCTTATCAGAAAATGGATAGATCATCACAAGTTGTCCAAACTATGTTTTATTTGTGTGGGAATTGAATTAATAGCAAAGAAATGTAGAAATGATACATACTCAGCCCCTCAGCTGATATGGAGTCATGACATGTGGGTGAAATCAGATTTGATAACTTCAGAACAGATATACTTTACAGTGCAGATGAAGCCTAGCACAAGAGATTCAGCGATCTTATGATTTAACAGAACTCATATTCATTTACTTAATTTCATTATGAATTTCCACTTTAACGAAGTTAATTACATGTTTCTAGTTTTCCTGAGTGAGGGCCATAGCCCCTAATTACTACAAAGATTAGAAGAAAGCTGCTCATTAACAAGGTCCATTGGTATTTGGAACGTCTGATTTCATTGTATTGGGGAAAAAAAAAAAAGATCCAGCATAGGTCAATATTCAACAGAGATTTAGTCAAAGCATTTTGTATAATATAGTAACTTTTCATCAGTTCCTTTGGAAAACAATAATAACAGTAATAACAAGAAGACTTTAACTGTATTCTCTGTCTGCACAGTAATTTTTTTTTTACCCAATTATATATGGTACATACATATGTTCACAGAATGACCCTAATATTATAAAATGCAGTCATGTAACTTCTCATCCTCATTCAGAATGGTTTTGTTCTTTTTATCAAGCAGTCTAGTGTCAAATGTCTGAAAACTGTTGTTTTCTAGTCTATTGGCAAAAAAATTATAGGTTTTTATTCTAACGTATAAAGGGAAGAAAGTGCCAGAAACCAATTTTTGAGATACTATAATCATCTTGGTTTATCACTGTTCTTATTAATCTAGATGCTCTTGTTCTTTCTTATTTTTTCTTTTCTGAGTTTATACTTCAAAAAACATTGCAATTTATTGCTCACAGAAAACTGATCTTCTAATTTTCTTGTCATATTTATTTGTTTTTTATTTTTGTCTTCATTAAATACTAAGCCATATTGAATCATCTGACTCTTCTAGGTTACTTTACCCATCTCTTTCTACCCAGCATGAAACTCAGCAGGGTTTACAAAATAAGTGGAATCCCAGGAGAGGCTTAATCTTTTTTTTCTTGCTTATGCTGTTTTGCATACTTTCTGATTATGTAATTATTATAGATATTTTTTTCCCTTAGGATTTTCTTTCAGTTTGCAAAGGGAAATATTGCTTAGGATCACTCTGAGAATACACCTGAATAAAGTCTGGGTCTTCAACATATGTTTAATTCAGCCATTTACTTACTTAAAGGCATATCTTACAAAGAGAAATACTTAATAGCCACCGCTCGAAAGCATCTAACTGAAAAAAATTACAAAACCAGCTGAACCAGTCCTCTACACTCCTTGGACACAGGTAGTTTGATACACTCTTTCAAGATGATGTTTATACTATACATGTTACAGTGTATGAGAAAAGGGAAAGCAAGCAGGTTTTAGGTATTAGGAATTCAGAGGAGATCACTGACCTTTCTAATCCAGAGTATTTTATCCATTTGTGATACACCTTTCTTTTATTTGTGAAGAAAGTAAGTTTATTCCACCATTCAGGACACATGCTTCATTGTGCTACTGGTGGAGTCTAGTGAAGACAACTGTGAACAGGCAAAGGCTTTCTTGAGTGACTCAAAAGACTGATGTTAGTAAGAATTTCACCAGAACAAAAATTCAGCAATTAATTTAGGGATGGAACAAGAATTCTGAAGACTTTTGAAGACATTACAGAGGTACTTTTCAAATGTGGAAAACCAGTGAAATGTCCAAGGAATTAAGGCTTCCAAATGAAGATCACATTTTATGCTTTCAAAGTGATTTTTTAAAAAACTTTTTTATTGAAGATTTATTCTTCAGAATCTTTCTAAAATAATTTACTCTTTTGCACTCCTTATAAACCTGAGGACTTCACCCATGAACAATATTAACCACTCAAGTGCATTTATATGCATTTTCAGTGTTTTTACCTTATAATTCCAAATGAAACACTAGGTATTAATAGAACTGTAGAAAGCCAAGTATCATTCTAGATTTATAATACTATAGGGTATTAAGGTATTCCCTCATATATATTTGGTTGCAGATTTCTACTAAAGAAATGGAGGAAGTTTAGATCTCCTTTTGAAGGGATGAGAAGCATTTGGAGCATCCCAGAAGAGCAATAATAGCAATATTATTATTATTGTTTTATATTAATATTTTAATTATATTTGGGGATTTTTTCCTTAAAAGAATCACATGAGGGAAAGGACTCAATCCTCCATTATATAAAGTCTAAGAAAAGTTAATAAAGAGGGAAAAAAATGTGGTAGACAAATAGGATAAAATGCACTGAAAAATTACATCCTTTCTATGGCACTTTTTGAGATTTTCAGATTTTTAGCAGAAAATATTGTCCATATAATTCTATGGAATTTTCAATAGAAGATCAGAGCTCGTCTGCACTGTTGAGAAATATCTAAGTTAAGAACAACTACCTTTGGAGAAAAAAGCAGTATAGTGAGGTCAGAAAATCTTTAAACTAATGTAGCTTGGACTATATTCTGTTAGTGAATCTTTACCTGCCACAAAAACATCCAGGTTTTCTGTGTGCAGGTTACACTACCTACAGCACACTTTTAGACTTGCTCTGAGCGTATAGGTGATCATCCTTGTACCGCTAGTGTTGAATTAAAATTTCAAACATTAGACTCGCTCTCTGCCTTTCCACTGAATGTGTTCCATGACAAAACAGTGATGTTTAATTTGACCAAAAGCAGTGAACCAAAAACAGTCAAGACTGGCCAGAAGTAGCGTGGTGCAAATTGTGGGATTATTTTTATAAAAGTCTTTTCCTGTGGCTAATTTAATCTCCAGCTATTTCTTTGTTCAATACAAACAGTAAACATTTCAGGTACCCCCTACAAGTGAATACAAACGAAAAACACTATTTTCATATTCAGTAGCATAGACTTTTTTTTTTCACCAAATATACACCAAATGACCAATCTACACCGAGTGGTTGATGGCAATTACTTCTGCAATTAGAAAAAGATGTTACTAAACTAGTGAACCTCATTAGCCTTATTTGCATGAAGTATAAAGTAACTATAATCTTAGAGAAACTCAGAAAGGAACATATTTACTTGGGATTGCATTAGAATAATTTCAGTGTCATGCATCAACAAATTATATCCTTTTATGTAAGTCAGTAAAATATGGGAACACCACTGGTGCTATTTTGCATGTGCTATATCTCCACAAGTAACCAACAAGTGCATCGTACTTACTAAATGAAGATGTGTAAGCAGGTGCTTCTGAATTGTTATTTTATGAATAAGACATTTTAATAATGCATTGATTCATCTCCATTTATTGTGTAAATACGTGGCAGAACATTATGTGTACAAAGGAAAAGCTTCACACTTCTTACCAAACAGAGCTACAAAGACCCTGCTGTTATCTGCAATCTTTGTAACAGTTCAGGGTATGCCCTGTGCTAAAGTCATGCCTGTGCTTCAAATGCTCATTATTCATCCTTCTCTTAGCAGAGCAGAAAATACTCTAAAAAGGCACACTTTTTTTTTTTTTTAAATTTTATTTTAATAATGTGAAATTGTAATTTACTAGGTATTTTAATGAAGACAGACTCCTGTACAGGAAGCTAATAAGAAAATGTGCTTTTCTTTGTTATTTTTCTTAAATAATAACCAGCACCCTCCCAGTTTGCCCCCCTAATTTGCAGGTTAGGAAAAGAAAAGCCCAGTTTCTGATCTGAGGATCGCTTCAGCGTATTCAGCTGCTTAAAGACAAGTGTGTACAAAGACCGTGTGCAGATTTAACACCTGGGGGATCCTCCTCCAGGCTCAAACGCCAGTTGGACTTCCCTGGCTCCACGGGAAGACAGTGCTTGCCAGCCCCAACTCACGGCCGGGTTGTCAAGCTGTGCCGTCACCTGAAGGATGCCGGCATGCTGGCAGCCTCTCATGCAGGGCTGTGGGGAGCAAGGCACCGGCAAGAGGCATGGTGGAGCAGGGCGCACACAGACACAGCCCTGTTGTTCCTCAGACAGAGGAGTGTCACCTCGAGTACGGGGATCACCTGTGCCTCATTCTCATTCTGCTCCAAGGAATGTCTAACATAGCTTCATGGAAACGCCTAATTGCAATCCGAGGACTCTTTTTTCCAGCTGGTTAGGTCCCTTTGCCTTGATGTTTATGACACTTTTCTAGAGGTTATTGGAACTGCCTGAGCAGCAAATTCAGCACAGCTCTCCAGTTGGGCTGAACAGACTTTAAACACTGGCCTCTTCCATTAAACCATGGCTCTTTGAACAGGTCTCTGCAAAAGGACGTGTTAACTCCTGCTGCAGTTTGGGTAGAGCCAGATTTGGCAGAGGCCAATGGACCCACATGTAAGAACAAATCCCTTCCTGAGCCTGAGATACAAATGCTGAGCTTGCCTGGGAGCAGAGTGGCACATACCTCAGGAAATGTCATGCAGGAGATTCAAATGCTTTTCAAGGTTAGGTTTGCAACAGATGTGCAACACTTGAATGGGGACTGGGTACATACAGACAGATATGGGCCCATCATCCTTAGCTGAAATGTGCACTAAGGAGAATACATATAAAATTCCCCTGAACTTTTATTTTCAGTGAGCTGCAGGTGCCACTTTAAAAATATTTTAAAAATTCTTAATTCAATTGCATTTAACATGCTTGTGCTGACCATCATGTTATACACAGTAAATGAAATATCATCTCTTGGCTTGAAAAAATCCCCACACCATAAACCAAGCAAAAAAGTAACAATATTATCCCTAAAATGACATCCCATGCAACCTGACTGAGTTTGCCTCTCTGCATGTAAAGCACTAGGGTGAGCAAGACTGACAAGCATTATGCATAATTCTGTTTGACAGATAATAGTGCTCCTCTGTGTGTGTACAAGTGTGTGTGTGTGTGTGTGTGTGTGTGTGTTATATCATTTGGAAAAAGCAGGAAAGCAATTACTTTATCAACAACTCAGAATTAGTCCTCTGTCCTGTGTTTCCAATTTGGCTGTTTTAAATAAATAGTTAATACACAAGGACAACTTGTTCCAGATACTTTGCCACAGTAAACCTTTCACACAGTTCTCTTTTGTATTTATGCTGTTTAGTACTATGGCACTGAACAATGAAATGAGTTCATTATTATCCAGACTTTTTTTAATATCGTGCCTCATCACTTATAGGCTTTTGGGTGATGGTTAAGCAATTATTTTCAATCTATCAACACGCAACCGTTTTGGTACAATGAAAAAGCCACAGAGGTGTCTGGTTGGTTTGTTCATTTTTTTGTTTTTTAAAAAAAAAACTAAAAAAACTTATCAGCCTCACACTACGCAGCATGACTTGAATAGCATAATACTTCTGTTAGTTTGAAGGACTTTGTACTGAAGTACCTAAAACATTGAGAATATGAGGGTTTCTTTGTCCTGCCTAGAATAAAGGAAGATACCAATAGCACCAAAGACTCCAATAATGTTTATCTGTCCCTTTTGCTTCTTGGCTTTCCCAGTGTCAGGAACAGGGACACAGTCCCACCCTGCAGCTGTCGGATATAGGGGACTTCTGCCACCTCTTGGCCTCCTCCCTGTTACACCATGCAGCGTAGCAGGAGGAATCAGACCAATTCACAGAGGTCATTCTCATAATGCTTTGGACTTGATGGGAAGTGTTACTTGTCTGTTGTTTTCAACTGCCTGTTTGCAGGCAGTTCAAAAGCAGTGGGGGATAGTAAACGCAGAATGCCTTTTCCAAGACTCTGCTGGCTCTTTTCTATTTACACAGTTTCTGTCACACTTATCACAATGGCATCTAAGCACTTTTCGGTGTTAAAGATGACAATTACACTGACGGCTTTTCAAAACCTATTGAAGCCTGCCACCAGTTGGCACAGCTTCCTCTCAGCTGCTAGATACGGGCTAAGAGATTGCCAATAATTTCAGAGGCTGACAGACCAGCAGTGTTTCAGCCCAGGGATTACCCAAATGTATACCCCTTTGGCTAGTTTCTCAGTCTGTCAATTAGAAGATTTCATCTCAGAATGCTTCTACATGCCAATTTTAATTGTTGTCAAAAGCTGGTGTGTGTAGATGCAGATGCATAACGCTGTTACAGTTTACAAGACAGCAGACAACAGTGGGATAAAGTAGGTGAAATGCCAGATACCTGTGGAAAATTTACGACAGTATGAAGCTGCATTGAGTTTCTATAACATTATTTGGATACAAACAAAATAGACGTAGTAGGACCTTCTTCTTCCCTTCATTACACTTGTCTTTCAAAAATGAGTAAAAAAAAATAGCAAATTATTTGTAGTCTTGTCCTGGTTTCAGCTGGGATAGAGTTAACTGTCTTCCTAGTAGCTGGTACAGTGCTATGTTTTGAGTTCAGTATGCGAAGAATGTTGATAACACTGATGTTTTCAGTTGTTGCTAAGTAGTGTTTAGACTATAGTCAAGGATTTTTCAGCTTTTCATGCCCAGCCAGGGCACAAGAAGTTGGCACAGGACAGAGCCAGGGCACCTGACCCAAACTGGCCAACGGTGTATTCCATACCATGGGACGTCCCATCTAGTTTAGGAACTGGGAAGTGGGGGGGCAGGGATTCGCCGCTGGGGGACTGGCTGGGTGTCGGTTGGCGGGTGGTGAGCAATTGCCCTGCGCATCATTTGTACATTCCAATCCTTTTATTACTACTGTTGTCATTTTATTAGTGTTATCATTATCATTATTAGTTTCTTCTTTTCTGTTCTATTAAACCGTTCTTATCTCAACCCACGAGTTTTACTTCTTTTCCCGATTTTCTCCTTCATCCCACTGGATGGGGGGGAGTGAGTGAGCAGCTGCGTGGTGCTTAGTTGCTGGCTGGGGTTAAACCACAAGAAGTCTGTTAACCATCTTTTCAGGTTGCCTCTCCATGTATGTTAAACAAATTTGTCTTCAGGGAATGCGAACCTTATCATGAAGAAAACAAAGGAAACTTTTCCTTCTCTATTTACCTCCTGCATCCATCATCCCCATACCTCAGTAACAGTATTCCAGTGCCATTTAGAAAGTACATTCTGCTAATCAAAATGCTGATTTCCAAATGCTATCCTTCAGAGATTCTGAAATGTCTAGTTATGGAGTTAAGAAGTTCGTCTTGCCATGTAAATTTATGTATGAGAGCATTCAAAAAATCTCTCTCCAAAAAGTTAATGATCCAGACAATGACAAGTTAACCTTCTTCACTCAGCAGGATATGGAAACGTGAGGAAAGCAGGGGTTTAGTGCCAATGGGCTATTGTATTAGCTTGTATAAATTTGCATGGGTTTATGAAATCCACACTTACTTTCAGGATCTGAGGATATTGAGCAACAAGTTAAAGTAAGATATCCCATTTCAGCTTGCATAAAAAACCCCCACCCAGAATGATAACCTAAAGAAGATCTCATATATTGTTAAGTATATTAGGAAAGCACACTGGATAAGCCAATACAGGCATTTTTTAGGCATCTCAAAACTCAAATAATATCCTTGAGCCTTGATTTATTAGGAACTTCTCCTATTCACCACGATCATTCACAGCTTATTGAAAGTGGCCATGAAATAACATCAGCCAGCTCCCTCAGCCCTCGTGGGTGCATCCTGCCCAGCCCACAGACTTATGGGTGTCCAGTTTGCTTACATATTTATTTTTTAACCTGATCTAACCTGTTTTTTTAACTGCAGTTAGGGTTTTCCTGTGTTTACAGGTATTTGTCCACAGTGGATTACTCTTTGGGTAAAAAGACTGGCCTTTGTTTCTTCTGTTTCAAGGCAACTGACCTTCCCCAGAAATTGCATCGGAAACCAAGGCTGTTTACTCAGGACTATGGATGCAGTAGGCTGCAAGATATCTGAAAGACATCTGCTGCTACGGTGAGGAAAATAACAAATACGTTTTAAGATTTCAGAATGCATCTAAAACCTAAACTAAGACCAAGAAACAGAAAATGTATTGTGGCTATTTTTTAATGTACTTGACACAGCTGCAGTATAATCTTTGTAATAAATATTATACATTAAATTAATTTATTATATTTGTCACAGACACCAGCCCAAATACAGTCAAGAGAAGTTTTGCTGCCAGATTACATGAAACTAGAGTTGCATCTTTTGTCTTTTGTGATCAAATATTTCCCTATTCTGTGATGGGAGAAAGACAACAAGAATTAGTGTACATATCCAGAGAAATACCTTACTTTTTGTTATTTGTCTAGGCAGATTTATGACCTGTGCTATCCCTGAAATGAGAAAGTTCAACCTTCTTAGTACTTAACATATGCCTACACTGCTGGTAATACCATGGTTTTAAAAAATGTCCTAGATATGTCACCCTCAAACGTAACGCCATGAACTCCCACTTGTTAATCTGAACTACTGAAGAGATGATGTCCAGCTAAGGCTGGAAAAAATAATAACCCTATATTGTTAGGGATGATTCATATACACATACATATATATACAGTGTTTTCTGAGGAATAAATCCTTTATCACAAAAATTGTCTGTTTTTCCTACTTATCTACCTACTTTCCTACCCCTAATGTTTTTAGGAGTGTAAGGAAAAATTTTTGGCTAAACATGGAAAGTGCAGCTATGTTATCTTTCTGGGTTTTTTTTTGTGATAATTTTTTAGTATAATAATTGTTGACACCAGAAACAACAAGTTTTGTGATATTTTTGTAGTTTTATTTTTATAGGAGCAGAAAGAATTTGAATATTTGTTACTGAATATTTTCAAAGAATAATTTAATATACTACTAATCCATTTTAACACTTCTACAAAGCACATGAGATTTACTGAGAATAAATTAAAAATGTATACCATATTTTCCTCTACTCATCCATGCTGTTCAGTGTCTGAAATTCAATGCTTCCTTGTTTTTGTGGTAATGTGGTATTTTTAGCTGGTTTTATATTTTAATTACAGATAGTTGTAGCAAATGAGTATTTCTTGGGACTTTAAAGATTTCTCTCAAGAGAAGGGGCACAGAAACAGTGCCTAGAGACATTTTTGTTTAAATTATAGTGCAATTAACTTTCTTCTATTTTGTAAAATAGAAATTGATTGAAATATTTAAAGAAATAACCATTGTGAAGCAGTAAAAAAGCCCAGATAATTATCTCTCTGAAGATAAATATATAGCACTATTTTTGAAACGTTTTCTGAGGAGTATCAGTATAGTACTTTTCTGCAAACTAAAATAGTTATATGTAAGATTATGAAAATCATATCGCTACTTCATGCATCTTTTGCTGCAGAGCATGTAATTATAATAGGAACGCTCTCTCAGAAGTACACATTTCATAATCAGGTGGGGGGATGGTTCAGTAAGACTACTCTAGTTCAGATTAACAGGTACAGAACAAAATGTACAACCCTTCAGCAACAGGAATTCTGGAGCATTAAACACCCCCCACCCCACCCCACCCAGTTCTGGATTGCTTCAGAGGTTGGAGCTGTTCATAGACCATGATGTGCAGTAAAATTAGGGTCTTTTCAATGTTGTGTAATGTCTTCCTGACTGACCCATCCCGACTCCTTGAATCCCTTTCTAGACCCCATCTCACACTGAGGGGCTGTTCTTGAGCCTTTAAACACTTCTGTCATTGTCCTGCTTTAAGCCCAGCGGGTAACAAAGCACCACGCAGCCACTTGCTCACTCCTCTCCCCTGACCCTGCTGGGATGAGAAGAAAATATAAAGAAACACTCGCAGGTCGAGATAAGGGCTGGGAGGGATCACTCACCACTTATGGTCATGGGCAAAAGACAGGCTCGGCTTGAGGAAGAAACAAAATCAATTTAATTTACTACCAATCAAATCAAAACAAGGATAATGAGAAGTAAAACCAAACCTTAGAACACCTTCCCCCCCACCCCTCCCTCCTTCCCGCCTCAACCCCAGGAAGGTGGACGGGGAATGGGGGTTGGGGTCAGCTCCCCACACCTGGTCTCTGCCGCTCCTTCCTCCTCAGGGGGAGGAGGACTCCGCACTCGTTCCCTGCTCCACCGGGGGGTCCCTCCCATGGGATACAGTCCTCCACGAACCTCTCCAACGTGAGTCCTTTCCGTGGGCTGCAGTTCCTCACAAACTTCCCTGGCGTGGGTCCTTTCCGCGGGCTGCAGTCCTTCAGTCACAGACTGCTCCAGCACGGGCTTTCCCGTGGAGTCACGGCCATCCTGGGGGGCCTCCGCTCCCCCGCTCCCCTCCATGGGCTGGGGGGGACAGCCTGCCGCCTCACCACAGGCTGCGGGGGCAAACCCTCCTCCCCTCCTTCCTCCTCACTGACCTCGGTGTCTGCAGAGGGGTTCCTCTCACATCCCACTCCCCCCACTCACTGCAGGTTCCCCTTCCAAAATCTGTTCTCCCAGAGGCACTACCGCCATCGCTGAGGGGCTCGGCATGGGCCAGCGGCGGGTCCGGCTTGGAGCCGGGGAAGCTTCTAGCAGCTTCTCACAGGAGCTGGCCCTGCAGCCCCTCCGCTGCTACCAAAACCGCACCACACAAACCCAAAACAGTCATGATCAAGAAACACTGAAAAAGTGCAGCAATGCAAAAGGGAAGCTGGGGATTCTTCTTGCTATGGTTTTTATCACTGTGGGTTCCAGGCTGGGAAAGATTGTTTCTCAGAGAGGTACTAATAAGAAGGTAACTTATTTATTAATAACCTGGGTATTTTAAAAGGTTTATTCACTTCCAACTCCTTTGAAACTATTCCCTACATTTAGTTTATAAACCCAAGCTGCATGTTAACCCTTCTGATGTTAGGGAAACGTGCTTATGAAAACAGACTTGCTTGTAATTGCAGTGGTAGCTGCATAGTATTTTGCTAACAATGTATGTTGGCGTGTTTTATGTTATTATTTTAACTTGAAACCTATAGCCTGTGCTGTTTTGTGTCATTAGGAAATGATGGACAGAACTGTTTTTACACTTGTCAAAACAGAGAGCTGTAAGAAAGTGGGAAAAGTGGGATTGTATGTCATCTAGAGCTGGATTCATCTGGTCAAAAAAAAGACAAACAACAAATAAAGCAAAATGTGGTTTTTTTAACTGAAATGTATTGCAAAAATTTGTATTTCTTGGCTTTTTGTGTTCCTTTCAAAAGCACTTTCAGTTGTCGCTTTAAGAAAATTAACTCAATAGTTGAGGAAGTTACTGAGAAAACTTTTAAAAATCAGTAAGAAAAAAAAATATTCATCTTTCAACACTCAAGAATAGTCAGAACAGCTAAACCAAGAGTTGACTCCCCTCCTCCATCCTCTTCTCCTTTCACTAGCCTGTGGCACCGAGAAGTTCAGTAAAGCAGGCTGTGCTGGATCAGTCCTCCGAGTGCTTTGTTGAATGGATGACAGGGCTGAGGCACTGCCATTCAGTGGGGGCACTGGTGGTTCTTCCACCTTTGCCTGTGCTGCAGGGGTGTTTTCCTCATCGTCAAGAGCTCCCTAGATTTCACTGATTGTACTTCATCACAGCCTGGGGATAAGACATTTGGAGTGTCGGACTCTCTTTGCCCATGTGCAGAGATTCTTCTATAAATCTGTGCTGCAGTTCTGAAATCAAGCCAATCTTCCCCACTAAGAGCTCTTCAGCTAAGCGCTGGTTGCTGTTAATTTACTGTGTTTACCATTTACCTAGTGTTTCTCCAGGGAATCCACTTGTGTCCTTCCCACAGCATATTATTCATTACTTATTTCTGTGGTAAGTGTTAAAGGGGTTTTTTATGTAAAAAAAACAAAACAAAACAAAAAAAACCCCCAAAACCAACAAAAAACCCCAAAGCAAAACAAACACTAAAAAAGCAGCTATAAATCTCTAGAACAGATTATACATGTTTTGGAAATCAGAGCTTTGCAGCCTGTTTTCTGCAGGCATTCCGTAGAAGTACACGTTACACTGACTGAGGCCAAACTTCAACACATTCACCAAATTCTAGTCAAATATACATATATGGGTTACAGTATTACTGAAAACAGACATGAAGGCAGGTATGATAAAATAGAATATCATAATTCTTCACTAAATTTTAGCATTTGAAGGAAATTGCCTCATCTCAAAAGGTACAATTGTGTTTGATACCTATGAGGGATCAGCTTGGAAAATACATTTTGAGAAGAAAATCCTCGTTGTTAAGATATTTTTAGGTCCTATTGGTGAAGGTCCTATTGTAGATGAAGAAAGAAGACACGACAAATCAGTGATGTCCAAGGGGCAAAAATACAGGAATTCAACATATTTTTTTCACATGAGCTTCAATGCTTTTGAGAGAATAGATGCTTAAGTGATATACCTCCTCTCATTCATAAATCTTTTTAGGATTTTTCTAAGTTATTTAAGTTTAATTAATTCAATTTTTCGTGAGAGTTTTAAATACATTTTAAGTGCTTAACATGAGGTTTTCAACTTTGAGAATGTTATTTTGGCAGTATAAATGAAGAATGTAGGTGACCATACTAAACGCTCTTCCCCAAATCAGAATAAATTGTAGATATTCAAATCTGACAAGTTTTCATTAATTTTAAGTAATACCTACTAACTTGTTAGGAACTTTTACGAGACTGTAGTTCAGTAGGTATAAATCAGGACGGTTCTACTGGAATGATGCTGATTTATGTCATATGAAGTTATAGCCTATAGACTTACCTTTCTAGTTTCACTCTTGCAAAATATTGAGTACCTGCAATTCCCACAGAAATCAGAGCTAGTTAAGGGGGAAAAGGATCTTATCAGATACCTCAGTAGGTTACAGAAATGGAGTTCAGAGCCCATGGGCATGAAAATGTTATTTTGCATTATCTTGAATGGATGTCACACCATAGTTTAGAAGGTACGGATAATGAGTATAAATCTGGATCCTATTCCTGGCTGAGTCATTGTTTTACTGCTTTTCTAGCACACAGAATATAAATCTTAACAACCTTATCAAAGCCCTGGTCATCTCATCTGGGTGGCAACAGCTCCCTTTTGGTTTCTACAGAAACGGGGATAGGTTAATTCTTATCACCCAAAGGCTTCCCTCAGTGTGGCATGAAACTGCATGCTGGAGCTTGGAACATTGCTATAGGTCTTAAAGGCATTTCTATCAACTGAGGTGGGTCCTTTTGTTAGTTTGTGCATTTATTTGTCTATGAGGTGGGTTCATGTCCATGGAGTATGAATAATCTCCTCTGTTTATATGTTTGCACGTTCTCTATCAAAAGAGGTGACTAATCTCAGCTGAGAGCTCTTTATGCTTTTATAAAATAAAAATGCTACAGCATAATTATTTTAACTGGAACTAATTGCATAGGTACAGCATTAACAACTCCAGAACACTTTGTTGATGTTTTCTAGCATGTTAGAAAAGATGTGAATATTTAGTCATTCTGATTTGCTTTCTGCAACTGCTGTTCCTAACTAACAGGAATGTTAATTGAATTTTTTTTTTTTTTAAAGAAGAAATAATAATTTAAAAAAATGGAATTAATGAATACTCATCATAACGACCTTTAAAAGGATACAGAAGCGGTTTCCAAGGTTGCAGTTACATGATTTGTCCAAATCAAACAATGAACTTGAAGTACTGGACTCAGTCTGTTCATAATGTTTACTAATTGCTTTGTAGCACTATAAGTGAACATGACTATTTTTACCCCTTGTTCGCTGTGTACTTGACCTGCGTGCCCACCAGGTCAATGTGCACACCATTACACAGTAAGTTGTCTGACTTACATTTAACCTGCTTATGCGATAACATCACATACACGTCAGATGGATCTGACTGAAATTATCTTGAACAAACAAATAGGTTCTAATTATGACTGCAGGGGCCGCATCTGCCACATTCAGGGTGAAGTACGTGTATAGAAAAGGGGAATTCTGTATTTATCAAGTAAAACTGGAAGGATGCCACAGATAAGATACTATCTTACTACAAGCCAAATCCTTTTCTTTTTGAAGGCAAAGACAAAATATCTGTCATAATCAAAGAACATGAATCACAATTTTAAGGTGTTTTACATGTAAGCAAATTCAGTTAAGAGAAGAAAACAAAGCTTTAAACTTTTGACATAGTATCACTTAAAGTTGTCAAAAATGGTTATTTCCATTTTTATCTAATTGAAATGTTTTTCTGACATTTTAATTGATTTTTATGTTCCTTAACAGAAAGAAAACACTTTATACTTTTTTAACTTAACTCAAAGAAGCTTGTTAAGAAAACATACAATCTAATTTAATTGAAATTGCAGCCACCCTGTCTCATTATAAAGTTCAAAGCACTTCAAATAATTTTAATGAAGGAGATTGATAGTCATATTGAAAATGTCAGCACGAACATTTGTATTTGTTATTAAAAATAAAGAATACAATTTAAAAGTAATTTTACATTGCCAGCAAGATCTTTATATTGAAAGGATGAAAAATATTTATTCTTATAATTATTGAGCTTCTTCATCTGAGACCAACAAGTTGTGCTAACTGTTATAAAAATACATAATCAGAGCTTACAATTCATTCTGATGAAACAAAAGTCAGTAAGAGGAAAGCAGGCAAACTGTATTTCTCAAAACCTTTTGTATAGCTTGGGAGAGTCAGAAACAGAGTACATGCCAGAATGTGGCCTGGTAAAAAGATTAGATTAGATTAGACTAGATTAGATTAGATTGAATTTTATAATTCCTTGATATTTTTTTTTCCCCAGCTTGTGAAACTTTTTTCTATTTTATGCAGTTCTCACTATTTAACTCTCACTTATGTACAAACAGGTCATTTTTACTGACAATGCTCTTTGCTTTCATGAATTTTGCTTTGCATATTACAAAATAACACAGCATATTTTGTATAGAAAGAGATTTCTAAGATGCCTTAGAAAACATGGTTCTGATGGTTTACAATTGGTGAAAGTTATTTTTGAAAAATTAAATAAAGTGTTACTGCAGTTATGGATAAACAATTTAAAAATCCTTGAATTTTGAAAAATTATATTTTATCACACACACACAAAAAGATGAGTTATAATAATGACAGAATAAACACATCTCATTTTGTACATTCTGGGGGTCACATGAATAACAGCACAATGAAAATGAAAGTAGACTAGAGATGGATCCTAATATAGGAAGAAATTTCAAACAAATATCCAAACCGAACATAACTTCTGGTTTTCTTTTTCACATCTCTCAAACTCACTCCATACTCCTTTAGGCAACAGACATCATCAGCTCTTCATGTCTGAGCTCGCACTCTTAATTTCACAAATATCTGTTAGAACGGAGGGTTAGTTAGTGTGCCATTATCATTTCCTAAACCTATTTAAGTTATGGGCATAAATTTTGTAGACAAAATATATTAAATATCAGTGACCAGTAATAGATAGAGAGGAATGAAAAATAATACTGGCCACAGAATTTCATTACTAATGTTGAAAGAATTTAGGGTCATCTCATATCTAAAACTGAGAGCAAATGGCTGATTTGATAGAACACTTGGCAGATCCCCTGATCACATTCTTTTCCCACTGAAAGGGAGAAATATGCTTGGAAAATGCCTTTAGCTTTCGGAAATACTTTCAGAAACTCAGAAATTTAGTTTTTATTGTTTATTATATGACCAACAGCTTCTAGCACAACAGAGTCAGGGAAAATGGGTGTTCAGCTGCTACTGCAATATTAATATTAAATAATAAAGACGACTTTTTTGGGGGTATTTTTTGAAGCAGGAAGGGCTTTTTATTTGCTCAGTCCCTAACTTAAATGTGCTTAAGAGTTAAATTTATTGACTTTGACATTAAGCCTGTGAATTGAAGGGTACCAAAAGGAGGTTATTTAGAATGGGGTCATCTTTCGCTCTGGGCTCAGCACCTGCAAATACAAAGTTTTGAACACGTATAAAGAACTCTGAATGGCATGTGCACTGGTCGTAGTTTTCCTACTGACATAATATAAAGTCCTCTGTACATTCGTAGGTCAACATTAAACATAGAAGTTGCAGCACATACAGCAGCCCATCCTTTCCTTTTCAGCTATGAGGCATCCTTCAAACCAGATTCCTTCCCTTAAAAGTGTGTTGCAAGGGCAGTTCCTGTGTCTGGTCTAGATTCGTGCACAGATGTAGAGACAAAGAAATACTGCTCATCATTTACAGGTGTCTGAAATGCTACATAAATATGAATTGATCAAATCACATTACAGACCCTGGTCAGAGAATCAATTACGTATTTGAGTTGTAAAACAGCTAAATATGCGTTCCCAAGTTTTTACCCCACTGTACATTCCAGAATTGCCAATTTACTTGCTTTTTATGATCTCAAAGAGAGATTGGGCTCACACAGAGAAAGAAATTCTGATAAATACACACTTCTCAAACTGCACTGCCTTATAAGCCATCAAAGCAATTTGAAAATCAATTTGATGTTTGACAGGGAGCCAGTGTATTCCCTTCAGGATACAACCAACGTGCTGAGGCCACTTACTGAGAGGAAAATTCTGACGATACCATTTTGCCAGAGTTGGAGTATCTGCAGTGTTTTCTCAGGAAGTTCATAGAATTAAATATGATAAGAGTCTAACCTAGAGGTCAAAGTTCAAAACATTGATAGCTTTAACATGTACCCTCAACTGATGCAGCTGGTTTCTGACTAGATGATACCATTGCATTCTCTTTTTTTGTCCTTACAGATGTGATAGATACTACTAAGGGATGTAGTGAGGTGCTCATGAGTTCCCAGGCATTCTTTATTAAGCAGTAGGCATTAGTAAACTAGAGAAAAATTTCGTTAGACTGTTGGGATCATCCACTGATACTTTTAAATCATTTCTGCAGACATGACACAAAACCCTAATTCTTGAGAGCAAGGATTTTTGTCTTTTTATTCATCTGAAATGGTCAATGTGTATCAGATTACTGGTATTGATAAAATATTTCTTATTGAAAATGTTGCTTTGTTTTTCTGGATTATTTTGCATAGCTATTTTGAATTACATCAATGGATTTTATTCTAGATCTCCAGCAACTCAATATTTTTATAGTTATATTAAAATCAGTGGTATTACTTTGAGTTACGTAAAATGAAGTAT
Source organism: Haliaeetus albicilla (assembly GCF_947461875.1). Classification (NCBI taxonomy): domain Eukaryota; kingdom Metazoa; phylum Chordata; class Aves; order Accipitriformes; family Accipitridae; genus Haliaeetus; species Haliaeetus albicilla. The sequence goes on from NC_091485.1 coordinate 16,982,865, forward strand.
AGACCTATTGTCTGTGCTTTTAGTTGAAAAGTTGCAGCAAGTATTTTAGTTTCAAATGGAAAAGGGTGGCAATATTCTCACAAGTTACAAATATATCTATTTTGAAAAATAAATTTTTACCACAGGCAAGAAACATGGAATTTGTAATATTCTTTTCAAAGTTATAGACAAGATAATGGTTGTAAATGGCTTAAAACCAGAACAAGTATATATTACTTCCCAAAAGACTAATCAAACAAGGATTGTTCATGCCACCATGAGATAAAACTACCAAAACCTTACAAATTAAAATTGTAGTTGAACAGACATTCTCCAAGATTGATCAAAACATCTTAAGAAAATTTTTAGTCACAGATCAACAAATTATGAACTTTATATAAAAATTAAAAAATTAACAAAACAATGGAAAACCTTAGAAAAGCTGTAAATATGTCCTTATTGAAAGTGAACTTAACTGTGGATGACATTGGCAGTCTTGACAATATTACTTTATCATAGTCATCCATAGATCGCGGACAAGAATTTTAATGCACACACTGAGACATGGAACAGTTAAGGCATTTGTCCAAGGTCACATGGGAAGTCTTTTGCAGGGCTAGGGATAAAACTGCTTCACCATCCTATCCTTAATATTATTTACCTTTTCATTAAGTCATTCTCCTGCCACAAGATGAATTGCTTTCCTGTTAAAAACCATAAAAACAAGTAAGGATCACTTTGGCACCAGCTGGCAATGGGGGTGAGAAAAGGATAGCGTGTCAGCTACTATTCTGAATTTTCTTTCAGCTAGACATGCAGCATAATGCCGTTTGAACTTCTGTTGATTTACTGATATATATTTTCTCCTATTCATTTCCCATAGTCTGACATGTCATCTGGGTAATTTATTTCTTAGAGATGTAGCTGTTATTACACTTGGGGCCATCTAGCTGTATTTTTCTTTGTCTTTAATGCTTCTGCGCTTAGTTATGCTTACAGAACTCCTAGGAAAAGATGGTCTCTTTGTCACAAGGCATAAATCTTCTTTGCAAAGCCTTCTTTAAACTATGAATACATTCTTAGGGAAGGGAACTGCATTGGTAGTTTAGCTGTACACCAGGTAACATAGTTAGCACTATAAGGCTGCGGCAATTGTGATTAGTCCTACCATTGCAATAGTGCCTGAAATGTTGCTATGCAACCCAGATCCAGAAAAAGATTTGTAAGGAGCAAATGACAAAGTGTGAGTGAGTTACCTGACCTGTGGTGCTGTTCTTCATTCTGTCAAAAAGAAAAGGCAATGAAAAAAGACAAAGCTTTGCTATATAAATACAGTATAAAGCAAAGTGATTTGGATAATGATAACCTATTAACTACAGAGATTAGTTTGCTTTTAACAAGTGATAATTAATTTTTATTTCCCCCATTTCCCAGCCTGCATGCAGTTTCTTCCTCTTGCCTCTTCAAAATCTACAGTCATTCAGTCAGGTCAAGTTTAGGCCTGCAGATCAAATTATTGCTTTAGTAAGTCTTACTGAACTAGATGCTTTCACCTTTTGGTCTTTGTGCTAATGCGTTCTCAATGATCGTATTAATTTAGGTGAGAAGTAACTCATTCTGCTAGTGCAAATCAATGCAATTTCTTTTGTTTAACTTTACATACAAGCAGCCCAGTAATCAGTGGCAAATGAGCAGACCCCAATATTAGAAAAAATTAGCTAATACTATGACAGCTTATAATTTCACACAAGGTAGGGGTGAACAAGAAGGCAAAATATTGGCAAATCATTGAAGTAGAGAATCATCTAAAAAGGAACAAATTTGTGTTCACAACTGAAGTATAGAACTAAAATATGTGAGGCAGTTTGTATGGCTCAGAAATTAGTTTTTATAATCAGTGGTCTAACACAAATCAATAATCTAGTTCTTACCCATTTATTTCTGTAAAAAAGAAACATATTGAATATATGTATTCCACCAGGGAAAGTATAAGTGATACAAAGCATCCTCAACATAACAAAAAAAAATCAGGTCAAATCCTGAAATACCTGTATGTACAGAATTAAAGTACAAGTAGGCTCCACAAAGACAAACCTGTGCAGTGGGATTTTTCGTTTGCTATTTTACGTGATAAAGAACAAGACTTTCTAGCAGATCTTTACATAAGTAACAGCACATGCTGTGCATAAATAAGGGTGAGGTCAGTAGGTCAACTTCCAATAAGAACTACAAGCATAATCCTGTCATGGGAGAGCAGAAGAGAATATCAGTTGCACTAAATACTCTTTCCCCTGTAAGGCAATCAGTAGTTCTCCAGGTAGTAAACCTACAATGGTATTAGCTACAGAAGTCAAAGAAAGACCCCTGAGCAACTACAGAAATGACAGCTACTAATAGCAATAATTTTAATGCTGAAATACTGGAATGCTTACCTTTAGCCCTAAATCAAGGTAATTGCACTGTCATTTTCTTTGTTCGCTTTTGAGCTATTGATTTTCAATATGAAATTAAAACTGAAATGTATGTAGTTAATGAGGAGATATTATTCAACAAGCACCAGAGCAATGTCATTTAGTACATTTTTAATAAATCGCAAAAAAAGTCAAGGTTTAAAGGAAGAGCCATGAACATGATCTCTTATTATCAGTTACTGTTGGGAAGACCCTACATGACTGCCAATCACCTGGACAATTATCAATATAGTAGTCTCAAACTGAGGGTCAAAACCTGACTTGTTGCAAGGCAAGAATTACAATGGGAATGAATTGCAAGTTCAAACACACAAAGGTATATTGCATTTAATGATGAAGTCTTAACATCAGGTATCACCTTTGTCTATCACCAAACATTACAATTTATTGAGAGAAAACTAGATGGCTGTTACAGCATGTAAGGAGGAAAGACGTGATGGGAAGAGATATAATTCCTTCCTGTTCTCTCCACATTTCTTTCTTTCCACCCTTCAAATAACATTAGGAGTAACAAAATGTTTTAGCACTCTTTAAGAAAGAAGCCTTTTTATTCTGTGCCACACTGTCCAGTTAGTTGGACAGCAGAAATGATGGGATAAATCAAAGATCCCTTTGAGTATCTACCTATTTTTAGGTAGGTATGCATATGAGCAAACTTTATTATTGCCTTTGTGATAGAATTAACAATGCCAAGAAAAAACATAGTCTGAGATTTAAAATCGGTACTTTTACTACATCCAAGACAAGAATATAAGGTCTACCAAGCTGTATAATTTCAGGCTAGCCTACACTGAACAAAAAAAAACCCCACAAATGAAAAAGTCCTAAGAATGGACAACATACAGCAATGAGGAGTTCTTTGCATCTATCAGTGGAGTTTGCTGATACTGTTTGCTTGAGACTGCCCTCCCGACACGGGAAAAACCTACCAGGGCTGAAACGGCTGTTTCCAAAAAGAGTAAGTTGTTGGATAAGTACCTTAGTAGAGGATTCAGGATGAGAACTGAATTCCTTCCTTTTAATAACATATCTTCCAGTTAAAACAAAAAACAAAGTGTGGAAACATGTATCAAAAATATTCATCCAGCTTGATCTTAGGTTGGTTCATTTATTTGGTTTCATTGATTCATCCTGGCCTAATTATTTTTAATACAGTGACAGTGAACAACATTTTCTGTGAAACAGCTGCTGCTGGAGTCCTTGCTAGCTAGCAAATTCAGCAGAAAATGTGTGTGCCAGAACTGCGCTGAGAATCTGTGTATGCCACGGCATGTCCATCTGCTATATACAACACACGCCAGACTCTTCAGTATGCGCTGGGAAGACAAGGTTGGAGTGTAGGAAAGCAGAAGAATTAAATGCAGAATATAAATAAGACATTTCATATATGGTTACCACACCCATTTATTTTTTTTTGTTATACATCCTTTCACATTTTTTCTTGTCAAGGTCAATGGCCCTATGCCATTTTCTAAGCACAAGATATAAACAATTAACTTTGTACTAAGGTGAGTTATTCATACTATGCATACTAGTACCAAGCTTTCTAAATTCCTGAAATAAGCAGGATTAGAGCTGCCAACTTCTGCTATGTATTCCTGCTTCTGCGGTCACGATTTCTGGCATACGTTTCAACAACAGAAATCTGGTCTTTGAAATTCTGATATTACATGGAAAATAGGACAACCTAAATCAACCATTAAAAATGAGCCAGACTTTGTAAAATTCATATACTGATGAACCTCTTTGCATCTCCATGGCCCCACTGGGGATAACTATTACTGTATATAGCACCCAAATCTGTGTGTAGGTCAATGAAGAGACAGTGGACCTGTCCAGAAAAGAACAGTCTTACAACCTACCAAGCAGCCAACAACAGCCTATTTGGTGTCCAGACAAAACCTGCACAGGTAACATTTGAGTAACTGTTTATTGCTATACAGCTGTGCAGTTGAGTTTACCTGATTATTAAGATGTGAATTTTTGCTTTGTCCATCTGGGAAGTTCTTCAGTTAGGACACACATCCTAAATATACTCTGATGCAAAATTACACCTCTCAGAGGGTACATAGAAAATTCATAATGATAAATCCCCAAAAAGAGATGCAATCACTTTGGAACTCTGGCAGAAAAGTAATACAGACCTCAGCCATACCACTTAAGCACAACCTTGTGTTGTGAAACTACAATGTGTCAGAAGAAGGATAGGAGGGTGTTCACAAGGTAAGCAGCTTACTATCCCGTGACAAGGGAGCTCCCATCTTCACTGAAGGTGAACAAAGATATCAAGAGAAGGCAAAAAGCTCTTGCTTTCCCTGTCTTTTTGTGTTCATTTCAGGGTTTCACCTTGGGAGGTTACAGAAGGTGGTGCCTGTATTTTAGGTATATTTCAGTATGCTTCTCTGAGCGGCTATATTAATTTGTCATTTGTATTACAGTAGGAAACAACCTTGATGCAGTCTGATAGCACAGCTGTTTTCAGGGATTTCCATTGCTTCCTTATGAAAAATTTTGTGCAAGAAATGAAAGGCAAATCAGTTTGGTCACTGGTTTTCATTCCAGTGTCAGTGTTTTATGCTGACAACAGCCATTTGCAAGCAGAGCTGTATCTTTTCCAAAGGTATATTGCATCTAAAATTGAGGCCCATATTCAGTGTTCATTTAGCTCTTATATGAGAACAGTTCTGATTGATCGACTTCAGTGGGAGATTTCAGTCTAGAGGGCCTGAGTTAAAACAGAGCAATAGTTTTCTGGGCTAGCTTTTCACTTTGTCTTCTCTTGGGCAAGCTAAGCACTTTTTGTGTAAGTGTAGACAACTTGTTTTAGAATGTGAGTTTCATTTTATAATAACATGTTCATAATAACTTCAGGTGCACAGTTTAATAATCATTGTCCCAGCCCAGAGCTTTCTCTAGTATTTTCACTTCCCAGCCTCCAGTATTGCCGCTGTTCCTGCTCTTCTTGAAACGCTATAAAAAGTCCATTGCCACAGCTGTTAACATGACACTTTCTTCTGGCATAAAATACTCAACCTAAATTTATGCAATCTTCTTCTTTCACTGGAAATAGAAAGCCTGAATATATAATGTAGGAGGCTTTAGTTAAACATTAGACACTTTAGTTAAACTCTCTCCTGCTATTTACAGTATCTGTCGCATACTTTTTTTACAACTTACAGTTCAACCACTTAAAAATAGGTACGATGAATAGGCATAAAGAGCTATGTCTATGAGAGAATCCAACCTTAAAAGCCTTGATCAGTTGAGAAAAATGTTGTTTTATTTTCAAAATATGATTTTTCTTAATGTTTGCTAACTTGCAAACCAAATGAAGTGAACAATGAAGTGAACAGTTATAGTGGCCATATAATTAGTATTTGCTTTTTTAAATTTTATATTTTTAATACTGTATGTCACTAGTTCTTGGCATCTCTAATTAAAAAATGAAGTCCTGTTATGCTAACTGTCATACTTGTAAGGCAAATTATGAAGCTATACATGTCAGATAGAAATCATAAACAAATATTTTTACAGTTACATGTATATTTTTGTGTCTGTATCACTCTCACACACCCACTCTTTCTTTTAATATTTTCTTTTTTTCTTCAGATTTTCCATTTGGTCTTTTGCATGTCTCAGATGTACTGAGTTATGTTTTCTTGCTAGAAAAGGTCAGCATCTGAAAATAGGACCCACAGTGATTTGAACACTAAGTACATGATTTCTAAGAACCTTGGCATACATTTATCTTCAACTGTTTGACATACATTATGAAACCACTTGACTGTGACCTTTTTTGTGTAACTTAAAGGCTAAAATGTACTTGTTTCCCAGTTCTCTTTCCCAACTGGCAAACTCTAATGAGGGTGGAAGATAGCACAAAACGAATCCATTCTCACAAGGCATTAACAAGGAATGAGGACTAGAACAAAGGTAATCATTTCTTACAACAACCTTTCTCTTGTGATCACAGATGCTTTTAGGAGACACTAAAGAAAGCATTTTCCAAAGCTCAGTGATTGCACTGATGTGCAAGTTCATCTAGGCACAAGAGAAAAGCCTTGCAATGAAGCACAAAAATTCTGAAATCGTAAGCACTTTCTGACAGGATGACCTTCACAACCCGACAAACTATTTCGGTAAATAGAGACTCCAAGTATGAGCAGTGGAAATCATCAGAAGCTACAAGGAATTGTACCCTACCAAGGCAATGTGACAGTCTGACCTTCTGACTCATCGATCCCAACAAGCCTGGACACTCAGAGCAGTGATGAAAACCATCAATAGCCAGTGTAAGCTGTAGCAGGCCAAAACAACAATTTGACCTTCTGGTTTGGGAATCCCCGCAAGGTCTGCCCAGGAAGCTCTGCTGTTATGAGCACAAGGAATGCTCACATTTGGTCAGCTTTTAGGAAAGGCAGACAGGAAACAGGGACACAGAATTGCTACCTTTGAGCACTTACTTACACTTAGAGAGAAAAGCCTTGTTTTCTGTAATCAGAGATCATTAAATTGCTTTTTTCTATTACAGAATTTAGCTGTCATTGGAGAAGAGTTTAGCATCTTGCATGCTGCAATCCTATAAACTTTTTGAAACAAGTCACAGAAGAACTAGCTTCACATCACTTCATTCAGTTCTGAATATAAATACTATATTTAATATTGTATATAAACTGTAAAGCTCCGTTTTATAATATAATACATATAATTTATAAAGTTCCACTTCAAATTCTGTTGAAAAAGCAATGCTGTTATGATCATGCCATTGTTTTCCATTAATTAGGAAAATGAATAAAAATCCTGCCATTCTGCTTATGAACAGTAATAAACCCTGTGTTGTGCCCTCTTTACAAAGATCTTAGAACAAATGGACACACTAAACATGCTACTTACTCTATTAAGATTGTAGCTAAAAGGCAGAATCACACACACTTTGGATTTTTATATTCTTTTTCTGTCACAGGTTATGGTGACTTGTTTTAGTTCTGGTCATATGCCTTATCTCAGCATGCTGCAACAAGTAAGCAATGAGAAGATGGCATCTGGGATATACCTTCTTGGAGTATCTCTTGCACATGTAGAGAATTCTCTTTTATCATTAGTTGAGGTCTACTTTATAACTGCACAATTTTTAACAGCTAAATATTTTTCTAGATAATTCACTAAAAGTTCAAGAACACTGTTAAAACAGTAAATGTGAAGATTAGGAAATGTCGTGGTTTAACCCCAGCAAGCAACTAAGCACCACGCAGCTGCTCACTCACTCCCTCACACCCAGTGGGATGGGGAGAAAATCAAGAAAAGAAGTAAAACTCGTGGGTTAAGAACGGTTTAATAGAACAGAAAAGAAGAAACTAATAATGGTAATGATAACAATAATAAAATGACAGTAGTAGTAATAAAAGGATTGGCATATACAAATGATGCATGCAATTGCTCACCATGCGCTGATTGATGCCCAGTTAGTCCCCAAATGGTGATCCCCCCGTCCCCACTCCCCCCAGTTTATACATTAGATGTGACGTCCCATGGTATGGAATACACCGTTGGCCACTTTGGGTCAGCTGCCCTGGATGTGTCCCCTCCCAACTTCTTGTGCCCCTCCAGATTTCTTGCTGGCTGGGCATCAGAAGCTGAAAAATCCTTGACTTTAGTCTAAACACTACTTAGCAACAACTGAAAACATCAGTGTTATCAACATCCTTCTCATACTGAACCCAAAATATAGCACAGTACGAGGTACTAGGAAGACAGTTAACTCTATCCCAGCTGAAATCAGGACAGAAAGGTAGCTGGTTTTACCCCTAAAAAGTGTGAAAGGTCTATCAGGTCCTACAAGATCATTCCGTAAAAATGAATTTCCTTTGTGTCACTGAGATTTCCTACCTCCTGACAACCCAAGCTGTTAGGACAAATTGAAAGAATCTTATATTCTTGTAAAGCTGCTAGTAACATTCGAAAAAAAGTTTGAGCCCAGTCTTTGGTAATCAATATGAGCAAGTTGGAATGCCATACAAATTTTGTCAGAAAAATTTTAAGTGAAATATAAAGTTTGAAAGTGAAGGATTTAATTTAAAGATACATTGAATTTTCAGTAATAATCTGAAGAAGGCAAAAAACCCCTGTGGCTGAAAATAGAAAGTTAGTTATTCATTAGATCCACTATTTAGCAACCTGCTAGTAATACACCATCTTTCTGTGTCCAACAGTTTTGTATCAATATTTGTAAATGTTTGATACTAACGTATATAACTTGCATTATGTTTGGGTTTTTTTTATATATTTGATAATGATTTATGAACCGAACTAAAGTGAATGATAATCATGGATCTAGCTCTACTCACATCCATTATAATTTCAGAAAATCTTTAATTTTGCAGTAAAATTATCACAGAAGTATTACTAGACAGTCAAGAGTACCATATGACTATTTAAAGACGTTACAGGTAGGATAAAGTGAGATATTCTATGGGTAATGTGAGAACAGATATTACCATTATAGTCTCCATTCTGGCAACAGTGACATATGATAGAGGGTGTTTCTGGAAAACAGAGTAAGTTTGAACATATTTGTGTTTTGCAAGACCTTAGCGCACATAGTCACATTGAATCCTTAAAATCCAAACCTGTGCTTTTGTGTTTTGTGGTTATGTATTTTCTGTATTATCATTTTCTAGATAATATATGTGGTAGATCTGGACAGTGAGACAGTAGATCCTTTGTCTCATTTGCAATACAACAGATTCAGCACATCCTCTCTGGAAGTCAGCAAAGCCAGTCTTGACTCAAGGCTGCAACGCTGGATAAGACCATTACTGATAACAGCCCTGGGAGGGATCAGGTAGAACAATAAACAGCTGTAAAGGTGCCAGGAAAGGTTGGATGTGATGCTCTTCAGGTATGGTATATTATCATGCATAGTATACTAAGAGCAGACTGTGTAATAGTAGCTCCAGTAGATAGTTTTCTTTTGACAGATGTCAAAATATACTGTCTGATTACAGATCTTTATTTTGAAAAGGTATAAGAAACTGAATAACTTGAAAGATCATGTTCACTGATACCCAAGCCAGATGATGTAATGTAACCAGAAGTTCTGTCTATACCACGCATCCTGTGTCAAGCAATGAGTCCACTGTGACTGGATACTTGAGGTTTTATGTCCAGAAAGACCTTTATTGTGTAGGGTAGATGTGAAATCATGGTCAAAAAACTCCATGCAGAAATAAATAATGAGAAGCAGAATATAATTCCTGAGAAAATAAACTGATGAGATCTGCACGGCCATTGTCAAATTTCCTCTTTTACTTGGAATGATCTCATGATCAAGAAATAACATTATCCTTTTACAAGAGTATAAGACGTTGCCTTATAGCCATAGCATGGATTAGAGAATGCAGCTAAACAGAGATATAGATAAAGATATATGTAGCTGTACTTAAAGTCTTTGTTTTTTTCAGTCTCATTTCAGCATGTGTATTGTCATTTCCCCCCTGTGCTAAGCTGAGTCAAAAAAAATGCACGAAATATAAAAACAATAACAATACTAAACAGGGAGGACGCAATCCATGTGCCACATGGAAGCAGAAATAGATTAATGCAGTGAGAAGTTTCAAGGAGACACCGAATACTCAGTCTTTATTAAAAAGGTTACAATGTCCTAGGCAGGTGCAGAATCTCTATAAAGAGAGGTAGGGAGCCATTTTAATTTTGTAGGCACAGTCATTTCATATTATCAGTTGGCGTGTGGTACACAAAATACCAAAGATTATTTACTGCCTAAGAAATACAAACAGGTGTTTTTATTTTTTTCTAATTCCTTGTTAAAATGAGTACTTTGACACAAATGTGCTGTAGCTTTAAATATTCTCAACTTTGTTGTATTTTAGGTCATAAGTTAATGCTTATCTGAGCCAAAAAAAAAAAAAAACCCACATAAAACAAACCAAACCCAAGAACTGCTTAGAAAGGAAATAGCACATCATTAATTTAGCTCGCGTGATCCAAATAAAAAATGAAAATGTAATTTTTAAAGGACTGAATCGTTTTAAAACTAGGGCAATGCTGTATGATATTATTTTGAGGGTCAGATTTATTGCCATAAAAAAGAAAGGTATTTGAGACAATCTAGTCCCAAAGAAATAAATCTGCAATCCAGAGAGTGCTGCAAGGAATAAAAGCTTCTGCATTGATTTACTAAACTATCTATATCCCTTTTTCTTCAGGTCCTTTTTTTTTTTTTTTTTTTAACCACAATGAATTAAAAATATAAATGAGAAATTTAGCTGCAATGTGGAAATCAATGGGATGTTCAAGAGGAGTCTGCAGAATTTGTTTCCTTGACTTCAGCATTGCCTTTGATAATCCATTTGAATAGGGTTACTGTGTAATGGCAGGAGACAATTGGAAAGTGCTAAAAGAAATGCCACAATTTATTATATATATGAATTAAATAGACAATGCTTAATTTCGTAGATCTTCTTTCAGAATAGTTTTCTGTTTGATTGAAAAACTGCAACTCTGCTTTTCACTAAGTGAAATTACTGTAGAAGGCTGTGACAAGGCAAGCCTAATTTATTTTCTTTTCTCTTCTCTTCCCTGTACCCCCCTTCCTTTTTTCCCTGTTTAATTTTAAATGCATTGACTATTCCCTTTTAGGGTTGGTGAAAGCAGAATAACAACTGCTAACAGAATTCCATAAACAATAAATTAGCTTTAGATTAAGCTTGCTTCCTTTTTTTTTTTTTTTTTTTTTTTTAAGGCTGTGATAAGAACTGCATGGAGCTCAGAGTGCTAAAATTAAATAAAAGCTATCTTTCATGCTTAGTCCACAAAAAGAGAACTGAAATGCACTTTTCAAATGGTTTCAGGAGAATACTGCTTGAAAATCAGATGCTTTCCTTAAAGGCCAGAACCTTATAATATGGTAAAATGTTCCAGAAGTGGGGTGTCCGGAACTTTGTCTGTGGCAAATACTATATAACCTAACAGACCAATATACAATGAGTCTGTCCCTACTGTTTATCATAGTCATAGGAGCAGAGTGTAATTCATGCGCAAGGGACAGCTAGACCAGCTGCTTGCTGAGAGCACGACCACCTATGAGGTCAGACCCGGTTGCTCAGAGCTTTATCCAGTCAGGTTTTGAAAACGTCAAAGGAGAGAGAGGACACAGCCTCTCTGGGCAGCTGGCTTCACTGCCTGACTGTCTTCATGGGGAAACACCTTTCTTGTTTCAATTTATGTCCATTGCCTCTTGTTACCCTGCCATGGATGGTTGTGAAGGGGAGGGAGGAGGGGGCCCTGGATGCAATACTCAAGATGTGCTGTAATGAATTCTGTCTAGAGGGTAATAACCCCTTCCATGTGATCTGCTGGCTGTGCTCCTTCGTGCAGCAATGCATGCTGTTGGCCACCTTTGCTGTAAAGGTACACATCTGGCTCAGGTTAAGTTTGCTGCCCACAAGGGCCCCCAGGACCTTTTCTGCAGGTCCGTTCTTCCCAGCCTGTGTTGTTGCAGTGGCTTCTCCATCTCAGGGGCGGGACTTAGCACTTGTTCTTGTTCTGTTTCACAAGATCCCTGTCGGCCCATTCTTCCAGCTTGTCTAAGTCATTCTGGATGGCAGCCCTGCCCTTGAGGGTATTGACTAGTTCCCCAGCTTTGTGTCATCTGCAGTGTTGATGAGAGTAAGCTCCATTACCTCCTCCAGGTCACTGAGAAAGTCTTTAAACATAAGAGTTCCCAGGATAGACCCCTGCGGTACCCAACTTGTTGACTTGTTAATCTCTACTTTCTGAATCTTACCATCTAAGCTGTTCTTTTACCCATCCAGCTGTCCATCCATACACAATGTCCTAACTTAATAAGACATAAGCGTATTGTTAAAGACAGTGTCAAAGACCTTTCTAAAGCAAGCTAAATTACATCCACTGCTCTCCACTCATCCCCTATCCCCAAATCCCTGCATTCCAACATAGAAGGCAATCAGGTGGGTCATGTGTGATTTGCCTTTGGTCAGTTGGTACTTTACCAACTGTTTCCAGTCTTATACTTACTTCTCTTTCAGTTGCCCAGAAATGCACTATATATAGGAGTCACTCCATGATTTTCCCAGAGACTGAAGTGAGGCTAACTAGCCTGTAGCTCCCCAGATATCTTTCAGCACTTTTTGAAGATGGATGCAAAACTTGCCTTTCTGCAGTTCTCAGGGACCTCCCCTATTCTCTATGACATTTCAAAGATGATAGAGAGTGGCCTTGGAGGGCATCATCCAACTCTCTCAGGAGCCTTGGAGGCACCCATTGGGTCCCATGGACTCATACAGGTCAATATCTCTCCAGTAACTCCTGACTTGATCCACATCCATTGCTGGTTGCTCCTCTCCGCCTTAAATCCTGTCTGAATTTACAGAGTTCTGGGGCAGATTATTTGTGAAGATGGATGGAAAGAAGACATTGCGTACCTCAGCCTTACCTTGTTTGCAGTCACTAAATCGCATGCAGTTCAGTGACAGTCCCACATTTTCTCTCACTCTCCTTCCTTCCTCTTTATACATTAAAAGGCTGCAATCAGGTCTCCCCAGAGCCTTCTCTTCTGCAGGGTGAACAACCCCAAGTCTCTCAGCCTTTCCTCACAGGGGGTGTTCCAGCCCTCTGATCATTTCTATGGCCCTCCTCTGGATCCACTCGAGCAGGTCCGTGTCTTTCTTATGTTGGGGCCCCAGAGCTGAACACAGTATTGCAGGTGGGGTCTCATGAGAGCAGAGTAGAGGTGGAGAATCACCTCCCTCGGCCTGCTGGTCACCTTTCTTTTGATGCAGCTCAGGATATGGTTGGCTTTCTGGGCTGCAAGCGCACATTGCCAGGTCATGTCCAAAACCAAACTAAAACCCAAACAGTTTCTACTCAAAAACAAACAAAACAAGCTTAAAAACAAATGTATATATAGTTACTGACATTATTTATATAACATGTTAAAATAATTAGCATTATTAAAGTAATTTTAAATAACTAAAATTATGACAGTTTGTTAGGATTTTTTTCTTATTTTTTTTTAAGTAAAATTTCAATAACTGAAGAAAATATTTACAAAACCTGGACATTAGAGTAAAATAAATATTTCAAATCTTCATGAAAATTTCTTTTCCTCATTTCTTCCATACAGTAGGTCATCTTTGATTTTCCAAAATGATGAATGAGTTGTTCTATTTGAGTGTAACATGATATAAAACTGGATCCATATGCTGATGTTATTTTAAAATGAAGAATTATTTGTATAAAGTAATAGCCAAGTTTTACATACATCAGTTTTCTCCAAAGCAGAACCATAATCTAAATAGTTATTCAAAAAATACTATAATGAACCATAAATAATGCAGTAGCATGCAGAGTTGGATGTCCTAAGTACGTAGAAGTGTATATCCATTACAACCTTGGTCCCTGCATGACATCAGCTAGAACTTGCATTTGGATGGGTATGTTGAACAGTTTGCAGAAGATGAAAGAGATATTTTGGTCTAAAGAAGCAGCGTGTGGCCTGTGTAGTTCTTTGGTCTTGGGGCATGAAAGAATGGAACACCACCAGAACAGCACAACATATAGGAAAAAAAAAAATATCCAAAGAAAACGTTGGAGCTTCTAAGAAAATGGCTAACTCACAGGGGAAGTTTTCAGAGAATCTCTGAACATGAGTCATTTGCATTAAAAAAATAAATTAGGAATACTTATTTGAAGAAGAAAAATTCACAGTCAATGGCTTTCTAAGGGTTTCTGTGTATAAAACTACAGGTTGAACAAAACAGATAACTTTTTAAAAATATGCTATTTGTTATATTACTTAGAACCTGAAAGATAGAAAATAATTTAAAACCAATTTTATTATTATTATTACTATTATAATAAAATAAATTACTGCATTGAGTTATAATGTGGACAAAAGTACATGAAGACTAGCAGTAGAATGGTTTCTCAAAAGTGGTAACAAATTTTAATTCCCTGCTTCCTCTCCAGTGAAATGAATATCCCCCAAGATGCCTGGGAATTTATTTAGCACATTCAAGAAATGCCCTCTTAGAATGGTGGTTGCATGACAAGTGACATGCTGAGGGACATGATTGTCTTTTTCACTGTTGCCCTATGAAGCAAAGGATTGGAAAATGGCAAGTACCGAAAGAATTGAATAAATGAGCACTGAAAGAAATGAGTAAATGTGAACTGAACTTTTCATTCCATCACATACTAATACAACAACAGCATTGACCCCTCCAGATTTTTAAATGAGATGTATCACTGCAGATCATACTGTTTCTGGAGAAGGGCAAACTTATAAAAGATGACCATATCTATGATAACTGTGAGTTAATCAAACAAAAACACAAAGAAAAACTCCAGAAGTGGAATACAAAATATTCTTTCAGTATTCTAAGAGATACTTGGAACAGAGGAAAATCTTATTCAGTATCATAATACCATGCTATAAACTGATATTACATCACTGACAACAGTATTTGTCTAGGTGAAAGTTTGTTTTTTTAATAACCCGAGAGTACAGAGGTTGTGCTTTGCTGGAGATCTTTGTGAACACCATTCACATAGTTAAATTACAGTACCTAATTGTAATTTCTTTTCTTCTCCAGGCATTTACAGTGACACTGTCTCTTTCACTCGGCTTTCAGGAGGTATGCATAAGAACAGTATTGTCAGTTGCATGCCAAATGAAGGTATGAGATCTTCATATCTTACTTCTTACTTTCTCACATGCATATTTTCTTCCAATCTATTGTAACTACAATGAGTTAAGGAAACCCTAATGCAAACTAAAAAGGAAATAAAGTGCTAAAAACCTCCTTCTGACCTTTCACGGCTTTCACATTTTTATACTCTATCAATTCAGAACCTGATTCTACAGATATTTTTTTTTTCCACTGCAGCAGACTACTCAGAAGTATCTCAGTGATATGAGTGATACTTATTAATGGTACTTGTCTACAATATTTTATTTCAGGTTTAAAAAGGAAGTTACTAAAAAATTATGTTATGTATAAATAAAGGTCATGACTTACCATCTTAAAAAGCATGCAAAATTTTATGGTTTGAGAGGAAAACATTTTGGACCATTTAAGCTTATTTTAGAAACAACAGGCAGCAGATTTAGTTGTCTTGTTTTTTTATCACCTTTAATCTATGAACATGTTAAAAAATGCTACAATCAAAAAAGTGTGATAATAAAAAAGGTTCAGTAAAGATTTCAGTTCTTTTATTCTTTTTTTTTAATGGGGACATGAGGCAAGCTACTTGTTGCATTACTCTCTCTTTAAATCTATCAAAAAATTATCTACAAGAAATCCCTGTACCATGATAGATAAATAGATATAGAATTTGTAGCAAAAAAAAGCCCCTCTGAATTCTTTCCTGTGCACAGGTATTCTCCATTTGCTGTTCCAGTTATAGTATAGCTATCTTTTTAATGAAATTTATTTCCAAAGGCTAACTGAAAAAGTAACTTATTTTCATGAATAGAATACACTGCATCTGGATGCCATTTTAGTCTTTAAAAATGGTGTTAGTGGAATGTAATGGGTATTTGGGGCTAAAAGATTTTTTTTTTTTACACTATTTTTATTCCGCACCCTGGTTTTATACTTAAACCAAAAGGAAAACTATTTCCTCTCAAAAATGTTTCCTCACTAGTTCCATTCCCAGAAAAGCTTGCTGTTTTTATAATATCCAAAATTACCATTTCTAACTAAGTGTTAAAAAAAAAAAAAGCATAATCTCAAAGAGAATATGCTTCCTCTTGTTCTTCTCTTTGATTACTGAACACTTACATCTATCATCAATAAAAAAGAACTTAAAGAGAAAGCATCCAGCCCTCAGTGCTGATTTTACACCGTAAATCCTCTATAAGCACTTATGACAACCCCATTATTGCCAAGTCAATTCATCATGATTAATTTTATTACAAAGATTAACAAATGAATTAGAAATGATTAAACAATGACTTTACAATGTTAACTAGTAAGCTTTAAATACAATCAGACATAATTTTAGGAAGTAAATCTGTAATAGATTTCTGGAATTAAAATCCTAACCCTTCTACAAACGTTTTAGCTTTCATAATAGAGATGCATTCTTATAGGATGTGAATAAATTACAGCTGTTAAGAATTAAGTATGTGCACCTGAGGAGTTCTTAAGTGCATTTAATTCCATGGCAACTCTGGACATACATAAAAAAAAGTAAATCCTCCTTTCTTTGCCCCCTGTGCACCACTTCTGCTGCATTTATATAATGGAGACTAAGATGGATTGATGGCTTTCGCATGGGAGTAGTTTACACACAGAACTCACATTCCCCCTCCTCCCATCCCATCCCATAATTTCAACCCTCAGGACATAATTCTCTTCTAGCCTTCCCTAGCTGTATTTTCACTGGGTTTTTTTTTTCACCATATTAATTATACTTTATGTCTTTCCTAGAGTTGGCATATTTTTAATCTTTTTCAAGAAGCAAATTCAAAGCTATAAAGAAAATACTATGTCTACTCACTGAAATGTTAATACCTTTTTAGCTAACGTTCTCTAAAAAAAGTCAGCAAGGTGTTGGGAACTTTGTTCAGTGGAAATGTCATTGGAGACATAATATTGTGAAGAAATTTATTTCTTCATAATGTAAGTCATATAGCTCATCACAAATCATGTATTGCTTCTCTTTGCCTTGAGACTGTATTTGAAAATATGATTTTCGGGTAAGTCTCATGAGCAGAGGAATGGCTAATAAGTAGACCTGACATTTTTAAGGGAACCTTAACTATCTGCATTCATATATCAAACTAGCCAGAACAACTTTCTTTTGATGGTTTCATTCAATTTCTGTAGTAATCTGTTGGTTTTGTGATATGGGTGACAGAAGTACTGCTGTTTCACTTGCCTTACAAATCAAGATTTGTGGAGAGACCCTGGTATTCTGCTAGGCAATACAGCTTCACGTGAGGCATCACTCCCTGTTTTACTTACTGATGCTTGAGAAAAGAACGCATCTTTTTGAAAACTAATTCACAATTGCTTGTGATACTGCAGATCTTGAAATAAACAAGTTGCCCTTCAAATGCTGAAGGCTTCCTCATTAAAATCTAAAATCACTTTCTCTCCCTCTCAGCCAAGACCCAGCCTGAATCATAATGCGTCAGTTGCTGTGTTTAAGATTCCTTTGATTAAAAAAGTGGTGTGAGACAGTTGTACAACCCACCAACATAAGAATAATATTTTTTCTGAGTCTGTGATGCAGTATTTGGGGGGGGGGGGGAGTTAATATAAATGTAAACTAATTCTTTGCTACAAATGGGAAATAATTAGCTCTTTCCTAGTGACCCTTCTTATTTGGAAACTCTTCCATATTATTAAGACAAAAAACCAAAACAAAACCAAAGATCAAAACCTAAATAAGCCTACCTCCCCCCCCCAATTTATTTTTAAGCCATTTCATAATTGCTAGCTTCTGCTGAAAAATGAGTGAATACTCTTTGTCTTTACCCTATTTTTCTATAAAAACTAGATACCTGTGCAATTATCTGAAGACTTAACCACCTGGAGGCACCTTTAAATTTGTGAGTGCATTTATTCCAGCATAAAACTTCACTTGAAACTTAAAGTTCTGCTCCTGCCTTTGGCACCTGGCAGCTCAAAATCTCTCTCATCTCTAAACTCGACTGAGAACTGTAAAGTAGGAATTCCTCAAACTACCTTACTTGAAGGAATCAATCCAGCAAGTGTCAGAAGGTGACACATACCTTATGTATTGTGGTCACACTCCAGAGACTGCCAGCTCACCTCTGAAAGATCAGTGAGAAATGTGTTTATATGGGGTCCTGAAACACACAGATGTAAACCTTGAGTTTAAATCTTGCATCTAGGTGGTTTTCTCCACTTATGAAAGAAAAGAGTTCTGTGAGGAAAACTAGCACCACAAAACAGCTGTTGTTAAAAAGGTTATTTCATATATTATTCCATCCATAATTTCCAATGCTTTATAAGAATATGTATTAAACGTTCACTATGCCAAGAACATACATTGAATTATTTCTGCTAAGGGCGTGGGAACTGTGAACAGCTGCTTCTTAGGTGCTTGTGTGCAGTAACACCAGGTAGAGCTCTAACTTTCTGAAACACTCTGAAAATACTGAATTCTGGCCTTTGCTAGAGAAAAGGAATAATGAAATGCAGGAAAAGGCTGTTTACTTTGATTCAGCATCCTTTAGCTCCATTACACAGAAACCCTTGATGTGCTTTAACCTGACAAATGCTTCATAATAGAGTAAAAATGTTGTCAGGTGTAATTATCATTCTTGAAAAGGAACAAATGAGGCAATAACTATTTCAAGGTACAATAGAAGTAGACTCATTCAGTGAAGAGAATCTTCTGGATATTAAAAAAAACCCCACCCAAACTGTATAGCTTTAGAAATTCTAACCAACTCTTAAGAAATCGCAAATAAATAAGGGCTCTTATTGATTACTTATTCAAATTGTTCAATTCTACTGACTTTAAATGATACAAAAATGGGTACCTATGTTTTTTTAGATTTGGGAAAAAATAATCCCTGCATGCTCCGAACTAAAGCTGAAAAGATTCCTCTCTGCAGCAGAGTTCGAAGCGCAGGCTCTATATGATAAGTTCAGCTCAATTATGCTATAACTGAGTGAAGTCTGCAATGCGGACAAGACCTGTGTGGGGTATTCAGCAGTTCAAGGACTGAACCATCCAATTTAGTGAAGATAATGAAATGTGTCATAATCATTCCCACTGCAAATGCTCATGTGGAGAGGATTTTTCATTGATGACAAACATATGGACTGACAAAGGGAGCAGGTGTGAAATGGACTTAGTTAAAGCAGAGCCTCAAATCTAGGCTAACTTCCCTTTGATATGTCAAACTAGTCTCAGTTCTGCCCTAAAAAAATCACACAGTACTTAGGGTCACTACCAGTCATCATAATCATACTTAGCGCTTGCATAGGGCTTTATGTTTTCAAAGCCTTGTACAAATTTGCATTTCCATCTTATTTTGTGGGTGGTCTTGCAACTGACGCACAAGATGAACATTGAAACTGTACACACTTTTCAGAGTGACGAGGCTTCATTTTTTTATCATTTTTGGATGAGAAAGAAGGGTGAGGAGAGAGTAACAAGGAAAGCTGGGTTTCAGATGGGAGCTGCCAGTCTTTCCTGTTGTCCATCAGCTCAGCTTCAGCAGCAGCAGGAGTATCTGGAGTAAATACTCTTCTCCTTTTAGGGGTGATTTAGGAAGAGGCATTGGTTGCTAATCCTACCATACATCCCCATGGAGGGGAGGAAGATAGGGTGGTAAAGAGAGGCAGCACAAGGCTAGTTACAGAGTTGAACAGGGAACACAGGAAGTCTTGAATGTCAAATATAGAAAACAAAACCTTGAACAGGCTAAAAGAACAAACCAGGACAAAGAAGCCAACTCGAACATTCAAGAGCTGTGAGCAAAATCAGTTTTGCAGTTGCACAAAGGAACTAGAATGTGGGTTGTCTGCTCCTTGCAATGAGACACAGATGTCATATTGAGAAGAAGGGGGACAAATAAAGGGAATAGGGTTTGTTGCTCTTACTGAGCTAGAGAAACAGGCAGTAGGAAGAAATGCTTGTTAAGGGAAACCATCCAACAGTAGCAGATATTAATCCACCCTACCAGCTGATGCTTTACATTGTGTTTCAGTAAAATAAAACCTGGCATAGACAGTATAGCATACAGGGCCTTTTTGATGCTTCCAGCTCTTTGGTGTTCAAATTAAATTGCCTATTTCAAATTGATGGACAAAAGGAAGCATAAGAGGAAACGTGTTCATCCAGAAGAAAAAAAAAAAAAAAGGGGGGGGGGAAGGTGTAAGTTACATAAAGTAAAAAAATGATATAAAAAAATAGAATGAGGATAGCATAGCTAGAAGAACAGAAATAAGAAACAGAAATTTCGAAAGTAAGCTCAAGACAAACAGCATTATAGATTAAAATACAAATCTGCAATACGAAAGAGTTGTGAAGGTTAGAGAGAAACTAAAATTAAAAAACAGTCATCTTTATTATCTCTAATCTACAAACATTGAGAAAAAAGGGCAAGAAAGTGATAAAATATAACAGAACATGTGGCATATGATCAATAGTATTAGAGCATTATTATTTTTATCTATTTCATCAGTATTATATTTATTTTTAATACAGATCTTGGAAAAGGTTTTCAACCTCTAGTTGGTTTTGGTTTGGGTTTTTTTTTACAGGCAAAAATCCTGAGTTATATTTTGAACAGTTTTACTCTCGCAGAATCATGTTTGACTGAGTCTGAATAAAGGAGAATGTTATGAAACATTCGTGCTTACAAACAGTGCCTGTTTTCACCGAAGAAGCTCCCAAACACTCCTATAACAAGTAATAGACCATATTATACACAGGAATTTAATGAAATATGTGACAAAAATGTCTAGACCTAATCAGTTGTAATTTTTCTTTGCTACTGATTTTTCACTGTGAAAACTCATATCTGAATTACCTTCACTGAGGTATATAGGTGCAGAACAAGTAAGTAGAATGAAAGTGAAGTGATACAAGATGTAAATGCACCTACATGTGACATTGTCTCTGCCTTAGGTTGCTCTGATGAAGCTGTTTCTGTTTCTGAAGTGGTTTATGCAGGAAAAGCTATGAGAAATATCTAGAGGAAATTTATCAATATTCTTTTCTTATGTCAGCGCTGTAGAAAAATATTTCTAGTTTAACCTATATTACTCTATACAGGCATTTTTTTTTCTACTGGATTCTGTTGTGTCCTGAGGAAGGTTGGGGGATTCACCTCAAAGTGTGCTTGAGGCAACCAGTTTGACAGTGATCAACTCTGATATGACCAATGAACACAGATGCTGACTTGCAGGGATCTTTTTTTTCATCTTGTACTGATTTTGGCTGGGATAGAGTTAAATTTCTTCACAGTAGCTGGTATGGGGCTGTGTTTTGGATTTGTGGTGAGAACAGTGCTGATAACCCAGGGCTGTTTTTGTTACTGCTGAGCAGGGCTTACCCAGAACCAAGGGCTGTTCTGCTTCTCAGCCCACCCCACCAGTGAGGAGGCTGGGGGGGCACAAGGAGTTGTGAGGGGACACAGCCAGGACAGCTGACCCCGATTGACCCAAGGGATATCCCAGACCATATGATGTCGTGCTCAGCGTATAAAGCTGGGGGGTGGAAGGTTGGGGGGGAGTAGGGGGGGGGGCACTCCTCAGGGACTGGCTGGGCATCGGTCTGTTGGTGGTGAGAAATTGTTTTCATTTGCATCACTTGTCTTTCTTAGGTTTTATATTTCCCTCTTTTTGTTACTTTTTCCCTTTTTTCCTTACAATTTGTTATTATTATTCTATTATTATTATTATTATTATTTCTTTTTTATTATTAAACTGTTTTTATCTCAACCCATGAGTTTTCTCACTTTTACCCTTCTGATTCTCTCCCCCATCCCGCTGTGGGGGAGTGAGTGAGCAGCTGTGTGGTGCTTAGTTGCCAGCTGGGGTTAAATCACAACAGTGCACTGGTTTTATATGACAAATATTGAGTCAAACTTACAAAACAGGTATCCACACATAATTGACATCTCCAGTTTTCCAGTAGGAGCCTTTTCCAGCTTTACAAGAAAGCTGTGTTCTCTGTATTAACCTGCATTTACCCATTTCAGTGTCATATGTTTATTTATTTATTTACTTATTGGCCAGTGAAGTATGAACATGGAATACTGCTTTTTGAAATCAGTTCTAAATAGGCTTGCTAAGGCAAGGGGGTAAAAAACATAATCTGCAACCATCAGAATGAGTAAGTACCACCTTCAGTGCAGCAGAGAGACTTTTCAGTTATTAGAGCCACCGGGCTAACTCCACTAAGAGATGGCCAAGTGGCAGAAGGCCTTATTTTAAACATAAACAACAGGTTCATAGTTGCATCAGGCAACAGCAACACAAACAGCTGACAGGTCTCAACCCTCTGTTCAGCAGAGGGAACCCCATCTGCAAGGGCAGTGGGAATAGCTGGTAGCCTGGGGGTCACCCACGCTGCAGCTGACTGTACCTCCAGCAACAGCGGTTGAGACACTGAACTCATGTGAGGTTTCTGCACAGAAGTATTTGCAGAGTTGCCTTTGAAATCACCTCAGGAACCTCAGGATTTTCCCCCTAGGAAGGAGAGATTGAATGGAAAAGCTGTTTTAGCTCCCACCTTGCCCAAGGAGGCCGTCCTGCTCTGCCGCAGAGCATTGCCGTGTCTGCCTTTGAACCCCTTTGTGCACCACCTCCCCTACATGATGTGCTCTTCTGCTGCTCTCATTGGTTTTTGGAGAGAATTAGGTATCACAGTGACCTTTCATGTGTTTTTTGTGAATTTCTATGGGCAGAAAAAATCCTCTTCTGTCTGTACTGTATGGGTGGCACCTCTGTAGTAACTGCATAAAGTATCACAACTGAACTAAGTGCAAAATGCCTCACATCTTTGACATAGTACAACTGCTAAATATTAATCTAAGAGACAAAAATGTCTTTATATCTGAGACACATCCCCAAAATAATAAGAAGAAACAGTGCAATTCTCAAGCCACTTTGATAGTTTTCAGCCTTTTAAAAAATGCATTGAGAAATACCAGACAGTAAAGTTTGTCATCAGTCTTGATCTCATAAATCAAGCAATCTCTGTTAGAAACTCTATGTACAGTGTCCACATCTAATACAGGGGATTTTACAAAATATTAGCAGTAGTTTATGCAAATGACTTTTCAAAAAAAAAGAAGTTTCATATATGACAGCTAAATGAATGGCACTAAAATGTACAAATTATTTTTCTTGTTTTTCAGAAAAGTCATAAAGGATGCTATCTGTTTAACTATTGGTGAGCTTGCCAAAACTAAAAGCAAACAAACTAAATAAAACCTGGAAAATCCAGTTTTGGCCACACCTCATAATGTTTTCTCAGGTGGTAGAAGCAAAGTCACTTCAGCATCTGATTCTATATCCATCTGTGTTTAAAGACAGACCTCAGTTACTGGAAAAGTACCATTATAGCCAATATAGTTAAGATGAATCTACAGTGTCTTGAGTTTAGGACAGAGACCAGCAGTTAAGAATCAGACCTGCAAAGACAAACCATGCTCTTTTTCAATGCATTGCTTTCCTTTCCTTTCTCTCAGTTGCTCAGAGTGTTGCTTATGAGAAGCTGATCACAGATTTAATTCCTAATAACTGACTTAAAATCACACACTATTCACAGGAACCCTGAATATCTTCACTTACTTTACCATAGTAGCTAGTGTTTCAAGTTGTGTTTCTCCTAAAGCGTTAATGTGTGTGTGAGATAAAAGGGTGAGGGGAGGGATTGGGGGAGGGAAAGGAATGATCAAAGATCGGTTTAACCTAGGGAATAACATGGTCATATGAAAATACAAGTGCTGTTATGTATTCCTGTGTATTCATATGATGCTCAAAATAGTGCTTCTCATCATAATATTTCAAAATAAAAACATAATAAAGAAGCGAAGAGCAACATAATAAAGAATCAAGGACCTTGAAATATTGAGTTAAACCAACCACAGAAAAATCAAATCAATTGAAAGCCTTGAGGTAACAACTTGCATCTCTAATACACTGTATGTGCAAGAAAACACTATGTCTCTGGAGGTTTTTTTCCCCTTTGGAATGATTCTGCTATTGTGATTTATTTGTTTTTCCTAATATTTCTCTAGGCAATGATATCAGTGATATATTTTTTTTTCTCAGCTAAGTGAATTCATTTCAGATTTTACCCCCAGAGGTCTTCTGAGGAATCCCAGGAATATATCAAAAGGAGGCTCTGGAGAAAAATCAAACCCTACATTCTAAAAAATGATAAAAAATTCCTAGACAGATTTCAGTTATGTAAATCAGAAAAGTCCAGTTAAAATCAATTGCATCAGCCAAGTTCTGCTTTCTTTCTGCTTTTTTTTTTCTTCTGTAAAGTCCTTGTTTTTTTCTGTTCAGCTGTGGATTAAGCCCAGTACAATTTCCTAAGGTTTTGGTTTTCAGCCTTCTGTAATGTCTTATGGAGCCTCTATAAAAAAAGACAAAGTAATAACCTTGGAGGAAGTAATAGAAATAGGAAATACAACCCCTCCTCACAAACCTAATGCCTTTATATTTGTTTAAAAACTGTATTTCAATCTCTGCTCTTAGCAGATAAACAAGGAGATGAGCTGAAATTGATTGAGGCCATCTCAGAACAAAAGGTCACCTCAGAATTTCTATACTAACAAAAATTGCCAATAGGCATTGTACCGGAGTTATTCTTTACTGTCTTGAAGAGACTCAGACATGCAGCTGTATGTCAGACAAGGATTTCCTTCATGATGAGTAGCCAGAATCCTCTGTAGCAGCTAAAGGGACTTATGAAGAGAATGGACAAATCTATTTTGATAAAAAGATGGCAGATTTCATCTTTAAATTCACTTTTACTTTCTTCTAGAAACCTAATAACTGTGTTCTCTAAAAAAAACCCAAAACAAATAATGAAAGTTTTGGGTGGTGTTTTTTTCTTTTCTTTTTTTTTTTTTTTTTTTTTTTTTTTCCTTCTGACTGGCTGCTCTGAAGTATTGTTTAATGTTATTTTTTTCCCATATACAAGATTGAGTACTCACAGCCAGTTAAGAGTTGGCCTTTTTCTGAGAAAAAGTCTAAAATTGTCTTTCTGATGGTTCATTTTTGGCCATTTTTGAGGACTACATAAGGCCAGCTAAAAGGTCTGGGACAGAGCTTTTTGGAATCAGGGGGAAAATTCCAATTGTTTTCAGTTTTATGTCATGTCCTCAGATAGGATGGACCACTGAGCAGACAATCTGGTAATTTCTATCCTTTTGTACAATGGAAAACTTTTTGAACCATTAGTTCCCTAATGTCCCTAATCTGGAGACAGATATTTTATGTGTCTCAATAAATCTCCTTAATCTTAAAGAGAGGCTTAATCTAGATAAGGACAATTCTATTAAAAACATGAAGATGTTGCTGATTTAAAGTTTGCCTTTACCTGCAATAGATTGAGATGAGAATGAGCAGGCTTTTCATTCATATTTCATGGTATAATAGTAATTTGTTAATACATTTGCTAATTGAATCCGTAACCCAAATCCTTCTGCTTGGAAGTGTTCTGCAGATCACTTTACTTTTGAGTTCTGATGACTCTTTTGTGGATCAGAAGTACAGGAACAATGCTACAAAAACTTTGAAGTCTCCTTCTGAGCTTAGGCATTTTTCATGCCACCTGACTCTCTGGAGTTCAACCAGTTATCTGTAAAGTAAGCAGATTTTCCTGCCAGCTTCCCTTCCAGATCTGATAACAATGCAAGCATAGACTCATGGAATCACAGATATCAAACACTAACTAACTAACTAACTAATTAACTAACTAACTAAATTCTATTTTTTTATTTTTTAGTCCAGGCTTATTCTACATTTCAGATACTTCTCTTCATCATACAGCTCAGAAATAAAGCTAAGAAATAAACTTTGCTGTCAGTGTACAGTGTTATAAGTACAAATAATGAAAACAAGAATGCTGAGAATTAGATCCTGTCAAGTGAAGGGTGAGGGATTAAGAAACAAAGAAACACACAGAAAAGCCTCTTAGATGTACTGTTTTCTCTCCTACTCACAGACACACCTTTCTGAAGCCCACTCAGATTTTTACAAGGGCCATTGTGATCTTGAGAAACAAGGTTAGCTTAAGTCATGGAATCACTGAAGTGTTTGCTCAACCCTGAAAAGATTCAGTGAAGTTGTGTCTATTTTACAGCCTGTCCTGTGTTGGAGTGAATATTACCCCTGTGCACTGGTCTGACTTCATACATCAAACACTTACGATGGTCACGGAGGAGCAGAAGTGCAACAGACTCTCCCCTGGACTGCAAAGTAGTCTTAGAGGTGCGTAAGATGACATCAGAGCGGTGAGCTTTCTTGGTGTCCTCCCTGCTGCTGAGACTCGTATCAAAGCCTCCCACGCCAGTATGGGTGAGAAGGGTGAAATCAGAGACACAGGTATTCACTCTGATTCTCAACTTACTTTTGTCTCCTTCTAACACACTATAGCTCTAAAAAACTATCCACAAAGCTAACAGGTGTGTCAAGATTTACAAAGAACCATTCCCTTCTTTTCCTTATCTCAGGCAGAGAAGTTTGTCTCAGGGTCAGGGGCTTTGTGTGCTGAATGTATTCTTGGGCTGAGCAGTGCTAAAGATTTCCCTTCCACAGGGAGAATAATTCACAATCAGCCAGCTGCAGCCAAATTACATTGCATGTTATTGACACAAGGTGCTACAACTGAGACCAGGAAAGTTATGGTTCAGAAAACCATAGATTTATCTTTAGTGTCTAGGGGAAGAATCACAGCACAAAATGATTTTTCTTAGCTACACAGAAATTATTATTATTTTTGTTTAGTTCAGTTTGGTTTAAAACATCATTTTCATGGCTCTTGATGTACATATTGTATTGCTAATATTTTCTGTATATGACCGTGATTTAATTATGATTTCATTAATATGTGATAAGTGACATTCTGTGCAATACTCCCAGCCCTCATGCTTTTATGTAAAGGATATATGGTACTTATGAGGGCCTTTTCTAATATTAACATTTCTTAGGCTAACTGATCAGCATGTCTGACAGGGTCAGGCTTTAAGTAGTGATCTGATATGAAGTCTGACAGAAGTTTCCTCAAGTTTGCAGGTTTTTTGTAGTTTATTGTGGGCTGCTTTATTTGCCTTTGGTGTCAGGAACTGTGATCTAATTCTTAATGTTCTTTGGGTATTTCACTAAGAAATTGCTGGAAAATGGAAAAACACCATGCATAATCATGGAAAGTAGTGCTAACTTAGAAATTCTCTATAGTTTTCTATCTTCTTGTGATAAAGATTATTAAGCATTGGAAATCCACGGGAACTATGAGGCCAACATCATTCTATACTTTCACTGGAAACCTTGGCACAAAACAGGTATACAATAACGAAATATATTGATAAGATGAACATGGAAAATATCAATACAGGGAGCCTGGAAAAATCATGTAGAAAGGCTCAAAAGACATTAATAAATGAACCATGTTAAAAAACAGTGGGATAAGATTGAATAGCCCAAAGTGCAAGATCATGAAACTTGGATAAGAACAAGGTTTGCTTCTGTAAACTGAAAGCAGGTAAGACAGGAAAAAAGAGTGTGAATTAGATTACTATTGAATTATAAGCCACCAACAAAACGGGACTATGGAAAAGTAAGCATGCTTATACAAACATTAAAATTAAAAACAGAGCTAGAAGGATGTTGGAAAAACATCTGTAGAAAATGATATATGATGCCACACCAAGGAAGAAGGTAGAATTAGTAAACTCCTGGAATATTTTCCAAGTCAATTTTCATGAGTCAAATAGGCCTGGTAAGATTTATTTAGAAATACTGAGTCCAATTTCTATAACTAAAATTTAGAAAAACTGAATTTTAATCTCAGGAGGAAAAAAGAAGAGCTCCTAGTATGACCTCTTATATGGAACACATGTTCTATAAAGGAAGCTAAAATTTGGCAAAATGTATACTGAGAAAGGTTTTTGCTGTTCCTTGCATTTATTCAGGGAAGGGGGGACAGGGAGTAGATAAACACCATAGGTATATTTAACTGAAGTTGGAAGTTGATTTTTAAACATAAACTTATTAGCAATAGGCTGACAATTAGCAGGTATCAAAGGAAAGAGGTTGTGGAAGATTAAGAGTAATGATATACAAAAATTGAGAAATTTCATAATGGAGGCTGGTACTTGAAAGGAAAGGATAGTATAGTACGATGCTCCAGAGAATCAAATTAATGGAGGTCGTAAATCAAAAGATCCCTATATATTCACATGCTGAAATGGAGTCCTTTAAACTTCATTACAGACTTTGTTTGTTAAGTAATCAGATGACAAAGTAAGTGTCATATTCAGATTCTCATAGTATCTATACTATAAGAAGGAACCAAGTTGTTTTTCTACAATGAGAAAATTGAGCTCAGAAGAATCTTTCTCTTGAGTGAACAGAAAAGGTTTTTCAGCAGTGACAAGGTTTAAGTTTTTTCTCAATCTAGCTGTAAAAAGGTCATTTCTACTTTAGAGCTGCAATAATGCCTTGGCCGGTAGGATGACAGGGAACATGAGCTTTCATGTCCTCCCTCTGTTTTTTGCAGCACTGATAATGCTCTCTGAAGTTCATCCAACCTGCGCTGAGCAGTTGAGGAGCTGCTATTATTAATTAATTAATTAAAAATATTTTATATTTTTAACAGAGAGGGAATTTGGAATTTATTAGTATGATACATCAGCAATTTCTTTGTAAATACATCCTTGCAACATTTCCAGACAACTAGGTCTTTACCATTTTGTTGAGATTCTTTTAGTCTCATATATCTGTTACTGTTTTCCAATAGAATGACAGTGCTTGGCAATCCTGTTTATTGTTCTTTATCAATTAATTTTATCCATTAAAAGATAATTTAAAAACCTTGCACATTTTGGAACAGCATTTTGGAACACATTTTGGAACAATTCTGATTTAAGATACTGAGCTGCAAAAAGTATGAAATGTAAAAAAATATGCTGATTCAAAACTCCATATAATATTGAACAAAATTTAGGGATGTGCAAAAGATTTTACTGTGCATTTCTTAAAAATAAGAAAGCTTCTGCATATAGTCCTACATAGCAATGCATACATAGCCCATGCTACTATTACTTCACAAAAGTAGAGTATGTTCAATAATAATGGACATGTTCATTTTGCCTGATTCAAACACATTTGTTGGAAATTAATTTGAAAGCCATAAGTTGTAACTGCAGGGTTTGGTAAGGCTTGTAAAATAGTAGCAGAAAGTAACGGGGGGGAGGGACACAAAAAAAACGAAGCAGATAAAAAAGCAGAACATCTGGAACAGAAAATGACAAAGAAAAGAAATAGGAAAGAATTATAGGAAAAGGACATTAGGCAAGGAGAGAACTGTGCCAAAAACTTTTGTAATCAATATGGAAGTTAGATTCTAATTATGAATTGGAGACCTAAGCTCTAAATATCCATACACTGCACTACATATCCTACATCCTTCACCATCTTCTCTCTTGCTCCTGTCTCAGCCTTTGTTGAATCTTTTGGAATTTTAACACTACCTTTAGGCTTTCAAAAATTTGTTCCTATTTATGAAATATGAAACCCTTTGGAAAAAAAAAAAACAACAAACAACAAACCACCCAATAAACGATAGAAAGTCTCTTTCACTATCCTAAAAGACAGGCTTTCTAAACTACTTCAGACTGCAAGATCATTTCAAGGTACAATACATCTTTATCTGTCACAAATTGGCATAGCCATTATGGAAGCAGAGGAGATATAATGATTTGCACTGATGAAAGTCTACCCCTATGAAGTTCATAGTTTCTACTTCCTTCTGAATAATATTTGAAAAAAGAAAAATCTATATTATTTTGGACACCCAATGACCTAGCTTTCCACCATAAATTGCCTCTGTACACTTCTCTCCTCCTGTCTAACTCTTCCTTTTACTTCTACACGAGTCTTGCCATCTGAGTCCCCTCAAGGAAACAAAGAATTTGAAGACTGACAACTAAATACATAGGTGTGGTGGGTTGACCTTGGCTGGCTGCCAGATGGTCACCCAGCTGCTCTCTCAATCCCCCTCCTCAATGGGACAAAGGGGGAAAATAAGATGAAAAACACTCATGGGTCAAGAAAAATACAGGGAGATTGTTTACCAGTTACCATCACGGACAAAACAGACTCCACTTAGGAAAAATTAATTTTTTCCTAGGTAAAACATATTCAAATGGTGAGAAACAAAAACTAAAACACCACCCTCCCTTCCTCCCAGGCTTGACTTCCCTCCTTCCTTCCCGAGTCCTCTATCTCACATCCAAGTGGTGCAGGGTGATGGAGAATGGGGGTTGTGGTCAGCCGGTGACAGTTCTCTGCTGCTCCTTCGCCCTCACACTTTTACCCAGCTCCAGCATGGATCCTTCCCACAGGCTGCAGTCTTCAGAATAAACATGCTCTAGCATGGACTCTCCACAGTCTGTGGTTTCCTTCAGGAAATATCTACCTGCTCCGGTGTGGGGTCCTGCATGGGTTACAGCGTGGATAGCTGCTCCAGCATGGTCTTCCCCACAGGCTGCAGGAGAACCTGGAGCACCTCCTCCCCTCCTTCTCTCACCTTGGTGTCTGCAGGGCTGTTCCTCACCCTTTTTTTCCTCACTCCTCTCTCTCGCAGCTACTGTGCAGTGTTTTGCCCTGTCTTACATATGCTTGGCTGAGGGGCTCATCGGTGGGTCCGCTGGAGCCAGCAGGAACTAACTGTGTCCAGCAAAGGGCAGCCCCCCCGGCAGCCCCCTCATTGCCAAGCCATTGCCACCTATGCCCAATATGCTAGGTAAGAGGTGTGGAGAGGTGAAGCAAACCTACTGATGGCAGGATGCCTCCTCAGCCTGCTTCTTTGCTGCAGATATTTTCTAGCTCTCATGAGCACAGTCCCTTTCTTTCCCTCATGTAGAGATATGTTTATGAATCTGTGTAATTTTCAACCAGATTGTCATTTCTTTAGTTGATAACAAGAAACTGAAGATCAGTTAGAAGCCTTATGTTTTAAACACCATGTTTCTTGGCAGAGCAACCAGGGTACTGTAAAACTGAAGATATTCCAAGATTTAGGAAGCAGTGCTGCTGAAATTATAGTCAGAGAAGTGTCAGTAAATTAGTCTAATTAGTTGTGAGAAACTTCTCTGACCTATTTCAGACCCTGTTAAGATCCCAGAACTTGAAGAGCTTGTTTTCATGGATTCTGTTAATTTTCATTCAAGCTTTTTTGAAAGAGTCACCATGAATTTTTCTTAGTGTGAGTAAGTAAAAGAACTGTATCTTGTGTTAATTAAAATCAAATCAAAGGAGGACTTGGCAGATAGGAAAAATCTAAGATCAACTTTTATGTTCCTCTAAATTGCATGCGTATATCAGTTCTGGAAACTGCTTTATTTTCCCTAAGACACTACCACTGCTAAAATGAAGTGTCTTTTTTTTTTTTCCCCCAACCTTTTCATAAGGAGAAGCTTACATTTGAAATGTACAATCCATTTAATTATCATGTCTTCAGACTTTCTCAGACAGCGCTGAACTGCCTAGAATATACTAAATAACAAACAGCATATCTTTCATCTTCAGCCATAATTCTCCTGTCAGGTAGAGGAAGAAGGGTAAAGAAAAGTATTTTTTAACAAAATAAGTATCTGGCAGGGAGAGGTCGATCACATTAATTGTTTGTCTCAGGTGTTAAGTATGTCTATACTACTGGTGAATCATGATCTGTAGCTTGTAGTCAAAGCCAGACTTGGGCATCTAGCTTATAAGACAAAAAATTTCAACACAATAGTGGGCTTCAGTGTGGGCTCAGGTGGCACTGAGGAAGACTGACCCTTGAGATCCAGCCATTGTACTGCCTAGTCAAGCAGCAGCAGTCTCAAATTCAGCTTTTTCTTGTAACACACTTAAATATTGCCATAGTGAATCAACAATATAGAAACTGCACAAGTTATGAGGCATTGTATTCTGAAGACTAATCTTCAGCCTGCTATTTACTTGGCAGGGTAGGTGTTTTTGAGACCTAAAATTGAAAATATTAAGGCCTCATGAATCTAACAAGGCAGTCAGTGTCCAAAAATGCCAGGGAAGAAAGAAGAAATTATGCACAGACAAGATGGTAGCGATATAACAGTGCAGTGTCTATTTTGGACAAAGAACAGTGAAAAAGAATTCTCATGGAAATGAAACAAGGTTGCGTACCACAAGATCAACATTTTACCTTAAAAAAAAATTGCCATGATCAAAGAAGCTTAAGCCTTCTTTGAAGCTTTTGTATCAAAGGTAAGTTTTCATGAAAATTTTCACCTACCAATCATTGACTTATATGATTTGGAAATGGGGGGGGGGGAAATCAACTAGAAACACACTTTTCAATGTCAGCAATAAGTGAACAAGATGTGATCTGCCCACACAAAGAAACTTGAAAAATCCCCATTACTACAAAAAGGCAAGAAGCATATTGAGAAAATCTGTGTTTCAGGAGTACGTTGTCTTGCTGGGAATCAGCTGTATTACACTTTGCAGCTTCTGTTACTGAATATGAATAGGGAAAACTATGAGGTGTCTATCATTTGTGCCTCAGCACCCTGTACAATTTCATGTTATGTAGACATCTATATGAAGAAAGAACCTCATGGTAACTTTTGTAACATATATCAAATGTTTTATTTCTTTAACAAGGGTATGTATTATCCTACAATGGGCATAATACATGATTCCCATCATCTCATAATGCATTATGCAATATAATCTTCTTCTTATGTCAGCTGGTGATTCGTCCACCTTATGTTAGAGTTAGCAGCAGCTGGTGAGAAGCACAGGATTAACAAGCTTTTTCTAAAATGTTTTGGAACTTCAAAAGCATAGTTAAACAAAAGTAAGGAGAATTTTTATTCATATATGAACTGGAAAGAATTGTCCATTATCAGTCTCGAGGGCTGACCAACTGCTTCTTGAAGCTGATCTGTGTTTTTTAATATTTTTCTTTGTATTGGATGCCTTAAAATACTTATATTAGATGTTCATTTTCTTGGTGACCTGCACCAATTTGAATTTCCATAAACCAGTTAAAATGACCTAATTTTATTTGCTTCATAGAAGAACAAACACAAAAATATGAAGAACATAGTCAAAACTAGCTGTGATTTCTATTGAAGTCAGTGGTACAATTCCATTTGAGGAGGGTCAATAGGCTTTGGCCTATGTAGCATAAACAATATGCATTCTCCTATAGCGTTCAAATTTTAGTGGATTGCAGTGCAGTAGTGTGTGCTTAACAATTAAGGCACCTCAGTCATTTATAGTAAAGAAAGATCACTGGTATAGTTTCACTACTGTCACAGCAAAAGTAGTTTAGGAGAATGGTACATTAAATTACTTACAAGGTAGTATCTACTTATATTACAGCATGCATTCAACTATTCCATGCAGACCTACTTGATACTGCTGATGCTCTTGTTCCAAAGAAATTGGATGAAAATGACTGTAACTGAGAATGACAGAAAAAAATAACTAACTTCTTTGTTTTTTGAATTGACAATGTGGTAGGATTAGGAATGGCCCAGATGACCTCTTGAGGGTCCACCCATCTCATTTCTATGGTAATATAGAAAAAGTAAATTTAATTATTTGCTGTTTTCACATACTTTTTTCTTTTATGATTTTAAAAAAATAATCACAAAATACCCTTTACTGGTCAAGAAAATGTCAGCCCAATCTCAGTGCCGACTGTAAGTTAGCATGATTTCTGTTAGTTCTTGCTACATATCTACTCCATAAATTTCTGTGTTTAGCAACACGTAATTAAATATGATTCTTCCTAGTGATGCTAGATTCTCTCTCATATAACTGTCAACTTGTTTTCCAACTTGAGCTATACATTAGGCAACATGTAACCATGACACCAATTAAATAGAAAAATATACAAAAGCCAGACTGATTTCTTAAGTTTATGGTCTCTAAGTTCTTGTAGAATCTTGCAGGCTATAGGATAGTTACATTTTCTGTATATTTTCTATGGAAGCAATTTTAGCGTTGCTTTGAAAGCTGTATTTAAGTCTCTATCTATATTAGACAAAATGCATATTAGCACCTTTCTAAAAATACTTAGAATTTAAAAGTTGGTATTTTACAGTATACCAAACTGTTCTTTACTTACTTTAAATGTAAACTGTTTGGAATCAAAAATTACATTTCTAATAATCTTATTTTTGTATTTCATAGAATAAAAGCTGAAGTGCCTTTCTTATTTCATTGTATATTTAAAGTTTTCTGCTTCATGTCACTGTACATTTTTCCATTGAAAGTTAACCAAGATCTTAAATAATTTTGGAAAAAAAAAGATATGACATTTAATTGAAATCTGCCTTTTCTTTATAATGACTGTTATATATTTTACCTATGATACTACATAGAACATTGTTTATTTTTCTTTTGCATATGCACAGAGAATATATTGATCATAGGCAGGAAAGCTGCACATTCTTGTTGGTAAATCATAGCCTTCATGAGACCTGTACTGTTTCTGTCAGTATTATACACCCACACCAACCTTTCCTTGTTTTATCCCTGCATGGTGTATGTCTTATCATGAACAAAGTGTGGATGCTGACAGAGAACCTGGTAGAGCCCATGAGAAAAAAAAAAAAAAAAGAAATCAAAATTGATTTTAGTATATTTTGGACCAGGCACTATAACATCTTTCCCTTCAAACCTCATTAGGCATTTTCCTTTCTTCAGTCTGTTCTGCCTGCTTCTGCTCCTGCCAGTACAAAATGTCACACTTCCAAAGATGTGCAGCCATTTTAAGTCTTTCTGTCACATGCCTTCAACCCAGCACATTGTTTTCTTCAGATAACTATACTTTTCTTCCACTAATGATGGACTATATTCCTACCTGGTGTAACTCTATTTTGGGTCACAAGGCTTTCTTTAAATCTAACATGCCTAAGCTATAGGCAGAGCCAGAAAATGCGTTATATACAAACACACTCTGAACTTGAATATCAAGACCTTCACAAAATATTCTCTTTGGTGCTCAGCATTACATCTCTCAGTGTCTGTGTTTAATATCATTATATATATAATGATATTACATAAAAGTTATATTATTAAAGAATATGCATAACATTTAAATAATTCTCCAGCATAAACTGCATTGTCCTTATTTCTGTGAATTCTCTTACCTTTATTTAGTTTTTTTTTAAAAATAACCACAAACATAAATATCACTGGCAAAAAAACCTAACAACCCAAAACACAGAAAAAACTTCTAATATGTAATTAAAAAATAATAAAAATAAAATAAAATAAAATAAAATAGTTAATACAAGATTTTTTTTTTTAGAGGATAAATAATTATTCCTTTGGAAAATTGAATAAACAGTAAAGTTCAAAGAACAAGGTAGTTATTTTTTCTATCATTCTTAGTTACAGTCATTTTCATCTAATTTCTCTGGAGTTATTTTTAATTCATACTAGTATAAAAATATATATAAAAAGAGTTATTCCTGTGTAATTTCCTAGACCTGCCAAGTTTCATAATTATGGAGCTACATAGGGTCTATGATTTCAGAAATTGACTTCATCTAATGAATTCTGCAACTTCTTGCCAACAAGAAAAGTTTTCAAGAGGGTATTATTGGCTTTTGCCTACCTATAGTGTATTATTTTGTTAGGAGTTTAGGTGTAGAGTAACTGTGGACTTGCTCAGATTTAAAAAAAGTATGTAATAAAGTAGGTAGATGTATTGGCTTTGTGTGGCAAGGTTTTGGTAGCGGCAGGGTTACAGGGGTGGCTTCTGTAAGAAGCTGCTGGAAGCTTCCCCTGTGTCCGACAGAGCCCATACCAGCCGGCTCTAAGACGGACCTGCCGCCAGCCAAGGCCGAGCCCATCAGCGATAGTAGTAACGCTTCTGTGATAACATTTTTAAGAAGGAAAAAAGTTGCAGGACACTCAGAAATGGCAGCTGGAGAGACGAGTGAGAACATGTAAGAGAAACAGCCCTGCAGACCCCCAGGTCAGTGCAGCAGGAGGGGAGGAGGTGCTCCAGGCGCCGGAGCAGAGATTCCCCTGCAGCCCGTGGGGAAGCCCATGGTGAGTCAGGCTGTCCCCCTGCAGCCCAGGGAGGACCACGGTGGAGCAGATCTCCACCTGCAGCCCGGGCAGGACCCCACGCTGGAGCAGGTGGGTTCCCGAAGGAGGCTGTGACCCCGTGGGAAGCCCGCACTGGAGCAAGCTCCTGGCAGGACCTGCGGATCTGTGGAGAGAGGACCCCACAGAGCAGGTTTTCTGGCAGGACTTGTGACCCTGTGGGGGACTCACACTGGAGCAGGGTGCTCCTGAAGGACTGCAGCCCATGGAAGGGACCCACACGGGAACAGTTCATGAAGAACTGCAGCCTGTGGGAAGGACCCACATTGGTGAAGTTCATGGAGGACTGTCTCTTATGGGAGGGACCTCACCCTGGAGCAGGAGAAGAGTGTGATGAGTCCTGCCCCTGAGGAGGATGAAGCGGCAGAAATAACATGTGATGAACTGACTGTAAACACCATTCCCCGTCCCCCTGTGCCGCTGGAGGGGGTAGGTAGAGAATCCAGGAGTGAAGTTGTGCCCGGGAAGAAGGGAGGGGTGGAGGGAAGGTGTTTTCAGATTTGGTTTTATTTCTCACTACCCTACCCTGGTTGATTTGTAATAAATTGAGTTAATTTTCCCCAAGCTGAGTCTGTTTTGCCTGTGATGGTAATTGGTGAGTGATCTCTCCTGTCCTCATCTTGACCCACTAGCACTTTGTTATATTTTCTCTCCCCTGTCCAGCTGAGGAGGGGGAGTGATAGAACAGCTTTGGTGGGCACCCGGCATCCAGCCAGGGTCAACCTACCACAGTAGAGAATATATAGCACAGAAGCTACTTTGAACTAATAGTCTATGTGGATGGTTGAAGCATGAAGAAAGAATGTATTTGTAAACCTGACTGACTTTAAAGTGATTTATTCAATATGTGCTTGATATTTCCACACTGGAAATGAGCCTCCATTAACAATAATACATCAGTTTAGCTGTACAGGCAAATTCTCTGAGGATATGTGAAATTAGGAGTTTAAATGATATGAGGTTCTTATAAATTGAGGTCATGTGCCCTGTAAACAACAGGGAGTGAGCTGAAATTTCTTCCTTCAACTAATTATTTTCGTTTTCTTCAGCTTTCCTCAGCTTTCCTTGCCACCTGCCTATTCCACATCATTGTCTATCTCCATTCTTCCAGACCTTTATACGTACGCAATCTGTCCTCAGATATATATATATGTGTAAATATATGTATTAATCTCTGTGTCTCTGCATGTGTGTGTTTGTGCATTCCTACTGACTTTTGAGATTTTAACTACAACTAAGTATGCTTAAATGAAGGCATATTTAAGCTGACGTATCCACTGCGGTGTCAGCCAGAGAACTCCAGGGACACCTTTTTCTGGGAGAGGTCACCTTCTACCTCAATCTGATGACAGCTGTTACTCCAACTTCTTCAGTATGTCAGATTTTTTATTTTAAAGGTCCAGGGACATTTTTGTAAGGCAGTCACTCCTTTCTCCCCCACTGTCTCTCAGGCCTTTCCTTTATATTTTATTTTATTTTATTTTAGTAAAATAAGACTGTGACAGCTCAAATCTAATTCCAGGTACCAAACAGATTCCTGTGACATGACATCTTTTTGCAGTGCTAGCCAGCAGCAATGACATTTTTCTGTCCAGCAGGAGGTGTTCTCATGATACACAGCGGTAGCACTAGTCAGAGCCTAAGTGGCAGCCAATGTAGCATCAACCCAGTCACTTTAAATTAAGTTTGGATGATCAGTCAGTAGAACTGCACAGCTTATGAGGTATAGACACAAACGAGTCTATGTGACCACTTCTCTGACTTTTTTCCTCCCTTTTCTGTTACATTTGACTTTTTAAATCCAATTGTGATACACATGGTTAACTTAAAGCTTCTGGATGGCAAGATGGAACTTAACTGGGATATAGAAAACATACAAAAACGTGGAAAAATTGAACTTACAATCCTGAATGGGTAGTTGGTGGCTGAAACTCAGCTGTAAATGAAAATTCAGACACAGGACCTACTCAGAGTTTCGTTGTTACCCGGAAAAGCACTTGGCTTGCCTAATGCTCAATATCCTGGGAAAGAAACATGAGATGAGTATCTTCTTCTTAAAGGAACAGCACTTTTTGACACATTGCCTTTATTTCTGTTAAACTTGTTAAAAATATGTCAGGGGGGTCTTGCAGTAATTTTGGTAGAACTGAAAATATAGTTGCATTACTTTATCTGAAGAAGAAAAAAAAACAAAAACAAATTTTAATTTAGCATCATCATTTACTATGTTAGAAAAACAGGTACAAAATACTATTGGAGCATAACCTACATTATAGTACATAAAATAATACTGTGCACTGCTGCAATACATTCCACTCAAAGATCACCCAAAAGTCACAAAAGGCATATATATGCAACACAGTGTTCTAGAGCATAGAAATGTTTTTTCATCTCAATTTACAGATGAGGTACCATAAATTGAAAGTTTCATGTCACAAAAGCATTTTACTGCAACAGGAATAAAACTTGGACCTCCAGAGAACAGGCTTTACCAGAATAAACAGATTTTCTCTTCTCAGACCTCTTCTCTTTGACTAGTGAAAAGCTTTCAGAAGTATATAATGAGTTATGTTACCACTGTGTATCAGTCTTCTCTGTTATTTAGATAAACACATTCCATTTAGAGGTGGTTTTTTAATTTATATAACATTTTTCTGTGATCTGTCTTTTTGCTTATAAAGGAAAAATAAACAAAGTAAACCCTGTTATTTATAACTAGGCTTGTGTTATTGCCACTGTTCCTGCATGCAGAGGACAAATGTATTATCGTGTAAGTAGGTGTTATGGGTTTGTGTGGCGCATTTTTTTTGGTAGCGGGGGAGGGGCCGCAGGGCCGGCTCCTGTGAGAAGCTGCCGGAAGCTTCCCCGGCTCCAAGTCGGACCTGCCGCTGGCCCAGGCCGAGCCCCTCAGCGACGGCGGTAGCGCCTCTGGGAGAACAGATTTTGGAAGGGGAACCTGCAGTGAGTGGGGGGAGTGGGATGTGAGAGGAACCCCTCTGCAGACACCGAGGTCAGTGAGGAGGAAGGAGGGGAGGAGGGTTTGCCCCCACAGCCTGTGGTGAGGCGGCAGGCTGTCCCCCCCCAGCCCAGGGAGGGGAGCGGGGCAGCAGATGCCCACCTGCAGCCCAGGGAAGGACTCGCCTTGGAGAAGTTGGTGAAGGACTGTCTGCCGTGGGAGGGACCCCCCGGTGGAGCAGGGGACGAGTGCAGAGTCCTCCTCCCCCTGAGGAGGAAGGAGCGGCAGAGACCAGGTGTGGGGAGCTGACCCCAACCCCCATCCCCTGTTCCCCTGCGCCGCCGGGGGGAGGAGGGGGAGAGAACCAGGAGTGGGGGTGAGGGCTGGGGGGAAGGTGTTCTAAGGTTTGGGTTTACTTCTCATTATCCTTGTTTTGATTTGATTGGTAGTAAAATAAATTGATTCTGTTTCTTCCCCAAGTTGAGCCTGTCTTTTGCCCATGACCATCAGTGGTGAGTGATCCCTCCCTGTCCTTGTCTCAACCCACGAGCCTGCCTTTGTATTTTCTCCTCATCCCACCGTGGCCGGAGTGAGCGAGCGGCTGCATGGTGCTTTGTTACTGGCTGGGCTTAAACCACAACAGTAGGACAAGGAGAGAATTGAAGCATCTCTCCCTAGGACCAAGGGATATAAATTTAGTGGCATTTTGCTAGCTTGTTTCCACCCCACTTGTAAGCACCTCGCTTGTGTGAGAGACTAAATTGTTATCTCAAGCTGTTTGTCTCAAAGATTGTTAGGTGTGAGAGACTGGACTGTCATCTCAAGCCATTCATCTCAAGGATTGTGAACTGCTTATCTCGAGCCTTTTGTCCCTGAGATGGCCTGTCTAAGCAGGACATTCCTCTGTCCGTAAGGACAATTACTAGGCCACTGAGGCATGCAGGAGAGGAAATGGGCTGAAGCCAACAAACATGCAAGAATGTGGAGGCTACCATTCTCATGGAATCTGTGGTCTTTGAGATAAGATACTGGTTTTTGGTGTTGATCACTTGAAGGTCCTGTGACAGACAAAATCTGCAGCATGTGAAGAGTGCACGAACAGTATGTATGTGCATACCTCATTGAAATAAGCCCCATAAAAGACCATGGAGACAAGCCGTGGTGCACCCACCACCAAAGAATTGAAGACAGGACCAAGGGGACACCGCTGGATCCATGGTGGTGACTATCCTTGCAACTCTATCCCGACTGTTTGCTTGATTTCTGCCTTTTTTTCCATTCTATCCTATCGCTACTATTTTCTACTTTTGATACTTTCGATAATAAAAACTCTTTTGAGTATATGGCATTTGACCTCGTTTCTGTCTTAATCTCGCTCTTGGGATCATATCGAAACATTCCTCGACATTGGATTGGGACAGCTTGTACTAGCTAGCTACCCAGATCCAATACTCTCTATCAGTGAGTGTACTTACGTGGATCCTCCAAAGATGCCAGCTTGGTTTTTCAAATGAAAAACACACATGTATTTGAGCTTTAAAAGCCTTGCATAAAACCTTTAATTGCCTCAGGATGAGGGATTACTGCATTTTGGAAATGTATCTTTTCCATCAGTTCAGTTCTTAATGACCGATATGAGTAAAAATAATAATACCCCCCACACACACTGTTATTTACTTAAAACACATGTTTCTATTAAAACTCTAAGAAGCACTCATGAAGAAGAAAATTATGGTACTATCTGTGTTATGGAGCTTTACCCTGAAATTATTGCTATTCAGTCATTTCAACAAGAAAAATGACCAAGAGTCATTCCTATGCAGTATAGAGAATACGGTTCTGTGTTGGTTTATTATGAGCTCACAAGGCAAGCTTCACATACAGGAATATTACAAGCAATGAAATTAACCATAAGAAAACAATAGAAAAAGAACACCATTGAAAAGTTTCTAAATTGCAGGGATTTTTCTATTTAGAAACAATTATGCTTAGTTATATCCTCTTTCATTCCATAGGAATATCCCACTAATTCTATATTATTTCATATTCCACAGTGTGCAAAGGAACAAGGACATTTAGCTTTATGACTCTTACAGAAGAATAAGGTGGAAGACTACATTTTAGAAACACAAAAACATATAGAATGGGAAACTTCACCAATCCCATTAAGTTAAAAATTTTTAGGAGATATTTCTGTAGTCGTGCATTTGAGTCTGATAGTCTCTTTTGAAGATGATGCACTATAAAAGACTTCTATAATATGAACCTAAAGATTACTTCAGGGCTTGATCAATTACAAACAAAATTTGAGTTCTCACATTTTATTGTAATAAACAGTTTTGACTTTATAATGTCTTTGTAGGAATCTAGGCGTATTCATATTCAGACACACATATACATTTACATGTGCACTTATAGTTGTAACATGCTTGAGGAAGGAAGATTGATTTAAAAAGCCGTTTATGCTACAAAAGAATCCTAAGAATATGCAACTAGCAATGTAATGTGCATATAATAACTATTTCACCACTATGTTATATTTTTAGATGACCAGTTTTCATTCAGGTTTAATACTACAGATTTAGGACCATCATTCTCATGTTTACTTTATCTGCTAAACACCAAGAGTTAGCGAGGTGTTTGTACTTACTTTCTCTTCACATTAGATTACTTTGAAAACATTTGTATAATACTCCATGTATCCACTCATTCTCCAAATTGGCAAGAATTTTATGAGTAAATAGCCCCACATATTTTAAGAGACTAAAAATTCCAGTTAAAACTTGTTAAATTGTTTAATAATAATTAAGACTAAGAAAAAAACAATTTTCCCCCAATGTAGTGAAAAAAAAAGTAAAGTAAAATATTAGTGAGAAAAACAGTCCATAAACATTGAAAGTAACCTCATTTTCATGTCTGCTCACTTTTCCAACTATTTGCAAATCATAATATTAGATAACTACTACTCAAATTTGCTATCTGAGAAAAAGTATTTTAGTGTATACAAGGGAAAAGCATCTCAGAAAAAATTGCCTGCTGTTATTAAGTGTTAAAAACCTGCTAAACAAAAACAGAAAAAACTGAGCCTCGAAAGAAGGATTATGGTCTTTTTTTTCATATAACATCCAAGGATATATTTAAATGCTAAGTCATTCTAAAGACAACAGCAGTAAGTCTGAAAATCATCTTAATGTTAGGATCTACCATCAGAAACATTAATTTTTTATTGATGTAATCTTGTCACATTTCCAGGAGTTTTGAAGACAGAGGAAGCCAAAACTTTAGCTTTGTTCATAACAGCCAGTAATTCAAATTTAGATACGTATATCATCAGGAGACTTGCCTTGTTGATTTATTATCTGAACTTCTCAGAAAAGTAAAAGGTAGCTTGCTGGAGACAAAACTCTCTGTTGCTCCATTTCCTCAGTGACTGTCTCACTTTAAGCCCTTAAACACTACAATCCTGGTTTTTCTTCTCTTGTCCTTTTCCACAA
This sequence comes from Haliaeetus albicilla, assembly GCF_947461875.1. Lineage (NCBI taxonomy): Eukaryota > Metazoa > Chordata > Aves > Accipitriformes > Accipitridae > Haliaeetus > Haliaeetus albicilla. Next base: position 17,025,643 of record NC_091485.1, read on the forward strand.
TTCACTGCATGAAGGTTTTGTGCATGTCTCTCGTCTATCCAGAAACATTTTTCAAGAGTTTGACACATAGATTGCGCAGTTACTGCCTTGTTTAGTATTTGAACAAAGAATCTCAGAACAATCTTGTCTTGATATATAGGAACTGCAATAGAATGATTTTAGAATTACGTGACTTCTCACTTCTTTTAACCAGGGAAACAAACTGCAAAATAAAATTATATTTCAAATTTGCTCTGTATGTAACAGTGGGTATACTCCTATGAAGTAACAAGTGATGTAGGCTACAGAAAAAACATCAGGTCTTCATTCAGTGCCAAGGCATATCATCAGTATAGCACAGGCAGAATTAAGGATATTAATTCAGAATCAGGGACATTAATGACCAGTTATCAGCAGTGGAGTCTTTTGCTACTTCCAGGAAATGGTTTATAAAATTTTAAATTCTCTTCCGCTTATGGCTTGAATTGGATGGGTAGGCAGTGCAGCAAAGTATACTCAGGTTAACATTTTTGTAATAAGTAGAATATATCTAAAGAGGTAAAATATGCTGTTGTACTTTCTGGAAAACTTGTACTTGTTACAGCTGTCACTGCAGCTCTAATAATAACAGAAAAAAGAATTACCTCAAGCTTTAAGCACATTCCTTATTTCTATTTTACATGGGCTCAAAACTTAGCCATGTAACTCAGAAAATCTAGGTTATCAGATTTATAAGATAGCAAACAGTTTAACTAGGGACCCACTGAAATAACACAATGACTTACAACTGAAAATCTTCACAAACTGGTTTTGAAGGAAGCAAAAAGTCTGTATTCCTAATTTATTTCCCCTTTATTATAAGTGTTGTCTTACTCAAACGGATATTCTCTCTATTTCTAGGGTATTGGTTTTTTCCCCTTCTACACATGAAATATGTCAGAAGAAAGAATCCTCACTTGCAGGTTTCTTAAACTAAATGTAGATGTCTTTCAGATATTTGATTTTCATCTTCAGTAAAAAGACAGAAAAAAATACTCATCATTTATTACATAGTTCACATGGATATACATATTCATGTTGAAGAAGCATCTTACTTCAATAACAGGACCATGTATCTCATGTGAGTATTTACACGGTGAACAGAGATGTGAGGTGCTAAAGACATAGTGTGACTAAGGATATGAGATGGCTGAAGAAACTTAAGTAACTAAGGATATAGGTGACTAATGTAGCCTTAGGTGGCTCCAGGATATAAGGAGACCAAAACTAAAAAAATCCAGCCTTCAAGACACGAAATTTTTTAAGACAAAAAAAGGAAAGGAAGCAGGACTTGGTGATGTTTGTTGTGTACAAGATGAATTTTCTGGCCAAAACCAGAGCAGAGAGGAAATTAAAACAGCAAACTGCTGAAATTCAAGCCCTTACTGTTTCATAAGAGATCTGAAATTTCTTATTCCAAACAAGGGTCCTGACCATGTGGTTGGTTAGTTACTTACCTACAGTTTAGCAGATTGCATCTGAGGGTGTTGTGTTTCATTTTTGGAGAAAGGAGAGAGAAAGAGATTTTGGGTTTTTTGGCTTTTATGAAATCAAAACTACAAAGAAAAAACAAACAAACAAACAAACCCCCAAAACACCAACAAACCATTTAGGGTTTGCTTTCGGGTTTGGTTGGTGCTTTTTTGTCTTTTTTTTTTAGGGAATAAACTTTACGATTATTCACAAGGGCTATTTCCTTTGGTAATTTCTTTTATTAACTCTTACCGAGGCAGCATTGTGAGAGTGTTTCATCTCTGCATCTCAGTTACTTTAATTTCTCACTAATTATGCCTGCCACATCCAATTTTATTGTAAGTACTTTTGGGTAGGGGCAGCCTTACAATTTATTCTCAGCACGAGCGTCTCCTGTTCTGGAGTTGCATGGTTTTGTGACACAGGAGCACTGTGTAAGGTAACCAATCTTAGGGACTTGCAGTAGGGGATTCAATGACGTTGTAGTCTACATTTCAAATGTGCTTAACCCCGCTGTCCTAGTATAACTCCTCTATGTACTGAACAAAGAACTCAAGGCACTGTGTTTACTCTGGTAAAATCCTTTGGTTTCCGAAGTCAACATGCCATACACATCATATGTAGCATGACAGCTATGGCTAGAAGTGATGAATGCTGATAAGGTTAGTGCTATTCTATTGCGTGAGTCACACGGTGCATTAAATTAATATTTTTATAATCTTTTAAAAATGCGTAACTTATTTCCAAGTTATTGTTACAGCTTTTTATCCACGAGTATCCAAACAAAATTACAGGCAGTTATATTGAATACATGGATATCAAGGAAATTGGTTTCCATGGGAACCTTATCCACATGACAGTTTTCAAATGCTTTTCTGCTTTCCAGGTGACATTTCAGTAATTCTAATGGTATTAATATTGCAAGTGGACATGAAATATATGACATAAAATGATTTGTTTGTGTGCGTATATGGACAGAACCTAAGCAAACAGCATATTGAATGAACAGCTTTTTCAACTCTATGGCGGTGACAGTTTGCCTGTTTATTATAAACTATTCCCAAATATCTCATTTTGGGACAAATATGAATATCATTTGTTCTGCACCTAAGTTTTAAGCACACATACACTTCTAGAAGAAAGAAAATTAGTTTCAGCATAATGCATAATAAGTTCACTATACATTAAGGGATTGCTTCATTATGAAGCATTCACATCTGAAACCAATTTTGTTCCTGCAGGAGGAGGCTACATTAAGAGTGCTGCAGACTAATTGAGATAGCAACATGGCAACAAAGCTGGAAATCTGTACGGAAATGTGGCAACTGGTAAACCCTGCTGCCTTGATTAGCACATTAATTACAAAGCAGGTGTTAGCGGACTGTGTTAATGGGCTGCGTAAAAGGTCAAGAGGGCTTAGCTATCATTTTTTCCTCATCAAATTATTAAATATGTATTTCACAGCTTTTCTGATTTGAATATGTCTGTGAAGGACTGGTAATCTCTGTAAAGCAAAGCCACTTTCTCTTTTTTTCCCCTCCCTTTCTTTTTCATTTTACTTGTATCACACGAGAGGTGGTTTTGAATGAAAGTATGCAGTAACTTGTCAAAATGAAACTGTTTAAGAAAAGATGGGGACTAACACCCAAGGAGTGCACTGTTTCTATGTAAAAATCCTATCAACATGTGTTTATCTGGCCTGATTGTACATCTCAGTGCATTTCTCTGTAGCAAAGGAGATAGTATAATAGCGAGCAATTCATCCTGAGATTATTAATATGATTTTTAATTCTTTTTCCTGGTGTAGGTACTTAATGGGCCTGTTATTTCTCTTTCATTTTAGGGAAAGTTATGATTTTCAGATCCAAATGTTGAAGTTAATGTCATCACTGAGGAGAAAGAGCTGCCTCCCCTTTCCTCCTCTTTAAGATTTGGAAGGCATGACTGCTTCTGGCTTGAAGACAATGGCCTCTCCAAAAGAGGAAAGTGTTTGAACAATTTATTTAAAGAAAAGAAACAAGCGCAGTGTTTGCTGGAAAATTAAGTTAGTCATCATCTTTTATTTCTTATGTATAACAGGCCAAATAGCTCTGCAGTACAGTAAAATATAAGGGACTAAACAAAGGAGATACAGAAGACGATGGTAATAAATGGAAGCAAAAGCAACCAACTCACAAAAAAAAAGGTAAGGCTTTATTGGAATATATAATTACTTAGAACACAAGACTGATATTATCAGAGAACGTCAATGATCCTTAGAACTTCAGAACAATAATTTCAGAGTTAATTTCTACACATTTCAAAAAAAAAAAAAGCCTTTTTTTGCCTATGTACACTGAACATACCTTTCTGTAAATCCTGACAATGAGGTAATCCATTAAAGATCATGTTCTGATTATATCTTTCTAATTTACCTTCATGGATGTCAGTGAGCAAATATATGTCTTCACAGCATTCACAAAAGCATTGTAAAATTTGAACAGATCGTCTCTAGCATTTTTCCAGTTCTATCATTTTATGAAATCTTTATTGACAGTTTCTTACAGACCTTTAAACAAAAACTCACCTCCTGAGTCACAAATCATTCTGGTCTCTCCTCTTCAAAGACATCATTTGAAGATTGTTATTTCTGTTCTCTATACATAGAAGAACGCACGACCAAGCAAAACTTTGTCTTTCTTCAGGAAATTGCATGCTTGGTGTTTTGTCCTTCAGCAGAAACACACACATACACCCAGATGTGAGACACACCTTCCACTGTTCTGGAAGCTGAAGTTTGGTTTATGCTGAGGGCTGTTGCGGGTGAAGGCACTATTTTTGCCACTTTCTCACATCAGAATATCAAGTGTAAATGCAGACCCCTGTGCAAATTCCTGCAGATGAGGAAGTAAAAAATCAGTATTTAAGAACAGTAAATAGTTGCAACTATCTTGTCTTCACAGTAGCTACCTACTGTGGAGGATAAACAGAAGCAACTCTTTCCCACAGGCTATCCCAACCTACAAGGCACTGAAATTGCAGTCAAGGTGACTAATGAGGCTGACTGAAGATAGGTTACATGAATGTCAAGGGAGAGGGAACTGAACATAGCTTTTGTAGAGATGAGACTGAAATAAAATAACTCTCAGACATCTTTTAGCAGCAAACTCTGATGCACAGAGGGCAACTGGCAACTAGAGGAGGCTCTCACAGGATATGTTCACAGACCAAAGTATACCTTTGGTGCAACCTCTCACAATGCATAGAAAAAATAAGCTGAACAAATATAGTGCTTGTTCTTTTTCTTGCCCACATCAAATGGGATCCCTGATCTCACTGGTCTGTTTATGTTTGATCAATGGATATTGCATGTACATCCTATATAGGAAATAGTCTTCTTATAAGGGTATAAATATAAATAGAATGTGTCCTGCATTCATAAGTCCCAGACAGCAACTTGGTGGTTTATTATACAGGTACAAGTAGAAAAGATTTCTGATTCATTAATAGGAAGATCTCTTTACATAGCACTAAACGGTGTATTTTTCCTCATTCTGCAAAGCTGTTATTAATGTTTTGTTATGTTTCTTTACAGATCATTTTTGGTAGCTTCAGAAAGGCCTTAATCCATTCAAGGTGTATCTTCACCTATTCAGATTTCTAACCTGAACTACAGTCTTCCTGAGAACGCTTTGCAGGACAAAAAGATAAAAGTCCTAGCAACTATGCCAACTCAATTACCTTCTTTCAAAAGGTGAAACAAACTTCAAATTTAAGTACAGGTGGTGGGACAAGAAGTAATTAAATTGCCTGAGGACAGTTTTCTAGACTTCATGCCCTTTTCGGGTAGACCTCAAAAGTGTTTCTTTTTCTTAGAAAGTGGATAAACTTGAATCTGGAATCAGATTAGTTTCATCTGGATCCAGATTCCAGCCCTTTAAAAGAACACATAATCAGTCTCGTAATATCTTCATTTTTTTTCAATGTATCCAAGCATCCATGGCTTACATTCTCAGCGGTTTTAAGGGATCTAATTTCCATTAATTTCAGTAAGAGTTATCTCCCTAAATATTTATTGAGGCTCTGAACAACATCTAATCAGATTTCTGTCTCCAACTGTTTTTCAAAGGGCCTTTAACTGATAAATCACATAAACCGTCTGTTCTGTAAAAGTCAAAATGCCATACACAATCAACCTTGATTTGATTCCAAAAAGGTGACACTAGAAAGCCAGCCATATAGTCTTCTGTAAAATCCAAATTTGGCTTTTTTATGGTACAGAAATTATTCCTAGGCTATAACTGTTGATTTATTTCAGAATTCCTATTTCTGTCATCTCTTATTACATTTTAGGGGAAGAAAAATATCTCATTTTTTTCTTCCAAAATAAAATTCTGAAACTCTGTACACCTTGTTTATTGTTTCCTAACAGAAATACTTCATCCTGGGCTACATTTTCTTTAATTTCAGAAGAACAATTAAAGACACTTACCATTTGGAGGTTGGGGAAAGGGCACCCAGGGACAGAGTAATACTTTTATTGAGTGACCGATGCCTATGGAGGCAAACATGTTGCCCTGGGCTTCCTCTGAATTCCAAGGACCAAAGTAGGTTTTACGAGTTCATAGAATCACAGAATCACAGTAAATAGTTGAGATGGCAGGGATCACTGGAAATCACCTGGTCCAACCCCCTGCTCAGGCAGGGACACATAGAGCAGGTTGCCCAGGTGGCTTTTGAATATCTCCAAGGATGGAGACTCCACAAGTCCTCTGGGCAATCCTTTCCAGTGCTCAGTCACCCTTACAGTGAAAAAGTGTTTCCTTCTGTTACCCATAATAGGAAATTTTTATGTTATCCACAAAAGGAAATTTTTCCCTTATGCTAATTGTACAGGAAGCCTTGGGTGATTAGAAACAAAGGTGAACACCTAAAGCTGTGCTGCGTGTCATCATTTATGTGTGTGGAAGAACTCACCCTACATTACCGTATTTGTATACTTACACTTGCTTCTTTCTGTACTGATTTGTAAAGGAAAAAAATCACTTCCAAAGCAACTGTTTTCCCCAGTGCATTCTCTCTTGCTCTATCTATCTTCCCTCGCTTACTACCACTGCCTGGTACTAAGTGAGTCTATCAAGGTCTCTTTGGTATCCATCAGTTCCAGTTTGATTGCACAGAAGCGCTTGTTCCTTTTCAGTGCCGAATCAGGTCAACTGCAGAACAGCAGCAGAGTGATTGTGTGATTGACAAGCCTGCCTTTGGGATACCAGAAGACATGAAAGTACATTGGTATAGGAGATTTCAATTAATTTGATAGAGAAGCAGCACAAGCTTTGTCATCAAAAAGAGCTGAGGAGCCACACAATTTCATGACATGAATCTTAAGAAATAACCAGATAAATATGTGCAATCTCAGAACCAACCTTTGGAAATCAGCTTGACATAAATGATCTGTAAGAATTGCTGATCAGGGAAGGATTTTGCTTCAAGCTCAGTCCTACAGCATTTATCCCTAGTGGTTCATTTACGATGGTCTTAAAGAAACTGCTCAGACAAGGTTAAAACACCAACTGGAGTTACAGAAAAGTTGAAGCCATTTTGGCACTTAGAGAGCAAGTTTGTTATTTATTTTGAGAGGTGAAAAAGGGCCAAGCTGCAGTAAACCAATCCCTAGTGCTTTACATAAACAACATTTACACTTATAATCTGAGTCATCTATCGGCTCAGTAATTCTGGTATCAAGGATGTGACAAGCTTAAAGGCAGCTCTACAGTACTGAGTTGTAGAAAAGACAACCACATGCTAGCTTTAATTTCTGCACCAGATTGTAGCCTAGTCAGAGCAGAGGAAACTGTATGTTCAGGTATTTTTTAATTTTCTGAGGGATTTTCAAAATGTAGCCCTTGTTTTCCGTTGCCATTCATTAGCCTGCAACTATTTAAATTAATTTCAGCCTGTGTTGTAATACATCCATATAATCCTGCAGCACAGGCAGACCTGTGGCTATCCTGACACACTGTTTTCAGTACTCATTAGGTCTGATTTCACACACTACAGTGATGGTGGCTGAACGTCATGTGGAAATAAGCAATATTTTATAGCGCATTCTGATATATGCTGAGGTTGTAGGTTTAAAAGGCAGACTTGGTTTGAAATCATATGTAACTCATACCTTCTTGTATGGTAGCTTGATATCTGTGAAAACTACACATTGTTTCCATGAAGGGTATTGGTATTAAAATTTGGAAAATAATTAATAAAGTAACCCGAGGCTGTACAACTTTGCCCTCATTAGTAGGTGCAATGACAACGTATTTGAGTGCTGTCAGTGAGAGACTTCAACCATTCAGGCGTATGAAAAGCATAAGATTATGAAAACAAAATGTCTCTTAGTTCCACTATCATTTAAACAGGGATCATGCATTTCAAAGCATAATTAGTAAATAGAATAAAACAAATCTAGATAATTACAATAATGGGTTCTTGATTTTCAAATACCTTGAGAGTCTTTCAAAAACTAATGATAATTTGAGTTTAAGGAGCTGTTCGATACCTTGGTCTACTAATTCTATTTCCTATGTATTAAATTTTTGTCTGGCTCACATACTTCCAACCTATATCCATTGAGGTTATAATTTTTTTTTTTTTTTTTCCTAAGCTTGGCTCTTCTAACAGTTTTAATTCTTTATTTTAACTTCCTGTGTGTGATAAAATTCTTAGCTGGCATAACATGTTATGACAAAAGATAACTCACTCATTTTTAAAATTCTGGTACGAGAGAGAGTTTTGGAAATGCCTTGTACAGATTAGTGGGTTAACAATGGAAACAATTTAAATGCATCAGAATCTATTTTCTGACTGTTGTCATTGTTGCAAACAAATGTAGGTCCTTATTTTATGACCCATTTTGAACTAATACATCTCCATGCTCCTACTCAGCTTCATGTGCCAAACCTACTGTTCTGAGCACAGAAGTACAATCACTGGGAAAGTACATTATATTTTACAGTCTGAAATGAACGACTGAGCTCACTGGCACCAACAAAAATGCTTGACAAAGTCTAATCTTTCTCCTTCTCCTCTCTCAAAAAGGTATTTAAAGTTAGAATAGACCTTTTATTGACTTTCACGTTAAGACTAGCACTGGGTTCCTGTGGAGAAACTGGAAAAGTCAGAACAGAGGTGGAAGTAAACCCTCCAAAATCCTCAGCCCAAACACCTCTTCTGAAGCTCCTCTTTAACAGAAGATAAATATGCCTCCTGTAATCTCGATTTCTGAATTTGCACAAAAAGAAAAAAAAAGTCATAAAACTGCTTATCAGCCATAATGCTCCAAGGTTTTAAAATTTCAGGAGTTGTTTCCAAATGAATAAACTAGGTAGGAAGACAAAAATGCTTAAGGCATGGATTCCAGATCCCTTTAATAAACAAATATGAATCTCAGTTGAAGGTTAATTTATATTTATGTATGATTCTTAAGTGTGTGGAACCTGAAAAGTATCATAAATTATGATGTAGACATAGAGATGTTGCAGAAAGAAAAATCTGAGTACAAGTTTCTGTGTATATTCGGTAGATAACCTTTGAATCCTGAAATTCCTCAAAGTCTCTGTCAAGTTTCTGTTAGTACAAAATATCGTAGGGTGTATTATCTTGAATATTTATGAAGTTAGGATAAGATTTCAGAAGTGCTCAAAACTAGTCCAGTGTTCTTCGAACTCAAGTCAGATACTGAGTTCAGTGGGACAAGTATGAGTCCAATATTGACAATGTTGAAAAATTCCTGCAGTAAATATTTTGGGTGAAGTCTTATGAAGAAATGGATACTTTTCATTTTATTATTTCATACCCTTAAAATTAAAATGAGTAAGTCTGTACAGTTAAGCATATATACATGCAGGATTTTAGTTCTTTGCTGCCACAAAAATAGGGGAAACTAAAGCAAACATTCATTTCAATGTGGAGCCTAGAGGATAAGTACTAAGGACAGCTTTACTAGATTTTGCTTGCAATGAATTAGATACCTTGAACACAGCTACTTCTATTCCTCTGTAAATCCGCTGGCTTTATATTGTTCTCAGGAATGTCCTGTACTTCAACTCTCGATAATTTAATTCCATGCACACACTTAGAGGGTTTTCTGAAATACTTTTTCTAATATACTTTGACTTTCATTAAATAATTGCTTTTTATATAAACTACATTCTCCTGTACCAAAATATTTCAGAAATTATTATAAACTAAACCATCAATGTCTCTGAACATTTAAAGATCCTGTATGAACTCTCTGAAGCCCTTTAAATTTCAAGACATTCCAATGCATAAGAGAGAGAATTAAAAGGCTGCTACAAATTCCACTGACTTTTTTTTTTTTTAATAGATCTATGCATATAGGTTATATGACACAGATAGACAGAGATATATGAAATACATATTTCAATAAAACAAATAAATATTGCCGCACAGGATAAGAACTGTTCTGTAACTTTAGGGTTTCATCCTTTCCAAGCTTGCAAGTGTGTTTATATTTAGAAGAGACAATTTTATTTGACTCTGTTATGAATTTATATGGACTAAATACAACACTGTTTGACTAGTTGGATCCATCCAATGTATCAAAAATTTCTGATTGTTGAAAATACTATGAATTCCCTAATAAACTTTCTGTTCTAGCTCACAATGGCAGATTTTAGGGTATGAGTGTTGCACTCAGTGTTAAACTACACTGTCTCATCCCATTTACAGGCTAACACAGAGTTTGTACTTAAAGACTTTGCTGGATCTCCAAAGCATGGAGATGGTTTACTTCCTGTGAAAGCAGCAACTCTCATATAGGCAAACAGGTTTATAATCAAATACATGAAACATGAAAAATAAAACATAGAATCATAGAACTGGAGAACGGTTTGGGTTGGAAGGGACCTTTAAAGATCATCTATTCCAATCCCCCTGCCTCAGCAGGGACATCTTGGCCAATATGGCCATTCTGGGAGACAAATAAAAATGCCATTTTGACTGAGTAGCTGTGGGTCCAAAAAACTCACCAAACTTGATAAATTTTGAAAAATGAAAATTTTTACATGATCCAGAAATGTTGCTTGGTGGCTACCTGGCTACCTCTCTTTAGCCATTTTTACATCAGGCCTACTGCTATGTTGGGCACCCAGTCCAAGCACTCATAAAATCTCCCCACAATATATGAGAAATTCTCAATATAGAGTATATGTCTTTAGTGATGAAGTTCAATGTTTTTTTTAAATTCAACATGCAATTATGCTTTTATTGTTTACCTGAATTCCACTTCAAGATCTGGTCGGAGTCCTTTTTATTTGTGCCATTTGCCTGCAGGCATGTTTCAAAGTGGCCTGAGAATCATTTTTGCCTATGATGCATTTGTTAATATGTAAAAAATGTCTTTGTTAAGTGAACTTCATGCTTAACTGTTTTCAGTTTATTAACTGAAAAATAATAATCTTAACTTTTTGAAAAACTTTGTACATTTTTTTTAGTTCTTTGCAGAGCAGATTTTTTTGTCCTTTGTCATTGGGAGTGAAGTCTGGTGAAGGCAGACTGAATGAAAATTATTTTGACACCTTTGCTGAAAGAATTTTAAGATGCTTTTTGTCAGCTGCAATTATACTGTTGGGTAAGGAATCCAAAAACAATGGTCTCACTAGTAAGTGTTTCAGTAAAATCTGCCATCCATTGTGACAAGATATATTAGATGTTATAAATTCTGTTGCAGTCAATGATAGCTTTTGTATATATAAAATATATTTTCCCCACGCATGCCAAAAATCCCTCATGTTTTAGTTTAGATCATCACAAATTAAATTAGCAATTATCAGTTTAATTTTCAGAGATATTTTTCTCATGTGATTACAGTGACAATGTGATTTCTGTAGGATGGAATAAACTTATTGACATGAATACCAAATACAGCTGTTTGTGTATTTTGTATCTATGTAGAAAAAGTATACCAAGTGCAAAACAATTTTTATTATCTATGTCTTACTCCAATTACTTTTACATACCCAGTCTTGGCAGTATAAGTTAGCTTGTGCTGACCCTCCACATTCCTGTTTTCTGATTCACCTAGCCTGTTTGAAGTGTAGATGTACCCTGATGACGTCTCAAGAGTGAGTTGTGTGAAATAATTTGATCTTAAGAGGATGACGTATCTTTGATGTAAATTAGTTGTAAGAGATAATAAGGAGTTTGTTGGACAGGATATGGAAGAAAGGTAAAGAGATTTCTACACTTCTTTAAAGTTACTTCCAGGAACAATGAATGTTTGTCAGCAAAGCAGTGCAGGAGGCTGAGTTTTTAGGTCCCCGCCATAGAAACCATGGGAAATGCTGAACACAGTCAGTCAACCAGGAAGAACACTTTGGGGTTTTTTTTAAGCTATGAGTATTCAGCATGCTACAAAATTCACCACCTGGTGAGGCTGGCTCTTATGTGTTATTAAATTAATAGCATTCTCCAAACTTGCTTACCTTAAATCTGTTATGTGACTCAAAGCAAGTGCTATATTGCTGTACTTAGTCTTATTACAGTATGATTATTTAGAAATCTGCATTTGGAAACATATACCAATAGTAGATACAAGATTGCAAATAGCATGAAAGATACTCATTTGCCTTGAATATACTGCAAACATCTTCACATAGATTGCATTAAGTGCAGCAGTCAGTGATAATCTGCACATTGTTGGGAATAGTATCATCCATTTTATCCCTCAGATCACATATTTTGTCAGCTGGATGAATGTGCCTTCCACAGAGAAGCTGCATGGCCCATGACTGTCCCAAAGTGAACACACAGTAAAAATGATTAAAAGAGCGTCTTGCTCCCTGTAGAGTCTTGCTCATGCCCCATGTGCTCTGATAGTCATGGATAAAAAGAATTTGTCATCCTACCTCCTTTCATATAGAGATGAATCGCTAAAGGCTCTAGCATGTTACATGTAGCTGGCTAACAGTTTAATCTACTGCTGATTCTTGGTAGTGCTTCGGGAGCAAACAAATGCCAGCAATTGCAGGTGACATACCCATAAAAGCCTCATGGGACACATTTTACCTGGCCTTGCCTGCTGCCCTCTGCCAGTTCGCCAGCCTATGTTGGGCCAGAGCTTCCATGACCTCAGATAGGTGGTCACAGTAAATCATCCATAGACAGCCTGGATAGTGACTGCATGGACAACTGATGCAATCATTCCCAAAATGCCTTGCCAATCCTGAACTGGATCTCAGAGGCTGAGGGCAGCATGACTCCAAAGAAGCAATAGTTATCGTAGTCTCAGCTGATAAAGAATGTTGGCAAGGGATGTGATCTTTCTTCACAGCAGCTTCCTGAAGAAAACTGCAAGGGTAACCATGCCATATTTGTGTCATTAGCATTGAGTTTAATCCTAATTGCTTAGAAGTACTGTCCTACCCATCTGGTTTGATGTTTCTAACCAGGGGCAGCTGGAGTGACATCGTGACAGAGACCAAGGAAGATCTATGAACAGTCCAAGATAATGAAGACTGTCAGCCAAAAGCATAGGCAGAATATACAGTTTCGATGACAGACACCAGGAGCAGTGGCAGTGGGCAGAATGTTATTGCAACATGTAACAGATGTTACCTCAATGTTAAGCACATGTCAATTTTTTTAATGAAAGCCACTAGTGCAGTTGAACATGGTGTTTGTGGCCTTGAAGGGTCTGGATGAAGATGCACAGAGGCATATGGGTTATGTATCTAGCCATAGATTGCTCTAAGAGTTATGAGTCATAAATGTAACCACTGTTCCATGATGGAGGAATAGGCTACATCAATGCATATTTGAAAAGCCCGGTATAATTTGGCTTAAGGAGCAGGGAGCAGTCCATAGGCTGGATGTTTAAAGCAGTACGAACATAGCTCCTGTGCCAGACTAAGCCTCCAGTCTGTTTGGAATCCACAAAACATTTGACATTGCCTGTTAAAAACTTCACAAAGTGTGCTTTGGTGGACAATCTTTTTCCTGCTTATGGCAGCATCTGAGTTCATCAGTTTGTCTGCATTGGTAAATTTATTTAAAGAAAACATGTCTGAAACTAGTACATTTATTGAACCTTGATGAAAAGAGAGTTGAGATGGTTGTTCTTCTTTCACAAGGTGCACTTTGTTGCATATATATGATTTGAAAAGCTCTTCTGCTCAAAACTGCTTAGATATATGTTACTTTGCTTTCAATTTGCTCTTCAGCTCTAGAAGATCCACGACAAGCTTATATGCCAATACATGGTCTGGATACATAATAAGTTTCCCTTTGCAACATGAATGATATGTATTTTTCTCCCATAGTCAGCCTACAAATTACAAATTATGTCCCTTTTGGTAAAGTCTTTCAACCATTGAATTCTATCTAGCTTCTTGTTCTCATTTGTAGTTTGTTGATCATAAGTGCCATAAGAATATGTCTGCTGAATGTGAATAAGTCTATTATTCTGATTCTGGATCAGAAGTCTCATAGTCTTCCAGTATATGTTTTCCACTTCACTTGTGATGTGTAAAAAATAACTGCTTTAGGCAACCTTGTCAACCACCATCTCTCTGCTGACAACGCTGAGGACTCTATCTTAATTGTAGTGTTTTAAATGGCATATCCACACCTCGTTTACTCTACCTATGCAATACATCATTGTTTCTTTGTTGCTTCAAGCCTTGCTTTTCAATTTGGCCCTGCCTTGAAGACTTAGAATATTGCACTGACTGAATCAATGCAGTTCTTTTATTCTTTTTTTTTTTTTATATAATCAGTATGCAGTAACAGAACTAATGTTAGTGAATCTTTAATATTTCACTCTTGTTCTGATTTTATACAATATGTAGAACTGGAATATGGCTAGACCAGGGAAGGTCCCAGAAGAACATTACAGAAAACCCACATCCCTTGAAAATCCGGTTCTCGGAAAAGAAGTATCCTCTGGAGGAAAGAACTCTTCTTCTTGCCAGAAAAGAAGAGCGCTTTGTACTGTGCCAGGAGAAAGGGCTGTCCTTGATAAACTTCCTCTTGTATTACCTACACATAAATAATAACCTGATTTGATTTTGAATTTATTTCTTTTAACAGACAACCTGTGGGATTTGTATGTGAAAATCTAGTAATAATTAATATCTTCGGTACTGATGCGTCATTTTGATTCATTTCCTTCCTGCTGTACTCAAGGGCTAACTTCATGTTTTCAGTATAGAGAATGTCTTTTCCTTCCCACATCCTGTCCTCTTGTAGCTTGTAGGATCTGGATGGGTTTAGAGTCATTACCTCATGTTCGCTATTTCCAGAATCAAGATGTTTTTTTCATTTTCTGGCAGGCCATTTTATGGGAATTGTCATAATTCAAAATGTAATGGATCTTTTTCTTCCTCTTCCTCTATTGCCACACACCAAACCAAAATGATCACCTCTTAGCGAGTCTATTTCCCCATCTCCTTCTGAAATTCTAGAATGATCATGAATTTACCTCTTTTGATATTTAAACTTTTTATTTTTTTAAACCAAATACCAATGACTTTTTATATGATCAAAGCTATGAAATTTATCCTTGTGATTCAGCTTAGAACTGTTGTCAGCCTTAGATCCATTTTTCCTGTCTTGTCTGTTCAAACAATTAAAAATTACTGGGTTTTCTATTTCATTTATCATATATCAGACATTTAATGAGAAGAACCATCTTAGTAGTTTTGAGACTAGGTATTGAGAAATTAATAGCATTAGGTAAATATCTCAAATACACCTCTACTATCTTAATTTATATCTTTCCCTTACAATGTGGACCAACCTCTGAAATGTAATCTTCATACAGCAGAAAAGACTGCACATTGGGTCTATATATTACAGTTCACATTCCTCTGGAAGGTCACAGACTAACACTGTGAAATTCCTTTTTTGTACTGTTAGACAGTCTAAATTAGATCTTGCATTAACTGGGATGGTAAATAAAGAAATTTCTCCAGTTTAGAGAAATGGTTGTTAAATATAAAGCTATAAGGTTCTAAAGTACAAATACTACCACTATACTGTCTGTTTCTTTAGTGGATTTGTTAAGAAATTTTAATATCATCCTCTTTCATAAGACAAAACAGGTTGCTGGAAATTAAGCATGTGCTTAACTTTATGTAAATACTGGTTTGATTAAGGTGTCTTTCCTGAAGCAGCACTTTCCGGTGATAAGGTTTGCCCCCACCCTCGTCTTTCGATTGTTAACACAGGGTAAGAATCAGCTCTTATTACTCATGTATGTCGAATTCTTCTTTGGTTTATAGCTGATTAAGATTATGCATGTGAAAAAGTCTAAATCACATACTAAAACCAGATCAAGCAGTTGTTTTCACCTTCTTTCTGCCACTTTATGTATTTTATCCTAAAAAAAAAAAAAAAAAAAGGAAAATGTTACAAAGTGTATGTTTTCCTCCTTTTACATTAAGGCCATGGTTGTTAGGGGATAATGTGTTTGAGCTGAAAACTCCTAATAACACAAACTTATAATGAAAAGCCTGTCAAGTGTTTAATAGTCATACTAAGCGATTATTATAATGACACTCCAAAAATGTGATCAATGCCAATCACAGGTACTTTTGCTAGGTCATATACCTCCAAAGTACTAAAGTGTTAAATTTCTATCCATTAAGCTCAATCTCATTCTTGTTTCTTTCTGTGGAGATAAAAATGAAGCATTTTGATGAACAACTCAATGCTAGAAACACCATCAAAGTTCATCTGCACCAGCAATTCTGTTTTTCCAGGGACTTCTTTTGGTTTTAAACAGTAGTTATTCATAGATTCCAAAAAGACTTGTGTTACCTGTAATAAACCTGTACTTATTATTTGCTTCACACTCCCTGTTAAATATTATGAGTACACATATCCAGAGTCAGAAGCACAAGAGAAAAATATGCTATGTTAGTCCTTGCAGAGGACCAGGCTGGGGTAACCATGCCTAAATAATTCTGAATATTTTTTTTTCTATGCACCTAGATCCTTGGCAGCTACTGAAGTCAGAAGGAGGCCAGGAAGAATTGGGGAAAGAAATGGAAAGCTCTTGCACTTGAAGTTACTATTCATAGGGCTGAAATGAGCCTAGAAAGGGGAATGGGTAGTGTCTAGCATACACTTGGATTACTGAAGATCTCACTTGAGCATTTGGGATCTACAAATAGGAGTTGTCTGTGCTTAAAACTTATTAATTACAAAGGGGAAAATATGATTTTTGGAAGCAATTATGAGAGGTCTGGTGTAGTGGAGATTTACCACCTGCTCTGAAAGAAATAAGTTTTGGTCCAGGGTAATCATAGAAATAGACGCTTAAAAATCTACCTGTGTCGATAGATCAGTTTGTATCAGCACAAGAAATGTGCTTAATACACTAGCACTTGATTCCATTTGGAGGGGAAGCACCTTCTAAACTCCCCCTAAAGGAACAAAGAATCTGCTCCACGCAGTTCATGAAGAAGTTTAGGGTGGAAACATCCCATTTATTGATTTGATTTGTTACTATTGGGTTCCAGCCACTAGAGGATCATTAAAATGTAAAATGAAGCATCACAGTGCCAGAGCCTGAGAACTCCATAAATCGGTGTCACATCAGAGAACACAGGACTGAAGTAAATTCCATATTTATGCTTCTTATGAGGTTTTAGGCTGCTTTGCATAAGTATAACTTGACTTGATTGTGAGTCCTTATCAAAATGGAGATCTAACATTCTAGTATGGAAATGCAGAAGCCTTAGTATGAGACTACAGGGGTTTTTTAGGACCAGTACATATGTAGATAGAGCTATATATCTATATGCTATGTATATGATATGTCTTTATATATATGATACATACACACACACATTTGTACACACATATACACATACATCAACATACACAAACATGTGATATAGATATATGTAATGAAAGTATATCTACCTATACATTTTATTCTATGAGAAATGGTTGTGTTGGCTAAAATGCCTCATTGGCGGTATATCTTATGGAATGGGTATGTTGCCACATAAAACTTTGACTAGGATAATTATAATTCATTTAAATATCAAGGCGAGGCATAAATCAACATACTTTACATTTTTGCTTTTAAAGAATCTTCTGAAAACCGTCATATGTTCAGCTGTCTTTTAAGATATACGAATGTGTTAAACAAGCCGTGTTTCATTATTGAAACTGTTGTTGGTAATTCATGGCCCTTAGCAGTGAACACATATTCATCCTGGCAAACATAAGCTGTTCTCATTATTGTTCATCACCTATGGAAAAATATAAATTAAACAAAATGTACAGGTGACAAAACATGAGCATGAAGGACTCTGGGGATGCTTTTTATGTTTCATGAATGTTTCAATGTTTCTCCAACCTCCAGATAAGTTAAGTGTCAAAATTAAATTGCCCCACTGAGTTATACTGTGAAAAAGTTGAGAAAAAAGGTATGACACATCTGATCCATTTCAGGATCAAATCCTCAGGTAGTATAAAATAGAATAGTTTTAGTGACCAAACCACTGTCTCTATAAGTTTTTTTCATTAACACGAACATTTAATTAATCATAGCCGGCTCCATAATCTTGATTATAAGGAAATATATAAATTTATATAGGTTAGCAAGATTTAGCTATGTCTTGTAAATGTTTCTGAAACAATTGGATTATTGTTGTGAGTTAAGTTTTCAGAACAAATCCTGGCTGACTTGTTGAGTAAAACCTCTCATTTTTTTTTAAAGCTAGGATTTTAATCGCCCAAATAATACCTAAAAGGATGCTGGCAAAATACCTTTCTTAGCCTCTTGAGCAGCTTGTCTATTTATCCCAGCACAGACCAAAAGGACATGTCAGATGTCACAGAATCAGAGCATGGTTGAGGTTAGAAGATCATCTTGTTCAACCCCCCTGTTCAAACAGGGACACCTGGAGCTGGTTGCCCAGGACCATGTCCAGGCAGCTTTTGGATGGAGACTCCACAACATCTCTGGGCAATGTGTGCACAGAGAAAAAGTGTTTCCTGCTGTTCAGGCCCCCTCTGAGCCTTCTCTTCTCCAAGCTAAACAGTCCCAGCTCTCTTAGCCTTTCCTCTTACCAGAGATGCTCCAGCCCCTTCATCGTCTTCCCAGCCCTTCAGTGGACTCTCTGCAGCATGTCCATGTCCCTTTTGTACTGGGCAGCCCAGAACTGGACCCAGCACTCCAGGTGTGGCCTCACCAGAGCTGAATAGAAGGGAAGGATCACCTCCCTTGACCTGCTGGCAATACTGTCCCTAGTGCAGCCCAGGACACCATTCATCTTCTTTGATGGAAGGGCACATTACTGTCTCATGTAAAGATGCATCTGGACTTGCCTGGGAGCATGCTAAGGTAGAGACATATGTAGACAGGATAGTCCAACCTGGAATGTCTTTACAAAATCTACATAGTTACCAAAACAGACATTTGAGAAATAGTGACCTAGAGGGAGATTTAGTTCTAAATATTGGTTATTAAATGACTGTTGATTCAAACTGAATTTTGAAATACCATTCCACTGATACTGCTTCCCATTTCTTTGATATCTGAAGATATACAAGAATTTTATGAAAGGACACAGAATACCTGTTATGTGGTGATATCAGGAAAATGGAGACAGATAAGATAGCCTGTAGAGATATATTCATCTAAGTAGTAGGTAAAAAATCTGATTTAGTTTTTTAAATTATGCAAAATTTAATATAATATCAACTAAAAATTAAATCAACTAAACTAAAATTAGTAATTTAATATAACATAATAATAGCTGGATATGGTTGACTGCTTCTGTCAGAGTGTACACTTGTTTTTCCTACAAGAAAGCTGAACCTAATCTAGGAGGCCAGATGTGGGTGAACTGGTGTCTGCTTCCAGGATCGATATTTAGAGCAGCCAGAAGAAATCAAGAGCTTGATTTGATCCGTATTGCACAAAGATTGGGACAAAGCCTGCCTCAGAAAGCTTGCAGTCTAAATAAAAATGACAGACAGCAAGCAGCAAGCACGTAATAACCATCAAAATGCCTTGCTGTCAGGGTCAGTATTACGATTCAAAGACCAATCCAGTCTTTGTTCATAGCAGTTTTCCAAGCAGGCTGTACATAAAAATAATTTATGCTGCATTCCTTCTTACTATTTATGGATCTACCTCTGATTAAGCACAAAGCTGTTTTCAGGTTATCTGGGGGTTTTTAATCTTCTTGTGAACAAGGTTATTTGCATGTGTGTAACATGCAATTGGATGTGAGATGGCATTTATGATCAGAGTTAGGTTGGACAGATTGCACTTAGAATCGGATGAAGAGGGTAGCATGGCAGAGTACAGTAGGATGGGTGTGAACCTGACATTTTCAATCTTATAGAAATATTAGAATAGCAGTGGTTTAAAAAGGGCTTTAGTATGATTCAGCAAGATTTAAGTATTGAAAAACACAGAAAAAAGACATGGAGAAACAAAATACATTGTAAGAAATAAAGTTGGGATAAAGAGGTGTGATGACATTTAAACTAAGGAAAAGCTGAGGAGAGTTATAATGCATAACAGAAATAAGAATTTGCAGATGTACACAGATACGAATGCACACTTGTGGATGGTCATACACATTTTTTCAGGTTCTGTCCTTCCCTAGCCCTAACTGATTATTATAGACTTCCACATTGTTAAGTCAGACGGTAAAATCAGTATATATTTCTCTGTCACTACCAAATTGTCAAAGCATTTAGCTACAAAAACTGTGTCCAAACGTGCTACAAGGCATTTTGAACATGATATAAAAATAATAAGGTAAAAAACCAAACCAAAACAAAACAACACCTTTGCTTATAAAAACATAAAATTCTTAATTGCCATACAAAGGGTTGTATGGCTATGTAATAGTAATCATATTGTATTGTATTAAATTTGACCTTAGAAAACTAGAGCAAACTTACACTGAGTTTATAATACTTCTTTTCAGGTCAAATGTACACAAAGGTGTTTTAATTTTATCTTTATTGGAATTAATAGGTATTGCGAAAGTAGTTTTTTTGAAAAAGAAGGGAAACCTGAAACAGAAGGGTTCAGTTTCACATGAAGATTTTGGGATCTACAGATTGGAGTTGTCATGTAATTATCTCCTCCATTTTAGTTAGACCATGGAATATTCTCCTAATTTTGTGCCCTTTAAGATGTAAAAAGTAGTTCTTAAAATTATGTTTATGGTAATTCTTCCCTTAAAAAAACATCTTGATCCCTTTTCATGGCTTTGAGTCAGTGAGAGTTGAGTGAGTATAATCAACATGGAAAAAGTGCTTTAAACTTCATGTTAGACCTATTTATTGCATTAACCTGCATAATACTAGAAAGAGAATTATGATAATAGAAATAATCTTGATACAAGTTTGAACAGTTTTCCTTTACAATCTGTAGACATAATCTATTTAAAACAGAACAAGGACAGAATCCTTACAAATGTTTATGTAATTGGAGATCCCTGACCACTTTAATGAATGACTTACAGTAATAATTTGCAGAACATTATAAATAAATAAGGTGAATATAAAAGAACATCTAACATTAGCTGAAATTTTCTTCTCTTCACCTCACTCAGGTTTTTTACAAACAGGTTCTCCAAAGGGAACTGTGTTAGGGCAATGCCAAGCGTTCCTAAAAATTCCTGCAGTTTCAAAAAGTCTTGTGATTTAAAGTAAATTTTAATAAAGAAAGCAGTAAAATTCCTACTACTTATTAATAACAGTGTTTGTAATTGTAATAATTTTTGTTGTATGAAACAGTTCTAGAAGTCATCTCCAAGTGGTGGTGTTATCCTTCAGCCTATAATAAATGTAAAAAGATGTGCAGAAAATCGGCAGCAAGAGTGAAACTTTTCTTCTATTAAAACTGATGATTGTGATTTAGGTAAATGTTTTTTAGATAAAATTATGTTAGTCACTATGCTACATAATTTATAAGAATTAAAATAATTAATTTTGAAGATAATTTACAGAAGTATTTTGCTTTTCTAGTAATTTTAATATTCAGGGAAAATAAAAGGGTTTGGGTTACAGATATGTAATCAATTTGTGATTGACGAAACTACTAGGAACATTTTAGAGAAGAATACTATTTTACTGTTAATAAGGAGGGTTAAAAAAATTAAGATCCATACAACGCATAAGCTATCTAGCACTATCCCTATTCAATTAGAACAGCCTGTGAAGGCAGAGCATGAACATAAACATGCATACAGTCCATGAGGGAAGCATATAAAATCCTGGGTGTGACCATTTCTTAATTTACCTCTTGCTGTTCCCTAAAGCTTCCATTTTTACTAAAGACAAATAAACTTTGTAAAGCAAGCTTCCTGATACACTTTCTTACAGGATCTAATATCTACGGTCAAAATTTCAGCATGGAATAAATATTTGGTGTCTCTCTCTATGCCATATTCTATTTTGATTTTAACCAATCAAAGAATATGTTATAAGAGAGCAGAAGAATCTGACAGTCATAAACGGATGACATTTTATCATTACACTTGTTACGATACTGTCTTAAAAATCATCTTCACCTATTATAAGAAGTCTTAGAATTGCAAAGAGAAAACAAATCTGCACAATCTAGATCAAATCAAGGCTGACTAGAAAAAGTTCTGAATATTAAACACATGTATTGAAAACTTGAAGGTTTCTCAACTCAAAACTTAAACTAAGAGTAAAATACTTTTTATTTTTTAGCAGTATTTGGAGCCAATAAGACATAATTTGGGAGAAATGTATGTGGTTTTGTCATTAGCAGGCTAATGAGCTGAAGCTTTCAGCCTCCAGATGTACTTTTCAAGGGTGAGAAAAATATTATGATGTCAATGCAACAATTTAGTAGATTGGAGGTATATGATCTGGGAAAAATATCTGTGACTGGCTTCATTGACATTTTTTCAGTGTCATTTCAATAATCACTGGTAAATCAGTAGTGGCAAGTGTTGGTCGTTGCTGGAAACGGTATGGAGGGACACAGTTCCTTATAGACCAGTAGGATGGCCTTGCTTTTAATCTTCTTGGCCTTCAATACAGAACCACAAGAGAAATTTTTTTATGTGCTTTAATAAAATTATGATTTTGAAATCATTCTGATAAAAAACTATTTCAACAATAACCATTTTTTGAGGCAGAACAACAAAATAAATCTAAAGTCTCAGTAGCCACATTAAGAAGTCAATTTTGACAACATCACTGAAACCAAATGGAATTAAAGACCTGATGATGGAGTTTTATTTTTAATAGAAAAACAAACAAACAAAAAACCTCACATACATGCTCTGTAATGAGATTCTTTGATTTCTAATTTGAAAAGCAAGCCTTCAAACATGATCTCCTTTTCACTTAGCGTTTATATTTCCAGATTTCATTCTTCATACAGCACATTTAGAAATACTATTAGCAACTGATGATAAAGCCTAAATACAGAGGATAAAGAACAATTGACAATGTTTAAAGTAAACAGATACATTCCTTTCCTCTGAGGAATCTGCTGCTGCTGTGAATATTGATACATATTTTACACTGAAAGTGATGAGTGAGGTGTAATTTCAGATCAGGACAACACACTACAAGGTCAAAAGCTATCCACTCAAGATAAATCCCATGTCACCACACAGAACTTAAGGTCCTTGATTTAGAAATTCAGTAAGCAGAGTACTATTGCTCTATCATTTGTGTGCTCATTTTCTTTCTAAATTTGCATCTGAAAGAGGTGATAGTTATGATTTAACTTGGGACAAAAGGTAATGGAATGAAATAGGAAAGCCAAGCTGGAGCTTTTGAAATGCCTTTGGATCCTAAGCCATTCAAGGGGGACTTTCTGAGTAGACACACATAGTAAAAGCAAACATTCCACAAAGTGTCCCCTGTGGACATGATCATGGTTCCAGCTTCAACCACAGGGACCAGATTGATTTACTGTCAGACTGGGCATCTCTTCTGTGCCCTGCTATGGAGAGAGAAATGTTTGGTAGCTTGTCCTGAGGGCAAGAAAAAAGAAACCACAAAGAGAAGGATACTCTGAACAGCTCTAATAGGAATGACCAGTCCCACTCCCACTCTCTGTAACAATTGTCTGTGAAGTTCCCCCAGGAATTACCAGCTGTTGCCTCTATTACTTGTCTTGTGGTCTATCTACTCCTGCAGGATCCTGAACTCTACCTGCCTTGGTCAAAAAATTTTTTAAAAGAAAAAGGCAAAAGATACTGGATTTTTTTTATATATTTATGAAAGCTATTAGACTTCAAAATGTCTGTTATGGTACAATACCTGTTATAGCTGTCTTTCTGAAAATATAAAGATCACATCCTCTCTGTCTTCTTTGTAACCAAGGGGCTCAGATGAGTTGTGCTCCCCATTAAGAGAAACAGCTTTCACACTAACAACAAGTGTAGACAGAGAAGGAACCAAAAGACCAAAAATCCTATCAGTAGCTATGGAACTATTGCAGAATTGCTCACTGAGTTGGTGAAATGTATCTCCCAGATAAAAAAAGATACTTTATCTCTACAAGTAAATCTCAAAAAGCAGCCCAGAAAAACCACAGTTCCAAAACTAATCACAAACAGATCATAAAACAATAATGCATAATAACTGCGTGTCAGGGCATTGTTGCATTCAATAACACCAAAAGAATTGCTAGCAAAATCTGCACAAGAGCTTCCGTAATCCAGTCATGTGGCCAGAGAGGGAAAGAAAATACAGCACATATATTTCACTAGGGCCTCAAAATGCAGATCCTAAAGCCAGAATCACCAGTCGTGAACCACTCTGGTGTGTCATTCACCATCTACACATCATACTCAGTTCTGACAGCAACTGAAGCTGGTTAAAATATGTTTAAAATATATGTGCTTAAGTTACTGGGAAACATCAAGCAAGAGACACAGAAAAGATTTGCTGGCCTAAAGTATGTGAAAATCCATCTGTAGAACAGTCTCACAGAACAGGCAACATCAAAGATTTTTTTATTAAAGATTATCTTGTCATTATAAAAATAAAAGTTAGGATTAAAACGATGCCAAAATAATAAAGACTAAAACACTGTCTGATTACCAGAATCAGTCGAGTCTGGCAACAAACGCTACTTGATGCTGAGAAAGTGACTTGGCCCCAAACTGAAGATGCAATGAAGGAGCAATGGTTTCTGTAACTATGGAAGGTTTGATCCAAACTGCCACTGAGACCAGCATACTTTATTTAGCTGAGATCTCGAATCCTTGGCTTGTTTGCTAAGTCTACCAGTGGGCGCTAGCTGACATCAACCACAGTTTTAACCATGAAATTATTCTTATTCTTATTAGATTTATTATCCTTATTAGCTGTATTCCTCTTACTGCTGCTGTCTGCGTTAAGAAACATAAAGGCTTCAGTCTTTAGGTCTTTGACCTGTTTGGATTTACTGTTGTTTGCAGCTGCCCTAATAATTTCTTCTTTCTTTTGTAGCCTCCAGTGGAGACAATCCAATGGAGTTTGCCTTAGGCCAGGTAGAGGAAGTTTCATTTCTCTTAGAATACAATCATGCTTGCCAGGTAGTTTTTAAAGGTAAACAGGGTTGCAATCAAGAGACTGAATAGAGGCTTGACCTGTTTGTTAGTAAACAGAACATTAATAACCTCTTTCAAGACCAGGTGAAATTCAAAAAGCCCTTTTTCTACCAATCTGAGGGTATGTTGGAGTACCAGAACTAGGTCTGGGAAAAAAATAAGTAAAAATTCATTTCAACTGAACAAGAAGTTAGAAAAGTAACCCACCTACATCAGTCCAAAATGAACTCCTATGAAAGTTTCTGGAAATTATTACAAAGAAAGAAAGAGATATATTTAGGAATATATTTTTCCTGCCCCACTTTTGTCCTGAAACAAATTTTAACCCAGTTGGAAAGCTCCTTGCACTACAGACATAGGGACTTCCAGATGCATTCACCCAAGCTGTCTTTGTTGACATTGCAGTCATTCAGGCAAATGACAGACACTTAGCTTTTTCTATCCCAAGCTTTTACCTGGAACCAGGCCCACCAATCTGGTACTGATAACAACTATGAGCATCTCACTTCCCATCCATGTCCAACCCCAAAGCAAAACCAGACTACATTGCATGTGATAATACTGGTGTAGCCAAAATTAGATATCTACAGCAAACTAAACATCTTCCAGCAGTAACAGATACATAAATTTATGTATTATGGGTAGAAGGGATAGATTAGATGATATTTTGATGTTGTTTCTAATTCTCATTTGTAACCTTAGACCTCTAACTAACTTCAGAATGTCAACTTGATTATTTCTGCTGGTTCTTTAATGACAAGTTTCCTCTGCTCCTCAGAATTTTATGAACTACGTTCAATAGTACCATCTCTTGGCAAAAACAGACCATGGATTTATCAAACAAATAAAAATTAATATCTAAAATAATTTATTGACTTGGAAAATAAATTGCAATCCAGAAACTTTTATGCATTTTTTAGCTTCTATGTTCTGTGATATTCTCCCTGCTTCCCTGGCTTGTGTAAACAGACCTCATCTAAAACTCCCCTACTGTTGAACCTAAACCCTGTACACTGGAAAGTAGCTGCTCGATCCATCTAGTACTCTTGACTGGCCTGGGCAGATCCCTTAATTTTCTCTCTCAGGATAAATAACATCACATGCTTAAATGCTCTTAGAACTTGAGTTTTCCTGTACACTTCAACATTAAACTAATTCTCATAGTTTATAAAAGAGAATCAATTTTAATAATAAAGTACTATAATTCTGTCATCAGAGATTTCTAAAATTTTTTATTTTCTGATTTTTATGCATGTAATCCATTATTTTATTTCATTTTCCTCAGTAAATGTTAACATTTGCCTGCTAACATATTTCTAAATGATGGAAGTATTTTCTCTGCCTTTACAAACACTGCTGCTTATTATCACAGAATTCAAGTGTCATTTCATAGCCTCATTAACTAAGGAGGTGCTTCTTTCAGCTTGTAAGTCCTATTTGCCTAGCCATGACTAGCCACTCTTCTTCAGCCCTAAACCTCTATCCCCAGGCAGGCTAAAAGACAGAAAGACTGAAAAGACAGACAGAAAAGATGGAAAGGCAGAAGAAAGACAGAGAGGAAAGAAAGATAGATAGATAGAAAGAAGGAAGGAAGGAAGGAAGGAAGGAACGAAGAAGGAGGTGACCTTTTCTCTGACCTTGATCCATGGTTTTGTATTTCAGGGAGATAAAAAATAATTCTTCTGTCACTGAGCTTCTCTACAACCCATCTACCTGAGATATATTGAACTGAAGTATAATAGAGATGACCTGAGTTTTCCAGAGGGTAGAAAAGAGTGGTATTTCCCTCCATTTTGTATTTAAATTATTATCTTCTCTTTCTACTTGAGTAAGGACAGTCAGAAGAAATCTGTTAGTGATAATATTTTCAAACTGAACTCAGATTTCACTTTTGGAAATAAGGTGTTTGCACAAATGAGCCATTCTTGTAATGGTTCACCTGAGGTCAAGTTTGGCATCTATTTTTTTGCATTTTGGCTAGCAAACAGTTTATTTTATCCATGTGCTACTTCATTATGGCACCACAGCCCTACATTTTACTTTGCACACAGAAAAAAAGCCTAAGAACAATAACAACAATAAAACCCAGTTCACTTGCAGAGACTTCTACTGTGCAATGACACTCTTCTGTTTTCAGGATAATTTATGATAATGACCTTCTAGTCTTTCTTGAAAGAGGTTCACTAAGGACTAGCAGACTTCAGTGGAATTTTTGTAATTTCCATAATGTTATATTTTTGGGATCCAAAAATTAGCTGCTAATCTGACAGAAATATTAGCAAGTCACAGCTCATATCTTCAGTCTTATTATTACTGTACCATATTATGCTATAATATTTTTTCCCACAAATTCATCACTTTTCTTCTCTCCACTGATATGTCATGAAATTCATAAGATTAAAAAAAGTCTATATTGATTCAGAAAAAGATATCTTAACCTTCTATTAAATTGAAGGTTATTTTAGTGGCTTTAATTTCTGTCTCTCCCCTCCCAGTTATTGGTCTATTATTTAAGATACTACCTGTATTACACCACTATTAAGCGTGTAGGTATAGTTCATGAACATATTTTTTTCTGTACATATACATTCCTTTGTGGGTTTCTTCTTATGCAGATGCCAGTCCTGCAGATGGAACACACCCCCCCATGCACATGCACTCTTGATTTATTTGATTAGTTTTGCTAGCCTCCAGCTATTCATATTCCAAGTACCTATTGGCTTTCTTAGACTGAGGATATTAGGAAGCAAATACATGTGTATATGATTAGACTTTTTAAAAATAGATTCCATCATAAAGAAATGTGTCGTGGTTTCAGCCCAGCCGGTAACAAAGGACCACGCGGCCGCTCGCTCACTCCTCCCGCCCCCCTCCGGTGGGATAGGGGGAAAGACAGAGGAGAGGAAAAAAAACCAAACCTGGAACCTCGAGGGTTGAGATAAAGGCAGTTTACTGGAACAACACAAAGAAATTGCAACAACAACAACGGTACTAATGAAAAAGTATACAAAAAGAGTGATGCACAGTGCAACTGCTCACCACCCGGGACCCGACGCTCTGCCACTTCCCCCACCGAAAAGAAGAGCACACCCCCCGGCCCGCTCCCCATTTATATACTGAGCATGATGGCATATGGTATGGAATAGCTCCTTGGCCAGTTCATGTCAGCTGCCCCGGCTATGCCCCCCACCTCCCAGGTTCCTGTAAAAAAAAAAATTAACTCTATCCCAGCTGAACCCAGGACATTATCCACCCCTTATTCTATACCATCTACATCATGCCCAGATCTTACATTTTCCAATCAACCACTACCACTTCCTTGTCTTATATATATAAGTATATGGACGTGCGTCCGTCCCCGTCACCCCCCCGCACACACACACACACGCAAATGGTATTCCTTTAGCGTATGGGCTATCCCTCTAATGTGTCCATTGATTTTATTTAGTCCATGACTTTGGGGCTCCATCTGTTGTAACAGTTCTTCAGGATAAGAGAGATGGTGTGAGATGGTGGGTTGTTGTATGCTGCCTCTGGAACCTGTGGCTAGTACATTTGGTGCAACTCATGCCCTTAGTCTGCAGGTCGAAGATGTTGATCTTGAGGAAATTGCTGGGTGTCAGTTCAAGTTCTGTCGCTGTTGTACTTGGCTTAGTTTCAAAGTCCATCCCGCAGTCATTTGGGTAATTCTTACAGTAATACCCTTGATATGGCATATAGACACTATAGATACAATGACATGCATTGGCAGGGTATTTAGCAGTTAGGTATCATACAGCCCAATTCACTGGCTATTCTCTCCCAAAATCAAATCTCCCTGAGGTACACATCGAACTTCCCCATCCTTCTGCATCACCCACCAGGTGTACCCAGGTCCCTGAGCAAAAACAACCCCTTGGATGGGTTTGCCTCTGTTTGAGGGAGGACTAACCCAGACTGTCTTTCCTAACATACTCCTCATGCGCACTACAGGGACTTTATCGCCTTCTACAGTATGTGGAAGTCTTGGTTGGGCGGGGCCAGCCCGATTGGCGGATCCTCTAGTATTAACTAACCAGGTGGCTTTTGTTAAATGTGTATCCCAATGTTTGAAAGTCCCACTCCCCATCGCTCTCAATGTAGTTTTCAGCAGTCCGTTGTATCGTTCGATTTTTCCGGAGGCCGGTGCGTGATAAGGAATGTGATATACCCACTCAATGCCGTGTTCTTTGGCCCAGGTGTCTACAAGGTTGTTTCGGAAGTGAGTCCCGTTGTCCGACTCGATTCTTTCTGGGGTGCCGTGTTGCCATAAAATTTTCTCTTCAAGGCCCAGGATAGTGTTCTGGGCAGTGGCATGGGACACAGGGTATGTTTCCAGCCATCCAGTGGTTGCTTCCACCATTGTAAGCACATAGCGCTTGCCTTGGCGAGTTTGTGGGAGTGTGATATAGTCAATCTGCCAGGCCTCCCACTGTTTATATTTCAGCCATCGCCCCCCATGCGACAGGGGTTTTTGCCGCTTGGCTTGCTTAATTGCGGCACATGTTTCACATTCGTGGATGACCTGTGCGATAGTGTCCATGGTCAAGTCCACCCCTCGATCTCGAGCCCATCTATATGTTGCATCTCTCCCCTGATGGCCTGAGGTATCGTGGGCCCACTGAGCCATAAATAGCTCACCCCTACGTTGCCAGTCCAGGTCCACCTGAGACATTTCAATCTTGGCGGCCTGATCTGCCTGCTGATTGTTTTGATGTTCTTCAGTGGCCCGACTCTTGGGTACATGAGCATCTACGTGATGTACTTTTACCACTAGCTTCTCTATCCGAACAGCGATATCTTGCCACAGTGCGGCAGCCCAAATGGGTTTACCTCTGCGTTGCCAGTTGCCCTTCTTCCATTGCTGTAGCCACCCCCATAGGGCATTTGCCACCATCCATCAGTCAGTATAGAGATAGAGCACTGGCCACTTTTCTCTTTCAGCAATATCTAATGCTAGCTGGATGGCTTTCACCTCTGCAAACTGACTCGATTCACCTTCTCCTTCAGCAGTTTCTGCAACTAGTCGTGTAGGACTCCATACAGCAGCCTTCCACCTCCGATGTTTTCTCACAATGCGACAGGACCCATCAGTGAACAGGGCATATTGCCTCTCATTTTCTGGCAGTTTATTATCCAGCGGGGCCTCTTCAGCCCGTGTCACCCCCTCCTCTGGCAACATTCCAAAGTCTTTGTCTTCTGGCCAGTCCGTGATCACTTCTAAAATTCCTGGGCAACTGGGGTTTCCTATGCGAGCCCGTTGTGTGATCAGTGCAATCCACTTACTCCACGTGGCATCAGTCGCGTGATGTGTAGAGGAAACTTTCCCTTTGAACATCCAGCCCAGCACTGGCAGTCGGGGTGCTAAGAAGAGCTGTGTTTCGGTACCAACCACTTCTGAAGCAGCTCAAACTCCTTCATATGCTGCCAATATCTCTTTTTCAGTTGGAGTATAGCGAGCCTCGGATCCTCGATATCCCCGACTCCAAAACCCCAGGGGTCGGCCTCGGGTCTCTCCAGGTGCTTTCTGCCAAAGGCTCCAGGTAGGGCCATTCTCCCCACCTGCAGTATAGAGCACATTGTTAACATCTGGTCCTGTCCGGACTGGCCCAAGAGCTACTGCATGAACAATCTCCCGCTTAATTTGTTCAAAGGCTTGTTGTTGCTCAGGCCCCCATTTAAAATCATTCTTCTTCCGGGTAACTTGGTAGAGAGGACTTACAATTTGACTGTAATTTGGAATATGCATTCTCCAAAAGCCCACAACACCTAAGAAAGCCTGTGTTTCCTTTTTATTAGTCGGTGAGGACATAGCTGCTATTTTGTTGATCACGTCCGCAGGGATCTGACGACGCCCGTCTTGCCATTTTACTCCTAAGAACTGGATCTCCTGCGCAGGTCCCTTGACCTTACTTTCTTTTATGGCAAAGCCAGCCTTCAAAAGGATTTGGATTATTTTCTTCCCTTTCTCAAAAACTTCTTCTGCCGTGCTGCCCCATATGATGATGTCATCAATATATTGCAGGTGCTCTGGAGCTTCACCTTTTTCTAGTGCAGTCTGGATCAGTCCATGGCAAATAGTGGGGCTGTGTTTCCACCCCTGGGGCAGTCGATTCCAGGTGTACTGGACACCCCTCCAATTGAAAGCAAACTGTGGCCTGCACTCCGCTGCCAAAGGAACGGAGAAAAATGCATTAGCAATGTCATTTGTGGCATACCACTTGGCCGCCTTTGATTCCAGTTCATATTGAAGTTCTAACATATCTGGCACAGCAGCGCTCAGTGGTGGCGTGACTTCATTCAGCCCACGATAATCTACTGTTAGTCTCCATTCCCCATTAGATTTCCGCACAGGCCATATGGGACTATTAAAGGGTGAGTGAGTCTTGCTGATCACTCCTTGGCTCTCCAATTGGCAAATCAGCTTATGGATGGGGATCAGGGAGTCTCGGTTGGTGCGATATTGCCACCGGTGCACCGTCGTGGTAGCAATTGGCACCTGTTGTTCTTCAACCTTCAGCAACCCCACAACCGAAGGGTCTTGGGAGAGACCAGGCAGGGTAGACAGCTGTTCAATCTCCTCCGTCTCCAATGCAGCTATACCAAAGGCCCAACGGTACCCTTCTGGGTCCTTGAAATACCCCCTTCTGAGATAATCTATACCAAGGATGCATGGGGCCTCTGGGCCAGTTGCAATGGGGTGTTTATGCCACTCATTCCCGGTTAGACTCATTTCGGCTTCCAATACGGTTAGCTCTTGGGATCCCCCTGTCACACCAGAGATACAGATGGGTTCTGCCCCTTTATAACTTGACGGCATTAGGGTACATTGTGCACCAGTGTCTACTAGAGCCTTATATTCCTGTGGGTCTGACGTGCCAGGCCATCGAATCCACACTGTCCAGTAGACTCGGTTGTCCCTCTCCTCCACCTGGCTGGAGGCAGGGCCCCTCTAATCCTGGTTAGAGTATCCATTACTCACTTTTTGCACACATGAATCAGAAGTCCCTTCAAGAGGATCAGAAATGAGATCAGCCCATCTACTGCATCTGGGGGACTGCTCACGGGAAACTGGAGCAGCAGTTTTCCAAGAAGAATCCTCTTTTCTGGTTGCTTTTTCTCGCAACTCCCGTACCCATGAATCCAAGACTGAGGTAGGTTTTCCATCCCACTTCCTCATGTCCTCTCCATGGTCACGCAGGTAAAACCACAGGTTAGCCCGTCGTGTGTACTTTCTCTCTCCTCTCTCTTGGGCAGAGGAACGCTTACTCCCAATAACTGCAATGCGGGCCTTTACAGGTGAGGAGGAGGACATATCTACTTTGAATTGCTGGAACTCTCGGGACAATTCCTCTACAGCTGAGACACAGGCCCGTAGGGAGGAAGAGAGACTTCCTTCATATTGCCGGAGTTGGACAGCCAATTCATCCACCGTTTGTCCATAGCCTTCTTTCCAGGACATTACTGCCAATGAGTTGGCATAGGTTGGTGGTGCACTTCGTAGAAACTTCCGCCACATCGGTTGTGTGCATTGGACTTCATCTGGATCTGTGGGTGACTGCGCATTTTCTGGATCATTATAAATCACCTCCAGCACAGCTAATTCCCTCAGGTACTGGATACCTCTCTCCATGGTGGTCCACTTGCCTTGGTGACATGTAACTTCATCCTTGAAGGGGATCCTTTACATCCTTTACACCTAACAGAAGTCACCTCCAGAGGCTGAGGACTTGTGTTTTTCTCCCAATCGCCTTGTCGATGCCCCCTTCCCTAGACAGAGATCCCAACTGCTTGGCTTCCTTACCCTCTAATTCCACACTACTGGCCCCATCATCCCAGCATTGGAGCAGCCAGGTAACAATGTGCTCAGCTGGGTGGCGGCTAAAATCTTTTCGCATGTCACGCAACTCACTCAGGGATAGAGATCGGGTGATTATTTCAGGTTCTGCCTCTTCCTCCTGTTCTCGCGATGACCCTGGTTCATCTTCATCTCTCACTGAGCGAACTGATTTCTTTGTGTGTTTCTTTTTCTGTACAGGGGCGACTGATACTGGCACAGGTTGGTTCTCTGGTTTAGTGGCAGTATCTGTCACCGGGGTAGGGTTAGCCACGGTGCATGTTGTCGGGGTTGGGGTAGCCACGGTGCATGTTGTCTTGTTTGCCATCTTTTCCCCCTTTTCCCCCTGGGGGTGCTGCATAGTATCAAGCAGGGTTTGGTAGATACCGGCCAGGGCCCAGCACAGTGTAGTGAGTTGTGTGTCTCTGGGATAGCCACAGCATTTTCCTTTCAAAAATTCTATCACTTCATGAGGGTTCTGCAGTTGTTCGGGAGTGAACTTCCAAGTCACTGGAGGTGAGAAGTTCTCTAGATACCTGCCCACATCCTCCCACATGCCGTGCCACCCATAAATATCCAGCTTTGGGACAGATCTCTGGGTGGTACTCTTAAAGAGCCTCTTTGTAGCCCTAGACAAGACCTGAAACATATTCAGGAGGCATAGCACTAACAGCACACAGGCTTGCGCATCCCAAGGATATTCAAAATTCTCGAAAACTGTTGTAATTAGTTGGAAAGAGAAAAAGGAGACGAACGGACGGGAGGAAGTATCTCGCCCTAACTTCCCCATGGGTTGGGTATAATTACCAATAAAATCCGACAGAAGGTGCCCAAAGTCTGGAAATGATATCACTGCCTCATACAGATAACAGCTTAACCTCATGACCAGTGTTGTAATCATTTCACAAGTCGACATTGCCCAGTACAGCAAAATGATAATCCCAATCACTATCCCAGAGATGAGATACGCAACTACAGGCAATACATACAGCATATAAGAACTTACAAAACGCCACCATGTAAACAGCTGAATCAACATTGTGACTAACATCTATTTATCTAGTATAAGAAATGCGTATGACAAATTTGTTTCAACACACTCTGGCCAGATCTGTCGTTATCTCAACCCTTCGTGCCCCACGTTGGGCGCCAAAAAGGACTGTCGTGGTTTCAGCCCAGCCGGTAACAAAGGACCACGCAGCCGCTCGCTCACTCCTCCCGCCCCCCTCCGGTGGGATGGGGGGGAGATGGAGGAGAGGAAAAAAAAACAAACCTGGAACCTCGAGGGTTGAGATAAAGGCAGTTTACTGGAACAACACAAAGAAATTGCAACAACAACAACGGTACTAATGAAAAATTATACAAAAAGAGTGATGCACAGTGCAACTGCTCACCACCCGGGACCCGATGCTCTGCCACTTCCCCCACCGAAAAGAAGAGCACACCCCCCGGCCCGCTCCCCCTTTATATACTGAGCATGATGTCACACGGTATGGAATAGCTCCTTGGCCAGTTCACGTCAGCTGCCCCGGCTATGCCCCCCACCTCCCAGGTTCCTGTAAAAAAAAAAATTAACTCTATCCCAGCTGAACCCAGGACAAAATGTAAAAGGCAATTTTTATTTTCTGTGAAGGAGAGCCTGATTCTGTTCAAAGTTTTTGGAATGGAAACTCTTTCCAATAAAAATAGAAGCCAGACTGAATAAATCATTGGGACTTCATCTTTCTGCTTAGCACTTGATGTATTCCTCCTGTATTTGTATGATAAAGACCATTTATTGAGCATCAGTACCCAGATTATACCAGTTTTGATGTTGGATCCTAAGACTGTCATCTAGTAAGGAATAAACAAAAAGTATCTGTGAGCAGCTGACCAGTAAATTGGACTTCAACACATATTCAGTACCATCCAGCAAAGCATTGGGATATTGCTGGCTAGACTTATGAAAAAGGATTTTCACAGAGTGCCAATCATCCAAAAGGATGGTTGAAAATAACTGTTGGATTGGCATATTAATGATCACAGGAGACCAATGTAAATGTCATGAACTATTGGGAAAGAATAAACTGAGCACTAATACTAGTCCTCGTCTGTTCCCAGTGTGCACAGATAAAAATTTTATCACAACAAACAGCATGGTAGTTTGCATGAATTATTAAATCATATGCATACAAGAGGGTTCATAATTAAACAAAAAGACTTACTGAGGATTATCGTAACTGACAATGTCTAGAGCCTGCAAAGTCCAGCTATAAGTCAAGAGACTAACGTGTATGATTGCTTTTAATTTGTATGACAATTTGTGAGTTATTAATTTATAACAATTTTAGATGTTGCCACAGGGGAGTAGAATGTACAATTAGTCTTTCCATATGCATATGTCAAACATGAATAATAAATATTGAACATATAGCATTATTTATATGCAATCACTTTTATCTGTCATAATAGGAATAACTTCATTACAATAAGCTATTTAATGCAGAAATTTAGTTTAAATTGACTATGCTGTCCTTATGCATGAGCCCTTCTAATATGCCTTCTGTTTTACATTTTTAGCAACAGAATCACATGCTTGCAACTCCCAAGGGCTTATTTTGTATTTCAGTGATGAACAATTCAGCCTTAAGGTACTTAATTCAGATTATAAGGCCTGTGACATTTAGAATAATACTGGAGGTTCCTATTCAGCCAATTATGTACACAAAGTCTTGCAGTGTGCTAATGTGTGGAGAAGGTCAGCAGCTCTCCTTTCTTACTGCCCTCCACCAACAAGGAAAATAAAGAATGTAGTCTATAGAAACAAGTAAAAGTTTTCAACTACTTACTACATTCTTTCGTAATCTGAGATATAGGGAGGTGTCATACAGCTATATATTAACTCTGTTCTTCACATCTTATTTTTCTTACTATAACTGAATAAGTTGCATCATTCTTCCCCTGCATATTGGTTTTGGGCAATGCTGAAGCTGCTAAGTAGCTGACTGTCATTATGGTGACTGAAGAAAAAGGAGTAAATGCATGGTGTCTGGGATACAATCACTAAAGAGCCTAGCTCTGAGATCCCCAGCATGAAACTCCCAAAGGGGAAAGTTTTGCATCTCTTTCTGAAATGCCTAAACTCCAGTACTTATACTGTGAAATACAGTTTCAGGATACTAATTGACACCGACGTAGGGTAGACTCAGCCTTATCAGGACTGGGGAATTTCTGCAGCATGTGGCATAACCGTGCATGTGGAGAACTTGTATCTTTTTAGTTTGAAGTAGCTATGTAGGTAAGCACACAGGAAGCTTCCAGAATTCAGTTTTGCATTTGTATCTATCTCTATACAGAAAATTTTATTGTGTTTTTTTTTTTTTTCTTTGAAAACTACTGACTACTGCATTTTGTAGATTTTCTGCATTACTTTGGTTTGAGAATGTCTTCAACAGTTATTCTTTTAATATATCACACAAAATTAATTAGTCACATTTATATGTTCTTTACAGTGTTGGTATATGTCCTGGGTTCAGCTGGGATAGAGTTAATTTTTACAGGAACCCGGGAGGTGGGGGGACATAGCCAGGGCAGCTGACCTGAACTAGCCAAGGAGCTATTCCATACCATGTGACATCATGCTCAGTATATAAAGGGGGAGTGGGCTGGGCGGAGCTCTCTCGACTTTCGGTGGGGGAAGTGGCGGGGCGTCGGATTTCAGGTGGTGAGCAGTTGCACTGTGCATCACTCCTTTTGTATATTCTTTCATTAGTACCATTGTTGTTGTTTTAACTTCTTTTTTTTGTGTGTGTTGTCCCAGTAAACTGCCCTTGTCTCAACCCTCGAGGTTCTGGTTTGTTGTTTTTTTTTTCCCTTTTCTCTCCTCCATTTCCCCCCCATCCCACCGGAGGGGGGCGGGAGGAGTGAGCGAGCGGCTGCGTGGTCCTTTGTTACTGGCTGGGCTGAAACCACAACTGTCCTTTTTGGCACCCAACATAGGGCACGAAGGGTTGAGATAACGACAGATCTGGCCAGAGTGTGTTGAAACAAATTTGTCATACGCATTTCTTATATTAGATTAATAGATGTTAGTCACAATGTTGGTTCATTTGTTTACATGGTGGCATTTTGTAAGTTCTTATATGCTGTATGTATTGCCTGTAGTTACATTTCTCACCTCTGGGAGAGTGATTGGGAGTATCATTTTGCTGTACTGCGCAATGTTGACTTGTGAAATGATTACAACACTGGTCTTGAGGTTAAGCTGGTATCTGTATGAGGCAGTGATATCATTTCCAGACTTCGGGCACCTTCTATCAGATTTTACTGGTAATTACACCCAATCCATGGGGAAGTCAGGGCGAGATACTTCCTCCCGTCCGTTCGTCTCCTTTCTCTCCTTCCAACTAATTACAACAGCTTTTGAGAATTTTGAATATCCTTGGGATGCACAAACCAGCGTGCTGTTAGTGCTATGCCTCCTGAATATGTTTCAGGTCTTGTTTAGGGCTGCAAAAAGGCTCTTTAAGAGTACCACCCAGAGATCTGCCCCAAGGTTGGATATTCATGGGTGGCACGGCATGTGGGAGGATATGGGCAGGTATGTAGAGAACTTCTCACCTCCAGTGGCTTGGAAGTTCACTCCCGAACAACTACAGAACCCTCATGAAATGGCAGAATATTTGAAAGGAAAATGCTGTGGCTGTTCCAGAGACGCACAACTCACTGCACTGTGCTGGGCCCTGGCCAGTATCTACCAAACCCTGCTTGATACTAGGCAGCACCCCCAGGGGGAAAAGATGGAAAACAGGGCAACAGGCACCGTGGCTACCCAAACCCCGACAACAGGCACCATCGCTACCCCAACCCCGGTGACAGATACTGCAGCTAAACCAGAGAACCAACCTGTGCCAGTATCAGTTGCCCCTGTACAGAAAAAGAAACACACAAAGTAATCAGTTCGCTTAGTGAGAGATGAAAATGAACCAGGGTCATCACGAGAACAGGAGGAAGAGGCAGAACCTGAAATAATCACCCAATCTCTATCCCTGAGTGAGTTGCGTGACATGCGAAAAGATTTTAGCCGCCACCCAGCTGAGCACATTGTTACCTGGCTGCTCCAATGCTGGGATGATGGGGCCAGTAGTTTGGAATTGGAGGCTAAGGAAGCCAAGCAGTTGGGATCTCTGTCTAGAGAAGGGGGCATCGACAAGGCGACTGGGAGAAAAACACAAGTCCTCAGCCTCTGGAGGTGACTTCTGTTAGGTGTAAAGGATGTAAAGGATCCCCTTCAAGGATGAAGTTACATGTCACAAAGGCAAGTGGACCACCATGGAGAGAGGTATCCAGTACCTGAGGGAATTAGCTGTGCTGGAGGTGATTTATAATGATCCAGAAAATGCGCAGTCACCCACAGATCCAGATGAAGTCCAATGCACACAACCGATGTGGCGGAAGTTTCTATGAAGTGCACCACCAACCTGTGCCGACTCATTGGCAGTAATGTCCTGGAAAGAAGGCTATGGACAAACGGTGGATGAATTGGCTGTCCAACTCTGGCAATATGAAGGAAGTCTTTCTTCCTCCCTACGGGCCTGTGTCTCGGCTGTAGAGGAATTGTCCTGAGAGTTCCAGCAATTCAAAGTGGATATGTCCTCCTCCCCACCTGTACAGGCCCGCATCGCAGCTATTGGGAGTAAGCGTTC
Source organism: Haliaeetus albicilla (assembly GCF_947461875.1). NCBI lineage: Eukaryota > Metazoa > Chordata > Aves > Accipitriformes > Accipitridae > Haliaeetus > Haliaeetus albicilla. The sequence goes on from NC_091485.1 coordinate 17,064,243, forward strand.
CTCTGCCCGAGAGAGGAGAGACAAAGTACACATGATGGGCTAACCTGTGGTTTTACCTGCATGACCATGGAGAGGACATGAGGAAGTGGGATGGAAAAACTACCTCAGTCCTGGATGCATGGGTACAGGAGTTGTGAGAAAAAGCAACCAGAAAAGAGGATTCTTCTTGGAAAACTGCTGCTCCAGTTTCCCGTGAGCAGTCCCCCAGATGCAGTAGATGGGCTGATCTCATTTCTGATCCTCTTGAAGGGACTTCTGATTCATGTGTGCAAAAAGTGAGTAATGGATACTCTAACCAGGATTAGAGGGGCCCTGCCTCCAGCCAGGTGGAGGAGAGGGACAACCGAGTCTACTGGACAGTGTGGATTCGATGGCCTGGCACGTCAGACCCACAGGAATATAAGGCTCTAGTAGACACTGGTGCACAATGTACCCTAATGCCGTCAAGTTATAAAGGGGCAGAACCCATCTGTATCTCTGGTGTGACAGGGGGATCCCAAGAGCTAACCGTATTGGAAGCCGAAATGAGTCTAACCGGGAATGAGTGGCATAAACACCCCATTGCAACTGGCCCAGAGGCCCCATGCATCCTTGGTATAGATTATCTCAGAAGGGGGTATTTCAAGGACCCAGAAGGGTACCGTTGGGCCTTTGGTATAGCTGCATTGGAGACGGAGGAGATTGAACAGCTGTCTACCCTGCCTGGTCTCTCCCAAGACCCTTCGGTTGTGGGGTTGCTGAAGGTTGAAGAACAACAGGTGCCAATTGCTACCACGACAGTGCACCGGTGGCAATATCACACCAACCGAGACTCCCCGATCCCCATCCATAAGCTGATTTGCCAATTGGAGAGCCAAGGAGTGATCAAGCAAGACTCACTCACCCTTTAATAGTCCCATATGGCCCGTGCGGAAATCTAATGGGGATTGGAGACTAACAGTAGATTATCATGGGCTGAATGAGGTCATACCACCGCTGAGTGCTGCTGTGCCAGATATGTTAGAACTTCAGTATGAACTGGAATCAAAGGCGGCCAAGTGGTATGCCACAAATGACATTGCTAATGCATTTTTCTCCGTTCCTTTGGCAGCGGAGTGCAGGCCACAGTTTGCTTTCACTTGGAGGGGTGTCCAGTACACTTGGAATCGACTGCCCCAGGGGTGGAAACACAGCCCCACCATTTGCCATGGACTGATCTAGGCTGCACTGGAAAAAGGTGAAGCTCCGGAACACCTGCAGTACATTGATGACATCATCATATGGGGCAGCACGGCAGAAGAAGTTTTTGAGACAGGGGAGAAAGTTATCCAAATCCTTTTGAAGGCTGGTTTTGCCATAAAAGAAAGTAAGGTCAAGGGACCTGCACAGGAGATCCAGTTCTTAGGAGTAAAATGGCAAGACGGGCGTCGTCAGATCCCTGCGGACATGATCAACAAAATAGCAGCTATGTCTCTACCAACTAATAAAAAGGAAACGCAGGCTTTCTTAGGTGTTGTGGGCTTTTGGAGAATGCATATTCCAAATTACAGTCAAATTGTAAGTCCTCTCTACCAAGTTACCCGAAGAAGAGCGATTTTAAATGGGGGCCTGAGCAACAACAAGCCTTTGAACAAATTAAGCGGGAGATTGTTCATGCAGTAGCCCTTGGGCCAGTCCAGGCAGGACAAGATGTTAAAAATGTGCTCTACACTGCAGCTGGGGAGAATGGCCCTACCTGGAGCCTTTGGCAGAAAGCACCTGGAGAGACCCGAGGCCGACCCCTGGGGTTTTGGAGTCGAGGATATCGAGGATCCGAGGCTCGCTATACTCCAACTGAAAAAGAGATATTGGCAGCATATGAAGGAGTTCAAGCTGCCTCAGAAGTGGTTGGTACCGAAACACAGCTCCTCTTAGCACCCCGACTGCCAGTGCTGGGCTGGATGTTCAAAGCGAGGGTCTCCTCTACACATCGTGCAACTGATGCCACATGGAGTAAGTGGATTGCGCTGACCACACAACGAGCTCGCATAGGAAACCCCAGTCGCCCAGGAATTTTAGAAGTGATCACGGACTGGCCAGAAGACAAAGACTTTGGAATGTTGCCAGAGGAGGAGGTGACACAGGCTGAAGAGGCCCCGCTGGATAATAAACTGCCAGAAAATGAGAGGCAATATGCCCTGTTCACTGATGGGTCCTGTCGCATTGTGAGAAAACATCGGAGGTGGAAGGCTGCTGTATGGAGTCCTACATGACAAGTCGCAGAGACTGCTGAAGGAGAAGGTGAATCGAGTCAGTTTGCAGAGGTGAAAGCCATCCAGCTAGCGTTAGACATTGCTGAAAGAGAAAAGTGGCCAGTGCTCTATCTCTATACTGACTGATGGATGGTGGCAAATGCCCTATGGAGGTGGCTACAGCAATGGAAGAAGAGCAACTGGTAGTGCAGAGGTAAACCCATTTGGGCTGCCGCACTGTGGCAAGATATTGCTGTTCGGATAGAGAAGCTAGTGGTAAAAGTACATCACGTAGATGCTCATGTACCCAAGAGTCGGGCCACTGAAGAACATCAAAACAACCAGCAGGTAGCTCAGGCATCCAAGATTGAAGTGGCTCAGGTGGACCTGGACTGGCAACATAGGGGTGAGCTGTTTATGACTCAGTGGGCCCATGACACCTCAGGCCATCAGGGAAGAGATGCAACATATAGATGGGCTCGTGATCGAGGGGTGGACTTGACCATGGACACTATCGCACAGGTTCTCCATGAATGTGAAACGTGCTGCAATTAAGCAAGCCAAGCGGCTAAAACCCCTGTCGCATGGAGGGCGATGGCTGAAATATAAACAGTGGGAGGCCTGGCAGATTGACTATATCACACTCCCACGAATCCACCAAGGCAAGTGTCATGTGCTTACAATGGTGGAAGCAACCACCGGATGGCTGGAAACATACCCTGTGTCCCACGCCACTGCCCAGAACACTATCCTGGGCCTCGAAGAGAAAGTTTTATGGCAACACGGCACCCCAGAAAGAATCGAGTCGGACAACGGGACTCACTTCCGAAACAACCTCGTAGACACCTGGGCCAAAGAACACGGCATTGAGTGGGTATATCACATTCCTTATCACGCACCGGCCTCCGGAAAAATCGAACAATACAATGGACTGCTGAAAACTACACTGAGAGCAATGGCAGGGGGGAACTTTCAAACATTGGGATTCACATTTAACAAAAGCCACCTGGTTAGTTAATAGTAGAGGATCTGCCAGTTAGGCTGGCCCCACCCAGCCAAGACTTCCACACACTGTACAAGGAGATAAAGTCCCTGTAAGTGCGTGTGAGGAGTATGCTAGGAAAGACAGTCTGGGTTAGTCCTCCCTCAAGCAGAGACAAACCCATCCAAGGGATTGTTTTTGCTCAAAGACCTGGGTACAGCTGGTGGGTGATGCAGAAGGATGGGGAAGTTCGATGTGTACCTCAGGGAGATTTGATTTTGGGAGAGAATAGCCAGTGAATTAGACTGTATGATATTTAACTGCTAAATAACCTGCCAATGTATGTCATTCTATCTGTAGTGTCTATATGCCATATCAAGGGTATTGCTGTAAGAATTACCCAAATGACTGCAGGATGGACTTTGAAACTGAGCCAAGTACAACAGCGATAGAACTTGAACTGGCGCCCAGCAATTTCCTCAAGATCAACATCTTCGACCTGCAGATCAAGGGCGTGGGTTGCACCAAATGTACTAGCCGCAAGTTCCAGAGGCAGCATACAACAACCCAACATCTCACACCATCTTTCCTATCCTGAAGAACTGTTACAACAGATGAAGCCCCAAAGTCATGGACTAAATAAAATTGATGGACACATTTGAGGGATAGCCCATCAACTAAGGGAATACTATTTGTGTGTGGGGGGGGGGGGAGGGTGTCCATATACTTATATATAAGACAAGGAAAGTGGTAGTGGTTGATTGGAAAATGTAAGATCTAGGCATGATGTAGATGGTACAGAATAAAGGGTGGATAATGTCCTGGGTTCAGCTGGGATAGAGCTAATTTTTACAGGAACCCGGGAGGTGGGGGGACATAGCCAGGGCAGCTGACCTGAACTAGCCAAGGAGCTATTCCATACCATATGCCATCATGCTCAGTATATAAATGGGGAGCAGGCTGGGAGGAGCTCTCTCGACTTTCGGTGGGGGAAGTGGCGGGGCGTCGGGTTTCAGGTGGTGAGCAGTTGCACTGTGCATCACTCCTTTTGTATATTCTTTCATTAGTACCGTTGTTGTTGTTTTAACTTCTTTTTTGTGTGTGTGTTGTCCCAGTAAACTGCCCTTGTCTCAACCCTCAAGGTTCCGGTTTGTTTTTTGGGGTTTTTTTTCCCTTTTCTCTCCTCCATCTCCCCCCTATCCCACCGGAGGGGGGCGGGAGGAGTGAGCGAGCGGCTGCGTGGTCCTTTGTTACCGGCTGGGCTGAAACCACGACAGTATACAAACCTAAATTTCATTTTTAAAGCCATTTTTTTAACTTTGCAAAGTGTTTTCCTATCCCAGTTGTACAAGTCTTTAGGCCAGTATAGTATTAGAAGGTTTAATGTCACTTACAAGGTCCTAAAGAATTCAGAATCAAGCTTAACAGGACAAAAAAAGCTTTCCAATAAATGACTAGGTACCTATCTGATACTGAATAGCATTTAAATAGGAAATCATACTGAAATTAATCTAACTCCACCTAAACTGAGATTACCCCTATAAATATACAGAAATTAATAAAAATTAAAATTCTTTGAGTTTCTTTGAACTTTTTTTGTACTAATTATAGACAAGTGGTGGCCATGATAAACTAAGGAAATTTTACCTCTAGCTCTGCTGCTTACAGATGCTATGAAGAAATTTCATTTCATCTGTCTCTACACTGATTTCTCTTTTTCTCCTGCTCTGTTATATCTGTTTAGCTCAGATTTAACTCTGAACTGTCTTTTGTTATTAGATTATGAGGAGCTTAGCATAAAGAAGCCTAAGCTTTTTGGACATCTTAAGTGCAATCGGAATTAAATAACAGTACATTTCTGCCTCATGTTCACAACCCCAAAACACAGAAGTGATGCTTTAGTAAAAAGATAATATGAATTGTTTTAAATATTTTTTCTATTTGACAAAAAGCCTTACTTGTGCAATGAGCAAAGCTGATTACCTTTCATTTTTCAGTATTGTATTGAAATATGAGCTGTTGTGTTTTTTTTAATTTTTATTTTCTTATGTGTATTTACACCACAAAACATACCATTAGAGGCTATACCTGATGTCAAGAACTGTTCTTCATTTTAGTAATAACCTATTTCAGTACAGTCGCTACTAAACTATAATACTATTTCCTTCTGAGGAATAAAATTGCAGAACTCAACATCTATTCATATGTTCCTTTCACAACAGAGGTACTTCAGTCGCATGTATTTTGCAATGTTAAGGGGTTAATTGTGCTAATGCAATCAAATCAAGTATAATTGAATAACTGAAGGAGAAATCTTTATCTGCCTGAGTTTATAGGATTTTATAAAGCAAACAGTTTATGCTCTTGAATAAAATATGTCTCACACAGGCAAGAAAAAATCTATATGGAAGTCAAAAGGTAAATATTAGTCATGTAAGGAAAAAAAAGATGCTTAGTCATACAGGCAGACAATTTAAAACAATGTTATGGGCTTTCTTATGTATTTTGATACATTTTCCCATAATTTTAATTTTATAATAAAATCAGCTTTGTTTTCATTATATATATGCTTATTTGGAGCCTGACTCTTAACATGACTCATCAAAAAGCTTTTTGATTAGTATCCTTGAACTTGTTTAAGTAGCACCCACTAGCATCCAAAATGGTATCATACCTACTAAAATGAAAATGAACACCCTGTAACTGCCAAGATTACTTCATACAGTTGTTTAAATATAACAAGATCTTAAAAAAAACAGCTCTTCAGAGAAATCTTGCACAATAGGTGCTCACTTCTTTCTTAATAACTTTACTTTGCAAGTATTTCTGTGGTAGTTTCCATGCTTTACCATATCAATTGCCCTAAAACAAATAAAGGCAGTTGTATTCTCTATCATTGTATACCTATAGTTACCCCTAGTCTTTCATGACATTATGACATGAGTACAAACTATGACTCACATATATTCATTTTTTATTCATTTTTCAATCTTTTTGTTTTGATAATACAAGGTGAATGGCATGACCTTAAACAGGTAGGGGACTTACTTACACTTCAGTACCACAGCATGTGTTGTTAACACTGGAGGGTACATACCTGAGACACTTCAGGGAGTCCTGCAACTCGGGTGTTGAGTGTCTTTTCTTTCAATGTGTGAAACAGACTACTTCGATGTGAAACACTTAAACAATCTAATGATGACTGCAATTTGGATTATGTCAATTTAGACATCCTAAATTGACTCATCTCACCTAAGTTAAGTAGCTAGAGAACAGATATTTGGGATTTTTAGCTGCAGTGTCTCTCCCAGGCTGTATGGCTTCATGTTACACTTCAGACATCTAGGTCTTCACCTCAAGTGATGGATCCCCCTTTTAGACTTACCCGGATACTCAACTGCATCAGATTTGCAGGACATTTCCATGGCATTCTCGCAGTCTCCTCTGCATTTTCCTTCCTGCTCAGTGCTAGGCTTAACAACTTTTGGTACATTTTTTTGCAGGTACTCTCCCTACTTCCAACAACTCTGATAAAAGGCAAGTCTAAGAAAATAGTAAAATTTCTAAGAAGAGGCATACCAATCTCACAGCTAAAACAGCTCACCATCCCCTGCGTGCCAGATCAAGGCCATAATATATCATAGAATATAGTGGCTATCTGTTCTGTTACTGAGTCTGGAATGGCAATGCTGGTCAGAGGAGAATTTTTGCTTGCTGTTGCCCATCACTATCAGCAGAGCAGTGTCTCACAGATGACATTCACTAAGCTTTGATGGTGTTGGTGGTATAAGAAACAGTCATGAAGCTGAATTCAGAGTGTTACAAGCAAAATGTAATACGGGGGAAGTGGCTGAAGGATGAGAAGCCACAGGCAGCTCCCTACTCTTACTGCTTCCTGCTTTAAAAGCACTCTCCGAGAAAAGGATGGACCACAAGTGCCCCACCTAAAAACCTTCCTCAAGAAATTCAGTATCAAGAGTATTCTTTACAAGATAGCAGTGAATGCATGCCCTAGTTTTATTCCAATACTTTATTAATTAAAGTAACCACAAATGATGATTATTTTAAGGAAAGTAAGAATAAAAAGTGACCTTTCCTTCTTACAGAAGAAAGGTGCCTTGTATTACCTTATGGAGGAAAGCCAGCCATAGGGCTGGTCACTAACTAGGCACTTATCAGCATGAACTTTAGCATTCATATCTGCGCTATGTCTTGAAAGAAAATTGTTCATCAATACTAACAAGTTTCTGTGCTGGGGCAGAACTTTTTCAGATGGGAGTTCATAGTTGTTCCTAGTTTGGAGATAAGACCTTTTTTTTCTTGGTTTTTTTCTCACAGTTTGCCTATGCTATGAGCAGTTGGAGTGCCACAGGTCTCAATCTGCGTAACAGGAAAACATGGACAGGGATTCCCCATTAGCAAGTGTGCCTGTTGTACTTCATTATACAAAATGTACAAAGTCTTAATTGCTCATCCTGACCAAAAGATCATCCACATTTAGTAGTGAAAAGGGAGGGAAGAAGATGGTCCTCTTTCCAGTTTAGGAACCTTATTCACACTTCTATGGTGGACACTGAGTTCTGAGGAAAATCCTATGCCACTGCAAAACTCTACCCATAGCTTTCAATAATCCTTGTCCTCCAAACAGGTCTCTTTTTTCTGATGAATCCTAACAGTGTAGGATATATTGCAGACCAATTAATTCCCTCCTGACCTTTACTTCCAAGGCAGAGCATTGAGAATTGGATAGAAGGCTGATTGCGCACATCTCCATGATGGGAAGGTGAAAAGGGACAATACAGGAGCAAGAAAAGAAAAAAAAAACAACCAAACCCCAAACCCAACAAGAATGACAACAGCAAAGGCAACCATATCCAGAGATCCATACCTGCTACCTGTCTGTGAGAGGTGAGGCCAGATGGCTGATAGTATAGGCTTCTAACAGATTTTCAGCTCACGCAAAGAGCTGTGAGACTTGAGCTAACTAAGCAGCTTAGTTAAAGCTGGGCTGAAGCAGCATGTTTCTCACACAATCATTATGTGTATAGTGAATAGTATGTCTATATAAAGGCAAAGAGAAGGACAACATCCCAGGGAGAGGTAGGGCAGTTTCCTAAGGCATCTGCAGGAACAGGAAGACCAAGCACTTTGTGTGAACTGCTACTATCTCCTTGTCAGGCCTTAATGCAAGGTGGCAAAAAGACAGATTTTTAGGCCCAGATGTCTTGGGAAGTACATGAAATGGTGGAAAACCACTGACTGTTACAAGACTTCAAGAAGTGATGGAGAGCTATGCTGGGCAAGAGCTGTCAGAGGAGTTGTGGATGGAGCAGTCGAAATGAAGAGAGAAGTAAGATCCACAGACTCTGCATTGGCTGATGTTCTGATGAATCACAGAGCGGTGACTAGGTGCATAGGATCAAATCCCTCCTGATGCAGAAAACAACCACCATACAAAAGGGAGAGATCATAAAATTGTTGATGTGGGCATGCCCATGAGGTTTTTCAAAATGTTGATGATGAGAGAACAGACTCACACTACAAAATGAGTTCCTTGTTGACATCCTGGCTCTTCCTTACTTCCTTGCTCTCTCTTTGCACTCAAAGCCAAAAGAGTAGGTTTGGAAGAGTCACTACAGCGGCTGAGGAGAAGCTGTCTTTCCCACCAATCCATTACAAGACACCCATAGGCAGCTTTCTTAGGTAAAATGAAATCAGGATTCCCTTTTTCAAGCATCCACAGTTCAATTCTGCATCCTATACACTTTTAAAATGTAATATAATCTCTTTTTTTCTGATGAAAGAAACATGACCAGCCCTCTGTTTCCTGTCTCTTGATTTCCCTTAATTCAAAAGGCAGGATTTCAACGTCATAAAAGGGATTCACCCTTTTACACAGTTTGGAAAACCTCCTCTGTGCACTGCCTGTAGGCTAAGCTCAACTCAAATTAATGGGTTTCTCTGTGGTGTGGATAATTGCCATAAAGTGAAAAAGGTAGAAGGTGGAAGAAGGAGAGAATTAGACGCTTAGCTTGTAGTGGTGAAATCCTAATTATTTGTGTGGGAGATAAATTACATAGCTCAGAATAAATTTTTGCTAGAAAACTGCATAGCTGCCAGGATGTCAATCTCATGTGAATTTTGGAGATGAGGCCACTACAGCATGGGATGCAGTTTTCCCATCCTTCACAGGCAGCTGCTTTAGGAAACCATTGCAGTTAACTGTAGGTAAAATAACCAAAAGCTGATATGACTTAATGGGAAATACAGCAGAATTAGACAGTCTCAGATAGGATTGTAAGATGACTATCAATGAATATCATGCTCTTCATTTGTGGGTTGACTATTTACTATTATGGGAGACAAAAATTTTCAAACTTCAACACCTTCAAAATAAAGTAAATGTTTTCCTTTTTTCTTAGTTACTTCTTTCTTGCATCTGCTTAATGGACAGTTTAAGTGTGACAGCTTAATCTCTAACAGAGCAAGTCAGGTTTCAATGAAATTCAAGCTTGAAGCCATTAAAAAATACCCTTATTTGACTTGCTACACTAAGTGTACATGTATATATATACATACAATTTTGCATTTATAGAAGCAACTACAGCCATTCAAATAAAGCTTGGGGCGGGCCGGGGGGGGAGGGAAGCTTAGGACCCATCTGGAGCTATCCCAGAGCCTTAGCCAGTTTTCAGTAATGTGATTGTGATTCCATGCAGCCAAACGTCAGGTATTACAGTCAGGGGAAGAGAGGAAAGTAGATCCTCCTTGTAAACTGGGAAAATTTGACCAGAAAAATACAGTTTATGCTGGAGAAGAAATCCAAGATGAGCTTTCAGTGGAATACTGTGCCTGGACAAGAGTTTATCCTGGGTAGGCTCAGGAAACTCATGTTTCATTTTCAATATTGTGTTAGTGAGATTATTTTTTAAAAAATATTTATGCTCATTTTGTTTTCTGTAAGTTTTGGGTCACCTGCTGGGGGGAGGAGTGAGTGAGTGGCTGTATACTACTTTGCTGCTGGCCAAAGTTAACTTGCCCACTCTACTTCAAAAGATATGTTAAAACAAACAAGGGATGGTCAAAAATAGATTTGCATGAATTATACTGTCTCCACCTACTCTCACTTCCCTCTAATTTTCACATACTGTTCTAGACTAGATTTTTCTGTCTTCTCCTTTGTCCCTTGTTATTAACTCTGGGACCAGGCTTGAAATTACATGGTAATGGTGTTTGCGTATGAATGCATGAATGTTGTTGTTACAGAGTGGCTGTTTACTCCAACGCTACTAAAGAGTTGTCCAATAGATTGCAGAATCACACTGTAAACCTTTAGAAACACAGGAGAACTGTACCAAATGCTAGAAGACAATGGTATGCCCAAGCAGGTCCATGGCTATGTGAAGACTGTGTTTAAGAGCAAGCAATGCCAATTTTTAATATGACATGTGTCTAAGTTGTTTGCATGCTTTCCATACAAAGAAGTTCAACAAGGTCATCAGTCATGATCACCTCCTGTCTGTTGTGATATTAAAGTTAATGGACTATGGTTCAGCTTGGGAATTGAGGTAGACTAGCCGGTGAGATCATAAATAACTGGCTAAATTTTTGACAACAGATTTAGAATGCAGGAGTTTTCACTTCATTTTCACTGAGAAACAAGCTATTCAGTCTAATATTCTGAAGAGCTATTTAGACAAGAAACAATTATATGTAGAAAAAAAATTACAATTCACTCAACTTATAAATTCTACTGTTCATTTTCTATTATAAACTAGCTTTCTTTTAAAAACACACTGTCCATATCTAACACTATGGTATGTCTTTTGTCTTTGTTATCATTCTTACAATATTATCCTCAGAGAACAAATATATGCAGTCCTGTAGTTGAAAAAAAAAAACCAACCCCAAACCCAACAACAACAAAAACAACTCCAAAACCCTTAAAAGGAACGAAGAGAGCTCATTGTCATAATATGTTGCCAATCATGTCCACTGATTGTAAAGAAAGTACACAAGCTTTTGTGGCCAGCAGACTTGGATCTTAAGAGTCCAGGCTGTCAGTGAAGCCCAATTCAGTGACTCATATTTATTGGTCATATAGGTTCGTTAACATCAATAGACCTACTGCAGGAAACATTAGTGAACAGTGAAGCAGAGATGAAATTTGAATCAAAATGAGCTTGCCTTTGTTTTGCTCATTAAAAACTCCAGATACTTATTTTCTCCATTGAAAGCTTATCCTATATCCTTTCAGAGGCTCAGCAAGAAGACTATGTTAAATAGTGTAGTTTATGCCGGAGGAAAATTTCTACATGTGTTCATGATCTCATTTGTAATTTCTGACATACCGTTTCCTTTCAGTCTTTGAAACATGAAACCCTGGAGTTGCCATACGTAGTGAGATCTTATACTCCTTTGGTGGAAGATAGCTAAACCCTCCACATGCTAGAGCTGCCCTTACAAACATTGAAGTGCATATGAAAAAGGAGCTCTTCTCCATTCATACAAAGACCCCGTGGCAGATTTTGGCAGAGAACCATGGTGCAGTGAAGGTATACAGACATTAAACCGTCTAAACTGGGCCTTATAAAGCAGATTTTCCTTGAGTTGTGCAGTATACTTGAGTATATCTATGATATGAGCAGTCCTTACAGGTATTAAGGCATTGCTACAGGTATAAGGTTCTGGCTCAATAGCTATAGTTCATGATGTTTACAGCTGTAATTTTGCATATTTTTTTTTCCTTTAAAGATTTTTTCCAAATATTTATGAAGTAAGTAAAATTAATCAGGGGGAGCATAAGCAGAATTACTATAAAGTCTACTGCAGTTATAAAAAGTGGGCTAAGTACCCAATAACTCTACCATCTGCATACATAGTCTTGAGGTGTATGGTATTAAAATAGCTGGATTAGAAACAGACAGATAAGGCTCTTGCCAAATTATCAACTTTAATTATAAATACAATTTAAAATTTTATTATATGCATATACTATTTAATTGTGTATCCATTTTTACAGGTTTTGATTTTTCTTTATATAAGCAAACTTAGAATTAATTAATCAATGTCTACCTTCTTTATAGCTTTTTCTTCTGAACTAGAATAACAAGATGTTAAAACTAAGGTACAGAAAAGAAAAATATAAATGAAATCAGCCCCAAATTTCAGCAAGTTTAAATTTTCTCTTACAAAAATGGCAGCTACCTACAATTAGATTTTTTTTTAATAACAGAGTTTAATTCATGTGGAATAGTAATACTAAAAGTCCTAGTACCTTAAATTATTCAAAACATTGGGATACACATTTAACAAAAGCCACCTGGTTAGTTAATACTAGAGGATCTGCCAATCAGTCTGGCCCCGCCCAGCCAAGGCTTCCACACACTGTACAAGGAGATAAAGTCCCTGTAGTGCGCGTGAGGAGTATGTTAGGAAAGACAGTCTGGGTTAGTCCTCCCGTAAGCAGAGACAAACCCATCCAAGGGATTGTTTTTGCTCAAGGACCTGGGTACACCTGGTGGGTGATGCAGAAGTACCTTAAATTATTCAAAATCAACACCTTCTGGTGCATCCTGAGAAGTCTTTAATAAATATTAATCTCGTGCTCTTGAAGATAGTATTCTGCATGTGTTGCTGATCTGAAAATCAGAGAAATTGAATACTTTTCTCCTCTATGACTTGTATGTTAGATTGTAGTGTTAGCTGCAAGCTTGAAACCATTTTGAAAACTTTAACCTGAACTTTTAATGAGAATTGGAGTAAGTTAAATTGATTATACTGCAGCAATCACAATAAGGCTCTTTGCATTTATGCTCTAACGCATTTTATGAATGTAATACAGGAATTACAATTTAAATTTTGGGTATTATTTTCTCTTTAAAGCTAGTTGAAGTGAAAAGTAGGAAGGAAAATATCTCAGTATAAGTGATCTGTAATTACAGCTGTTTTCAAAGAATATTTAATAATACACAGAATATTAAGGCTTGTATAGGCTTAGAATTTAACATACTGGTTATTCAGCTTTGACTGTATTTTGAAGACCAGTCTTTAATTTTGGGATACAATGAAATCAAAGACAATATGTCCGTTAGACTCATTATTATAAGAAAAAAGCTTCAAATACTATCCAGAACTGAATTAGAATTCTAGATGATGAAGGTAACCTGCAGGTGAAACACATTTTACATTCAGAATTTAAAATTCTAATTTTGCATAACACCGGATAAAAACAAAAAGAAGTACTGAGTCTGAAAAATGTTATCCATATATGTCTTGTCTGCATTGAGACAAGTAAGCTAAATGTTTCATTTTGCTTCATAATGTACACAGTTAGAAACATCTCCTGTCAGTGAAAGGTTTTGTGCTGACTTAAATGGAGGGTTTAATTTGATTTAAAATGGCCAGTTGTGACACATAAAAGCACATGTAACAAATGCAATGAGAAGCATTGGACAACCCCAAACAGCCAGAAAATTCTTATCCCAAGAGATAAACTTAAAATTCCTATGGCCACAATGGCAGAACTTTTCAGTGATTTCTATTTATCTGGAAGAATACGTTTGAGCATAAAGAAAGAATCTATCATTCCTATCATTCATGTCATTCCCATCCTGTGAATAAGCAGAAACAAGAGCAACTTTTAGGTCCTTTGAAGTATTCTTCATCAATTATTTTAAAAAGAGCAGCTGTGGAACTGTTTCCCCAGAGAAGCTTCCTTTTTAGCTCTGTGATTATCCTAAGAACGTTAATTTCATATCAGTAATATATACTTCAGTACCAGTGAATTAAATTTTTGTGAAACAACCCAAAGTCTTCAAACAAAAGTCCACTGGAACTAATTTTTTTCCTTAATAATATTGCAATGAGTATTTTCTCTTTCTGACAGGAAAAATAAATCTCCATTGTTGAGTCAGTAAGTTATTATTTAACACTTGTTAAATACTTGGGGAAGAAGGCAAGTAACTTGCTAAAAAATCTTTTTATTTTTAAAAGCCTATCATTATCCATTGCCAAGGGTCAAATTGTCCTAATTGTCTCGGGGGGGTGGGGAGGGTGGGGTGTATTATGTATTTTAAGCTACATAAAAACCAATTTCATTTTTGTCAGTTGCTTACCTCCAAAGTTTCTTTCTAATTTCACACTGAAAAAGATGCCATAATAGAGATCTACTTTCTCACTATTGCACTGCAGAAAGATTTTTGGTAATTTCTGTTGCTTTTAGTTGTGTGTTTTGTGTTGTTTTTCATATAAAGCATATGAAAAAAGATATTGTGATGACCTTCTAAAATATTTAAAGAACCACCGTCCAACACATCCATCCCCTTCTTCATTCAAATTTAAATGGAAGAATGTCTTCAGTTTAAAAAAAAAACAAAACAAAAACAAACAAAAAAACCCAAAGCAGTAGAAGAAGGCTACTAAGCCTATTTTCTTTCTTTTAAATCTAGCTCACATTTATATGTAATGAAAAGGTAAAATACATTTCATGGACAGTGGGTGCTTCCATGACTGCACAACCGTGAACAACTCTTCACAAACAGAATTCAGAATGGCTCCAGTATAGAAGTGCAATATGAGTATATGTCCTCAGTGTTTTAAGAAGACTAGAAACTTCTCATTTCCTGAAGGATTAGTCCTCAAATGCAAATCACTTTCCTTGCTGGACTGCTGTCATTGAGTCAGTAGGTGGTGGCTTTTATCTTCCTGAGTTTTTTAAACACATGCTAAACAAAGTTGTTCTGGCATGCATCCTGGCTGTTATTTTAATGGTCAGTCTAACCTTTGCTGTCAGAAAGACAAAGTACTGCTTCTTTCCTGTAAAATACTCATAATGTAGCTAGAACTTAAGAATCAGCTGAGGGTTCTGGAGAGATCACTTTCTATCTATTTATCTGCACAATTCTATGTTGTAATCAGCTATCTTAAATTGCAGTTTAATCATTTAAATAATTTGATTTAAGCAGTCTTCTGGCCTTAAAAAGAAGACGGAAAGAAGATGATTTATTTAAATTACATTGGGAATGAAGTTAAACATAAGAAGGTATAACTTCATCTGTGATAAATTCAAAACTCTTGGCTGAATATAGATTTCATGTCATTGTAAATCCTAATAACTAAAATTCTGATATTTAAAAGAATGCTAATTTCTATCTGTTTAATCCTGCTTATTACAGTGTATTATGTGATCAATATTATAAATGCGTCATTAGCCACCCTACAGTTAGTGTAACTCCTAACATTACTTTGGTGCAATACATGGATGGCTCTAAAGCCAAAATATAAATTTTATTGGATCATTTTTATTCCCTTTTTTTTTTTAATTTATTAATAATTGTGTAGATGTATTTTCAATGTTATTTGTAGTTTAAAGGATACTAGCTGGAGTTCATATTCTGTCTTTTCCATGCATAATGTATTGGTTTATATTTTTCACAGAGGTGAAAATCCAAATAGAATTATTTTTAATTTTGAAAGTAGTTTCTGTCAGAACAAATTTTGCTTTTATTAGCCCAATGGAGCACAGAAAGAAAGAAAGAAAGAAAGAGAGAGAGAAAGAAAAAGAAAGAAAAAGAAACAAATAGAGTTACATACTGTTAGTGGCTAGCAATAGCCCTGGGAGGTAATCCTTCAAAACCTTCCGAACCTTCTCATGACTAAGAGTAATGTTATTGACATTATTAATATTGGTAGCAAGTGGAATGTTCCTCAGTCATTTGATGTCTGATTGTAAAAGCTTTTTGCCATTATGGTTATTGTTCTCATCATGTGCTGCTTCAGCATGAACAAGTCATATCTCTGTCATCACTAATGGTCCATTATTAATAAATGTCCTCAATCATTGATAGATTTAGCCGGCTCTACCTCAGAATTCTCTCCAGTCTCTGGGACTATGATAGTATGCCAATGCTTACATAGGCTTGCATCGATATGAAGAACTTTTTAATAAAACTTTCAGCACACTAGCCAGTTAATCATAGTGTCTACATTTGCGATGCCTTGGTATTTGTTCTGAAGAGTCATTCAAGTTCTCTAGGACAGGTGGCTCAGAGTGGCTTTTGTCATATTACTTAATAAATAGCCTTATATAGAACTACACTGCATTACACTACATAGCATTATGAATCTTTCCGGCTTTGCCATGTGACTGTCCAGCACCTAATGTCTAACATTTAACTGCTGTGTGCACACCACAGCATCACACTGGCAGTATCAAAAGTGAGCCACACATAACACTGAAGCTGCTTTTGCTTTTAATACTGGCCCTGCTTAAAAGACCGTAACATGATCTAAGGCCATTGCCAGGCCTGACTCATCATCTAGTTTGAGCCAGACAAATAATTTCCAGGTACACAAATCTCAGAATCTCACAATCTTGCAGAAACTACTTGTTTGCATAAGAGAATGACAAAAGATGTCCCGGCTGCTTGATAGTTTCTCTTTTTATGCTAAGTAGTATGAAATATTCAGATGGAAGACCTCCATTGATCTTCAGTTTCATGGCCTGGGTTTGAGGTTCTAAGTCTCCAGCTATCTGCTCTCCAATGCTTTTTTTTCTCTAAATTCCCCTGACTTCTGTCTCTTCTGGACTCAATATGTTAGAACTTATGATGAGATATTATATCAGAACATATGATGAGACTCAACACATTAGAGACATATGATGAGATGTCCACGGAAGGACTACCTCAGAAATACATTTTTCCACAATATTTTTATATGTCCCTTCAGCCCAGTGGAAGAAACCAGGACAAAGGAAAGCTTTAGTGATTTCTGTCACAGCAAGCTGCAGTTGGCAGCTTGATTACATATACCCTACTACCTCTCCTATACAGTTATTAAGGTTGCATTTTTAGTGATGCACAATTAATCATTTGTGATTTACCCTCATTCCCTTAGGATACTTGTATCATCTTGCCTCTGTACTTTTGAGGTTCCTTGCAACAGTCTCTTTTTTTTTTCAACGGCCTTCAAGATATGCGTTACTGATAATTAATGCTTTATTAGCAAAACTTACTCATGCCTACATCCTTGTACTGGAATCATTGAATAAGTCAGTCTACAGAAAAAAAACAACAACAGGCTAGATAGATATAGATTCAGATGACATAGATATAGTATTTCATTAACTTTTCATTATTATCATCTATCAGTTACAGAAATATCACTGATATATTATCAAATCTGCTTTACAATATTGCTCCCCATAGCTATCAGGCCTGAAACACACAAAGGTGAAATATCGTGAAACCACTGACCCCTCACAGCAAACACAACCTAGCCCTTCTCCAAATATTTCCTCTTTCTTATGCCAGTTCCTCAGCTTTCTTCTTCAGTCAATGCAGCTAGCAGGTTGCAAGCATGTCCACCATCTCAAAGTCCCCCAAGTTCATAGTCTAGTCAGCAGAATTTGGAAAGCCATCTTGTGCATAACTCCTTTCAGGGCAGTTCTTTTTAGATATTGTCTGCAAAGGCAAGGAGTCTTATCTACACCACCAACCCTACCCACCTCCTGGCAAGCCCTGCTGCTACACAGCTGGTTTGGGATGTTGGCAGGATAAAGGATAAACACATATTATATTCTGTGTCTCCAACCACTGGTAGGAACTGAAGGTCAGAAGTCTGATAAGATGTCTTCACAGAAAAACAAAAATTAAATGAAAGCCTGGGAGCAATGAGAGCCCAGGTAGCGGTTGCTTTCCGGGAAGGACTCTGTCCATGTGAGAAAACAGCACTTAGAAGGCCAGAAAAGGAAGAAAGTCTCTTCAACATGTACCTGAAAAAATTCTAGCCCAGAGGTCCAGCAAACCAGAGACTAGGCCCACTTCAAGCATGTTGTCTACCAGAATGAGGCCTAACACACCACAGTTCTCTGATTTCTGGAATAAGTCAAATAGTGACTGCATCCCAGAAAGAGTGTATTGAATGAGTGACACAGAGGAAGATGATCTGGGTAACCTCCTGGTACATTTTCCAGGTATATATAATTTGCTGAAGAAGATGAGGTCTTGATGGGCTTGTAGGAGGCAACTGTAAATGGAGAGGAGTGCAATGGAGACGCTTAAAACCCAAAACCTTGAAAATTATTCTGGAGCAGATATGTTCCAGCCTATATGTCCTGAATAAATTCAGATCTTTTGAATAAAATGAGAACATCTGTATTTACTAATATTTGGCAGAGAACTTGCATCATACGCATAGTTATGCAGTTAAGAGGACAATTCTAGTTTTGATACTTATTTCGTAGCTTTTAAGAGTTCTTTATGTAGTTTGGTGCAGCTCAAAAGTAAATTTCTTTTGAAAATACTTTAGAAAAACAACAAGAAGAAAAAGTACTTATGTACATGTACCTGGCTTCTTTTAGAGTTTTCAATGCTAGCATAAAACTAAGAGCTACATCTATATTGCTGTTCAGTTGCTCAATTTTTTTTTTTCTCCCATAGAAATACAGAGCAAAACATTCAGAATATGTAATTGGCATAGCACAATATAATATAATACTTAATTGACATAGCACAATAATGGGTTTTCTCTAGTTTCAATAAAAGTTGAAACATTAATATCCTGAACTGTTCCTCCTAAAGAAAGAATGAGTGACCCCAACCATCATGACTTACCTTGAGTTGCCTTACTTTTTAAGAGAAAACCAAGCCACAAGCCCCAAAGAGCATACTCCAACTCTAGAAGAAGCATCTAAGCAGAACCTGTATTTGTGGTTGCATCACTACAAGACCTCCAGAGGCTGGCTAGCACCCATGCAGCATCAGAAAGCTTTGTAATCCTACCACAATATTCATTCTACTTGAATGTACTGTTCATATCCTCAACCCGTGTAATTTCCTGTCACGTTGCAAGGCTCATAGAAAATCTCAAATGCCGTTGGCTTCTCCCCTCTTCCACTTAGGCAGGTAGGGTTATTGTTGGCTCATTTTAGTTCCCTAATCCCAACGTGCTGCTACAGTGATTTATGCTCCTGTTAAGACAGGTGGCTGGGCAGGAGGCCCACCCTAATTGTGCTGCCTTGCACTACATGGCCCACACTGCTAGGCAGCCCAGCCTATTCCACTGAACAGGATTTTTGCAACTTTCTTATTCCTTTGTTTCCAAGATTGTCTGACTGTTTTCAAAGTTTCTCATAAATCACAGTAGTCACATGCCTGTCTGCTGATGCAACAGATTCAGGATGAGACCAACAGAGATCTCCAACATTTTTCTCCCCCTTCTGAATTGGAATACTCCCATATAAGTTTTTATGCATTCTAACACCTGCTGAACAGGTACATATGAATCTGTTTGGAACAGCTAACATCAGCAGAGATTGTTAGAGTGCCAAAATCATAATGCAATACCTTCTGGCCAAGTACAGCTTTGTGCCAGAAGCAGACATTCAAGGGTCCAAGGAGAGCTACATCAATTGCTGCAAAACCTTGGACCAATGAAAAATAAAGTTTTAAAAAAATAGACATCTGAAATGGCATACATCACTGCCAGGCAGACAACATTCTCACTGCTAAGGCTAGAAACAAAGAGCAGCCAGGCCCAGAAGTGATGCATGCCAATTCAGATGCTTTCTAAATAGGCAGCACAGCAAGAATACCAGAATTCCTATCTCCGTATCTATCACTGCAGGAGGCCTGACATCCAGCAATCCACACAATGGTGATTTTGCAGTGTCTTGTATCCCTTATTGTCCTTTGTTTCTTTTATATTCTTTTCCTTCTCTCTCCACTGGACTTTCACAGGATTTTACTAAGCCAGCAGATATCTGCACCCACTAAATGGAACAAATTTAATTTGCCACATGATTCAATTGTGCAAAAGTCTAGCAAGAATGTTGATAAAACTACAGGCCAAGAGCTCTTTATTCCTTGACTGAGTTTTGCTCAAGAGACCGCGTTTTGTATATTAGTAGGCAGGAGCATCTATTATGGAATTCTTATACATTATTTTTTAAAGTTTCTTTTATAAATGGGTGTGGGGATGGTTGATTTTTAATTGGTTATATCTTGCCTAGGCAAGTAAAGTTTATTTTATTGCATTATAGGAAATAACTCTGTGGGAGTTCATGTGGCTGCTTGATGCTGAGCTTCACAATAAAATAGTTTGCAATATGTTGTTGCAAGAGTCTACTCTCATTTTTGCCTAATGCCTTTTTTTAGTGTTTGTGCAGAGCATTCTGCTAATCCATTTTGAGCTGGGTAATAACTATCTGAACTAGTGCATTTTCTTACTTTTTTTCTTCAGGAAAATTGAAAATTCTGTAGGAAAATATGGAAACGCTTTATCTAAAACAATCTCTCTGGGCAAGCCAGATGGGACAAAGCAAAATCACAATATGCCTCAGTAGTTTTAACAGAAGTGTTTATCATATGTGCCACTTCTGGCCCCCTAAAATAAACACAATCTATAATTAAGTATATTTATTTATTTTTCTCTGCTAAATCAAGATGCGTCATTTCTACCAAGGCTTACTGTCATTTTCATCAGGATAGAGCAGTTTGAGTGACAGTGTTCGTATTGATTTCCTCTTTCAATACTAGTCCAAAGGCTCTTACCATCAAGAATAACCTCTCTGCTTTTTTTTTTTTTTTTATTATTATCATGTGTTCACTGCAGGATGCTGAAATAAAAATTACATTTTGTGGCTTGGGAAATGGACATTAACTGAGCTTCAAAGCACATATGGTAACTATACACAGAAATTCTTATGCATCTATATGTGGAGAACACACAAAATCAGTATTTTTTCTTTCAGCTAGTACAATTTTCCACTTTTATAATTACTCTAATTAACATTTCCACAAGACCATGGTGATGCAGGTTGTCCCTCCGCAGCCCACAGAGGACCATGCCGGAGCAGATATCCACCCTGCAGCCTGCAGAGGACCCCATGATATAGCAGATGAACATGCCCTGATAGAAGCTGCAGCCCATGGAGACCCCACGCAGGAGTAGGCTCCTGGCAAGGAGCTGTGGTCTGTGCAGAGAAGCCCACACAGGAACAGGTTTTCTGGCAGGAGCTGTGGCCTGTGGGAGACCCATGCCGGAGCAGTCCATTCCTGAAGGACTGTACCCAGTGGAGAGGAGCCATGCTGGAGCAGTTTGTGAAGGACTGTATACCACTGTGGGACACCACATTGGAGCAGGGGAAGAGTGTGAGGAGGATGGAGCAGCAGAGAGGAGCTGCTATGGACTGATTGCCAACCCCATTCCTCATCCCTCTGCACTACTTGGGGAGTGGAGGAAGTAAAGGAGTTGAGGATGAAGGGGTGAAGTTGAGCCTGGGAAGAAGGGGTGGGTGGGAGGAAGGTGGTTTTAGTTTTGTTTTTGTTTCTCACCATCCTACTCTATTTTTAATTGGAAAGAAGTCAATTTAATCTTCCCC
Organism: Haliaeetus albicilla; assembly: GCF_947461875.1. NCBI lineage: Eukaryota > Metazoa > Chordata > Aves > Accipitriformes > Accipitridae > Haliaeetus > Haliaeetus albicilla. Next base: position 17,085,820 of record NC_091485.1, read on the forward strand.
AAGCCAAGTCTGTTTTGCCCATGATGGTAATTGGTAAGTAAGTGATATTCCTGTCTTTATCTTGACCTATAAGATTTTCCATCTTATTTTCTCCCCTGTCCTGTTGAGGAGAGGGAGTGAGGGAGCAGCTGGGTGGGCATCTGGCAGCCAGCCAAGGTCAACCCACCACAATTGCTTCTCTCAATTTTCATTTTCACATTTCTGAAATGTTTTAATTACATTACCCTCATATGACTATCTGAAGTTTGCTTATTCTGTAGTGGAAATACTATGGACAAATCATATTTGATATTATCTTGATATGAACAGGTTCAGAATTTGTCATGGTATTTTCATTCTCAGAATAATTCCATATCCATTTCCTTTGGTTGCCATCTGATCTAAGGAGTTTACTACCCTCCTCTGCTTTCATATAGCTATTTCCTATCTACAATTTACAGTACTCTCCATGGCATTAAAATCACTCTTTGTAGGGTTACGTGGTGACCTGCATCACTGACAAGAAAATTTGGAAAATAAAATAAATAAAAAAATTAGTAAAACCCTTAAAGCAGACTTACTGTGCAAGGAAAACTAACCAACAGTTAGAGGCCTGACCTGGCCTAACCGGCTCTCACCAAAGTAGAAATTGTTTCTGAACTTGTCTTCTAGCCGCATAAGTGAATGTCAAACCTGAAGGGGCTTGAGTTGAAGCATACCCTATCACCTCTGTAATTTGTGTCAGCCAGCTCCATGTATAGTCCCAAAAAGGTAAATTCTGTTTTCCGCACAGTGGTATCTATGGGAAAATGCCCCTTGACATCTCCAGCAAAGGGTCATTAAGGGCACTGTGCTTTATACAACTTCCCTTCCCTGACAAGCAGGCCAACTGCACAGCAGGCACTAGGTCAGGTAAGACACACAATGTCAAGCACATTTCCTGGAGCTCAGCACACATCTGCATCCCACATGGTGATTCCTACACTCACCTTTCACAGCACAGAGGAAGGAGATTTGCAGCGTAACCTAGCACTTGACGCACAGCAAGGAAGGAGGTGGCAGGTGAGAAGGGAGGGAGAGAATCAGCAAATGTGCCATCCATCCCAGGGCATCGGATGACACACTCCCTCGCATCTCCCCTCAGCTCTGCGTTCCATGTGCCCGGAGAGCAGAGCCTCTGAGCTCATGGTCAGGCACATGAAGGGAAGACGGCACTGGGGCATCTGGGAACACTGCCAGGAATCTGGTACCTGTATCCGCAGGAACATGAGGAATGGCCAGCATCGCTCAGCCATGCATTTGCTATGCATTTGCATGTTCTGCATTGCTTATCAACCTAGAACTTACACAAGTGGCAGCAAAAGCTTCCTATCTTGGGGAATGGATGTCAGTCTTCTTACCAGATGAAAGAGATGACTGTATTAAAGTTCACTTGCGCACACTGGAAATTGTTTAGCACCACCAGTCACAGATTTCTACACAATCATGCTGCAAACTCAACAGTCCCTGCTGTGTAAGCACAGCAACCTCACATGTTCACATGTTACAGCACTCCATGCTTGGAGACATCCACATCAAACCTACCGCCCAGGACTGGACAGCTCTTTGACGACACTCAGGCATTTTTCTCCCCTCCAGTACATTCCTAGTGGGCCCTTGGTGGGTGTCTGTGACGTCTTTTTACTTGGAAATGACAAGAAAAATCAGGTGAAGGAAGTTTGTGGCAGGAATATGTTAATGTAAGTTGCAGTCCAATATTTCATTAATTCTTCATTGCCCCATCAAAAAGACTAGTGAACAACAGTGTGCAGTGCCTTGTCCTGTGATAATGTGCCTCTCCTTATGTAAGAAACTGAAGTTTAGCGTCATCAATAAACAAGGAACTCACTCTCCATGTCCCAACATTAGCTCCCACACACTAATACACAAATACAAAACATTTTTTATGTGCTTTAGTAGTATGGCTGAGGGAGACTTTTGACAGGTTGAGAATGGTTTCCTTGCAAACTCATTGCAGCCATGAGTGCACATAGGAAGTATAAAAGCCTGCCTGCCTAATATGTTCTGCATCGTATAAATATGCCTTATCACCTGTCCTGAGGAACTAAAATACTACTATATCCAGGTACACATTGTGTCAAAACGCCTTCCTGAACTTTGTATATGTACTTTTAGACTTATACCTTAAAACCCATGAAATTTAATGCTATATAAAAAGTTAGTTACATTTATGCAATTTTAAATTTAGCATAAAATAAATAAACATAGAATCTTATCACAAATAATTGTTAAATAAATGCAATTAAATCCTGAAGGTAACAAGGCTGAATGCATTATTAGTGAAGTTGAGCAGGATTCGATTCCTAACCCCACATTATTTTGACTTTTATCAATGACGTAGAAGAAATAATGTTAACAGTCGATATTTTAAAGATGACAAAAATTGTGCGACTGGTTAAATAATGAAGAGTACAGATGACTGCCACAAGAAGACAGGAATCACTTGGCAAGCTAGGACATGAAAAATATTCTTTTCAGAACTAAATAGTGTAAGCTGTGCTTACAGGAAGACTGTACTATGGAGACTACATTAGCATGCAAAGACTCCAAAGACTAAGTAGATAATCAACAAAACAGGAGTTTCCAATAGTTTCTAATGTCATAACTATAATAGGTAATTAGTGGGAATATGAAACAGGAGTAAAGAGGTGTCTGTTACAGATATCCATATCTTGAGAAGAATGTTAAAACACTGGAGATTTTAAAACAAAAATAAAGCTCCTGAAATAATTATTCCTGTAGTTGAAAAAAATGTATAGACTCTCAAAAAAACTCTTAGTTTTTTTCAAATAAAAAAAGAAACTTGAAAGAATGGTTTGATCATACCCTTTAAGTATTTGCATGGCTGTACTTACAGCTTAGGTGTACTTGAAAAGACTTTGTAGGGCTTTTCATTCTAGCAAATGAGAAAGTTGTGCCAATATTCACTGGACAGTTGGCTGGATGTGCTGACTTAAATTAGTCTTTGGGCTATATTAGGAAATGACAGTTGAAGGTAGTAGGAGCTCTCTTTGTGGTGTGCTTCCTGAAGGTGATGCTCTCACATTTGATTAACAGCATCATGGTTTTGAAGAGGGCCTTGAGAATGACCTGCCATGTGTAGATACCTGAATCCACTGCTGGTCATCCCATGTACATAACACTACACTGTTCGTACCAGTGTAGGAACTGGTTTTGCAGGCATGGAGCCTCTTTTCCAGACTGGAGAAGGAGGGGAGGGAAATTGCAACTTGAGTGAGGGTCATGGTTGTCTTCTTTTGTGGTGATGATGATAATGGCCTGTTCAGAGAAACCAACCACCCTGATATGATGCCCAGAGTTTTACAGGTGGTATAGAGCTGGTAGTGAGCAGCAGTTCTGCAGGCCCTAACCCTGAGGAAGAGGGCAGTTGCCATTTGATCCTAAGAGGACATGGACACAAACATGAGTAACTGGAGCATGACAAAAACTTAAAATTTGTATTTGTGACAAGAAAGCATTAGCAACTTTTGAGATCATGAAGAAAACCTAGTTCATCTTAAGCCTAACAATACTGAAATAAATTATTTTTAAAAGTACTCTAATTTAAAATTAACTTTTTAATAGAAAAAATTGTCAATGTTTGTATTTAAACAGTTCACTGTAGTTTTCAGGAAATAAATGTGTCATTTTAAAATATTTGGAATCATTTTCGCTCTCTTCCCTATTGACTGAAGTACTTCTTAAGCAAATGTTTGCATATGTAATTAGAAAACTCTGTACATGAACATGTGCAGCAATCATATTTGCAGCACTGTACGTTTTGGACGTTTATACCATTGAAATTATTTGCCTCAAACATTTACACTGATTATTTTGTTTTAAAATATTATCAGAGACACTTCAGTTATATCAGAAATATATGCTGCCTGTATTATTAGTTCCTACACATATAGTATGATCATTCTTTTTTTTCCTGGTGCTCTTACTTCATTTTACTATAAAGTCAGGATGATTAAAAATGTCCAAAGATTTTCTTTTATAACAGATTTTTTTTTGGGGGGGGGGGGGGATGATGAAGAAATACTTCATTAGTTTGAGTGACATATATCCTATTTCTGTTTGAAAAAATACCCTATTCTTGTGTTCAAAGACTGAGCTGCATTTCGGAATGTTTTAACTTCAACATATGCATGACTGTCTTCCATGTCATGACTAACTATTATGTTAATAGAGAAGTACATTGATATATAATTTGGGCAACATTCATGAGTTCCTCAAGCTATTCAAAGTATGTCTTTTATGTTCTAAAATTCTTTGGAATTCTTATGTGTTTCTTTATGAACTAATGCAATTTTGAAATATATCATTTTTGGAAGTGTAGGTGCAGGTTGGGTGTAATGTCAAGTAAGACATTTTTGTCTTCTTTCAAATTTGTGCATGTAAAGAGCTGAAAGGTTTCTTTGATGAAGTAATGATTTCTGCACTAATCCCAGACTCATTAAAAATGAAATATGATAGTTCTTCGTGCTGAAGTGTTTTTTGTTTCTCTGGCTGAAGTCCCTTCAGCTGTTAAACAGGGGATTATGGGGCATATTTTCTGTTTGCACTTTGACCACTCAAACTTCAAACCCAGTTGCTAAAATTTATAACAGATTCCAAATCAATGATAGATGTTACATTTTCCACTAACCATGATTGCTCATAAATACTTTTTAAGTTTTACTTTTAATATGTCATTTATTGACTTAACCACTCATTAGCTTTTCTCTAGTAATAGAAAAATGGCTCTAAAATGCTGTATTTTGATAGCATGGTCATCTGCCAAATATGGTTATAGCTGAGAATTAAGACAAAACTCAGCATTACTTAGGTGGTGACTCAATATGAGTGAAATGCTAAAGGAACAGAAGGTCAATGCCTCTTCACTTTGAGAAGTGCTTTGATGAAAAACTCAGAGAAAAATATATGCGTGGATGTATTTGTGCTATTCAAAGCAAATGAATTGAACATAGTGAAAAAGAAACTTTTCTTCCCAAGGAACAAAGGCTATCTGTGCATCTGCAGTTTGAGATTAAAGGTAATAGAAGGACAATAGTGCTTTCACTGGTAGTGCTCTTTCCCCATTATAGCTTGGCCCTGCAATGCTTCATTTATCAGGAATGTATTATCGGAGACAGTTTAAAAATATCCAAGTGATAGATACTCTTTTTCCTGTTGTGTTTAGAATAAATGGCTTACTGTAATACTGGAATTACAGAAGAATTTGCTTCAGAACTTCTGGGAAAATGAACTTCATAAGCCCTTAAAAACATTTATCTATTTCTAATGTCTTCTTCTTTTTATTTCTTTTTTTTTTTTTTTTTTTTTTGTTAAAAGGCTAAGCAGCTTTCAAATATTATTGGCCATATCTTTCTAATGTGTTTGAGGTATAAGAGTGACAAATGCACATTTTCCTCACTGCTGGTCCATTTTCCAGACCTCCAGGAGTTTGCATGTATCACAGTTCTCATTTCTGGAATAGAAAGTCCTTAGTTTTATCTGCTGAACACAAGCATTTGCAGACTGAGACTCATGAATTATGCACCCTGATAAGAGTTTGGTTTACAAATGACTTGTGATTAATTGTTGGGTAAATGATCCTATACACAATTTACTTCTGGAAAATGGAAGATAGGAAATTCTGCTCAGCAAAAAAAGTAGAGACAGAAGAGTTCAAGTTTTCCACAGGCATTTTATTGCTGAATTTCTGTCACTGCAACCTAAGGAATATACTAGACACAGCAAAGACCAGGTAAACTAAAGATTTATAAGAGCAAAGTTGTCAATTTGCTGCCCATTTCCAGCAATGCACAGGTACATCAGCACTAAGTTATGGCAAACGGCATAGTTGCTCTGTGCTTTATTAGTATGGTCCTCCCCTACCAGTTCATTTAAGAGGCAGGTTTTGCAAACAGTGTCATAGTCTCATAATTCTCAATTATTTTTGAATCACTATTAATTCCCTAAGTTGTCAGGCAAACATAAGAATCACCATACTTCTACACAGTCTTCATGTTACCAGCTTCATGGAAAAATGGAGGCATTGGACGTGCATCCACCCATAACGGAGAGTAGGCAATAGAGTGTTCAGACCTGAGCCCCCATGTCTGCATGTGTTTTTCAGTGTGTATCCATGTAAATGGGTTTCCTTTATTTATTTTACAGGCTTAAGGTCTCAGAGTAAAAAGATTTTTGACAGGACTACAGTACAACTCACAAAACTTTCAATTTATCAATCAATACAGTTAGAAACTGTCACACTCCTCATAGGACTTTTCACTACTAGCTTTAAGCAAAATTATTTAGGATTTTAAGACATAATATCCATTAGGGAAAAAGCCTGAATGACATATTAATGGAAAGGGCTTTTGAATCTTACAAGACAGCCATATTCATATTTCCCCAAAAAGCAGAACACACTACTTTAGCCCACAAAAACTTTGGCATCCATTCCCAATAACTTTCAGTGATACCTTCTAAACATGGAGCTATGAGAGAATATTTCTTTTTCAGTGGTATCACACAAGTTAGGCACCTAATCCCATTTGTTTATATAGTCAGGGAATTATCGCCCCCTTTCCTCAACCTCTGACAGGATACTTCTGTCCAAATTAATCAACAGAGCTCCTCTGTTTCTGTTTCAGAACATTTTTGGACTATCAGATGGTACTGATCTAGAAAGAGTCACAAAATCCTATGGCTACCAGCCTAGGAGTCAAGGTCTAATTGTGTGGTCTTGAAAAGATAGCATTCCATAGCTAGTAATGGTAGTGTTAGAAGAGGTCCTGAGGACTGTGATACAGTAGTAATTTTTCAAGAGCAAGTTTGACTAAAAATCCCCATATCTATTCATACAAACATAGACAGAAGAATACCCAGGGGAAAAAGAATAAAGATTGGCATTGCCTTAAACTTCCTATTTCCATGCCACAACCTAAAGGACCAACTGGGTTGACATTCATCAGCCTTTCCATATGAAGCTGTTCTGGTGTTGCTTATTTCAAAAGAAAAACTGTTCTGTATTAGAGTTCTCATGTAACACACAAGTCGTTTCAACTATTTCATCCCATACAAGTAAGAAAGGGCAAAAAACCTTTGAACATAGCTGTGTTCAAAACAAACTCTTGTCTTACTACTTCAGAAAGAACTAGTTTGGGGCACAATGAAACCAGTTATAATTCATGTACACATACATTTAAAGTGCGTGCATAAAGAGATATTTTCAGTTTATCCCATAACTAACTTATTTCATATGCATGTGTATTTACTCCTTAAAGTATAAAAAATTGCATCATTAAAACTATTAAATGTCACTCAAGCACAGTCTTTTGTTTGTCTGTACTGTAGCATGTCAATCAAAAGCCATAACTCCCCAACTACATTTCTGCCTAAGAGGAGAACACATACTTATCTGATAATGACATTTACAATACTGTGAAGGACTGAGTTCTAAATAGAGCTTTACTGTAAAATTCAAGAGAGAGAAAGGTTCTGCCCCTGTTTTGTTCCCCGCTTCTGTCCCCATTCATCCAATGTCTTGGGAAAGGTTTTTTTCCTGCCTATTCTTTGCCACCTGGTGAAAAGGCTGACAACCAGCCCTTCTTACAGTTTAAAGCCTTATCAAAGACTGGATATTATTTGATTGTTACTCTTACCATGTTCTTCAAAGAGGAAGAGAACATTTAACTTTATTTTTACAAAGATCTTTTGGCTGTGGGGATATGCTTTTCCTTTTCCTTCCTACTGGGCAGAACTGAATGTAGACGAGATGGAATTTAACTTTCTTCATGCTCTGTGAAGTCATCATTTGCATAAGAAAGAACAGAAGAAAAATAATAGTTCCATATCCTCTTTAAGATTATTCTCTCACTTTTCTATGGCACTGCAATTTTGGAGAAAAGTATAAAACTATTGGTTTCCAGAGATAACAGTGTGCCAGAACATATGTCTGGAATATTTGCCTACAATAAGGAAAGAGACAAAGTCTGCAGTTTTAAGTATTCCTCCCTTTATAACTCCTACCAAATTCCACTAGTTTGTCACATCATGCCACTTCTGTCATATCATCTGAGTGATTCCTGAATCTTTTAATAGTCGGAATTAAAGAGAAAATTAGAGGTGTAGTCCTCTACACACTTCTTATAGTTAATATTTTCTAGAGTTCCTTTCAGCCCCTTCTATCATTTTCATTGAAGATTTTCCTTTGCCAGTAGTTAATCAGGAAATAAGCTTCAAAACCAACCAACCAACCAAAAAAACTTCACAGAATCTTACTTTTCTTTTTCACTTCAATTAAGTAATTAAGGATTAAAATTTTCTAAATGGAACTTTACTAGCAGAAACATCTAAGTGAAGCTTAAAAAAGTTTTAAATAGCAGTCCTCTTTGAGCTTTACTCCTAAAATAATTTCATTTTGATGCAAGTTTTTTTATAACCTCAGTTCACAAGTTAACTGAGACATTTAGTTAGTCTGTCTTCAATTACACCAACAAGGTGTTTTATAGAGCCCAGCTGCTTCATCAAGCCTGATAGCTGGTTATGCTACTGTTTTGTGTGTAATGTTGCTCTTTAAGGAAGGAGAAAATTTTATTAAATGGCAGAGGAGATCCTATGTTTTCAGGTACCCTTTTTTCCTTTTTTTTTTTAAATGCAGCAATTTTTGGCCTAAGGTTGTAAGTATCATGAGAAATACTCATGGACAAAATTCCAGAAACTTTCAGGATAAAACTGAAAAATAAAAGCTGAAATAACTATGATACTGAAATAATACTCTTTGATATCAAATACATTATGTAAACCTCCACTTACTCTTTTTATCTGTTCATAACTACTTAAAAGTGAGCTTATAGAACATGATAAGACTATATGAGACTGGAAGAGTGAGTCCTGAAGAAGATCTTAAAAAATGTGTGGAAAACAGCCTTATGAGTAGTAAACAGTGACTTCTATAAAAGTATACTTTGTGTTGTTTCTATTAAGAAGTTATTTATTTGCTATGAAGGATCAACTGTACAAGAAAAAAATACTGAAAGTGTCCTTCTTTCAATTAGGAAAAAAATGTTAGTACTGGACAGATTGTATTCTTTTGCTACAGTAGCATCAAGAGTTTTTCCTGGCCGGGGCTAAGCAGTCTGAATCTCTAACCATTTCTTGACATAACTTAGTAGTGTTCATATACTAAAAAGGGGAAAGAAACTATTAAAAGACCAAGTCTTGGTATTGCTTAGTTCTACAGTCTGAATCTATAAACCTTCATCCTGACCTACAGTCAACAAGGTCCGAGTATCACCATTCAAAAAAGGAGAAAAGTCAGACTTTTATGACTAAGACACCCAGAGAAGAAAAAGAAAAAAAAAAAAAACCCCAACACATAAAACTATGGTTTTTATAACTTAATATTAAGATGGAAGGATAAAGGTGGCAAGGCTGTTTAGGGTTATATGAATATGAGAGCAGGAAAATATATTCCATTACTTCACCAGAGCTGCAGAAGTAAATGTCAGGGGAAATTATGTATGTTCCACACTTCATTCTTTCAAACTCTCCAACCCAGTGCACCTTACTAAGTGAAACAAGGGTGCATGGAACCATACAAATTGTTACTAATAGGCGTATGCCAGAATTTAAAACTGTAGCTCACCATGGAGTATTTGGGATACATTTACCTCAATAAAATGTTATGGTCCTTCAGTGGTAACTGTCTTAAACTCTATAAACAGGGCAACATAGGGAAGATACTCCAGTAAGCAAATAGCAGAAACTTATAACTTTGATTGCCTTAGCATTTGAACCTTTGTCATAGAGTTTACATGTTATCAAAACATTAATACTTTCATCATATACAGCAGTTCAAAATGCTGCAAATAAGGCTGTAGTTCAGTTAGTTAATGTGGGACCATGATATTTTTATGTTTACTTTTGTTTGAATGCGTGTTCTTGTGCCACAGTTAATGTTTTGTTGCAGTACTTTTCCCTTTTAATAGGAGAAATTAATCTGTATACTTAGTTAACTGTGTTCTTACAACATATATTTTGACTTAAAGAAAACCTTTGCAGTCATATGAATGTTAGTCTTTTGTCCCTAAACAGCAGCTTGTTAATTTTCACTCAGCACATGCAATTGGTTTTTGTTGGGTTTTGTTGGGGTTTTTTTCTGTGTGTTTTTTGCGGTTTTTTTTTGTGGTTTGGTTTGGTTTGTTTAATACACTTGAGTTGAAACATTATTATTGGGTTAATAAATTAAATGCTTTATTACTCCTGGGTTAGGGAGAATAGCTGAAATTCTGCCACAGTAATATCAATATTCTGTTCTTATAAAGTAACGCATATTAAGTGAAAGGTGTTCATTTAAATTCGGTATAAGCCCTTTACCAGAAAGAATGAACAAGTGAAGTTTAGCATCTTTGCTAATGGGAAAAAAAAAAAAAAAAAAAGTATTTTCTTAAACAATTTTACCATGCAAGTGAAAAGCCATTTTGGTAATGAACTGATAATTCTTCAGCAATATTAATCTCAGTGGATGCCAAATGAAAGGCTACGTGCCCTGAGAAACCCAAAAGGAAAGCAGAAAGAATTATGTCTACAGAATAATTGATAAGTTTATATCTTTAATTTCTGCTTGAGTGCTGTGCAGAAACAAAATCCACCATTTATTGCTGCCACTTTTCTTGAACAAAAGCCTGTATTTTTCTTGCTCTCCCATGCCTAGGTTATACAACACGGGATTTTTTTTTTTTTAGATAAAGGTCTATTGGGTATATAACGAGTCCTGAGAAAAGGACAGTTCCAAACAATCAGCCGAACATTGTCTGCTTTTGTATCTTCTTACATGGCCTTCAAGGTGTGCTGTAGTGTTCCAGTTCCCAGCTGATGTGAACAGCCATAAAGGCAATCCAGTAAACATACTGACGAAGATAGATATCTACTTAGCAAGGAGCTCCTGAGGCTTCCCTGATGAGCTCAGCACTCTGGTGAACTCAACAGGAGTCTGAGATGTCCCTGATGAGCTCAGCAAGAGACCAGGACATCCCTGATAAGCTAACTGGGAGCTGAGATGTGCTTATTAAGGTACAGCTGGCAGAACAAAGAAATTGTGATAATGACCAAAGCCAGGAACTGATGTCCTACACCCACTTGCATATCTACACCAAAACCATATAAAATGTAACTTGCTGTCTACCCAAGATGAGCTTCTCTACAGGAGATCTCCTGGAGAGATCAGACACTCGCCAGGGATGCCTGGCTGACTCCAAACTCTGTGATGCAAAGCGTCTGTAAAAATAGACTTTTCTGCCCCACTCCTGGGAGCAGTTTGGTAAGTGCTCTATTGGTAACACCTCACATAATACATTTAGCTGTGCATATAGATAAAATTATCATAAGCATATACTTCCTTTCTAGTGGTAATTCTGTTGTAACTTGTTTTATATACATATAAAATACTTACCTAAATTATATGTGTGTGTGTGTATATATATACATACCTGCTTTACTAATGGTCATTTTGTAGTAAACTATAATATATACTTAGTTTACTAGTAGTAATTTGCAATAAGGAAATTCACAGAAAGCCAAACCTCTGTGTCTTTGTGTATTGTGGAATTCTGAGCACCCCACTATCGTGATCTCTCACACCTGCATGTCAGGTAATCCTTGTAGGCTGTGACTGTGATCATTACACCAGTATCCAGTTTAGTATTCTAAACCCTTGAATTATTGTGTGTGTTTGGGTTTCATTGTGGTTTTTTCTTTTTTGTGGTTCCAAAATAAGATATAATATTTGGTGGTTCTGTTTCTATTTTGACTATAGGGTGGAGAAAAGCAGGCAACAAAGCATGTATTTAAAGATATTGTCTAGATGAGGTGTGAACATCACCCAGGTTGAATTGAGAAAACCTTGGCAGAAACACACTGATATGGAACCACTCTAGAAAAAAATTAAACTAAAAACATATTATCTGCTGATGTCATATTACAACACTGGAACTATTAAGATCCATCTGTCTGTAGGGCTTGTAACTTGGATTTACTTTATTTTTTTAGTCTGTCTAAGGTAAGTGAATAAATATTGAATAAATAAATGGATAAAATGCAAATAGAAGAAGATTAAAGCAATGTTTGGGATAGATAGGATTGATTTTTGGAAATATTTATTTTCCCCTATGGTACCTAATTCCATCCTACTTCAACACACAGCAAGGTTCAAAATTCTTCACAGCTGACTGATTTCACAAATAACTCTTGTGAAATTTCAAAAAAAATTTCACAAAATAATACAAGGTGGCCTGCTATTGTAACTCGGTTTCTAAGGAACAGAATTAATTGAAGTGACTATGTAAGAATCAAAATTTTAATCCATTGGCTGCATTTTACTTACCAAAAGTGAAAGTGACATCTTTTCAAATATGTACAAAAATTTCCTTCTTGTATTATTTAGTAAAAATTATGTTTTATAATGATTCACTTGTTATACAAATTATTTCATTTCCTTTCAATTTTTTTGGTATAAATCAGAAGAGGATCCGTTGTAATTGATGTATTTGTACAATTGGAAAAGAAATATTAATGCTGAACAAGGCTTTCTACACCAATGGGGTGCAGATGAGCCTTAAAAGCTTTTTGTTTTTATTTAGACTTTTATGTGAAGTCAATTGCAGGCTGTAATGCACTTTTCATTAATTTGGGGGAGGGGGGGCTATCTTTTAGGTTGGTGGTACTATAGCATGTGTACTTTACAGCACTTTGATGAAGGAGAGCAAAAGCAGGCAGAAGGAATAATGATAATCATCAGAGGCATGTTTTAGCATCTAAACCAAAACTGAAAAAGCCTTCAAACAGTTATCTACAAGTTGAAGCTATAACAATCTTAAAAGAATGTCCATTGAGGTGTGTATTAGCACAGAGGAAAAGCAGATCAATAAGAGTCAATTTGGTTTCTTTTTTACCCATAACTTTTCCATGAGCAAAAAAGAATTTCCAGTCTGTCATCCTTCTACTTGTTGAAGTAGATACTTTCACAGTGCATCAAACACAGTGCATATAAAGCTGACTTGGATGGAAAATGAAAACAGCAAATTGTTCCCACCATTGGTAATGTAAAATAGAAGGGTAAATGATTACAGAGAAATGCTATAACAGAAAATATTTTAAATATATGTGAAGTACAGAACACCTTCAAGAAAGATATTTTTATTGAGATATGTAAATCAAAGTCAATTCTGTTGCTTATTTTCAACTTCTATTCATCGCAATGAATAGAGCACACCAAAAAAAAAGACAGGTTTAAAAAAAAAATATTCACCTTCCTATCATTTTAGGACAGTATTCTTCACCCTTCCTTTTGTTTCTTTTTTATCAAAGAGTTATCAAAATAGTGATGAGAAGGGGTTTTGTTATTTTTTTTGTTTACTTTCTTTTATTTTTCTGTAAGACGTGAAACAATTTTCTTTTTAGGAGTTGTATTAATGTAGTTTGTTGTGGTTGACAAACTCTTTGCGAAGAGACATTATTTTAAATGTTTCTGTAAATAGTCACCAATCAATTCTGAATGACAAGTAAAAATGTAAGACTCATCTATGGTTTGTTGGGGTTTTTTTTTTCCTTATATTAAAATCCAATTGAGTAAATCTATAAGTTACAAATATTTCATAGAGTCTAGACATTCCAGTATTCCAGAGACTAGATAACAGGTAGCTTGTGCTGAGACATTGTAATAGAAAGCTACCTCTCTTTCTTTGCATGTACATTTTTGTTCAAGTTATAGTAACATTTGACAGGAGATGAAAAAAAAACCACATTTCCATAAGATCAATAATAATTTTATCTTAATTTTATGAAGTCTTTAATAATGTAAATAGGTGACATTTTAAAAAAGGAGAATTAATAATTTATGTTGCAAAAAAAAGCACTTTATACTAGTACATATTTGTGAATTATTGCACAAGTCATAGATAGCATCAATACATAGGTAAATGAACCAGAATACATTAATTTATGTTTAAGCAGGAAAAAGCTGCAATCCTATTTTTGTTTTGGCCTTCTATGTTGTAGCATTTGCTACATATCAAGGTGCTGCGACTAGATCACTGGTCGGCCCAGACCAGGGAAAGAGACAGATAACACACACAGTGTGAGCGCCAACTTCCGTCTTTTATTGTGCAGTTAATTCCTTTTATACTAATAAGGGTAGGCGGGATTACAGATGCGTCATAAGGCTGCGACTAACCCTCCATCTTTCCGTGACATCGCATGATCTTCCGAACACCATACCCTACATCTCCCCCTCCCTATGACTAGCTGGCTTCTATTGTTATGAACAGTTCTATGCAAAGAAATAACTGTGTAAAGTACTATGAGCATAAGCATATTTCTACAAGTTGAAACACTGTATCTTAAACACACGTAAATGTCCCATTTACCTTGCAGAGCAAGGAGCTCCTTTACAGAGAATTCACACAAGTGGTAAATGGAAAGTTAAGGCTACGAAAGAATTACTTCTATTACCTTATAAAGTTTATCATTGGCATGCTGATGTTAAGGCTTACTGTCTGGGGCATCCAGATTCCCAGCTGTGAGCAATTCTGACTCTTCTGTTGACACTTGTTTGTACACAATGTTTTCAGCTCCGTCTCTGACAGCCGGATCCCATAACGGCACGTATTGATGGGCTCTGAGAGGGATGTCATCTGGATACACATCGGGCCCCCCCAATTGGTTTTGCATCCACTGCCAGAAATTTGTAGCGGATACCCAAGGTGTCACAAGCCAGGAAAGGATGACAGCGATCTGTAAGGAAAAAACACTCAGACGCTACGAGGTTAAGGCAGGATGAACCATACGACTAGGGACCCATTTCAGTAGCCCTTCAGGTGCCTGTACACAGGCATACCCTCGCCCGAGGCAACGCAGCTCAAACGGCCCATCCCATTGGCGTGTCTGAGGGTCACGCACGCGGACCAACAGGTAGAGGCCTTTCTCTTCTGTGCTCGTAAAATGTCGTTGCGCCGCCGTCTGCTCCAGGTCCCCTCGAACTGTCTGATTTAATGAAGTTAATGCTGTTAACAGAAGACACTGTGTACGGAGAACAGGTGAGTTATCCCATAACCAGGAGGGATCCGCCTGCTCCCCCTCCCTAAGCCGATCGAGCAGGGTCTTTAAGGTTCAATGTGCTCGTTCTACAATGGCCTGGCCAGTGCTATTATAAGGGATGCCATTTTTCCTTAACAAGCTGAACAAGGTAAAATTATTACAATAGCTAAAATCACAATAACTACAATAATGCCCATAATTCTTTGAGCCAACCTGTTACCCCTAATGACCCGAACCATGAGGACTATGAGGAAGATGAACCATCCATACATTCTTGTGTCATCTTGCTCCGCGAACTCAGCCCAGCAATCAGTAGGTGCCAGCTTTCCGTGGGCGTCCCCACAGAGGCAACGATGGCCTCACCGTACACCAGCCCGATGCTCTTCGGAAAATCCCGGTATTTATACATTTGCAGAGGAACAGGTTTTAGCACACGTGGCCAGCGGGTGCCAAAAGTCTGCCTCAGTTGCAATCTATGATGCATGCGCTCGCTGGCCAGGCGCGCTGCATGAGTCATAGCCATCTTGTCTATTGGTTCGTGGGCTTTATGATGCGGTTGCGGTGCATAGAGAATCTTGACCTGTTATGTTAGCCAAGGTGACCTATACATTAGTTTTTGACTGAGGTGGTATTCATATTGCCACACCATCTATGATGCTCCAGATGATGATGGTCATACAAATTCAACAGGAGTCCGTCGTGGGCCTGTATCTGTGGAAACACAAGCATAATCTCGCCCCCAGGTTATTAATGAAAATGGACCTTACCCCTAATTTTGGCCTTAACTAACTTTTACGTTTACCCCACACTGTCTTCCCATGATCACACTATGTTTAATCAAATTATGTTTAACACACTTTTTACCCAAAGCAAGTTCTATATACAATAAGGCACGCTGTTCTAAAAACCTCTCTGAAGGACTCAATGTCCACTAGTCCTCTAAAGTGTAATACTCTGTTAGTCAGAATCTGTCGGATCAGTGGCTCCAGCACCCGCCGGTGCCGTGCCAGTTGCCATTGGGACAATTCCGGGTCCAGCATCAGTGCGAAGCCATGGCTTGACCCACTTAGCCAGGATCCAGCGAAGGCCTCGATCTGTAAGCAGACACATATACCCTCTCCAGTAAGTTTTACTTCTGCTGGTCCGCACCATTTCCCGGATTCTGGGTCCTTATACATTACCATGATTCCTGTACTTTGTTGCGTCCTTTTTGCCTGTAAAAGAGCATGATGCACTACCATTGGTGGGTCTTTGTGATCACCTGTCAATCTAAGATAATTTAGCACAAATAAGGCTTTGGCCAATCATTCCTCTGGGAGTAAGCCCTGGGTTCCCCCCTCTTGTTTTTGCAGCATGGTCTTTAAGGTTTGTTGGCCTGTTCGACAATAGCCTGTCCCTGTCTGTGGGAAGATGTGGAATACCCGTACCATGGTGAATTCCCCACAAACTACAAAATCGAGCAAATCGTGTAGAACCATAAGCCGGGCTGTTGTCCGTCTTAATTTCTTTAGGCACACCCAGCACTGCAAAAGAAACGTGAAGATGTCATTCAATATGTAAGGCCTTTTCTCCAGTTTGTTCCGTGGCCCACATGGCAGCAGGATAGGTATCAATACACACATGCACATGATGCTTTGCACCAAACCACATGACATGGGTGACATCCATTTGCCACAACTGCAATGGCAAAAGACCTCGTGGGTTAACCCCACAGCCCAAGCCCAGCTCTTCCTTTTGACAATCGGGGCATTATTTGACAATACCTCGGGCATCAGTGAGTGGTAAGTCAAATTGCTTTGCTAACATCCTAGCGGGTTGGTGCAAGAATGCATATGATTGTCATGCTTGTTGAAAACGATTCCCTGGAGGAGGCTCCCATGCCGCTGCAACCAATTGGTCAGCTCTGTCATTTCCCATTTCTCATCCGCACGTGCGGTCCTACCAAAGAGTTCTACCAGAGGGGCCATATCGTTATTAGTGATACCGCAAAGATTCTGCACCCACTGGATATCTCCCACAAGCTTCTGGACATCATGTACCGTTGAAATTTCTAATGTTATTTGAACCTTCTGAGGTTTAACATTGCTAGCATCTATGTGCCACCCCAAATACTTCCAAGGTGCTGCCTTTTGCACCTTTTCAGGAGCAATTATTACTCTGCGATGGCTTAAGGTGTCCTGCAATTGAGTTAAAATTTCATCTTGTGGCAAGTTCCTTCCCACTATCAAAATGTCATCCATATAATGATAAATAATTAACTGAGGAAACTGCTTTCTTACAGGCTCTAATGCCCAGGCCACATACACCTGACACATCGTGGGGGAATTGCGCATTCATTGCGGTAACACGACCCAACGGTATCTCTTACAGGGCTCTGCCTTGTTAATCGATGGTACCGAAAAGGCAAACCGTTCAGCATTATCTGGGTGCAAGGGAATGGTGAAAAAACAATCCTTTAGATCTATAATTAACAAATCCCATTCTTCTGGAAGCATAACTGGAGATGGCAAACCCAGCTGCAGGGCTCCCATACTGTGCATAACTGCATTCACAGCTCTGAGATCATGTAACAGTCTCCATTTCCCACTTTTCTTGGGAATGGTAAATATTGGTGTATTCCATGGACTAGTAGAAGGAACAAAATGTCCCGCTCTCAATTGGTCCTCAACTAACTCTTGTATTTTTAGCAGCCTTTCAGAATTTAGCGGCTACTGATCAATCCAAACAGGCTCATCTGTTTTCCAGCTAATTTTCAGGATTGGCTGCCCCTCAGTGACCACTCCTAAAAAGGATGGGTCACTAACATTGCCTTCATTTGGCTCAATAAATCACGGCCTATGAGGCCAAACAATTCAGTTGGGGTAGTCATGATATATGGACGTGTCCTAACGTGTTCACCGTCGGGGAATACAAATGGGTAATGGGTAGCTGACTTACTAAGGTGGCTTGTGTGCCCCCTATCCCTGCAATGCCAAAATTTGGATTGATCAATGGCCATGATGGAGGCCAAATGCATCGTGAAATAATCATAACATCAGCTCCTATATTGATTGTCATCGGTTTCTTGACGATAACTCCGTCAGGCCCTTCCAGTTGCACTACCTTTTCTGGTTTACCTCTTGTTATGTCCATGGCAAAGTATACCTGTGGTTTCCCTGTGGAGCCGAATCTACCATCTCCATGTTGTACTTCACCTGGGTTCGGAACACACGACCTGAATGGAACTAATTGTGCTATTCTGGTACCTTTAGGAATAGAAACAGGAGGGATTAAAACACGAATCATAATTTTCACAGTCCCACAATAATCTGCATCAATAAGCCCTGGGACTACCAGAATTCCTTTTAGAGCTGTTGAAGATCGCCCCATTAAAAATGCACTAAGCCCAAACCCCAATGGTCCCTTTATGTTGAATGTGTACTGCGGTTTCCACATCCACTCTGGAGCTTCGTGCAGTGGCGGATTTGATAGTTGTGAGGCTGCCTGAGGGCCGGCAGCCCAAACCCCTTGCATTTGTGTTGTCGCGCGAGGGGCCTTGGCGCTTGGTGTAAAGTTTCCCTTCTTCCTGCATTCTTGGTGGTATGGTTATCTTTCTTACAACTGTTGCACCGTCTTTTTGCTAGCAGAAACTCTACATTGGCTCTTGATGTGTCCAAGTTTACCACAATTAAAACACTTGACCAAGGGTTTCTTACTGGCTTTATCAATAAGCGGATTCTGTATTGACTCACAGCAGTCTTTAATTTCTCAAGGACTTTCCAGTGAAACACCTCCCATCTTTTTTGTCCATTATTTTGTACAACAACTGGGAATGCTTGGAGCATAGTCCCGTCCACAAGGGCATTTTTTGTTACTCCCCTCCAATGCCTCTCCCTCTCGTCCGCAGCGGCTACTGCAGGCGGCTCTGTGTCTATTGCGGGCGCAGTTGGTTTCACCGTCTCTGGTTCCGAGAGGCGGGATGGATGAAAGGACGGTGGCGGGGGCGCGGATGGTTCTGCCCGGGGGCCGGCCGTGGCCGTGGCTGGCGGCAGCCATTCCATGGCCGGCTGAGACGCGCCGCTGCAAGTGGGCGGGGGGGGCGGAAAGGGAGGGGCCGAGGGAGGGCCGGAGGAAGCGCCGGAGGGGGTGCAGATGATGGCTCAGCAGGCATAGGCTCAGGCAAAGGCTCAGGAGGCTCAGTCCACTCTCCCGGCAAGGGTGCCTGATTTCCCCCGCGAGGGGGTGTTTCCTCCTCTGTCACAGTCTCCAACCCCCACTGCCTCCCAGTTATCCCCTCCGCGGGTGGCCGTTCCTCCCACTCTCTCAGCTGATGGTATAAATCTCCCCTGACATCCCCGCCTGGAACCCAGTCCAAGAGGCATTCCTCTAAGTCCTTCCGAACCACCCGCCGCAACTCCTCCCATGGATACTTCGGAGGGGGCACATCCGGCCCCCCTGGTGCCATCCCTACAGGAAAAACCTCCATCTCTGCCGTACCCTCCATGTCCATGCCCTCAATCAGAGATGGACTGCTCTCTGAACCCCGCTCCATGGCCGCCCACTCCGTCTGAGTCTGACTTACTGTCCCCGAGGGCACTATCTCCCGCTGTTCCTGAGGCGGCGCTTCATCCGCAGACATAGCAGCTCGCGCCGCCAACCAGCACGCCCCAGCCTTCCGTCCTGCCATGACCACCTTCTCCACCTTTCCCCAACTTTGCAATTGTTCAGAAGCTCTGCGCTCGCGGGCGAGCGCAGATTGGAGCAAAGACTCACGAATCTCTCCCCATTTGGGAGGGCTCAAAACTTCTCTAGGAGACCCAATGTCTCCCCGGTGCAGCATCCATAGGATGCATTCGCCCATGAGGCCCTTCCTAACTGAACCACGGGCACCCACCTCATCAGCCAATACCTTTAATACCTTAATCACTTGCGCAAGTTCCATCGTCGCCTGTGCGACCGATCATGTCGGGGTCACCACTATGTAGCGCTTGCTACATATCAAGGTGCTGCGACTAGATCACTGGGCGGCCCGGACCGGGGAAAGAGACAGATAACACACACAGTGTGAGCGTCAACTTCTGCCTTTTATTGTGCAGTTAATTCCTTTTATACTAACAAGGGTAGGCGGGATTACAGATGCGTCATAAGGCTGCGACTAACCCTCCATCTTTCCGTGACATCGCGAGATCTTCCAAACGCCGAACCCTACACATGTTTCTTTCAATAATGTAATGTTAACCGAGTCACATGGTGAATAACAGAAATACAGGATCAGAGCAGGATATCTTTGAACATTCTAGTGGTAACTGTTTCCTGAGAAATACCACCCATTGTGTAAGCTAAATGATATTGATGTGAGAATAACACCTTAAAGGTTGGAAAAGCTACTGTTTCTTTGTAAACCATAGAAATAAGTGAGCGGGAGGAGTGGGAGGTGGGTGGGTCACATTAGTGTCTTAGCTTACTTTTTGTGATACAGATCGACAATCCCCATCTTCAAGGTAGTAGGCATTTCCCCACAGATCAATAGAAAATTTTCTGCCCACCTCTGCTGGTGCACAGATCACAGCTGAGGTATTTCCACTCATGTTTAGAACAAGAAGAAAAGAAAAAGTGAAGAAAGACATTTTGGAAGCACAACAAGAATGAGGGATTTTTACTACAAGTACTTAAAATAATTCCTGATTTCTTTCTGACACGATAATTTCCTGGAGCAAGTTCAAAAAGGTCTTTCTGTTGTTTTAGTCATGCCCTCTGTTGAAGACCTTGTTTTATGAAAATGCAATTTGAAGTGGAGTTGAAAGCAAGGGGACAAGTAGATTAAATGAATGTACTTGCTCTAAATAGAAACAGTGGTGATATGGAACTCCGTTCATGATTGTTTTCCAATATAGATCCATTAGTAAAGTAACAAATGACAAAAAAAATAGCATTTGAAAATCTCAATAACAGGTAGAATTTCTTGTATGAAAGCTTTATCGCTCTATCTTTCCTGTTTATCAGCAAGACATGGAGAGTCTGTTTTTCCTAACAGTAAGATAAGCACTTCTGTTGTTCATTGACTCTCTTCTTCCATTTGAAATGATGAACTGTTCATTTTATGTCCACAAGATATGTAAATCAAAGGAAGAGGTGATACCAAAGGAAAATAGATTTCAAAATAAAGAGAATTCCAACTTGACAGTGTTCATGAAAGAGAAGAAAAAGTACCACTCAAACATACACCTGTTTGAGGATGGTCATAAAAATCATGCTGCTGCTGAGTAACAGTTTTTGTTACTTTTACCATAGTAACAGATCTCTTAAGATATTCACACTGCCTCCAGATTTTTATTACATTTCAAAAGAGCCTCAGTCTGACCTCCCTTTCTAACTTTATATATGCAAGTGTTTTTAAACATACAAAACTAGTACAGTGTTACCTAAATTATAACAGTTAGAGTATTGCCCTTAGTTCTGTGTAATTTCACAGAATAATCAACTGTGCTGAAATGCAGATTTATTAGGGATCTATGTCCTCTGCTCTTAATTGAGCTGCTCTCTTAAAAAAACCCAAACAAAAAAAATTAAGCCCTTTTAAGTTGGTAGAAGGAAAAAAAGCTGGCATCAAAGCATACTGTTCCCAGCAGACAGTCAGGTGAGCTCTCTGCATTCACCGTTGTCAACTTTTGTTCTCCTGTAATGATAGAAGAAAGTACATTCACAGACAAGACACAATTGGCACTTTCTCACTGTAGTCAACTGATTGTGTCGGCTCTTCTGTGCTTTATCTATTATCTTTAATCAATGAAATCTTGAGGTAAAGAGAATGGTAAATAACAGAGATTGTTGCTGGAAGTCAATTAGTCACAAACTGGCCATAAAGAGGTCATTGTTCATCAGTGATCTGGAGTAACAGTAACATTCATATCCATTGGAGTAGTCCTATGAGGTTTGAGTGCTGTTGTTCTCACTCTGGAGATATGAAAGGAAAATGTCTTTTAAAGCAAAATTGTCTGTGACATTTAGTTCTGACAAAACATACAATTTTATAAAAGCAAGAACAAATATCTGTAAAGGATCTTAAATATGTCAATAAAATTTTTAAACACAACACTACTGACACAAGACCTGAAAAGTGAACAGAATTTCTTCTTTGTGTGCTTGCCCTCTGCAGCTCACAGCTCTTTGTAGCACCCTCTCTGCTGTTGAGTCTGTTCCTGCTCTGTTTCATACTGGGTTCAAATGCTAGAAAGCAGGTCTCGATGCTCCTGATTGGGCACAACTGAAGTGAACACCACTGTCATGTCAGTGGGATTCACTATGTAAAGTTGCAAATAACCAGCCAATGTTAGGAATATCCTAGTCATATGGCAACTGAAACAGCGCCATGAGTGCTATTTGTAGTCTATCTATTGACTACAATTTGCACAGGTAGGCTCAAGAGCAACCTGCTGATCTCTGCAGAATAGTATTGTTAAATGAATTGTACGATATGACAAATTTTAATGTACAAACAGATCAGTTGTTATGTTAGTGGCATCAAAAAGTCAAATAACTTCTTATTTTTCACTTCATTTTCCTCAGATCTTCAGCTTGGCCTCACCAGTACCATATTGATATTCAGTTACTTGTTGATTGGAGCAGGATGGTCACACAGTGATATTGTCACTTTGGCATTTGCTCCATGAGAAGTTATACATGGTGAAGATTTCTGGTCTGAACTTCGATTAAAGAGGAGTCATATGTCAATAACCGTCTAATGGTTTCAAAACAAGTAAAATCAAACTCCTAGAAGGATTAAACACTGAAATATTGAAAACAGCAGATGTCTAGCTTGATCCCTAGACACAGCTATAATTCAATGACTGAACAAAGCTGAGGATAGTGAGTTGGAATGAAAAGTCCTGAACAGCAATATGTAGCACCTCATCAGAGGTTTCAGCTATAGTGCACATTATTTATTAAACTGTCAATCTGCCATAACTAGAATAACATTAGATCGAGTTCCACAGCAACCAGCTCAGGATCATCTGGGAGTGCTGTATCAGTAAGTCTTGAAATCATTATCCAGATGCTTCGGGATAAGACAGTGGCTGCCAGTGAAGTCAGTGATAATTCTGACTAATTCTAACTAAATACGGACATCTTTTTTTCTTTTTACACCAGAGCAACTAGTAGTCACCATATGGAATAAAGTGACAATAGATTGGGAGTTTAAAAGGGAAATGTCATCCATCCCTACAAGCATGATAGTGACAGTGAAAACCACTGTGGTCTGTAGTTTCTCTCAGGTTCTGGAAAATGTCGTTGACAGAATAGCAATCAGCAGAATCTGTTGGAAAGAGTCCTCCTTAAAGGTAATCTGACTGGTGAAGACCAGACTGACAGGATTTTCTGCTCACAGGCAAAATCAAGGAAAGTTCAGAGCATAAAGTCAAGGTCTATGTATGCTCCTTTCCTCTAACAAAATTAATTAGTACTGGGATTCTGTGAAAACATCTATAGACATTTCTGTCCAGGCAAATCAGTGGCTACTCATTTATGATGGTAAGTTTCGGTAGCAAAGGTGAAATGTTAGAACCATTTTTTACCCAAAATGGGACCAGACAATGCAGTATTCTTAGACAAGTTTAATTTATCATTTTGTGGGTTTAAGCATGGGTTTCATATGCATATATGTGAAAGTATGTTACTCATTACAAATGGTTTCACCTGAAAAGAGTCTTATTGTTGGTAGAAAACATGTTAAACCAATAGTAAATATTGAAATTTGAGGACAATTCTAATACCACAGCAGTGTGTGTTGAGGGAAGCATGCCTGAAAATGGAGTTACACAGAGGACAGCAAAAGCCAGTACAGTTACTGGGCAAAGCAGCATATTTGGAATGGAAAAAAATCTGGCTTCAAATGAAAGTGAGTACCGTGCAGTTGTTCTTACTGCTTCTCTCTATATCCGTGTCTTTTTTTAGAGCTGTCACATCCAATGTCTTAGCCAGTCACCCATCGGCTCTCTTCATGCTCTTGGTACAACATGGTTAAATGTCTTCAATAGTGAGTCTCAGAGCATTGCCTATAGCTGGTATCAAAGCAATGCTCCTGTGAGCTGAGCTGCACTAGACATCTGGTGCATATATCAAATAACCAACCATCCATAAGCATTTTGTATGGACAGTTTAAATACAATGAATGGTTAAGACTGACCCATTAAACATTACTGAGACATTCTCAAGGTAAATCTTCAGTCATATAACATCAGCCTCACAACATGAGATACAATTAAAGGTCATCTGCTATGGCAGAGAACATATGCTGAAGTTATCAAACATATGGGGAAAAAAAAAGGAAAATTGCACTGAACTAAATGCAACAACATAAAATAAGGATAGTGTGTACAGGAAGCTGCATCTGTCACATCCCCAGCTGTGAGTGTCCTGCAAAAATTTAACAAAAATCCCACAAGTAAAACTGCTCATTTTTCAAGTTGACAGGAGACTTCTTTTGACAGTGTAGAATATGCCATCAGTTTACATACCTTATCAAAACCTCAAAAATGCTAGTGTCCTTATGAACGTTATACAAGCAACACTACACTACCAAAACAAACAAACAAGTAATTAATTGCAAATGATACCTACTGAAACACAGGAATCCCTAACAAAGTTTCCCATAAATCTCAAACACTTTTTTCCCAGGAATTTTCTTTAGGGAAAATTACCCCTTGAGGTAGCCCAGCACTGACATAAAGAGATTATTTCTAACAGCCAGAAAGTATATCGTTTGTATATGTAACAGCTTTGTCATCACTTTCACAGATGTTTGCAAATCTTAGTTGTCACAGCTGTTTGATGGGTATTCTCACCTTCTGGGGCCCAAACAACTGAACTGCACTTCAAATTCTCGTTCTCTGTCATATGGGTGTGATACCGCATGGTGTCAGAAAGCCGTGAGGGTGGACACATCCATGAGGAAGGTGACCTGGGACCGTGGGTGACAGCATGGCGGGCAGGGTAGGGATCTCACCCAAAAGAGGTCCAATCCCACAGTACTTGAACAAGGAGATCAGAGAAAGATCAGTGACAGTAACCGAGGACAGAAAAGGTCCTGGGGTGGCTGGGGAGGGCCATGGGGACATTGATGGGGACAGGCACAGGCCTAGCCAAGGCAGCAGGTGGGGGTCTGGGCCAGTGAGGAGATGTCATGGCACAGGCAACCCTACAACACAACCCGGGTTAGGGCCAGGGCAAAGGACCTGAGCTCCAGTGCAGCCGCTGCACGAGGAGGAGAGGCCCACAGAGGCTGTTCCCAGACCTTGTCCAAGGTCACCCCACAACAGACCTGGCCCTCACCACCCACATCCCGGACCTGGGAGGAGGAAAGAGGTTGCAAAGCTCATTGGTGCATGCTGGAACCTGACACATGGCTGCTTTCCTGACCTAGATGGGACTTGAACCTTTACCTCACTGTAATCCCAAATGAAATGTTCTTGCTTTTGGGAGGTTTACAGGTAGGTCAAGATTCTTCATTACTGGAAGCAGAAAGTAGGATGTGTGACTGTGTGATTCCATCACTCACGTGAGTGTGAATCAGTTAGTTAGTTCTGATTTTTACCAATTCATGTAAAAGCTGTCACCTGGTATCATAAGCCTGCAGACACTTAAAGTACTGAGAGCTAACACTGCCTGTCTCCACTAGAAATAAATTTGTATCCCTGAGAAGATCCATTAAGGGAAAAGCGATATGAGAAAATTGGATGCCTTGAATATAGTCTGTATTAAATATGAGAATACGACCAATCTGCTCCATCTAACATAACAGATTGTTTGCTCAGGTTCTTTTTAACTTCATCCAGATGTAGCTGAAGTGCATTTCTTGGCTATCAGCTGTGCTTGTTTGGTGTGTGAAAAACATCTCCCGCGTTCAGAATAGAACACACAGACCCCCCCTGCCCCCCATGATAGCAGCAAGAGGGACCCCCCAGGAGCCTGTTTCCCTCTGCCTCGAAGGTCTTCTTAACAGCATGGATTAGTCTAGAAATACGGGACCAAACTCAGTCTCATGGACTATATGTAGATGTATTTCTACTAAATGCACCTCAGATGTTCCCAATAACCCTATGTGTAGACAAATAGTGACCCAGACCTTGAATTTTCAGTTCAGTTTTAATCTAGGGCTACCAAAGGAATAAAAAGAACACTGAAAAATTGAGCCAACACCATCCATTTTAAATTCCTTCTGTACACCTGAATTTGATGCCTCTTTGTCTGAACCTTATAAAATCTTTATATGCTGCATACAGGGTTAGGTTATGAACACAGTGGAATGTCTTGGTGTGACTGATCACAGAGTCATAGAATCATTTAAGTTGGAGAAGACCCTTAAGATCATTGAGTCCAACTGTTAACACTACCAACTGATGGCTCAGATGACAATGAATTTCAATGCTGATTAAAATCCAGTCAAAAAAATGAGTCAAAAATCAGTATATTTCAATGAATAGCAGTCTTAATATAAGTTTTTGATGACTTACAAAAATCACATTATAAAATAAGTAATTGCCTACAAAAACATTGTTTAGAAATTGAGAGGATAATGGAATTATCAAATATATATAAGAATAGGTCAAATTGTTATACCTTCTCATTAGATACTAATACTCATAGATACTAAAGGGTTTGGGGGGCTTTTTTCCTTGATCAGATATTGTGTACAGAGGATTTCACAAAGTTTTCAGGAAAGCTTATCAGCTAGTGCACAGAATCAGATTATTGTTGATTAACTTAAAAGTGATCTTGAAAAAAATAATTTGTTGTTCAAAACCATGATTTATTCCACATAGAATGGGGTGGGGAACAAAGCTGATTCCCCATAATGAAACACTGTTTCTTAGGTATTCAAACTGTAATTGAGAGATGCCTGAGGAACAAAGCTTCAAAACAAAATCCAATGTACAGCATCCTTGATAAAATATCTTGCAGTGCAGTTCCATTGAATGGCAAGCTGTTTATGAGACCTGAATCATCTTCACCATAGAGCGAGCAGTCATCAATCGCTCTCCTTGTTGAAGTTTCATAGTTTAAGCACTGAATAATCAAACAGGCCATTAAAAGTGGTGTTTAATAATAACTATTTGAAAAGCTCATCTGAAAGCAGATAGTGCTTCTGTGTGACTGTCTGCTTTATATATGCCCCAGTATCAATATACTGTGAGAACAGCATATGGTTTCTTTGATGGAAAGTAATGGAAAATGACAGACTGTTTGAAGATGCTGTGGTGCCAATTTCATGAATAATGCATTAGGGTAACAGGTATAATCAGTGCAGTTTAATAGTCTGCAGCCTCCAGAGATACAGCAGCAGCATACAGAGGAATTATCCTTCTACCAGGACCACCTGACACTTATCTTTTTTCCTTGACTTTATTTGATCGAGACTACACTAAAATAAAGTCTTTAAAAAGGCAGAGTCAGAACCAAAAATGTTATGTCCTGAGTCAGAATTAATTTAGTATACATGTGCTGTGTGATTCACCTTTTAATAATAAACACAATTTTTAAAATACCTTTTCTCTGTTTTTAAAATGAACATAGGTTTTAGAGCTTCAAATTTTAGAGGAAAAGCAATCTTATGGTTGTCATTCATGCATTGAAACCATTTTCCATTTTGTACAAATGAGTTTATGTCTTTTCAAATGATGCAGCACATTGCATATACACCAAAATGTTTTTAAATTTAATTAGTTTCCTATACCAAAAATAAGTATAAAACTAATTTACAAAAAAAACCTGTCTTGCAGAATGCCAGTAAAAGATTTTGCATGAAGCATGTACTGATTTGTGTTTAATGGTCATAGAAAAGCTCTATGAAAGAGATTTACACTTAGGCACACATAGTCCTCTTTGCATTTGGGTCTTACATTACAATGTCATGACTCCACAACAATGAATATAAGTTAGGGTAAATGACTTGGGACACAGGGTTTCAGTCCTTGTACTTCCACTTTTATTCAAGGAAAGATGCCTATGTTTCTGAGTTAAAAGTTCCATTTTCCCCCTGACAAATGGGCTACAGTGATGTATGTCCAAGTTTCATCTTTATGAATCTGTTCTGCTTGCTATATATGTGCATCTGAAAAGCCATCTTGGCAGATCTCACTTTTAAAAAAATTCATTGTGGCTTTTGAAACAGCATTCTACAAGTCAGCTGGGCAGTGAGTGGTAGCTTCATATATGTGTAAATATATACTCATATACATTCATGTTTATTCATATATATACACATCCTACAAATGAGAAAAAAAAAAATGAAATCTAGGCTAGGTTAATGTAGGAAATATTATGAGAAAATAAAATAAGGTGATCAAATGGTGATAAAGTCAGCTGGCACAAATAAGTTGCTATAGAACACTATTGCTCATGAAATGAACTATTCTATGTTACGATAGTCTGTTCTGTTCTTTCCACCCTTTCTTCATTGCAGTTATAATTGCATGTATAATTACTGCATGTCTTGCAGCTCTTAGCAAAACAAGTATATGCAAAAATGCATTATAACATGTTGGGACCAAAACACTGTATTTTCAGAATATCTAGTTTTTTTAACTATGAATACCTAGCAATAAAACCCAAATAGTGTCAGTCGTTATTAGAAGTGTGATGGTTCTTACGCTAGAAGCATTTCCTATTCTTCCAGTTAGCAAAAATCTTATCTTGTAAAGGGGAATATATTTGAGCATGGAAAATGTAAGTTTCTGGTTTCTAAACTGGTCCTGGGAAGTATATATTACACTTTCCATAACCCGGGAAATTTAGCATAAAGGAAAGATAAATTCTGTAACCACCTGCCTTTCCTTGCAAGGTTTTTTTCTATGGACTGTGTGAAGACATTAGGAGCTTTTGGCTACCAAGATGGTTTGAACCCATCCTCTTATTAAAACCTCCCTTGTCAGTCCCATCTAATACTCAAGACCCCTCTATCGTTTGTAGGTCAGCTGTTACTGGCAGAGTTGTAGCAGATTTTTATTGTCATTGCTTGCTTTCTTGGCCATATTTTATAATGCTAGAAAGTTCTGCTGTGTTCCAACCACAATGAAAATCATAGCAGATACAGTAAATCATAGCAGATACAGAAGTGATTGTAGGCCTAGAGGAGCAGGTTTTGTAATAAAATCTCCTCATGGTTTAGTAGATCCAGAATAAGTGCAATATTCTTTATAAACTACTCTTTCTGCTGGATTAAGAAAATAAAGCAAAGCAACAAGTGGCAGACTGAATCATTTCCCCATCTATTGGACTGGTTCGATGTCTGAACTTTTAAAAATACTCCAAAATTGTACCATTTGCCTGAACTTACTCAAATGTAACAAAATAAATGCCCAACCTACAGAGTATCAACTGTCACTTCCAATGCTGTCACAGTGGCATAAAACTGGTGCAATGAATAGTTAGTACCAGAATAGCTGATAAAAGTTTAATTATGATCATCCACTTGGTATTCATACTTATTTAGCACATGTCCTCCATATGCTGTGCATGAATATCAGAAGAAAGAAGTGCAAGCGCAAAGAATAATCTAAGAGCTTTCATGGGAGCACGGAGTTAAACACAGGGAATTCTTCCAGGTCAAGTTTAAGCATGGGGTCAAACTGCAGCAGTTTACATGTGCAATAGATCAAGAGCTAAAATAGCCACTACGTTTTGGAGTCTGGGGATGTGATTAGAGAAAATGGTTTTCCTAGGGCAACTCTAAATCAGTCAATTATAAGATATTTTGAAAATACTGTGTGCAGAAATGACTATTGAAACTGTATGGTCTTGTTGGTTTAGAATGACCAGCAACAAGAGAAATTCCATGCACATGGGACTGCATTTGAAACCCCCTGCAAAAAAGGTGTATACCCACCTACAACACCGTTACATAAAGTTCCAGGCATAAATAACAGCAGAGAAGAAAGTAGATGTCTTCTGATTGCTGAAGATTTACCAACCCACTTGCAGCAGACTTCCCTCTTGTCAAGTGTGCTGAGGTGTGCAATACCATGCGGACCACTTGTCCTTATGATGTGGACATTGCCGATCCACGCTGCCAGCTTGAGCCTACCTCAAAGATTGCCATTCTGTGGTTGTGGGATCATAAACCATCAAGGGAGATTCTTCGGGTCTGCCTCTCTACATGGAAACTTACACCTGTAAGCAGAGGCCAGAAAACAGTTCATGACATACCCACCAGAACTGATATGGGGATTAGGACTCCTTTCACATCAAGCACATCTTCGGTCAATGCAGTACAAGTGTTAACAATTCATAGACAACTAAATTGTGGTCAGAACAACTGCAGGGACCTCATATGCCATACTTCAGTGGGAGGGCTAAGACAGCCTTTTGGAAAGCCCTTGGCAGTTCTGAAGACAGATGTGGCAGGAGTGTATGGAGAAGCAATAATTTTTCAGAACAGGCCAGCACCAAGAGCTCCAGCAGAGCTGAGTAGCCAGCTGGCTCCAGTGGCTCTTACACAAACACACACACACACACACGCGCGGTAACAATAGCTCCAAAAGTAAATCAAATCCTGATGGAGATCAGAGCGTCTCTTCAGGAAACTATAACTCATGCAATCTGAAACATCTCTGACATTCTTCCATCTGGGCAACTCGATAGTCCTCCAGAAACTGGAAATATTGTTATCTGCTCTGCTCAGCATCCTGAGTTAGTTGTTGCCTTAGCTTAGCGTCCTTTTTTTTTTGGCTTTGCCTTCTCACTTCTGTGTTCCAGGGCAGACACAGGACAGATGGCCTGACTATCTTCTCTTTCCAATTTCTCCTACAGCAGGGAGGAGATTGGATGGGAAGAGCAGTGCAGCAGTTCCTTTATCACCAGAAAAATGTGTGGAGAGATGAAAAGCCTTAAAGATCTATGAAGACACAATGAACTTCTCTGTTGCTTGTACAACAACCTCTCCACTGCCCCCTGACTCTCAAGGGCAAAGATTTCCGTAAGGAGTGCAGACATAGACTCATTCCTTTGTTGACCATCCCCAGGGATGACTGTTTGAATAGGAACTATGAATAAGATGATTCATCATCTGATGAATATCCCTTATGCTTTCCTTCTCACAGTGGCATAAAGACCACAGCTGCAAGGGCAGCACAAGACGGCTCAGCTGCCAAAGAAATTCCAGCAAAGAGAGGATTTAAAGAGACTGGGTTGCGTAATGAGAAGGAAAGGGCTGCCAAAGAAAGATGACTGAGATGCCCTCTGGAAATGTCAGTGTTCCGCTAGCCTTCACTGAGTGAAGAGGGAGTCAAGAATTCCCCCCAGAATAGTGGGAAAGGCCTTTGAGTACTGTAATGTGTCATGTTGGAGAGGGAGAGAACCTACGTATACCAGCTCTATGAAACATAGCCTGGTACAGGTGCCCTTGGGAAATTTAATTCCTCCCATATGCTCAGCTTCCAACACCAATATTGAGCAAGCTGGTTCTAACTGGCTGAGACCTATGAACTGGGTTTCTGGCAATAATTACAGACAAGTTATGGCACTGCCCTCCTGATCCATCCTCAAGCTATGTACGAGTATTGGAAAGCCAAACACTCAGCAGGATAAGCCTTTTGTACTGGCATTGAGAGGGCCCAGGGTTCTGGTCAGGCTAGGAGAAAAGCCAACCTTTCCTTGCAGTATCTACCTCCTCACCAGGATGCAAATGCCCTGCATGGGTGTTATGATCTATACTATTTCTTTCTTCCCCTTTGAATGGACTGAACTGCACACCAGGAGCAGATAGTTGAGTATGGATGGTGGTTCAGTGACTGGTGGTCCATTGGAGCAAGTGTGGTTTTCCTTCAACATTGGGAACATCCTCTTTTTCTTAAACGAGAAATATCTTTGCTCTCCTTTCCTCTCATACCTGGCAGCCGACTGTCAGAAAATCCCACAGATCACAAATCTCTCAGACCTTTCTTGACACAGCATGACAAGAATGATCATTTCCTTGAGCCATTTTCACTTCTGTGAAAATGAAGTCTGAAGTACTTCCATTTTTTGTGTTGTTTTGGGGTTTGGGGTTTTTTTTGGGGGGGGGGGTAAGGGGAGAGGGAAAAGCATTAAGTGGGAACAAAGGAGGAACAAATGAAAACAGAAAACAGGAGGCAACTGTATATATATAAATGTACAAGTTGGAAGCATGTCTTGCTAACATTTTTGTTTCACCAAAAAGTCATTTATTATAAACTTTCTTTCTAGGAACATACGTAGATGCTGATAAACTAGATCAAGCAGCTCAAGTTCCAAATTTTGAGAGAAAAAAAAAAGAAAAGAAAAATGTAACTTTTATGACCCTACCCTCCTTTTCTCTTCTCCTGATACCCAAATTTAGTCTTGCTAAAGGATCTGTGGACTTTTTTTACACATCGTCTCATTATTGATTTCATTATTGGCTAAGTTATGCACTTTAGCTTGGGAATTCCACAGAATTACTAGGTTTGGTAATATAGAGATTGTTATAAATAGGGAAAAGTACCTAAATGTCCTCTGGAGAATACTTATAACAGAAGGAGGTAAATTACTTCAGGGTTATATGGATGGTACCAAAGTAGCAAAGAGGATAGTAGGCAGGATGAAAAAAAAACACAGAAATGGGTGTAAGAGGATAATACAAAGAGACAAGTTAGTTTTCAACTTAAGAAGGGTGAAAGAGGAAGATAATAGGAAAAGAGAAGATCCAGTGCAGAAATTGTGATTGAAGAGCTGTGTGGATTGCAATTAGGGGATGGTAATTATGGTGGTGAAAGATGGGCTGTATGTATTTAACATAGTCAAGAAAATATACACTAAAATTTTGCAGGGGTTGTAGTATAGCTAAGGATAATTGAAAACATGTACAATAATTTGTCAAACAAGGACAGAGAGGAAAGGATATAAAATATCCAAGTTAAAAATCCTTTGGTATAAAAGAGTTAATGGCTCTTCTAGTATAACTCTCAGCAGAATGCTGCAGGAAAAAGCTGGCACAATATGACCACAATTTCCAAGGAAAGCCTGAAGTCTTACTTCAGCCAGACCTATACATTAATCATTATAAACAGGTTCTTGTAAATAATATAATTCTTCCCTTTTTGGAAAGCAGAACAGCTCAGAGTACAAAACTGCACTACAGCATACTTTGCAATTATCACACTAAAGATTTTGCATCAAGGTCTGCAGAAAATGAACATAAAAAGAGTAGAAGTTAATGTTTGGGGCTTTTTGTTGTTGGTTTTTTTCAGGTTCTTTGTCATAGAAGCTGTAGTTATAATCTTCTCTTCAGTTGTCAGTGGAAATTTATCTAAAAAAAACACTAGTTGGAAAGAAACTCACTACATAAAGGTTCCAGTTTTTAACACTGTTAATTTAGATTACAAACAGTATGTTGCCACAGTCTAAACTTTTAAAATACATCACTTTTGGGGGAAAGAGAAGGAGATGTGTGTATGACTTTTTTTTTTTTTATGTCAAAACTACTTGACAAAAAAAGGTGAAACACTTTAATTCAGTTTTACTGCTACATCACCAGCTGCATCATTGTTTTTTGTAAACTTCTGTAGTGATAAATTCTTCCCACTCTACATGTTGTCTTCTTTTACAAAGAGCACTTGCAAGCAAAACAGGGGTACTGAAATAACAAGGACAACCAACATATACTGAACATCTCATCTTTTGCTTCTTGTTCTCTAATGGAATTTTGCATGCAATAGCTCTGTCATGGTGGAGGTCAATACCACCTGAATTGCAATTCTGAAGCCATTGACATTATATTGAGACACATATGATCTATTAAATCTCTTTTGGATGAAGAAGTGGAGGATCTGGCATGAAGTCAAGAAAATTTTCAGGCTTTTTTTTTTCCCTTCTTTTTATTTTCTGTGTAAGAAATAAAAGGCAAAACCTTTTCATGCTGATGTTATGTATTCAGGATACTCACTTCAAGCTGATGGAAACTCATATCGTCTGTTATCAGTTATCTATATTAGCATCCACCCCTGTGGGTTTTCCGAATTCAACACAATTCTCCATGGATCTCAGATCTTTTCAGATCCTCAGATCCTTTGTGGAAATTCTGTATTTTCAGGATATTTTTATGTATTTAATTTATTTATTTAATAGTAAAAGTTTAATTGCTTATTCCCTCATTGTCCAGCAATGCACATACATTGACACATCTAGGTTAGCTCTGCCTCCCTCATTAAAGTCAACTAATTCATATATAACTAATGGTACTGTAGTATTCTGTGACACCAAAGAATGCTCATTTAGCATGCGGAATTATATAATGTAGACATGCACCGTGACTTAAAGGGCAAGGAATTATCAAAACTCATGACAGAACAATTTATCCTTAGATGAACACTCAGAGGGGAAAAAAACCCAAATAACTGAACTATCTAGCGACAAACAGCTACCTTAATGCACACTTTCTTGAATGAAGAAAGAGGGAATTACATGTATGAGTTTATTTTATTCTGACATAGAGAATTCCTTGTTTCAGTGTTTCCTTTGTATTATCATCAGTAATTGCAAGTCCCTGTATTGTGGAATGTC
The DNA here is from genome assembly GCF_947461875.1 of Haliaeetus albicilla. NCBI lineage: Eukaryota > Metazoa > Chordata > Aves > Accipitriformes > Accipitridae > Haliaeetus > Haliaeetus albicilla. The sequence continues at coordinate 17,120,476 of NC_091485.1, forward strand.
TGTTAAGAAACACCATTCCAAAAACATTTCAACAAGCTAACTTTCTAAGCTTGGCTTAGGATTTTTAACACTTCTTTATAGTATGATTTATGCTATGGATATAAAATAGTAAAGAAATATTTTTGACCAAACAATATAAATGTTGATAAAATATTAACATAACCTGGTATTTATATTTATAAGCAGCATTATTACGGCTGCATTTTTCTTGGCTCAGAAAATAGGCAATCATTACAGCATTTATATTCACAGTTCTATTTACAATACAAGAATCACAATTTATTTATTCAAGTACTGAAGTCCATGAGCAGCACTGTCTCTAAATAAGAGCCATTAAGCTGCAAAGTTATTCTACAGACTTTTTTCCTACTGCAATCCTAATACCAACAAATAAGTGTGCACAAAAACTATGCTATATCAAAACTGTAAGCAGAAATATTTTGATTGCCTTGCATGAGAATTTGCCTATATTGAACCATCATAAAGACAGTCAATAAATATAGTATAATTTATATGTAAACCACAGAGCGACTATTTGTATTAAGCAGTTTTAGATATATGGAGTGAATCCAATAGATATATGTTCATTCCATTAAAGCAATACTGCTTTGGTAGGAAACAAGTCTAAAAACAGGAGAAGTAGAAGGGAACTAATTTCATTTTTTCTTTTCTGGATTATCTATTATTTATTCTTGATCTTGATAGCCCATATTGTGTTTTCTTATTAAAATATTTATCTCAGAATATCCATAAATTAATATGCATAACCATGAAAACAATCATTCAATCAAAAAAATGCCAAGAGTCAGTTGCACTGAATTGTTTATATCCCATAATACAGTCAAAATTAACCTGAAATGGCATAAAGTGTTAGATACTTGATGCCACAGAGTTCCTGCTGCTATTATTTCAATATTGCCTTATAACTAGTTCTATCATTATCAGTGTTCATTGTAGATTTGGGGTGTAAACAGGTGGATTAAGTGAGTACTAGGTCATGACTCAAATTTTCTATGAATACAAAGTTGTTAAGCTTTATATAAATTGTTGAATACTCTGAAGCAAATTTAGTACAGCTGTAATTAGTTGTTCAGTTGTTGTTTTTTCTTTAATTCTTTCATCTTTAAATACACATAACATCAATTTCAGAATTTATAAGTACTTACAAAATAATATAAATTTATATACATTTTTTTTTTAATTTAAAGCATGAAGTTGAGTGACTGTCTTTAAAGCTGCTTTCTTTCCATTTTTTACTCCAAGATATTATTTATATTCCTTTCAAGTGCAAAATGCCATTCCTGCTGGACAATGTGTAATTGCACTGATGACTGAATGTAAAATGCAGTTCATATTTTTAGTTAAAAATTTGACTAAATTTAAATAGATGTTTCATGGTATGCAGATGCATCCAGAAAAATAGAACAGTTCTCAGTATATGTCCTGAAAAGAATGAATACTGTCACAGCTGGGATTAAATCAGACCACTGCTTAATAAAAAATCATTGATGTTGTTACAGCTGCCCCAAAATGGCACCATCCAGTAAAGCTCACTTCCCAAAATAATTTATTTGCTGCTTTTTACTACAATCATCTTCACATTTCAGCTTGTGACATCATATTCATAAGAACTCTTGCTTCTTTCCTCATTGATCAACAAACATATCTTTTGGGTTCAATTTTTAAGTGCTTAAAAATAAAAAAGTGAATGCAGAATCCCTTATTTGATTGGTTTTGTGGTGGTTTTTTTTTCAAATTCATAGGCACTGTGATAACTTTTTAAAACTAATAGTAATTACAGCAAAACTTTTTACAGGTCACAGATGCATTTGCAGCCTATTGACCAAATGGACAAGTAAATGCCAATTACGGAGGCATACATAACCTGATTTTTCAATATCTGAGTGTGTTACGCTGCAGGAGTTCCGTCCTGATTGCTTTTGGGTCATATTAATAGAAATACATTAACTTAATATAATTTAAAAGCCCACTGAAATGAAAACTAAACTGTATTAAAAGCAAGTTAAACTACATTATTCTTGTTTTAACAGGTAATACATTTTAAAGTGTAGTAGCACACACTGAACATTTCCTAAGCTACTATTAGTGCAAATTTCACCCTATTTGCAAGTAAAGTCAAGTCCTTGATTTACTAGCAGGAACTCTTGAGGATGCACAATTAGCAGGCACATTTGATGGTATCATCATATTTACTATAGCTTTAGTATACTCCTAGTGCCCACAATTAAGTGTCAATTATCAGCTTAGTCTAGCACAGTCTAAGAAAGATTTTAGGAAGAAAAGAGATTAATAAACATGACTTTAACTGTCACCTTGAGACATCCTTGCATTCAATAGCAGAGCAAATGAGCAAGTGGATGTAAGTATGTCTAAAATGAGGATATGTAAAGAGCAGAAGTTTTCAGAAATATTGTAAATAACTTATTTGTATAAACCAGTCCATTAAAGCTTTATCTAATTTTTTTTCTGTACCTGTCATCCATCCTCTGCCCCCAAAAGTTAGGTTAAACTTCACTGAGAACTGAAAAACACATATATATGTAAAATATATACGTGTGTGTGTCTGTGCACATGTGTGCATGTGCACATGTGTGTATGTACAATATGCACATATACACACACAGAGCTCCAAATCTGCCTTTTTAGCTTTTTATGCATAACATTTTGCATCTATGTACCTAACCTGTTATACTTCAGACCATCAAACTTAATATTATCTTCTATGAATACACTAGGATAGGACATGACAGATAGAGATTTTAAACAGTAACTGCAGCTTCATTGCTTCTGCACTCCAGTGTTTCATTTGCAGCCTCAACACTACTGTTTTGGCATCGTCATTGAGAAATTCTATGATAGTATTTCTGAATCCTTTCATTTTAGCCCATTCCTCCTCAACAGTTCATTTTCCTTCTCCAAAGGCCATGTCTCCCTCTGAGAAAGAATTCATTCTTTTACCAAAATAGATTTCTTAATATTGCTGATATTCCCACTTGAAGTGGTCAGGGAGTAGGAAAATTGAACTATTTCATTGAGTCTCCAAGTGTCTAATAATTAATTGGAAACATCATAAAAAATGTTAGGGCTAATGAGGCTTCACAGGAAAGGTGAACTGAAGGTGCAAAAAGAGAAAGAATTGCAAATTACAGAATCCACCACTGCAAAAGCTGGTTTTACTCTGAAAACATAAGGCAGTGTGAGTTCAAATTGGAGTAAAAAAATTAAGATGGCTAGAGATGAAAGAGTGGCTAACATTGGAAGATTTAACTGCACCCTTAAACGTGGGAAAAGAACTGAAACTTTAAATATGAGAAAAATATATCTTCTGATATGGAGAATGACCTGATTCAAATTGAACCATCTGATCCTGCTCTTGATTTTTCTCTTTGTTTCCAGTTATTGTCTTTTGCTTGGTTTGATCACAAAAGAAGCAAGTGGCAGAAAATGTGGCTTATCCACCAGATAAATTAGTATAGTTCAATCCGTGACAGATTTATATGGCACAGAATACAGAGGATTGCAGTCAGGTGGTCTTTAGAAATTTAATGAAAGAATGGAAGAGTGTTTTTCTTTGTAACAAGGAAGGCATCGCATTGGAGAAACAATAACATCAGTTACATTAATGCAATACAGATACAATAATTGGGTTAGTTTTTTACATTGTGTTTAACTTGTCCTTCTGAAACTACCATACTCAGCTAAATACCACACTCACTAAATACCAGAAAAGTAAATTTAAATTTTGAAAACCAATTAGTAAGATCATCTATGTAGGATTTCTATCAATTGTCTCATGATATAAGAGCTAAAATTCAGGCAGAAGGAGAAATGGAAAGATACAATAGCTCACCAGTGAAGAAAATAAACCCTTTGGCTGTATACAAAAATAATAGTAAAGTGGCTTTTTCTAAAATATTTTGTAAAACATAGTCATCAACAATGAAACAAACTCATCCGATAAGACATGAGATGACCTAAAATATTTTCCAGCTTTATGTCGAAAAACAAGCAAACAAAAAAACACCAAACCCAAAAGACCAAACTTCTATAGTTTAAAAAATGTGGCATGTATTTTAGGAAATGTTCTGTTAAGCTTTGAAGAATTATCTATTTCTATGTCATGGAGAGGACAAAAATATGAATTTCAGAATATTCTGCTTAATATTATCTTTTCAGTTTCAGACTTTCATTAGGCTCAAAGAAATCAAAGACAGAAAGATTTCTGAATTATCTTATTTTCACTCAGATAATCTGAGTTTTATATTAAAAAAAATCCTCTTGGCTTCATATTTAGTGTGAGATATATACATGGCTGGGCTGCCTGTATGAAGCTATGACAGAGGCACTTCTGCCTTTTCTTTCTCCCACTCTGTCTCTCCCTCTGATTTTGTTTGGACTATTTAAGCACTTATATTCAAATAACATTGTTTTAAATTGTAACAAGTTTTTGGAAGTTTAGGTTATAGGCTTGAAAAAATTGGAAGTAGCTAAAAATTTAAGTCCAGTTGATTTTTGAGCTTTCTTCAAACTTCCATTTTTAAATCCACATCAATTTTTTTATTTAAAAAATTAAAATTAATTAAAATAATGCACAATATAAAAGTCATACAAGAGAGGAACTGACCAAAAAACATCTCTAGTTTTCTGAAGGTGACGTTTTCCAGCTGAGGGGGATTCCCAGGGAATCAGTGGAAGGCTGCTCTGGAAGTCCTTTGAATGCTAATCTTCCCAGGACTGGCAGAGCAAGTGCAAAGCTGCAAAGACTGCTTCAAGAACAACTATCCAGTTATCTCATTTTATTAATTTGCAATGGAGAGCATGACTCCCCTTTATAAGAAATAAATATCTTCACCGAAATTGGGATTGAAATGAAGGCATTTTGCACTAACAGGTCTAGTTAAATCCTGGAAATATTGTTCATGTGCGTGAGCTACTGTTCATCAACAGGAAACTGGATCTTGGTAAGGGTTTTCCTTAAGAAACAGAATGGGGAAGAATTATTTGCATTTACCCCTGAAACTGCAGACAATCAGAGAGATTTTAGCTGTGTCTAGCTCAGCCCACTGGCGCACTTCAGAGCTCACTGTATGACAGAAAGGTGATTAAGGTTGTATTTTTCAAAAGCTCTTACAGTTCCCACCTATGTTGTGTACCCAGATTGGTCATGGACACCAAAGGGATGGAGATGTGGGGAAAACTAGTTTACAGCTATGCTAAAATCAAATGTGCAATGGCAGGTTGGTGCTGCCCTGGGATGCTGTATGCTTCTCAGATGTGATAAGATTGATGTAACCATTTAAATCTAGAAGGACAAATGAGAAAATTTGCTCTATGATCCTTTGTATTACAAGCTACAGAATGCTTTCAGTCTCTAACAGATTAATATAAAAAATAGAGTCATTAAGAATCATAGAACGGTTTGGGTTGGAAGGGACCTTTAAAGATCATCAAGTTGCAACCCCCCTGCCATGGGCAGGGACACCTTCTAGTAGATCAGGTTGCTTAAAGCCCCATCCCACCTGGCTTTCAATACTTCCAGGGATGGGGCATCCACAACCTCTCTGGGCAGTCTGTGCCAGTGCCTTACCACCCTCATCGTAAAAACTTTCTTCCTTATATGCAATCTAAATCTACCCTCTTTCAGTTTGAAACTATTGTCCCTTGTCCTGTCACTACAGGCCCTGGTAAAAAGTCCCTCTCCATCTTCCTTATAAGCCCCCTTTATCAGTGAAAGGCAGCAATCAGGTCTCCCTGGAGCCTTCTCTTCTTCAGGCTGAACAAGCCCAACTCTCAGCCTTTCCTCATAGAAGAGGTGTTCCATCCCTCTGATCAACTTTGTGGCCCTCTTCTGGACCCACTCCAACAGATCCATGTCCTACTTGTGCAGGGGTCCCCAGAGCTGGATGCAGTATTCCAGGTACTGCACAAGGTAGAGGTGGAGAATCACTCCCCTCGACCTGCTGGCCATGCTGCTTTTCATGCAGCCCAGGATAAGGTTGGCTTTCTGGGCTACGAGCACACATTGACGGGTCATATCCAATTTTTCCCTGAGGTTCTCTTTGTTGGCTTGGTCCCTAATTTTTACCCATAAGCTCTCAATCTGTTCATCATTATTTTTCAAAGACAGCTCTGTGCAGTCAATCCACTTTTTTTCACATAGAGGGCAACCCCCCCACCTCTCCTTCCATGCCTGTCCCTTCTGAACAGTTTATAGCCATCAATTGCAATGCTCCAGTTGTGCATTTCATCCCACCATGTTTCAGTGATAGCGATTAGATTGTAGCTTTCTAGCTGCAAAATAGCTTCCAGCTCCTCCTGCTTGTTACCTGTGTTGTGGGCATTGGTACAGATGCACTTCAGCTGGGCTATTGACTTTTAGAGGAACATGCCCTAATTTCTTTGAGGCATTTCACAACTATTTCCCTGTTGGTTCCTAATACATACTGTTAACTGAACATCAAATGCCTTAAAAATTACAATTTGTGATAAAACAAGAACAGCAGACATCAAAATGATTACCAATGTTCTTGGTGCCTGTAACAGCAGGGAGTCTTCAATGATGACATTATGAAGAGTTATTCCAGAGTTATAAGCTTCCAGGTGAAGCTATCTGGTGTTAAGTAGCCACATTTCATTAACTGTAATCTTCCCTTACAAGAAAGCAAAGAGTATCATGGACATATTTTGCGTGTGAACATCTAAGTTTTACTGTGAGATCTTCAGTGGTTAAAGCACATTTTTCAATGATGCACAGGCTGCTTTTGTTGTGCTTTCCAACATGAAGGCAAAGATCTATCCACAGTAGAAAACCACCTGTCAGAAATAGTACAATATGCCTAAACAAAAACTCCTATACTTTCCTTAAAGGGTATTTTTCTTTTCTTGAAAACTAATTTAAATGATCACATTGAATTAAAATTAATACTTTGTAACATAAGCCCATGTTATGAAAACATGCCTCAGGCTCATTCATGAACACATTTCAGAATATATTTTTCCTTAGTCATATTCATTTGAATTTTACATTATGTTGGCAAGCATATAACTTACAACCAAATTCTGACATTCTAGCTTATAAGGATTCTCCTTCAACTCCTAGATTACTAACTCACATAGTAAGTAATTTCATATCCTCCACCAAAACCATTTCCTATTAGTGCAAATAATGGTGGCAGAATATAGCTCTCCTTTTGCCACATACAGTCAGTATAGAAATTGTTAAAAATAATGTTGGTTAAAACAATTTTTTTCACATAAAGTATACTGGAATGTCTAATTTTATTTTATTTTTCTACACAAAGTAAAGACTGCAGAGTTAGGAATATTTAATTTAAAAGAGATTAATAAAAATCATAGCTTCTGTTTCTCTACTGTTAGATGTCCAGTAATTAGTGGGTCCTATTTAAAAATGTGTATTTCATTAGCTTCTTTAGAAATATGTACTTTACTGATTGGGTATTCCTCATATCTGCAATGCCATTAGGTAATGTAAACTTTTCTCTTTTGCATATAATTCTACAATGCCTTGTCATTGTTGTTTGGAGGTTTTGTCATGGTTTTTTTTGGTTGGTTGGTTGGTTTTTGTTTGTTTTGGTTTTGTTTTTTTTAAGTGTAAGAATATGGGAGTTTATTGCATAAATATATCATATTTATTTTTATCTATATATGGGGCAAATTGTCATAAGCTCTTAGTATCAGCAGATGAACTGCATAGGTATTTAGTTTATTTAAAAAAAAGCTATTCTAGCTCATAGTGACTTGGGTAAGCACAGGATAATTATCCTGAGAATCAACTCTGTTTTGCTTTGTTTGTAATAAAAATAATCGATAGTTTCTTTAACTATTTTTCTCTCTATGCAGAAGATTTATCAAAAAGACCCATGAAAGTCCAATGCATTCTGCATAATTAGAAGTGTCTATGTATTGTATCATTGTATTGCTAGACATTACACATGACAGAGAGATTTCAGATGGAATCAATTATACTCATGGTTCAAAAATTGCTGGGAAGTTCTACAGAAGTCCTGCAATACATATGAAAAAATGATCTTTCTGAGCAGTGATGTCTTGGACTTACAGTGATTGTGAAGTTGAATGTTGCTTGAACTGCTTGTACATTTTCATTGTTACATTTTGTATACTGCTCCTAGGTGGTAATAGAACCAACATATTTGTTTCTCACTTGTCAAGGAAGATGAAAACTGTGTGCCTGTTAAGGAAAATATTTCGGGGGAGTCCATATGGTCTGGTTCAGTTCACACATTTCAAACTTAATTTCCTTTTATTCCCATGAGCCAATAGACTCATAATTGCAGGCACACGGTAAGGTGCTTATGAGGAGGAACACTGGCTATGCAAAAGCTCTCAAAAGCATTTCACCTATGCATTGTTAAGCCTATCATGTATATATTCAGTCCCCTACAGTTACATCTCTGCTGTCATAATAGTGAGTTATGTACCTCTTGAGGAAATTCAGGAAGATTAATGGAGCCCTCCTACTGCGGAAGGGTACTAACAAAAAGGGGCCTTTTAGGCACTAGTCCTTATGTTTAGTGTTTGAAGTATGATTTCACATTTTTTGTCAGGTTTGCTACTACACAGTTTGGGGTTTCAAGACGCCGAGTCAGCTGGAGTGACCTGCATTCACATATGTGATATCATTTATAAACTATAGTGCAACTTTCTTTGAGTTATTCATCTTACTCTAGGATGTATAAGTGATTCTGTCTATCCACCTGAATAATCTTTAGCAAAATAACAATTTATTTTTCATTTTGTTGCCATTAAAATGAAGGGAAAATGGGTGTGTTGTCTGTAACATTAATTCCATTATAGGGAATACCATTACCAAAAACTATCTGTGATTATAGTCAATTGTACAGAATGATACAAAATTTTTCATGTGTAAAGTGGTATTGTCCAAATGCTGGGGCTTTTTATAAGATTGCAATTTTTAATCTCCTCTCTATCAAGAATTCTTTCATTTCATAGGATATTAACATGTGATTCTTTTGTGTATTTATGAGGACTTTGGCTTTTGAATACCAGTTTCATATCCATGGGAGAATCATACAGAAGGAAAGTGCTGAAAAGCCCTCACAGGAAAAAAAAGATACAAGCAAGTCTACCACTGCCTAACTGGACTCAAACTTAACAATGTATGTCTCATCTCTTTGATCAGTATTAAAACCACTGGACTATTAGGTTTTCTGATGCAGTGTTCCTTCATTTCTTTCTTCTTTCTTCTCTACTTGACAAAAGTATTTAGTCAGTGATCGCAAGAGAAAGATGGTCTCATATGGACACTTGGAGTTCATCCAATTTAAATACACAAAGGAGAGAATGCCTTGTAGCCAAGTGTCTAACATGCAGCCTCATGAACTGAAATTGCCTCAGACATAGGAAAGAATTTGAGGAGGTCTCCTATATCTCAGATAAGTGTCCTAATCACTGAATTATTAGGAACTGAGGAGCACTCTTCCATTATTTTGAGACTGAAAAATGTATTGGCAATTTGTTGCTGTTCAATTTGTTGCTTTGTAAATCCTCCTACCAACCATCCAAGTAACAATCAGTCCTCTAAGGAACTCCTTGTAAGAAGTCAAGAATCATAACTTTTTCAATTTCTTCAACAGTAGGTATAGATGCAAAATATTCATTTAGCTTTTCTGCTATGACCTTATATTCTCAGGGAGCTTCTTTTTTTCACATATCTGTGCAGGTTTCCTGCCTCTGTTGCCTTTGGGAGAGAATTTATTAATGGCTTTTATGCCTTTTGAAAGTTGTTCTCCAACTCTTTTTCTGGCCTGTCTTTTATATTTAACCTGCTAGAGTTTGTTGCTTCTTTCATTTTCTTCATTTGCACACGATTTCCCTCTTTTGAACAATGTCTTCTTGAATTAAGCATTTTCTATGACTCAGCAATTTAATCACACCAACTTTCTTTTGCATTTGTTGAAGTCCCTAGGCTATTTTTATGTAGTTACTCTCTTTGAAATTATGCATACAGTCTTGGATTTCTTGGCTTTTGTTGCTTCTGCAAGGACATTGAATGCAAGTACATTATAATTTCTATGCTAGAGCAGCTTTTTGACAGCAACATTTCAAATAGTTTCCAACTCTGTTCAGGACTGACTCCTTCTCTTTTTTAATGTTTCCTAACTAGGTACTTCATTTTTGTTTAGCATAACCTATGTGCACAATACTGGCTTTCCCCAGGGAAAAGATTCAACAGAAGTGCAAAAGAACTGCATGAAAAAGGTAATTTTCATTGATTCCAAGCCACAGAATGCTGAATACTATGCTGAATGTGAATTCTACTGACTTTAATTTATAGAATTAATACATCTTCTATTTCAACTTCCTCCTGAAAGCAACAATGAACATGACAAACATACAATTTGAAAATCCTCCCTTGAAAAAACTGCAGTCATGAAATGTATAAAACCCCCAAATTTGTTGTCTTACCTGCTTATGAGTTTTCAGCTACCTTCCACAGAAATTCACCATACCCTTCTTGTTTTCAGAATTATTTTAAAAAACATTCTCTGGAATATTGTTTCACACTTCTTTCCTTGAAAAAGGAAATCATTATATATGTTTATAATTTTATTTGGAAATCAGACTCTATCATTTTTCTTGTTCACAGCCTCTATAAGTATAACTGCAGAATCCTGAGCACATCTTGAGGCAGACAGCTCCAGTGTTGAGTATCCTCTGGTATTCGGCAGAGTGTTGTACCTGCCATGGTAGGGAAGGATAAGTACGGGGAGAAAGAGGAATGACTTGGCACCCTTGGCACAACTGCCTAAACCTGTTGTGGATGGTTTACTGTTGCTGATGCCAGAGAGGTCTTTTATAATTTTAAACAAGTATTTGTTTAAATAAACCATCATACAATGAGTTAAAGTTCTGAGAATCAATATAAAGACAATCAATATAATTAAGCCAGAGTTGAATGAAAGCAATCTAAGCATGCGTGGAAAGGAAAAGGGGAAAGCTCACTTGCCATGTATGCAGGGTACAACACTGTTAATGATTAATCTTATCTGCTAATGGGATGGAGGGGGGAAGCTGGAGGAGGAAGTGGAGGACTTGAGAAGGAAGAAGTTAAGCCTGGGAAGAAGGGGGAATGGACAGAAAGTGCATTTTATTTTTTACTTTATTTCTCACTGTTTTACTTTCTTTTTAATTGGAAATAAATTAAATTAATCTTCCCCAAATCAAGTCTGTTTTGCCTGTGACAGTAATTGGTAAGAGATCTCCCTGTCCACAGCGCAACCCATGAGCTTTTCCATCTTATTTTCAGCACCCATCCTTTTAAGGAGGGGGAGTGAGAGTGGCTGGGTGAGTGTCTGGCAGCCAGCCAATGTCAAGCCCATTATGAAGAGAAAAAAAAAGACAAAAAGGTAATGGTGTGACTTATGAGGTCACAAAGTGTTTTAAATTAAGTATTATCAAGATCTGATACTATGTAGATATGTATGTGTCTATTAAATATGTTCACATAACATCTTAGCTTCACAAATATTCTTATTTTTTTGTAGGAAGATTAATTCAACTCAGGGATAATTAATCTAGCTCTCCAACAGCATCAGCATGTCCAATTACATTCCTGGCCATGAACTAGAAACTTATTTATAAGCTTACTGTCCTTACCACACTTTCATCTCAAAGTACATCATTACTTATGCAGTACATTATCACATCAGAGGGAAAGGCCATGTTTTTAGACCTTGACCCACAGACATGTTACATGATGTACAGTTTCCAAACAAGGATTTTAAAAATAATTTAAAAATAAAATAAATAAATAAATAAATAAATCCTTGTGCTGCACAGACCTCACTGTGAGTTAAAGAAAAAAAAAGTAAATACTACAGGAAAGAGAACCTCATCACTTTAAAACTAAGTAGGGAAAAATATTGTGTAATGTGATTACAGCTGTCATAACTATACAGATTCTGCTTGTATTAAGAGTTATATCTAAGAGAGAAAAGACAAATCAACACTTACCTATTTTACCACCTTTTATTTTCTTGCTTTCTGTATTTTCTCATTCACTACAGGTTTGTTGTTATAAAAGAATATTCTACTGAAGACCTGATGTAAAACTACTGAATACTTTTTCTATCAGCCATGCTCTCATTCAGCAAAGCACTTAAGAACATAGTTAGATCCCAACATCTTTGAATCAAGATGGAAAAGATCACCCTGCAAAAGACTAAAGGCATGTACATAGATAGCCATGCCTTTTATCAGAAAAGAAGAGAATGCATACTTAATATCTGTTTAATCACACTTAGGGACAAGAGAAAGCCCAGCTGCCTCACTGAATCATGCCCCAAAATAACTCAGACACCACTTAAGATTTCTCACAGTTTTGTAAATTACATTTTAGTCTACTCGTGCCTGCAGTGAAACACATAGGTAAGGCTTTGCACATCAGTATCTAAATTAAAGTAAAAAGTATCACGTTTTTGAAGTTTCTTCTAGTATTTGCCAAACCCATTGTACTTTCTGATCCAGCAAAGCATCACTGCTCAGGATGGGGGATCCTATCTACAAAGTTTCAATGTTCAAAGGACCTAAGGGCAAACAGAGTGCTAAGTATACTTGGAATATAACCAAATGCAGGTGGCTGGCAAAAGTAACTGCAGAATTTGCATTTCTGGAAAGTTCGCAAAATAGATAGCCAAAAAATAAATGTGAGAAAAAAAGCAATTGGGAATTGAGGGGAACAGCTTTCAATGACTTAGCCTTGCAGGAGTCAAAAGTGGCAGTCACCATTAATCTAGTAGGGAAAAAAAGGAGATTCCAATATGGACTGCATTTTACTATCAGCAAGTTAATAAGAAGCTAAATAAGTAACCTCTTAATTGTTTTCCTGGCATTTTTTTAATATCAGGTGTTGCTTAGACCTGTTACTCAAATATCACAACACTAAAATCTGATACAGAACTGTATATCCAATTATAAAAAAAAAAAAAAAAAAAAAAGCCCAAACCTTTTTTTTCAATTTAAACTGTAACATGTCTTTTATGACTATGTTTTCAAGTACACTTTCAAGCATCCACACAAAAACATGTCCATTTATTCTGCTGTAAAATCCTAATGCTTGCATGACAATATTTGCACAAATGAGATACGCAACTAATCAGTTGGCATGCTCTTGTTCTAAGTTAGAGATGTTTGAATTGATATATTATGTGGTTTCTTAGGAAATTTTTATTGCACACAGGCTTGAAAATGAAACTCTGAAGTGGCTGAGGATTAATGGGTCAAGCAACTGTTGTTCCATAGTATCCCTAAAAGTGTGATCAAATCAAGGCACCAGTCAAGTACTGCATTTTCTAACAAAACACAATGTTTCAGTAAATGAGGGAACATGTTTTCTTAAGCAATCTGTGGGATGAATAATTTAATAGAGGTCAAAACAGTAGTCAGAGAAGACATTCACTTTTAAATTTTCAAAAGTTTCTATAAAGCTTTGCAAGTTGGGGTTGTTCAGTCTGGAGAAAAGGAGGCTGAGGGGAGACCTTATCACTCTCTACAACTACCTGAAAGGAGATTGTAGAGAGGTGGGGGTCAGTCTCTTCTTCTAAGTAACAAGTGACAGGACAAGAGGAAATGGCCTCCAGTTGTGCCAGGTGAGGTTTAGATTGGATATTAGGAAAAATTTCTTCATTGAAAGGGTTGTCAAGCACTGGAACAGGCTGCCCAGAGAAGTGGTTGAGTCACCATCTCATCCTGGAGATATTTAAAAGACATGTAGATGTGGTGCTTAGGGACATGGTTTAGTGGTGGACATGGCAGTGCTAGGTTAACCATTGGACTTGATGATCTTAAAGGTCTTTTCCAACCTAAGGCTACTTTCAATACCATGACCTATACTTTTACCCTATCTCTATCTTTCACTATGTGCATCCATAATGTTTGTAAGCTTCACTTTTCAGTGTGGAGCCTTAGGTGTTATTTATTTCAGAAAGTTCAACTCTGCTCTGAAGACAGAGTTAATTATTTTCTTATCAGTATTTTTTTAATGTGATGTTCACTGAGGCAACTTGCCTATGAGCTACTCAGAGGACATCCTCAAAGTCCCTCATCAAACACCGTAACCATTTTACAGATGGAGAGCTGATGCACAGAATAATGTCAAATTATCTGCCTTCATTTTGTTTTATTTCTTGATTTGTGGTACTTGTTTTTGTTGACCATGTTTCTGACTACTTGTCATCATGCAGTTTTCAAAAGGTTGCCAATAAATCTCATTGCCTTTAGTTGGTTTTCTGAATTCCCAGGTTTCTTATAATAAAGCCTTGTAGCACCCAAAAAAATCTGGGTACCAAGAAAATAATGAACATTCAACCACTTTCATTTTTACAAGTTTGTTTTAAATATTTTGCTTAATAGCACATTATTGCTGCTTTGAAACAAACAAAAAAAAACCCACAAAATTCATCCGTTATACTTTTTAAAACCCATGATTCCTCAAACATATTCTGCCACATATCAGAAACATTGGAAAACCACCTCCTTTTTATCACTTAACCTGGACTAATTCCTAGAAAATATCCATTCTACACATTGAACAAAAATGGGAGTATTGGGAAAAAGTGATTAAACACTGAAGGCAGCTAATTAGCATAGCACAAACAATATTGGGTATAGTATTTCTAAGCACCTAACTTTGTAACCTTAGCAGTGGTCTATCAACATAATTACAGTGAGATATCTCAACAGAATATTGCTAAGATGATATATACATATACATATACATATATAAACACGTACGTGCACATATGCATACACATATAGAACCACTTCTTGAATTTCTCTTTGCTTATATCTGCCCCACTACAGGAATGATATCACTACTACAAAATTAATTTTCCAAAATTAATTTATACCTTTGAAATGTAAGAGATGGCTGATTACAGATATCCCATGAGGGAAAAAAATATCAATGAGCCTGAGATTTTCAAAAGTAGACTAAAATAAAGCAAAGGGTACAATATTGTTTAAAGTAGAAAATTGATCTTTCAAATGCTACTAGATGTAGCAAGAAAGTTGTAATTTATGTTCTCATACTATTACATCAGAATAGAAGTTAAATTTCATCTATAGAAATGCTAATACCTTGATTAGTTGTTTTGATTTCTTTTGCTTTTTTCTAATAAGCAACACAGACTTGATAAAGCCTTACATCAGTTCAGCCCTCAATGGAAGTACATGTTAATTCCTTTTGTGGGAGAAACTGAGAAAAGTGAAATCTATGATTAGAAGTCAATACATGCAAGAAGCTGGTTATCTGCTATTACAGTAAGATCTATCAAAATTATGTAATTCTTAGAACTGCTAAGAATGTACTGATATGCTTAATCCACTGGGAGTAAGGTGTGCTCAGTATCTCTGAAAAGAAAGTAATTTAAAATTGATCTGGATGTCTAACAATGTCTAATAGAACACTCTAAACTGAATACTACAGTAAAAACTTGGGAGTGTGAAGGAAAACATTTGACATTTGGGACTGGGGTTTAGAAAAGTGTTGGAAATTGATTGAGCTGAAGGAGGCACTTTTATTCATGGTTTCTTTTCTTTGTGTACCTATGCTGTCTTTATTCATTTTGTATTAACAAGTGTGTTTCAGGTTAGGGGTTTCACATTGCAGAATAGCACAACATGGAGAAAACCATCTAAAAATAGAATTTCATGTTCTTTAGTTGTAAATTAGCATACAAAAATCATGTTTTTCCTTTGCAATGACTGAGACTTGTATTATTATGTATTTTAACCTCTTGAACAGCATCCAGCTCAGGTAACAAATCCCATGTCATTACTATCAAAAATTCACTATTTCCAGGTCAGATTTCTAGAAAAGAAGACTCCTAGAAAATCTCACAGAAAATAACTACTTCGATACTAGCTACTCATAAATAGTAGGAACAACTGACCCTAGTCTAAGGTTCAATTGTTAGTATTTATGTATTACTGTAGTTCTGTGGATCTGAGATTTTATTTTGTAGTTATTTATTTCTCTGGAAGGTGTCATTTTTTAAACAAGCAATGAAGTGTTTGTTTATTCACTAAGTTTGGTCATGTCACTTCCTTCATAATTATACCTTTTTGAGTTTGTGATTGTCTGAAGATAAGACACCCGACAGGTTTCAATGCTACTACCCACAAAAATGCACTTTGCTAAATCATGACTCACTTCATCATTTTCATTATATTGGACTTAGAGCAATTTCTTTGCTCCTGGTTCTGTCTTGTTCCTGGTGTTCTGTGATCTTTTATGTGATCCTTCTTATCCACTCACATTAGATGATTACACATTTTCCAGCTTTGATCTGTGCAAGCTGCAATTGGCCTGAGTTACTTGATAGCATTCGCTTCTCTCTGAGGCAGAGTTTCTAAAATGCTTGTCCGAACTTTCTTTTTTTTTTAAGCCTAAAGCATATTAATCCATATGCTGTAACTGGAAAACAGATATCCTAATGACTTCAAAATGATGGTATCTGTGCAGCTTGTGAAATGGCAAAAGGCTTTGCTTTACATGCCTTCTTTCTCCTGCTGAGCATCCTTTCTCACACTTTCCCTTGCAAAAGCCTTCTTCTGCTTCAGAAAACCCTAAAATGCATTCCTGTGCAGCCTTTTAGGGTATAAGAAGCTAACATTCTTGCTAAAAGTAAACTGCTCTTTACTGTTTCTTTCTGGCAATGTTTGACAAGAACATCAATAAGTCTAACATAGTCATGTTTAGTATATCTGTAAACCTAAAATACATAATCCTTTGGTCCTTTCTCTGTTCCATCAGGGTATACACAGTAATTTTGTTTGGAAAGTCATAATCTTTTCATAGCTCAATAACCTTAGTGCCATTAAGAAAAACATTATCTTATATTAAACCAAGGTGTCTGTCAGGTGTTCAGTATTTTCTAAATGCAATTAAGGTCCAGGGTGTAAGAGTCGGCCAGAGAATCAGCATTGTCTCAACATCGTCATCAGGAACATGAACAGTACATTACCTGACAACGGCCTGTTTGGAGCGCAGTGGCCGGTCCCAAGGACGGAATGTGTGGTACAAGGTTCCTGGAAGGTACCTGACTGGAACCGTTAGAGATAACCACATAGCTACTGTCAAAAAGGATGAATTGCCACTATTGGCATAACACCGATGAAGAAATCATGAACTTTAGATGAACTTTGCTTCATTATAATACCAAAACACACCTCCTGGTCGAAGGCTACCCGCCTCCAAGACTAACCACGCCTCGGACACTGACCCCGCGCCTGCGTGATAGCCTCGCTTGAGAAGGGCGGAGATATGATAATTGTATTCTGAGAAGGGTGGAGACTCCTGAGGCAGAAGTGGAGCAAGGTGTGTTACTAAGCATAAAAGATGACTTCTGAACAACGGAAGTTAGAAGCTTCCCCACCAAGGACCACGACGATCGACGACGCAGGATCAGCTGGACCCAGGACCGTTAGGACGTCGTGAGATTGGCGGTGGTAGCTATAACCCCTCTTTCTCCTCTCTCTAAACTTAACTTTACTTTTCTCCTTTCTTTCACCCATCTCTAACTATTGCGTGCCTCCTCACAGGCAATACAATAAAGTTTTACTGTGTGATTACTGCTATCCCCTTTGGTGTTGGTCACCTTAATTTTGCACTTTCGAGATCGTAGCAAACGAACCATCACGAGTCCACCAAGTGGACCGTGACACAGGGCAAATGTCACATTAATGGAATTCTGGTCTAGTTCCTTCTGTTCTGTACCAGAAGAAATATTGAGGACAGAACTAAGAGTAACAATCTCTTACCACAGTTCTTTAAATTATTTCTTGGTCTTTATCTATTTAAGTCATCTGTAGAAGGAGAGAGTAGTTTATTTCTTGTATTTATTCAGTTACTTCCCTCTCCATTTGTGCATATTAATATAGCTACTAACTAGTGCAAACTCATGATGGATTTTAATATGGCAATCATCTGTCAAGAACAGGACAAAATCCATTTTCTGTGGGTTGCATATTAAGCCACAGGCCCTACTTCTTGGCAAGCATGTGACTACTTAGCATAAGAGGGAGTGTGCTCATGTTCTAGTGCTCTTTTGGTGAGACATTCTGCACTTCTGGAGGTCATCTGGTTCAATGCTCTGGTCAATGCAGGGCCAATTACAAAGTCAGATTCAACATCAAAGTTAGACCAGCTTGCTCAGACTTATACCCAGGCAAGTTTTGAGTATGACCATGGCTGGAGCTTCCACAATGTCTCTGTTCTAGAGTTTGATCACTGCTGTAGCAATTTTTTTTCCTCTCCTAATATCTAGTTAGATTTTATCTTTTTAAGCTTTTGTCCACTACCTTATATTCTTACATTGTGCACCTCTGGGAGAAGTCTGGCTCCAGCTTCTCCATGGCCTTCATTTGGTATTTGAGGACCATGCTAGAATAAGACCTAAGACCCAACCAAAAAGCTAAAAAACCAGCCCCAAACAGCCAGCCTTGCATGTCCAAACTGACTCTGTTTAAAACATATTTGTTTTTTATATTGACACAGATTATATTTTGATTATTCCAGAAAATATGACTTTATTAAATAGTAGCTAGAATGTTGGGGAATGATGTTTTAAATAAGGAAAAGGTCAACATTTTGTAAAATTCAGAAGTATCTATAAGAAACATGTGTATTTCTAATGCAAAAACAAAGTATCCGAAGGATTTGGAGAACATGTAAGATAAAGTTTTTGTGTTGATAAGACTATAATGCTATTGACTTCAGTTCTCACACAGACAAACAAGTCCTCATCCATCTCTGGAGAAATATTTTACACAACTAAAATTGAGAAAAGACCCTGTGAACCAACATGTTCTTTCTGCTTAAAGTTTGAGAATTAATGATTCTTCACCATTTCACAAGAGTGCTTTAGGATCTAAAGTTAATTGTGTATCTTCCTTGCCATATCTGCAGATAAAATATTTGCTGACTTTCCTGCAGCCATTTAAGACACCTACATGTTTCAAAACTGCATCCTATAAATATAAGTTCATACTTTTTATGAGTAAAAATATATGCATATGAATTGTACAGCACTGAGATACAATACTTATTAAGCTTCTGTCATACAGAAATGCAAACTTGCATTGGTGAGTTATGTGTCTCAGTTGCATAAAAGGTAAAGGTCATTAAATTTATCAAAAGGAAATCAAAGGATAAACAGGACATTTCATAAAATGTAGTGTTTACTAAGAATTTTTTGTTCCACCTAATCAACTGTAGTACAATTTATTTTAATTATCACATTGACTGTCCTTGTACAGCTCCAGAAGATGAAATGTACACATTCACTAACCAAAAACTTACACCATAAATATGTTTGCTGCAATGCACCAGCAAAGCAATTCCGACAACTGCAACCTGCATCAGCTCATTAACATATCCCTTCTGGGCATTTTGACCTTGTTCCTGCTATTACAACAGGTAAAGGCCCACAGGCTATCTTTAGAAAGTCTTCAGGTCATTCATTTTGCAGAGAAAGTTGTTTTGCAGTGTAAGAGACTGTAAGAGACTGTGATGGACTATATTTGTCTCGACTTTGCTGACCATTTGCTAGCCTCAGCATCCTGTTGCTGTGCTGAAGGCCATGAAGAAATCACCATCTCCGCCTGAAGCTAGCAGTCTCTGTGGAAACGGCTGGACTCTTTGGAAAAACTGTGTACTCCTTCCTTGAAAAAGGAACTGAAAGGGACTGGAAAAAGGAACTGAAAGGAACTGGAAGGGATTGAAAATCAGCGCTTGGAACTGGGACTTTGTCATTGTCTGTCTGCTGGAACCTGGAACTTGGACCTCCATCACCTGCACCGAGACCAAACCAACAGGACGTTGCTGGCTTCGTGGTGGTGGTAACTAGTCTTGCTGCATCTCTCCCGTTTTCTTGCTTAGGCCTGCCTCTTTTTCCTTTCTTCTTCGTCCTGTCGCTATTATCAGTTGTTACAGGACATAAAACTTGTAAGGTTGTACAGCATCTGACCTCGTCTGTGTCTGAATCTCGCTCTTGGGATCATTTAAGAACCCTCCCCTATATTGGATTGGGACATGCAGCTAAACAGTCCAAAGGGGGGTACAAATTTAAAATGGAAGCAGAAGCATCATTTCTAGGAAGACCAGCAACCAGAAGCTAAGACAATACAGATTTCCCAAATCAGTCTCCTTTTCCTCACTTGATTGCTCCCAGGTTATCAGTATTTTTCTGCACTAGGGCCTTAGATGTCAGATTCCCCAGAAATTACTACAAGAGATACTGATCTTTCATTCTGATGTCAGACACCAAACTGAAAAAGGACTCTCTAGTCCCTTAGTTTTGAGATTAAAGTAAATAAATGAACGTGGATACACCAGTCCAACTATAATAATATGGAGGAAACCACTCCTTAAAAACTTAATCTTAATTTTTCTGTCTGTAAAAGTCTCTTTCTGTAATGCTTTCTGTGCTGCTTTGCAGATCCGCAGATCTGAGAGACTTCAAAGAGTTCCTGCCAAAATGATAGAGACAAAGGAAAACAGAGGCCAAAACACTTTCACTTTTACAAAATAAAGTGCATACATCTTATTTGCAGACAATCTCTGTAGTGTTATCTTCTATTTGGTGGAGAGTATCTTGGTAAAAAATCTATGCCTTATCTTATGCATGGCCTGCCATGGATGAACATTGACCTTAGATATATCTCAAATGATAAATGCTCATTTCCTTAGTGAAGGTTTCCAAGCAGCAAGCATTATCAATTTTAAAGTAGCTTTACAAGTACAAAACACTTCAGGAAGAGCAAGATCCTGCCAGCTTATCTATGTTGTCTGACACTCCATCCCTTGGGAAAACCTATAACCATTTTACTCTTCATGGGGATCTAATAAATGAACAAATAAATAAATGAATAAGGTTTAATAGCTACACTTTTTTTTTTTTTTTTTTTTTTTTTAAAATCAACAGTATGCTTAGGCATTTTTCATGAACAACTTTAAAAGCTTAAAATACCCAAAACCTAGAAATCTTACTGGGTAAGTACAGGTAAATTTGGTAATATTTTCTTGTTGTGTGTTACAGAGCTATTCTAGAAAAGCAGATCAATGGTGTTTTTAGATACTGCAGAATACTACTCTAACAATGCGATACTTATTGAGCAAGCTGTCGCAGAGCCTTAAGCATGGCCCTTGTAGTTGCCTTATCTACAAGTCATTATAAGAGCTTAGTGGTATTCATCTGATTAACAGTAGAGAGCTAGAGCTGGGTTTGTCATACCACAGCTTATGGAATTCTTCTCTACAGCCATTCTCATTCCCCGTCTCCCCAAATGCATGCATATGCCTGACTTCTGTCCAGTGGGCAGCTACATTCAGATATTTCCACTTTAAAAGGAAAAACGAGTCCCATATATGCAACTCTCATCTCTCACAGTTTAATCCCTGCTCCTAACTGTCCTGTTCTTAGATGCCCACATGACCACTACTGTTTGTTTTGCTATGTGTAGCTGGTGGAAGGAGTTGGGAAACAAGTTTATTTGCTCTTGTTAAAATGCCACTGAGAAACAATGGAAGATGTAAAGAGATCTGAAATTTTTTCCATTATTTAAAGTGTTTAGATAAGGAACTGAGAGGTCCATGAACAGTGAAAACTGTGAAGGAAAACAAAGGCAGAAGTATATGGAAAAAAAGGGCTGTGGTTTGTTTGTTGTTTTGTTTTGTTTTGTTTTGTTTTGTTTTGTTTTCTAGGAAGACTTTGCGTCTCCCCTGTAAGAGGCAGAAGCAGGCAAGCATGGTCAGATTTAGTCTCTTCATCCTAACACTGTGCCCTGCCTCCCTGAAGCAGCCCTGCAGGAGTGGTCATCTGGCATCTTCCGTGCCGGGTTGGAAGTGGCAAATCCTGCTGTATTTGCAGTACAGCAGCAACGGTCAAGAGAAGTTTGAGAGTCTCCTCACTTGGGCTTATTTAAACAAGCAAATTTTCTGACAAGAGTATGACAGCCACCTCCCCATGATGGGGGGGGGGGTTGAGATGTTTGCAGGAGAGGCTGGACACAGCCCTGGAGGATACAGGACCACCTCCTGGTACGTGTGAATGGACTGCTCTGGGGTACTGTGCCCTAGATAAGTCCCTGCATGAAGTGGCTGTATGGCATCCTGCACCCTTCTGACAGCCACCTGCCCCAAACCAGCAACAGAAGAGGGAAAAGAGAGGGAGAAAGCTGTTGGTGCATGGAGAGGAAACAGGAAAAATGTCTGGAACCAGTCTGAAACTGAATTGGTTCGGCATTTCTCTGCCTGTGCATTCACACGAGTTGGCTGCAGACAATGCTGGTGTTATTTAAAGGTGGGCTTACTGTCGTTTTGGGAGTAGAGCCAGGAATGATGTAGCCAGACATGCTCAGCAAAGACTGGAAATCTTTTTATTTATGTCTATGTCATTGTTTTGAACCCTTAAACCTTTCTTTTGGTGCATTAAGACATGAAAAAATGCAATATATTTTTCAGAATATTCTTTTTTTCTGTAAATTTCCTTATCACGTAGATAAATATTTATAATCAAGCGTAGGTAATCTCTTTTTTGTGTGTGTAGAATAATAATATGTGATAGTGGCAGTTCTGAGGAGGGTGTGGTATTAATTTATTCTATTTCCAGAAACAAAAAAGCATAAGCCATGGAATTTTGTCGTGGTTTAACCCCACCCAGCAACTAAGCACCACACAGCTGCCCACTCACTCCCCCACACCCAGTGGGATGGGGGAGAAATTCAGGAAAAGAAGTAAAACTTGTGGGTTGAGATAAGAACGGTTTAATAGAACAGAAAAGAAGAAACTAATAATGATAATGATAACACTAATAAAATGACAACAGCAATAATAAAAGGATTGGAATCTACAGATGATGCACAGGGCAATTGCTCACCACCCGCCAATCGACACCCAGCTAGTTCCCCAGTGGCGATTCCCCCCGTCCCCACTCCCTCCAGTTCCTAAACTAGATGTGACGTCCCATGGTATGGAATACACCGTTGGCCACTTTGGGTCAGCTGCCCTGGCTGTGTCCCCTCCCAGCTTCTTGTGCCCCTCCAGCTTTCTCACTGGCTGGGCATGAGAAGCTGAAAAATCCTTGACTTTAGACTAAACACTACTGAGCAACAACTGAAAACATCCGTGTTATCAACATTCTTCACATACTGAACTCAAAACATAGCACCCTACCAGCTACTAGGAAGACAATTAACTCTATCCCAGCTGAAACCAGGACAAATTTGTACCAAAAAGGAAAATATTTTGCTCATGGATTTTTAAGTACTTATTTTTCAGCTTTCAGATAATGGAAAACAATCTGAAAAAGAAGCCTTTTACATTTTATTTAATTGGTCAAAGTGTTAGAAGGCTTTCTTGCAAGGAATTCACTCAATTAACAGAAAGACTAACATTCATAAAGTATTGTGACATAACTACACAGTCATGTGAGAATCAAATATGGTGTATGTGACCTGTTTCACCCCAAATAACAGTACTTTTAGTTGTAAAATATTAATACTTTGTAATAAAGTTTGTCTTACCAACTGGGTGTATCTAAAAAGCGTGAAAGGGTTTATGAACATCTGAGAGACTGGTCAAAGGCTGTTCTGAATAGAAGCAAGTAGAAATTCAATTTACAATTCCTTTCAGAAAATGCTTCTTAATATGAAGTAAACCATTAATAATCATAATACTAGAACTAGAGTAGCAAGAAAAAAAATTAATTATAAAACATGCTTTAACTTATTCCACTTTACCTGGAATATATTAACTTGAGAAATATCTTTTAATAATTGCTAATCTTCTAATGCAATTTCTTGACTTGACACATAGCTCATCTTGTCTATTACCAGGAGAAAATAAAAAAAAAAAAAAAAAGGAAGAGACTGCTTCATTTGCTTATCTGATGTTGTTTTATTTTCAGTACTTATTAAATATTTTCCCACTTCTGAAAATGTAATTGTTTATCCAGTCTGAATATAGTATGTAATCACATACAAAATATGGTAGATAAACAAATTTAAGAGTCTGATTTAATCAAGCAATTTTTAAAAATCAATTAGGAGTCAGATTGTGAATCAATTAACCTTTAATCTATCTAGAGCATGGGAGAACGGAGAAACTTGAAAGTCATCTAGCTGCTGTTCACATTTCACAATGTACCATAAGGTTGTGAAATATTGTAAGTATAACCTCATAATAATATTTAGATAATGATATTTTTCATGATACAGATCTTCATAAATTCTTACAAGTTTAATGTGAAGGAGAACAGATAATAAGCAAAAGGGTGTGGCAAAACCATAAATGACTAGCAACTTTCTGAGCCTTCTACCATAGATATTTGATAAAAAGGCATCCCATGCCAATGTTCATTTAAAAAGTCTACTCCTCTCTTTTCACTGTAATAAAAATTCCATTACTCTACTTTATCAATAAACGGGCCTAGGTTAAAAAAACAACAAAAAAAGGGCAGAAAACCAGGAACCTTTCAACTCCTTTGCCCAGCCCCATCTATACAGATCCCAAATTACCCTTGGAAATGAATGGTCAGGAATGGTCCCTCCAGCCTGAAAGACCTTTAAGCAGATCTACCTGACAAACCACTGTACTATGAAACTGTTGTTTTATAGTCTTTTAAAAAACAAGATCCCCCTTTACATGTAAATGTACATCCCCTGTAAATGGCTACTCTCACATTTAATCTCCAATGACACTTGTTTAAGCAGTAAGGGAATTAATTAGTTAGTAATTTTATATCGCAGTTAATCTCTCACCTTTGGTATTAGCATTACCAAAGCTGAGTTGGGCAAACAATAATGAGATGGCAGAAAGACTAAAACTAATTTCTGACTTCATTAAATTATGGATCTCCATGAAAAGGAGAAAAGAGGGAAATAGGAATCCAAGTAATTTCCTACAGAATAGGGTTAAAGTAAGAAAGAGGAAGGAACGTTTTTATGAGAATGCCCTCTGAGATCATAGAGATGCACATAAAAATTTAGCTTTCATGAAATAGCTCTTCTGATTCCTGCCTAGCTAAATTCACATAAACTTATTTTGAAAGTAGAAAACGAAGTCACAAAAGATACAAAAAACTCAGGCAAAGGACGTTACTCCAATCGAAGACCAAAGGTTGTCCAGTTACAATCAGAGCCTGTAGTAGACGCCATAAGAAAGCGCTGGAGGGGACAAAGTGGATGACAGGCAGGTCAGACTACCCAGAGCTTGGCAGTCACTGGAACACCTTTGTTATTATTGAAGGAAATCCTAACAGAATAAGAATTTTATGATATGGTATGGGTTGTACAGTAACGAGCCTTTCTGGGCACATTAAAGAACCCAGAACTGATGCTTTCGAGGTAGCATTTCATGCTCATTCAGAAGCAGTAATTGTGAATAAGGAGATTACAAGTTTGGTATTCCTAATACCATGATTTACAAGGTTTTGCCAGCATTTTTTTTTTCTGTGTTGGAAAAGCATAACAGAGCTCCAGAATCAACAAATATTTGTGTAAGCTGGCCAGTGTTTGTCCAGCTCTGGTGCATATGGATTGCGCTTGAATGCGTATCTGCAAACTATTTCATCAGCTTCAAAAAGTTTTCAGTCAGAAATGCAGTACCAAATGCTCTCAGTGATGTCTGTAAACAGTTACCATTGCTATTGATGAATTTTTCAATATGAACTGAGGCTAGTATGTAATTACCTTTTCCTCCAGTGGTATTTTGTTAGTTTTCTTAATTAGCTTCATAAACACCCTTTAAAATGAACTTATTTTCCATTACTTTTCTGTCTTTCCATTACTTTTCTTTCCTTTTAGAAGAGCATGAAAATGATGATGCTGTATAAATACATTTAAGAAATTATTAATCAATTTATTGTTTTTCAGACCTAATCTGTCTGTTTTCCTGCTTGTCAGTTAGTGACATCATCCCGAATTTTAATCTTCTTAACTTCTAAGAATAAATAAAAATAAATTGAGCTTCAAATAAATTTGTCTCCCTTTTCTATAAGAAAGTAATTTTATTAGTTATGTGATATTGTTTTAATGAAAAAACAGCCGAACAAACAAAAAAAACCCTAAACTCACAACCCAAAGAAAACAACCAAACAAAACCAACCAAACCAAAAAATCCCCACCCTTTGTTTACTTGTTCATGCCTGTTAGTCTTAAATTGCTACCACACTCTGTTTTATTCAATAAACTGCTTCTGTAAGCAGCATCTTCTATTACTGTGAACAAAGACATGCTCTAGCTATAATCCTACTGGAAAAGGTCTCAGCTCTGAAAAACTATAAAATATAGACATTTCATATTAGGGGAAAAGGTAGGCTTTTTTGCTACTTGAGGGGGGTTTGGTTTGGGGTGGGGTTTTTTTACTGTTCATCTGGATTTTTTTTTCCCCTTTTTTTCTAATGTTACATTTGCTGTAAAGTGATGAAATTGCTGACTTGGGTGATGACAGCCTGAACAATGATTGCTGTCAAAGAAAGAACACCTTTTATCTCCAAACTTCTGAAATATTAAAGCAGAGACAGCCAATAGATATTTCATCTTTTTAAAAATGGCCTTCCAATTACCTTTCCTTTTAGTTCTATTTTTGTTGCACAAAAGGAAGCAAAAAAAAATGTGTGTTTGTCACAATCCCTTTTTCTTTTTTTTTCTGCTGATGAAAGATTTCTTCTATGTTGTGTATAAAATAATCTTTGAATTGGAACTTCACAATGATAGACAATATGCTTCTAGGACTTTTGCATAATGGGTATCCAAAGCTTTACTGAAAATCTGGATGGGGAAGAGGATAAAAAAAAAGTTCATCTTTGATATAAAGTTATTGTAATCTGTTACAGTAAAACAAGCAAAACAAATGAAAAGTTTTAGGGCTGACAAAAGTAGACAAAAAATAACAATTCTGTACACAGACATACAGGCAGATATAAACACATGAGTAAATATAAGTTTTTGAAAGGTGAAAGCCAGACAAATTTCATCATAGTTAATAACCAGATAAAGGTACCACGGAAAGGTTAATATGAGATTACTTAAACAGTTTTAAATAAAAATTGATATGATTTCTGAAGATTAACTTCTTTTTTTCATTCTTGATACTTAATCCATCTACAGTATTAAAGATTGAAATGTTACTGAGCATATCTTGACACAAATTCCATTATAAGATGTGCATCCCAGGCTAGCTTTTATTTCTATAAAAACCCTGGCATATTGCTTTGAAGTCAGTTTTGAGTATAACTTTAATAGAGTGTTTTATTTACATGTGAAAAACTTCAGAGAAGTCACTGAAAACTTCTCAACTGTTTTTCTTAGGTAAACTAGATTTCTGTGTTGTAGTGTTGTTCAAAATTTGCTAAATATTCCAAAAGACTTTGATACTTGTAAGAAAAGGAATTACAGATCTTTTTATCCAAATTGGATCAATTTCTCACTTTGACATTTATATAAATATTTCAAAAGGAGTAAAAAATAAAATAAATAAAATTTCATTTGGAAAAACAGAAAAATTTAAATTTAGGAAACTATGGAAAGACTTAGGCAGAGAAAGTTAAGATTTCATGTTATTCTATAGAAAAGAAAGTGTGATTTCCAAACAGCTTTAATTTATTTTTGCCTATCATACTTGCATTAACTCAGGAATATTTTTTGCCATTTGCCTCAGAGGGATAGCTGATATAAATAAGAAAGGACTATTAAATTAGGTTATTATATTTTTTTAATGTATGTTATAATTAGTAAATTTATTTATGCACCTTTTTGCCTGTTGCCAGTTCTAATCCATAATTTATTCACACCTTCTAATTCTGCCAGCTTTATTGTTATCTATTATTATTCTTATTATTATTTAGATAATTAGGTGAAGTGTTACGGAACTCTTTGATAAAGCTGTGTTGCATTCTTTAGGAACTATCAAGATTTTTAAAGATGCCTTAGTCCTTACCCCTATGATTTGACAAATAATACAGTGGATTTCTGCAAAGCACATGAGGAAGATTTGTTATGTAAAACATAACATTGTTATGGAATCTTTTTATTCATCCTATTTTCATTAAAAGTTTGCAAAGAGAGGGATTTTTTTTTTTTAAATTTGCCTAGCCAAAGACTGTGTTTTTTTCTTTATTCTGTTAGTGAGAACTGATATGCAGAAAATATATATATCATTGCCTTTCACCAAAATTCTTTTCCATTAAGCAAGAAAGATTTCTTATTCAGGTTATTTTTCTTTATGGTGTTTTGAAATTTGATCAGTATTTCTTCCTTATACCATACAATATATTTTCTTCTACCTGATGTGGGATTGAAAACATTTTGGATTAGCTATTCATCCACTTCAAATCAGATGGAAAGTAGTTGACATGTTCGGTCAGTCCAATCAATGGTGGCAGCAATCTCATAGTTGAAGATATTTATTCTAACCTGATCTCTGTCCTGGGCTACTAAGTAATTTTTTAAGTAAGAATACAGTTTGGAATTATAAAGTGCAGAACTGGGAACAAATATCTGTGAGTGACACTGGAACTAGAAAAATATAGTTGACAAGGACTCACCTCTCTAAATATAAAAGTTGCAATATTCATAATTATTATATTTATAAATATGAACATATCTGACCTCCATTTTGAGTGTATGTTCTTCTTTTTTTTAAGATAAAGATGGCATATGAGAGAGCTAGGATAAAATTCAGGTCTCCTGAAGCTCTTAGGAATATTGCTATTCATTTTAAGAAGGTTAATATTTCAGTTACGGTGACTACTTTATTCAGTGCCTTGTGACTGTATAGTATATTAATTGAATGACACATGATGACATCTAGCAGAGCTGGTAATCTGTTTTCAATACATCTGCACTACCAGCTATCATCATTGCCTCTTCTTTAGATTCTATGAATTTAGTATTCTTTGCCCTAATAATATTGATGGAACCATTTAGAGCTATTTAAAATTTGAAAATGCCAGAAGTCGTAAGGTCAACAGAGAAATTTACTTAAAGAAATGTGAGTCTATGCTGAACCAATTGGTGGTGATTAATATTGCTAGTCTAAGTGGTTTTCCTTCCTTCTGACCCAATTAATACCCACGTGTCTGATCTACAACATATGTTCCAAAGAAAGCTTGGTGATCTTTTTGTGGATTCGATGGATTTGTATCACCTGCTGCAACTTAACAAGACAGTGACATATAAATTCAGGTATGTTATGAATATCATAAAGAAAGTGCTTCAGTCATTTTATATTAATAATTCAAGTACCACTAATATTGTCTAGATTAGTAGATTGCCTCAGAAGCAGTGGATTTGCACACTTTCTGTTTTCAGAAGCTATTCTCTCATGTGAGACTATAAAATTCTGAACACACACACACACACACACACAACTTCTGAAAATAAAGCATAATGAAAAATATAGAACAATAAATGTTAGGATTTATTTTCTGAATGTTTGATCTGAAATGTATATATATTTTTTAGAATCGCTGTAATCAAAATAGTTCATCATTTCTGTTCCATCTGAAACACTGCATTGTCCATCTCTAGAGGCTGAACTGGGGGAACAATCCATATACCTTACTGAAACAGTATTGAGACTATTTCATTGGATTCACAGGTAAGATCAAAGGGTTTACTTCCTTTTAAATAAAAAATTGCAGATTTTCACCAACCTGTAAACAATTCCACGGTGAGAAAACACATCCAAGGATTTTTTTTTTAATGGTACACAGCAACACAGCTAACATCTGATTGTCTCTCAAGGCTCTCCATACATTTTTGCACAACAGAAAAGTTCTAGAAATATGTATCTACTCCTGTTATTCATTGCTGTCTGGGGCCACTTGACCACAGCATTCAATTTTGATTCCACAATATCATGAGAAGAGCACTAGAGGTTAGCATAAATCATTCAAAGCCACTGGTAAGGGTAAGGGTAAATCAGAAACACATTTAATACAATTAATGCAACAAAAGAAAATAGGTGTTCTAATGTTTACTTCTCCAGAAAGTCCATTTAGTTCATCAGAAACCTTTCCATAACACTGCTGTGATTTGACCGTAATGGTGGGACTTCTGCCAGGCATGTTATGTTTCCTGAGATAGCCATTCCAGGGCAGGTACCTGCAGATACTAATGATGACTGATACAAATTAACTACTTGTGGATGGAATATAAATACATGCTCAGCATGCAAACAACCAGTGCCAACTGACTGCAAATAATCAATAGCTTCAAATGCCTGCTAGACTGCTAATAAGGAAAAGGATACTGTTTCTGTAGACTCAGTTATTCAGGGTGATGCAGATGGCTAACATCGATAAGATAAAAAGAAAAGATAGTAATGAAACTTATGTACAAAACACTATATAAACATAACCTAAACATCCACCTTAAAAAAACTATTAGCAGATTATTTTTAGAAGTGCTAGCTTTTAGTAGAAGGTGTGGCCTGATTAATTCAGGATACCAGATAATCAAGGTTTGCCTTTGCTGATATGAAAGGGTTTGAGCTCTGACAGTCTAACTCTGGGTAGTACTTTCCCATAAGTCAAGCAGACAATTTAGCCTTCGACTTATTCTGCAAAACCAATATCCACAATTAACTTTCACTGAGGTATCTTTTTCTTTCTTCAAATACACACAATTGAGGCTAGTTTAGAAGAGTTCTACCATACACAGAAAACCAAAGTACAATTTATGATGCTGTTACCTTACTTACGTTTCTGTTGAAATCAGTAGCATTACTATAGGTAAAAGATTATTCAGTGGAGCCAAAGGTTTTGGAATCTAGCTTCCACATTCTATAACTGCCCCTAGAAGAAGAGTTGATCTTAAAATCATAAAGGACAATGCTATACTCAAAACGTGCAACTTGCAAGCTATGTCCTGTCTCACAAACCTGTTAGCCACCTAAACCAAACAGAACAGTATTAACTGAACTTTGTGTCAAGAGCACAAATGTAAGCTTTATAAAAGCACAGAGGACTTGGTAAGTGACTTCCTCATGTACAGAAGACAGAGCTTTAGTCCACAGCTCTTTTTCAAATCCCATACATAGATTTTAAAAATTTATAGTATTTCTTAACTTGACTCAGTGAATGAAGAGGTAAAGCGGTAAAAAACAGTACTTCAAAATTTATTTTTCTCTGAATTCTTATTTAAGCTTACATTTTTCAATATTTTTATCTCATGCCAATTTTACATCTGAAAAGATTAAAAGAGCTGTATTGATTAACACTTAATCTTCAATGAATGAGCATAGTCTGTAATTTTTAGTAAAATAGTATTTTTTGCCTTAATACTACTTAGAAGTGTACGGATAATTTTATGAATGGAAAAGCTTTCTAGATTTTGTCTAAATGTATAAACTAAGGCAAGTTTCTGTACATATGTATGTGCCTCAGTACATGAACAGTCAAAACTAATAAGAATATGAATGAACTGAAATATTTTTAAAATATTAGCAATAATTGGACATGATAATCTGCATTTTCAGTCAAGCCTGTCTATATTTTTACGCTAATACTCATGGAAATCCTCATTCAAAAAGAGTATGGAATCTATATGTAGAGAAATTATCTGGATTTTGTTCTATTCGATTGATTCAAGAGAAAAATATAGATTTTACTTACAAGGTCTTGCAGGCATTAGTAGGCATAAGATTATGTGTCTTAGATTTATTTGAGGTGCAACTTTGTCATCTTAACTATACAACAATGAATTCACTGGAGCAGGTCTGTTATAAAGAAAGAAGCCATAATGGTGCAAAATATTGAATAACAACATTAGGATGGCTTGTGGGTGGTTGTGGTCCATCTCACACTACAGTTATATCACTAATATAACTTTGTCTTCTTTCTTCACTGGGACAAGCACCTACTCTACAGTACAAAAAACAGAGCTGATACTTATTGATGTAGTTTTAAAAAGTGCTGATTCTTTGGGATTTCATTCCTGAGAATTGGGATTAAAAAAAAAAAAAAAAAAAAAGGAAAAATAGTCTTGGAAAAGGGGCAGGAAAATATCTGTTAGAAATTAAAGAAAGTAAAGAAGAATAATCAGGCTGAGGAAAAGAAAAAGTGATGATAAGGTGGTCCACCACAGAAGGTGGTTTATGGAGATGTCCAACTTTAGCAGGATGCTACCAAAGGTACAGTAGTATAGAATATAAACAGTGAGGTTCACCAAGTGGACCCAGAGGTGCCTCTCAGCCTTTCACAGAAAAGAGGTGCTTGTGAGCCCTAAGTCACCAGTTCATGCTTGCAGAGAGGCAGAGACAACTAAAGCAGACTCTCACTCACTACCTGCTTCTCCTCACTGCTAAACCCCTGCCATGATGCAGCCTTTGTGCACCTGGCCTTGTGTCCTAAAAGTCACTGATCCAAGATGCCTCTAAGACAGCAGACTTCCTCACTCTAGCTCCAAGGTCAGAACCATCTTTACCACCACTCAGACACCGCCTTAATACTCTGGACTGGTGTCCTGGCACCTCCTCACAGGCAATAAACTTCCAAGCAGGCCACTCTGCAGTCCAGGGACAGGGGTGTGCACTCCCCACTGCAGAGGGTAGGCTGCATGGGTGGACACTGGGAGATGTCCTCATTTCTTTGGGTTAGATTGAGAATACTGACATTAACATTGGTGCTGTGACCCTACCAGGGCATCTGGGGGACATACTGCCGTGGCATATCACTGCCAGATATCCCCCCTTAGAGGAGAGGGTGAGGATCACATCTGGCTGAGACAACTTTCAGGTCACAGATACAAGACCAGGTCCCTGACAAGATCATTAGCATGCCATAGCCAACATCACCCATACAACCTAGCTGTTTCTTAGCCTTGGACATAAATGAGACCTAAACATTTGGGAGTAGCTAAGTTACAGAATCAAAAAGAGGTCTTGCCAAGGAAGATTTAGCAATGGTTAAAGCAACTGAGATATTCTGTGATGACCCTTTCCTTTTAAGCTTTTTTAGATTCTAAACATAAAGCTTCATAAAGAAAAAACTTGTTAGCTAAGAGAAGAGAAAGTAAAACTAAAGTATCAAAAACAACCAAAAGAAAACCAAACCAAACCAACCAACCAGACAAACAAACAAACTTGAGGAGGAAAAGATCTGATTCCTTGCCTCACAAAGGTAAATTTCCATTCATAGTTTATGGCACGTGCCTCAAGCCTCATCCTCCAGCAGTTCTGTTACGTATTGAGTAGAGATTACCAAGCGACCCGTGCTTAGAATACTGTGGCACCTAAATACTCAGAGGCCTAGTGGGGAAATGATGTTGACATAACACCGTTTTATCTGAGTATGAATCTGATTTCTCACTGCTCTCATTGCAGTTGTGAATTCTCATTCCAGTACAGTGGCAGTTCTACCACCTGCAATTGAAACAGAGAGATTAAAACATGGCTGGGAAGGTTACCTGCCCTGAAATTTACAGATTGTAGTCTGTCAGCAGAAAAGCCATGACTATGAACGTGCCAATTAGGTGCAAATCCCAGAAAATCCCATAGAGACCTAACTACATGTCAGAGTGATTTGACTTGGCTGAGTCCTATAATATAAAACTAGCTGCCCTTGCCTCAATCAAGTGTCTAAAGAAGACATCATTTGCACTTCTGTGTCAAAGATGGTAAACTGAGAACAATATTTAATCCCCAAGTAGTCATTCCCTGTGGGATATTCTGTCTGTACAATTTCTTCACTTCTGACCCATTTATAATCACCGTGCAGAGTTTCATTCTGCAATCAATACTCATGGGATTTATAGGACTAAGTCTTATTAATGCCAATGGAATTTATGTAGGGTTAGTCCCTAGGCACTGTTAGCTGACCAGAGCCAATAACTGCTGGCCAAAGCTAGGATGTTATACGTAATTTGAGGATTATAATGATATATTCAGTATTTTTTGTCTTCAACTTTTTTTTCTGCTTTATTCATCAGGAGCTACAGATGCAATTACTAAAATAGCATCTCAATTTAAAGAGGATCTTCCTGACATGGATAACATTCACTTTCTGAGCAATTAGTACAGTCAAAGGAAGACTTTTTTCCTTTGATTGCTTGGGACAATTTAGGGTCAGCAACACTATTGTCTATGACAGTAAACAGGTTTATTAAATAGATCAAACAGAAATTTCACAATCTGCTTGATCCTTAATTACCTGCAAATTTAAATCCCTATTTTATTGGAAGTCTCAGGTGTTCTTCTCAAAATCTCTATTAAAATGCAAATAGGTCATTATATAATTGAAGCAATTTAAATAAAGTATACTTTCTTCACCAGTTCACCCTGTCATGAATTTGTGAAGATGTGGACTATTTGAAAGGACAAGGGCTAGAGGGAATTTGAGTGAGGTTTGTGAAAATCGTAAAGAACACAAGAAGGCTGTCCAATCTTTCCACTTTCTCCAAGACTCAATGACGTCTCAAAGAAAAGTACAATGTTATTCAGAGTAAGACAATTAAGAGTAAATCTCACTTTTCTAATAAACTGATAAACATGTCTCATATGTGTGTGTTGTCTCTCCTTTTCACCATGTCTCTCATTCCACACCATGTCCCTTTCCTACTAGTGACTTGCTTTCCTGCTTAGTAAATGAAGCTGACATAAGTTACAACGGTGCTCTAAAAAGGGTTGAATTTACTACGCAGTATATGGATAGAGAAATGCAATTTAATATTTTGCTGAACTGATGCAGAAGTAAGTGTTAGCTAAAACAAAATGAAGCATTTACATTATGGTTCAAATGTTCCAAAACAGAATATTCAATTTATATTCTTTTTCAGCTTCTCACTCTCTCCTTTCTCCCTCCCCCAGTTGCATCCAAACTTCTGTGTAAATGCAGGTTTCTTTGAAAACCTTCAGCTCAGAAAAATGAGCAATATTGCCAAGGCCATCAGTTTTATGCAAAAAGGAGAATTTGTGCCATGAAGAGATAAGGCAACAGAATTGTTTTAAACAAACAAAAAACCAGAAGATATCAAAATACAAACATCTCACAAGATTTTGAAGGAATGAGGGAAAAGACTTTAGAATAATTTGTTACATCTGCCTACCAAGAATATAAAACTTTCTGAGAATAAAATTACTATTATGCTTCACTCTTAGCAGCAGCATTATGGAAGTTAAATAGTTCTGAGGGGGAGGAAGAAAGGGGCAGGAGAAAAGGGAAGAAATATTGTCCCTGCCTTGAATAACATTTCTGCAAGGTTTCTTCTTTCAAGTACCCCATTCTGTTGATATCAGAGGGATTACTGCCATCTACTTTTGAAAATACATTTAACAAAGAGCAAATATTTTCAAATGAGAACCTGATTTTTCCTTTAATTTATTTTTGGGGTGTATGTGAAGGAAATTTCCTTCTATGGAAAGGGATGTATTTAGGTGATTTAGGGAGGAATGTGGGAAAGAAGAAGGGTAAGGGGATAAAAAAGACTGGTGACACATAAATGGTGGGTTGGTTGGTAAGCTTGTCTGGCCCCGCCATTCACGCCTGATCAGCACAGTCTGTCCTGTCTTCTAATGATGCTCTGTTTCTAATGACTTTTGCAGATAAGGGGCTCTCTGTTCACTGTGCGTGTGTGTATATGGTGTGTCTGAGTGCCGGCAGCTGGAGTCAGAGCACAGGTTACGGGGGCACGTGTGTCTGTGGTGCAGCAGAGGGAGGGAGGGATGGATGGAGGGTCTGGGTGCCAGCAGCTGGGCTGGGACTGTGGGCTGGAGCATGTGTCTGTATGCCAGCAACTGGAGAGGCCGGACTGAGTGAAAACAAATGCCATCTACATATGTGTGTGTCTATATGTATTCTCACTAGGGGACCTCCATCCTGTTCAGCCAGAGAATGCAGCAGGATGAGGCCATCGGTGCTCTGAGCGTTCATGTGAATACTTTGCGTGTCTGTATTACCCATGCGGCTGGCTGTGTAGATGCATGTGATGTACATGTGTGCTCTGCGTGCATGTTCCTACTGGGAATATATTTTCAGCTTTGCTACTGGTCGGACCTGGGGCATGAAGCTGCAGCAGCCTCAGCTCTCTCAGGCTGTCAGATTCAACATCAGATGTTTTCCTTTAACAGTTTCCATCAGGAAGAGTTGAGTAGCATCATACAGAATATTCACTAAGTCTGAGTCTTAAGATGTTGACATGACTAAGCTTTGGATCCATAGCCTTATATGTTATGTTCAGATATTTCTCCTGTTCATACAGATGAAGAAGAAAACCAATGATAAATCCTTCCAATTGCTGTGTGACTCTCTGTGCTGATGATTATATGGGACTAAGAAGAAAACCATATGCTCTAAAGCAAAAGATTGAATACATTACATTTGTTCTAGTTTGAATATCATAAAATTGACTATTAGCCCAAATTAGCTGTTAATCAATTAAATTGTTTTAACTTCCTACTAATTTTTTTTTTATGCCTCCACATTTATTATATATATACTATAAAAGGGGAATATTAAATAATTGTCTGATTTATACTTTCAAGGTTTGGCTGAGTTTGCATATCAGAATAATACGAAGACCACAGTTAGATTTTATTTATCTACTGACTGCTTTAATCATTTATCACAAGACTATTTCAAGTACACAGGCCAAAAGTGATATGTTTAAACACCTGTAAAATTACTCTCATCCAGAAACTGAGGTATATGTTTACTTCAACTTTGGGACTTTTCTGTGTTCTTCAACTTGACACCAGCATTTAAGTTGTTAATTAGCCAATATGAAAGAAAAAGTAATTTAATTTTCAGTTTACACATACAGAATTGTGTTAAATCAAAAAGAAAGAAAAAAAAGACAGCTCCCCGAAACCTAATCGTACATATTTAAATAAACCTTTACACCTACAGAGGCCCACTGAGGTAAATAAGGCTTTGGTAAATCGTTGCATGCCAGAGTCACAAGCAAAATTAAATTATTTTATTGGGGAAATAAAACCAGTTGTTGGGTCCTAACAGAGCAGGACAGAGTTGACACTTAGTAATTTTGAGAAGAATTCTGTCTCTAAAACTTGTTTTTAACTCATACAAAATGACCTCGATCATCTGCTTTTACAGAGTTCTTCCTATTGACCCCTGACTCTGCCACCCTCCGTTTTCCAGTCACCCTTCTCCCTGACATTACTTTCTTCCACATCAGAACGCACACACACATGAGCCTGCACACTGGTTGGAGCTGAACCAGTCTCACCGTACAAACACTTCTTCTGTCAACTTGATTGGACTTTCTTAATGTGAAAAGGAATTAACTTTCCTTTGATGTTTGAGTTTCTATAGGAAGCAAAAAAGGGATTCTTTCTTTCTTCAGTTATGAGACACCTTGTTATTTCCCCATGCCTCAAATTGTCTTTAAGTAAAAGCAAGAACCTGTCCCGTTAGAATGATCTGGTTTTGATTTGGGACCAGACAATTTATGATGAACAACCTCTCCATTATCATTAAAAACCTCCTTCTTTCCTCGAACTTCCCTCCTATGAACCTGCCTTCCGAATACTTCCTGCCCTGTGATCTGTCCCTCTAAGTAAATATCATAATTTTTCAGTGTTCTGATATTTCTAATTCCTGGGGAAATATTCTAATGTGATGTGTATAGTATCTCTTGTGTAGGACATGTAGCATTCTGAGCTTGAATCATAACAGTTGTTTGAAAGATATAGTTGAGTTTAATGTAGTAATAACTGGGTAAAGCATTATGGGCCTAATTCTATAGGAGGTCATACTGGGTTATCTACCATTCCATTTTGGCCTGTTAACTTCCAATTTGTGTAAAAATATAAATAATGTGAAAGCTAGCTTTAAAAAATGGTTTATTATTGAAAAGTACAAGAAGAAAAGAGTGTTGGTGGCAATCTGTCTAAAATTGTTGTATTTCTTTTAGTAAGAAAATATCTTAAAAAAATAAACCCAGTCTTCATAATTGATTTTCATAACTCCTGGCAATGTGAACTGAAAAATATAAAGACACTTGATATAATTTTATATGGTATTTATTTCTTTTGCTTGGGTAAAGAGAGACTGTGTTATAATAATCTAGAAATCTCATTTCTCATTTTTTAACTCATTCTCTTTGTTCCCGTTAAAAAATAGGTTGTCTTTCACAGTGTAATGAATGATTTTATCTGATCAGGACTCTGTCTTCCCTGGCAACATAACATAAGTTCAGACTATTGAAGAGAAATAAGCCTTTCAAATTCCTAGTAGCAACCTTTCACCTTTGCTCCTTGCTCTCATGAAAGAGTGGAAAGTGGAAGCTGAGTAAAGCTTTTCAGTGCCAAATAACCCCAGCTACAGATCTTGTTTTAGAGTCCCCAGGAGTGTCACTCAGAAGGCAGATTCCTTGACACCAAGGAAAAAAAAGAACTTGTATTTTGAGCATCACAAGAGCCCTATTGCTGCTGATTGCTAGAAAGGGAGAGAGAGAGGGGGAAGGAGGGAAGGAAGAAAAAGAAACAAAAAAAAAACAAAACAAAAAATCCCACAAAAAACCTTCAGAGGCTTTTAAGGAGCTTTGGGCTTTGAAAAATGAATAAAACATTACATTTGAAATCCCTTTGTGCATTACAACAAAGAGAGAAAAGTTTATCATAAAATAAAGGTCTGGCAACCTCAGCAAATATATGCATGGAATTGGAACTTACAAAGTGTTGTAAATAAAAAAAAAAATTAAAATTGTTAAAGCGAAGTTTGCCATCTGCGTTTGAAGGTTGTTAGAATGTTCTTTGTTGAAAGATGAACTTTTTCAATTAATGACTATGTAGATTTAGATCAGTAATTCCTTTAGTAATTATACTCCGTGTAAAGAAGGAATTATATGCCTTGTAAGCATGTTCCGTTCTATCAAAGTAGATTTCTGCAAAAACTGAATTAAAAAGATAGTTTATCAGTAGTGGTTCACATAATAGATATGTCAGTCATTGTATCCTGGGAGTCACATGCAAAATGCAGGCTTGATTTTTACCTAATAATTAGATGAATTCCCTACTTTAAACATATATTTTTACCTGTCAGGTTGTGAATCTTTTTATTTACTAGGTTGAGGAAGAAGGGAATGAATGGAAGTACGGATCAGCAGTGATTATGTTTCATTATTGAACTGGCCATAATTTCTGTTATGCTTTGTGTTTTTATTGAAACATTTTCAGCCTTCAGTGCGTTCCCATCATCAGCTCCCTTGTCCATTTAGTACTTGAATCTGAAATAGTGTTTTGGAGCAAAATCAGCTGGATATTATAATTTTATTTTTTTTTTCCTGAGTGAAAGATCGTGTTCCAAACAAATGTTTTCAGAGAAACTGAAGGAACTCATATATATTCATCTTACAAAGGCTGGCATCTGCTTCACTCACATGACTTTAATGTGCTTCAAATGAAACACCAGACCATTAATTCAGCAGAGAAATAAATTAGTCTAAAATATTTACAAAAGAAGATAACAGGGGCTACTAAATGAAATTTAGTTGTACCTCATCTTTTGGGACTTATTCCTTAGCTTATTCCACATGATGGATTAATGTGAAAGCTTATCATAAATCTGTTCCCACTGACTTCAGTCATCATCAGTGGTGCCAGAAAATAAGAAAACATGAAGTGTTTTCAGAAATAGATGAATACAAAAGGTGTATGGTCAAACTGGAAATTAAACTACATTTGTTACCAAAATAATACAAATAAGTTATCTTTAGCTTTAATATTAGCTTTTATTTCTCTGTCACCATAATACTTGCTTCCTTTCCTCTTATTATCTTTTCTTTCATCTAGTCAATTTGGCACTTGTTAACTAGAATCGATGTTGATTTTTTTTTCCCCATTGTTTTAGTACATCTGCATGATCTTTAGAGTGGGATACTGAGGTGTCAGCAGAGAGTCCTGCTTCTCTCTGGCCTGTTGCAAAGTTTCAGTTACTTGACTTCTGGCTGTATTTCTGTTTTCCCTCACGTTATTTTTTTTTTTCTGCATGATTAGAGGGATTCTAAAAGTCCAAAATTCTTTATCATTATGTGATTATCTGTCACAGAAGAGGAAAACAAGATCCTTAAGGTGAATACTTTACCATAGTCAATCAAACATGCAACAACATAATGGATCCCAGTTCTTCCCCGAGGACATTCTGTACTATGGTCATTTAATTTACATAATATCAACATCAGTCCTTTCTGCTGCTTTCCTGTAGAGTAATATCTGTTATAGCTTTCTGTTTTCCATTATTTTCATCTTTTTTTCATTATTATGTACTTAATGTGAACATTTTTCCCCAGCAATAACATTTCTTCTTTGATACGCAGTTTGCATGTGACCACAAGAAATGGAAGTATCACTGGTGAACTGCTGTATTGAATATAAAAATGGAAACAAATTTCAAAAAAGCAGCTAGTATCTTCATTTTAGAATGTCTCATGGTTCTCATATTAGTGGACTCACTGTTAGAAATCTATGAAAACAGGATTCTTTTGAGGGTATTACTACCAAAAAGGGATTAAGTGGTTTTGAAAGTCTTTTTTTTTGAGGTGTTTTTGTGTGCTTTTAATTATTTGTATGAATTTGCGGGGCGGGGGGGGGGTGCTATATTCAATAGATTTTGAAAAAATTAACATTTGGCTACTATTTCCTAACTAATTCCCAAATGCTAGATTTAAAACATTGCACAATAAAGAGACACGATTGCCATGAACACGCCGAAAGAGTCTCGTTGAGTTTCCTTTCCAATACTAATATGTAACCCTGTCACTTGGATATGAAAGTAAGTCCAGAAGCAAGTAATGTTGTGCAGATATTCTGTAAAGGATTGGCAGGCTGGAGAGTCATATGACAATTAAGGTTTGTCTCAGCCTCAAACTCTTGTTTTCTGAACCTTTTGATTCTCAACAAAACTCTTAAACATCAGCACCATTTCAAGATTTTTCATCCTATTTTTTAATGGTCAACCATTTTAATATATTCTATATGTTAACTGTTTCAGAAATTAAATATTCTCCTATTCTCCACTTGTTTTGTTTTCTTGCTTATTTCAGAGATGTCCTTTTTTCTGGTGAAAATTGGTAACCTAAGGTGTGGAATAACAACTATATTAATGTTATTAATAATCTATACTGGCTAAGCTTATATTGACTAGTTAATGAAATTTTACATTTTTGTTTTACACATTTTTAGATTTCTGCATGAGCTCCTAGCCCATATTGATTTTTTTTTCCTTTCATTATTTCTTGGAAAAAAAAAAATTAAAAATGTTTCATGCATTCTCTGTTGACCTAAAATCCCATATTAAAGGATAGACATTGTTATGGGTTTACACCTGCCTCTTATAAAAAAAAGAATTTATAAAATAATTTTGTGTCACTGTGTTGACGTGGCCCATCAGAAAAGCCCTGAGATACTCACTCAGGTCCCTGGGATACCCAAAAAGGCTCTTGTTCAGATTAAATTCTGTGTGTGTGGTGGGGAAGCTGGTGCATGGAAAAAAAGAACCCAATATATGCTCAGGTTTTGCCATGATTTGGAGTCCAGACAAAACCCAGGCATCACTGTGTGCTCAGGAACAGGGAAGCATTCCTGCTTATGAGCAGAGAAAAACTAGGAGGGCTTCCAAAGCCAGTTAATGGAAGAGCTTAATTACTGGAAGAAACAAATGACAACAAAAAGAAAGCCAGACTTCTCCCGAAAAAAACGAGTTTTCAGACCCTTTTGTTCTTCTAAATATAAATATTTTCTTTTGGCTGACAACAAGTATATTCTATATCTAAAAAAAAGAAAGATTGTGATAATATCCAAGGGCCTTCTCCTTATATTCTTTCCCATCATACCTCAAGACAAGCTCAATACAAAGAGAACAGGCATGGAAGAAGTTTACATTAATTCTTTTAATGCTGTATCTGTGTCAGTACACATTGCTTATCACATGATAGCAGTCACAAGCTCTAACGTGAGTTCTGAAAAGAGTGGAGAAGAAAGGTCATTTTGCTTGTTGGTTTGTTTAATAGACATAACTTCTACTAAGGCTTCCTGGCATTTTAAGAAAAAAACCCTGACTTTCTAGTTCATTTCCACATCTGTTTAGAAAAATAAATAAAATCAGGTTTTGTTTTCAAGTTCTGCCGATGTCTTTCCTTTTCCATTAAAAGGTTTCAGTTTTAACAGCAAGGCACTTAGATATTTCTAAGTGTTACATTTTGACATGTGTTATAGGGAACTGAAGGTAGTCTCTTCTCAGATTTCCAAGAAGTTCAGAAAAGCAGATCCACAAGAGATAGCTAGAACTGCAAAAGAAAACAAATGTGTATATCAGTTTAATGTCCTTTAGGCACAGTTCAGCACTTTTCAATCTCACACTTCATCTTTGCTTTCACAATACCTATCCTAGGAATGAGATTAAACACACAGATAATGCAAACTGGTTGACACATATATATTTAACATATTTGTCTATCACTTTTCCCTTACCTACACTATGATTATGGATGCATAAATAAAAGTAAGTATAGAAAATAAAGAAATACTAATCACTAAAGGTAGGAATAGAATGTTTTGAAACAGAAGCCATACAGTATTCCAGATAATATAAAAGCATTAAGGTACACCTTTCTCTGTGTGCACTCAAATGCCAAAATACTATTTGAATTTTGTTTCATAATCCAATAATAAGGGATCATTTGAGTAAAGTGGTACCAGAGTTTAACAGATAACAATGTCAATAGCATCACTTGCCTTTGTGGTTGCATTGATTTATGTTTCACTAAAATCTTTCTGTTTGAGTTGGGTTCAGTTCCTTAAGGGATAACATGAGTCTGATGAAGGGATGAACAATTTTTCATCCCTTCTATCCTTTCTCCTCAGAGCCTTCTAATCAGCATGAAATAACTGATTGCAAGTCCTTCAGTAGTGGCTTTGTTTTTACCTAATGTTTGTCTGGCAGAGACAGAATTATTTTGTCCTGTAAGAGTCTCTACAGCATCACAACAAAATTTGGTAAAATATTACATTTTGCCAAATACCAAAAAAATCCCAGCCTGCAAAGGGTTTGACTTCCCTTTCAGTCCAGTGTGACTCAAATCTGACTCTGGTATCCGTGGAGTAACAGTGTCAAAAAAGTAGTACAAGGAAGATCAAACCTGAGCTTCCTGCTCCTGTGACAATGTACATCTCAGCATTTTTGCCTTCATACTCCCAGATTTATTTATAGCTGTTTATATTAAGAATGATAATGACCTCTAGGTGAGCTGTTTCCTGGCAGCTAATCACTGAGTGCATTAAGGGCCTAAGGCAGAGCCTGTGGGCCTCAGGTCCTCTGGCCAGTGACTGCCTGCCTGTTAGGAACCGCTTTCTTTATCTGGTATCACTCCTTAGTTTAAGTTCTTTGTGAGCTTCAAAAAGCTAAACTGTTTTGTTTTCTTTTGTTTTCTAGTACTAATTCCAACAACAAAACATTAATCTGAATGTGTTGTCTCCAAGTAATGTTTAAAGTGTCCTTGAAATACACAAAGAAAAATTCGAAATCTGATACATTTTGGTTTATCTTGTCTACAGATTTATGTCCATTGCCACATCAGAATAAAGGCAACAATTGTTTGCAGAAAACACTGCTTTCAATTTACAGACTTCTACTTAGAAACCTCGTTATTTCACACCTGGAATAGATTAATCCAGGATCCCTTGATTAACAAGATGTATAAGGGGAAAGTGCAATAAACCCATTGGGGGCACTTATTATCTGGCAATGGTGGGGGGTGGGGGTGTTCACTAATTCAAGATTGGCTTATGCCACAAAATTTTGTTTGTATATTCATCCTTAGAAATTCACTTTAAAAAATAATTTGGTTTAGGTGTGCTTGGGAAAAAGTTCTCTATGGTTTAATATCATTGTTCAGCATTGTAGAATCTGAGCAGGAGGCATCAAAATCTGTAGCAGCAGTCAAGTTCCTACTGAGCATCCTTAGCTCCGTGGTACAAGAACCATTTCTGAGCTCATAACTGTTTAGGACAGGAAACTTACAGAAGGGGGTTTAAAAAGATCTATTATGGCTTGAAAGGCCTATCCATTTCGTAACTATTATTCTTAGAAGGGAAAGGGTTTTTATGTTACATAGGAAGAACTAGCAGTGTGTCGTGGTTTAAGCCCAGCCAGCAACAAAGCACACGAAGCCACTCACTGCCTCCTCCCTGCCGGTAGGATGGGGAGGAGAAAATACAAAGACACGCTCGTGGGTCGAGACAAGGACAGGGAGGGATCACTAACCACTTATTGTCACGGGCAAAAGACAGGCTCAACTTGGGGAAAAAAACTATTTAATTTGTTACCAATCAAATCAAAACAAGGATATTAGGATGTAAAACCCAACCTTAGAACACCTTCCCCCCAGACCTCAACCCCACTCCCGGTTCTCTCCACCTCCTCCCCCCGGCGGCGCAGGGGAACAGGGGATGGGGGTTGGGGTCAGCTCCCCACACCTGGTCTCTGCCGCTCCTTCCTCCTCAGGGGGAGGAGGACTCTGCACTCGTCCCCTGCTCCACCGGGGGGTCCCTCCCACGGCAGACAGTCCTCCACCAACTTCTCCAAGGCGAGTCCTTCCGCGGGCTGCAGGTGGGCATCTGCTGCCCCGCTCCCCTCCCTGGGCTGGGGGGGGACAGCCTGCCGCCTCACCACGGGCTGCGGGGGCAAACCCTCCTCCCCTCCTTCCTCCTCACTGACCTCGGTGTCTGCAGAGGGGTTCCTCTCACATCCCACTCCC
Source organism: Haliaeetus albicilla (assembly GCF_947461875.1). Classification (NCBI taxonomy): domain Eukaryota; kingdom Metazoa; phylum Chordata; class Aves; order Accipitriformes; family Accipitridae; genus Haliaeetus; species Haliaeetus albicilla. Next base: position 17,165,272 of record NC_091485.1, read on the forward strand.
CCCACTCCCTGCAGGTTCCCCTTCCGAAATCTGTTCTCCCAGAGGCGCTACCGCCGTCACTGAGGGGCTCGGCCTGGGCCAGCGGCAGGTCCGACTTGGAGCCGGGGAAGCTTCCAGCAGCTTCTCACAGGAGCCGGCCCTGTGGCCCTTCCCCCGCTACCAAAACCCCGCCACACAAACCCAAAGCACAATGTTTCCCAAGAGCATCTGAGTTCTTGATTTATTGCATCCAGCTTGTGTTTGTCCAACAATATGTAATTCTTGAAAAAAAGTTCTCTGATGTCAAGTTTAACTAACTCAAAGTGCGCTATTTTTTTCAGGGGATTGTAATTCTGCGATTTCCTAATTTAAAATGCTGGAATTTGTAATCGTATTTGTTGGGTTTAGCTACTTAGTTTAATATAACCTTCTGTTTGTAATTCCCTAGATTCTCAAAAGGAAGGGTGATAAAGCAAAATGGGTGAGCAAAGTTTGCACAAAACTCCTTGGAAGTGCAGTCTACTCTAAAAGAAATACTGAATTCTTTCTCAGTGGAACAAACGTTAGCTATAATGCACTGTCCATTGCACAGGCCACTTTTTGATGGAAGAGAAGGTGTCATTGTTGACAGTGAACTCCATAAAAAGAGATTTATGAGATTTATGGATCCTGATTTTGGTAATCCCTTGTGCTTCTACCTGCCTCTTGATATTAACCTTATCTTCTTTCTGCCCTGGCATCTCCTGTTCTTCACACCTTTTATTTTTATTCATTCCCCCATGAATTTTCTGTTTTGTCTTCCTACAGAGCACAAATTGGTTTCATTTTCCAAATCAGGTTCTTATCTGGCCAACTGTCTGAAATTCCTTCGACATAACTTCTCTATATTACAACAAAACTAAGGGTTTTCTCCTTATTTTTGTAGTGAAGGAATGAGGGCACTGAAAGGACAAGACTGTTTCGGTATGCACTAGAAATCCAAACAGTCCTCACATTTTTACTAGCCTTACACATTTGTGGGGATTTAGATTTACAGAAGCTAGTAAGGCATCTGCATTTAGTCAGAACTTCACAGAAATGATAAAATGCATATTTTCTAACTTGGAGAAGACTGTATTCCTCACATCAATTCTGCGTTCTAACTCTTGGCATCTAGGGCTTCCTAGACAAACAATTCAAAGAAATTGTTCATGTGAACAAATTTGTGTTTTCTTCCTTCATCATATTTTGCTGAGCTTTTCCAGAAAGACTAATCCCAGGGCAAAGTGCTTAAAAGCAACTGAAAATGTAATAGGAATTCTCATTTTATGATGTTGTATTAAAACAAATATACACATTTGTCCTGAAAAGGTCAGTTTTGGAGATAACAGAGCTTTTCGTTATGATCTCGCATAGTTCTTTTTATGCACTTACAATGCCTTCATGTATACATGTACAAAGCCTGGAAGATGAAAAGAACTAAGGAACTTTTTAATGAACAAGTTCCTTTTCTGACATTTGTGACAGGCTGTAAGCTGGTGACAAACCAGATCTGTAATAGTCTTACCATTCCTGTAATCAATGCAAGGAACAGATTCTTACATATGTGGTGACCAGTATCCTCCTGTCTCTTCTTACTGAATCTCTTCTAGTCAGCTGTTATCTCCTATAGAATCATAAACCTGGATTTGTTTGTGAGGATGTATGTTTGTAAGGTATGCAAAGTCTGTTCTAACTTCCAATGTTGTCAGAAATTTATATACTTCAATTCTTCCCCAACAGCTTTAGTTGAACTACATTTATTTTTCTAATAAAAACCAGAATAGTTTTGTTAACCCCAAACAATCTTTATTTAATACTGTGTCTGTACTGTGGATTGCCTCTTGCTGAAAAGCTGGATAAATTTGCCCCTGCTGAGCTTCATGCTGAGATGGTTAGATTGCCACAAGCACCTGCTCAAGCTATTTTAAAACAAACTCAGACACCTTTATTCTATGCTGAACCCTGGAGTGCAGACATGTGCTGAAATGTTTAAGCACTAGTAATATGGAGTTGTCCAGGCCTTTTAAAGCCCAGAAAAATGCCACCTCCTAGTTTCTCAACCAATATTAATTATACACCAGGTATTGTCAAATGCATCTTGTGCACTTACAGGTATGATTTCTCCAAGTTAAACACATTAAGGAAAGCAGCACAAGACACATTTTGAAGTTACACTCTCAGCAGTCAGTGAAGCTGAAAAGACAGTGTCCTTGATGCACACTTGGAATTTTCATCAGCCCCTACAGGAGTAATTTAAGATTACTTTATAGTTCCAAGAGAATTCAGCATGGGACTTGGTCCTAAAGTCTTGATAAACTATTAAAATGATCTTTTAGACTTTGTGTGGGTCCAGATAATATTAAAACACTAGCAATTACTTCTAAGTTATATGTTTAAAATTTGTTCTTGTAGATTGTTTCCAAGATCCTCATACATCCTGGGAAACATTAGGGTAGGAGGGGAAAAGCTTGAATACAGTTAAAATGAAATTATGAAACCAGTCTGTTTCAAAATTAGAAGTACATAGCTACATTTTGCCTTCATAAATAGTTTATCTGGGAGAGGACATATGGAGCAAAATGTTAAATAAAAGGACTTGGTGTCCTTTGCTTGACAAAACGTCCCATAATCATCTGAAGTTTAGGTTGATCCAGTGCAAGCCATATCGTTATCTGCCTTCAACACAGTGGAGACATTTGCAAACCAATAGCAAAAATTGTAGCTCATTTAGATAACACATGGAAAGCATATTGGTTTGCTATACATGTGTAATCTGAGCATAGAAAAGTACACCCAGGGAAAACAATTAGTTATAGTATGAATTTTTAAATTATTGTTTTGGCTCACTATTTGGCAGTAGTGCTTGGAACAATGAACAGCACTATAAAACTTGTTCAGCTTTTTGTATTTGAAATTATCCTCATCTCTTCAAGACTTTTTTTTGCATTACAATGCACAACAGGATACTCAGTTTCCTCTTAAAAAAACCCGAGGGCACTTGACTGTGAGTGATTATTTATTTTCCTGGATAATTTTAGAATCCTTAAGAATTTATCTAAATATTAGGGTACCAGTTATTATAAATTTACTACCAAATTTCTGTAAGAATTACTTCTTCACTAGAAAGGCATTTATTTGATTGTTGCTACACACACACACACACACGCTAATAGAGTTAAATGTTGGGATAGAGTTGGGGCTGCTCTGTAACAATTGATGAATATTTGATATTAACATGGTTACTCGGATCTTTAATTCATAATTTCAGTGGGCTAAATCAACACTGCCGAAGGCAAGAAAGCAGAGAAAGTGAGCTGTGATTCACTCTAGCAAACACTTGGGATGTTGTTATAAGCCATGACACTGACTCTGTTTTCAGATGAACATACCAATTAGTTTCAGGCAGACAGCCTGGCTACAAAACTGTAAAATAAAAGAGGAAAGATTGAATAAAAAAAACCATGTCCCAGTGTAGTAAGGTGAGGCAGACAGTAGAAAGCTGGGTGTGAGTCAAAGACCCTAGAGAGAAGAGATGACTGAGGGAGTGATGCCAAGGGAAGCTGAGCCACTGCAGCAGTGAGCTGATGCCAGAAGGGCCACTCCACCCCTCCTGCTTCTGCTCCCAGCTCCTCAGCACCAATTGCTTCCCTTGTCCCATTGTGGATGCTCATCTGTTTCCACTGTGCACTCATTCAGAGAACTAAACTAGCTGAAAACACATCTCTGCTGTTATGTAGTTTGTTCTCAGCTGAACTGGCTCACTTGAGACTCCCGTGAGTGCCTGAGCTCCTAAGTGAATTATCAGCAGGTGGGAAGGGAGGGGGACTGCTCCTTTCAACCACAGTTGCCTATCACCCTTAGAGATTTCACTGAAAAGGACACATCTTTGGATGTACTGGACATTTGCAAAAAAGTTAAAAATTACATTACCAATACTAACTTCTGCTAAGATAACAGGAGTAAAGAAGGCCATCTTCAGTACTGTCAGAGACTCCTGATGACAAGAGCTGTGATTACTCACCATCAGGGGCAAATGAATCAGAGGTGACACAGAATACTGTATCTCAAGACCTACTTTAAGGCTGAGGAAAAAAGAACATAATTTAATCTCATGCAAAGTAAAGTCAAGAGACTTGAGACTCCAGGGAGGTAACTTAAAAGAGAGAGAAAAAAATGTGGCTAACTGAACAACCCTGATGAGAAAGTTTACGTTTAAAAGACCCTCTACTGAAGTGCACATGCTGACTTTATACACTATAATTTTTACCAAGATTCTTCATAAAGCTAATTGCTATTGAATATCTTATCTCCGCTTGTTGAACATCTGCTTCCATGAGAGAAAATATCTTATAACTATGCCTGCCTCCTAAGAGAGATATCAGCAGTAAAATCTCTGCCAGAGCTTAAACTTTTTGAAAGCACAAGACTCCTAAAGCAAGTTCACAGGTCTCCCTGTGAACAAAGCGTGCTAGCAGGAGATACGGTGGATGGCATTCCAAAGTATACGTAAAACTGAGATATATCAATGTGTTTGGCAACAGAGAAGGAGAAAAGAAACATTTATGGGAAAGTCTGTGCCTGATGGTAGCTGAGGAGCCAAGAAAACAGCTTTGAGGTGATACCTGAATTTGCTGGTGTGTGGCAGAGCCCCTTCCTGGTTCCTAACCCTGCAATAAGACCCACGTTCAGAATGTCACCAGGCATAGCTGGCCTGTAGCTCAGTCCTGCATAGGAGACAGGACTGAAAAGTCAATGCTTGCCAGGGCTCTGTACATGTATGGAGTCAACACATGACCACAGTGCACCACTGAACTCTGATTCACTGAAGCAGGTCTACTAGAAAAGTTGTGATTCATTCTCCAGGAAGGAGCCCATCAGGACAGGAGTCAAGGACAAAACTAAGTCCAAGAAAGACAATTCTGTTAGATACAGAATTAGTGACTAGACTTTGTCAAGCAAGGAACATCTCCCAGGCCATCCCAGAGCCTGCAGGCAGCAGACATCTCTCTTTTAGCTTATCACTGAGATTCCAAGTATCATACAAAAAAGGGCTGCAGGCAGAAGGTCAAGCTAAGTCTGAACTCAGTCAGAAAAAAGTACACACAGATGCTTACACTATAACAGTCAATTCAAGCAAAAAAACCCACCCTCCATAGCGAAGCACTGGGGTGCACCACTTTCCCAAATTCAGAAGGCAGCAGCAGTGTGCACAATGTAAACAAAGACAGTGATAACAGAACTCCCCGCAGAGATGAATTTCCCCATTTGGGGAGAATTGGCTGAGAGCTGCAACAGAAGAGGAAGAGAATATCAAGATGAAAACAAGCTGGGCATTGTTTAGTTTAAATTGGATGCTGTCCTGCAGCTAGCACCAGAAACGTTGTTAGTATCCCTAAAATAAAAGCTATCAATAGAGAAAGTAAATAGATAATTCCAGAGAATGCAGCATTGTATGTTCTTTTGCACTGAAAGTAACTGAATGTACATATAAGTAAATAATTAAATGGAAAAGAATATATAATCATTCTGGAGAAACAGCCTATTTTTATAGAAGCTCATAATGTCTTCAAGGTGATGCCCCATGTAGAGACTGAAAGGATAAAAATAACTGAAGTAGATTGGGGGGGGGGGAATAAATCTTTCAGGTAGAGTAGAGATGGGGGCTAATTTTCCAGCCTTCCTCTGATTTCTGAAAGAACAGAAGATTCCTTGAGTGGCAAACTGTTAGGGAAAGATAATGCTGAATACAGCTGCCAGAGCAGCTGTCTGAGGGTACTACTATTCAAATATATCTGCTATGTTTCGAACACACTTCTTAACAAATTTGAGTAGTGGAAGAAATTATTTTAAAAAACACTAGTCCTAAGATACTATGATAGCAAATATATATGTAGCAGATCTATCAAGGGAAGAATTAACGACACCTAATTCCCTATGATTTTTTGTGTCATTTACAGATTTTTCATTGACAATAAGAGATCTTATTTAATATCTTTGTGGGAAAATTCATGATGTTTTTCACCTGTAGGGATTCTCTCACATATCATAGGCGATAAACAAATGTCCAGTCTTTCCCTCGCTGGACTGCAATAGCAGAAACTGTGTCACCTAACAGCTTGTCTGTTTTCATGAAGCACAATATTTGTGAAACCTTTACTCCTTTCTTGTGTTTCATCAGAAAAACTTCTGGTGGGCAAAAGATAAATACATCTGCTGACAGATGCAGCATGGGAACAGCTTCATATCCTCCAGAAAGCGGGCTAAAACCAATGTGCTTCAAAGATGCTTTTCAGAGCACTAACAAGAGTTGCCTCTAAACAATGAAAGGACAGAGAATATTCTTTCTGAACTTAAAAAAAAAAGTAAAGTAAATACATGAATATTAATACACTGAACATAGAGGCATTTGTCTAATTTAAGAGTGATACAGATTGGCCCCTATTTTTATTGATGACCACTCAGTACACATTTGTCCTAGACTTATTACCATTGCCAAAAATGTATCTGTATTCTTTCAACTTGTGAACTTGTACTTTTTTATACAAATATTTTATCTGACATCTGAATTAATACCTATGACAAGCTTTGTGGAAGCAGACAGCTGATAATGTGGTGAAGCCCAGCAAAATGTGGAGCTAAACACTGTACATTCCAAACGGGTTTAATAATACTACATGTTCTCAGATGAAACATGAAGACTCACAGAATAATGCTGCTCCACGAAGAGCAGAGATGATGGGCAGGGTAGAGAATATAAACCACGTAATGGGGACAGTTTTAATTCTATCCAGTAAATCCAAGCCTGGCAATGATTACCAAAGTTAGGATCCAAGATAAGACCCCAAGGAAAGTGATTAAAGCTGTTAGCACAGTGTGGCCAGTGCAGCAATTGTTACCAATTCAGAATGGAGATTTTGCTGCTGAAGGGATTTTCTTTTCAAGAACCAGATTAGTTATCCCAAATGTGTTAGAAAAAGCATTTTCAAGAGATTGCATGAAGGCCACTAGAAACTGCAAAACCAAAATAAAAAATGAGATCCCCTTCACACTAATCTCAAATGAATGGTGATACTGAGGAACCTATAAAACCTTTCTTCAAGCAAGACACATCAAGACAAAGAACACCATGTTAATGCCAGAGAAAAGCTATTTCTGTGAAGTAAATTAAACATGCAGTTGTTTATTTTGACTAGGTATATGCAGTCTGTTCTATGCTATTTTTCTCATTATTGAAACACCTTCCCTAGGTGATATGAAAATTTAAAATGCGGTTGCACATTTGGAATCTGGAGTGTTGTTCTTTTTGTTTGTTTGTTTGGGGTGTGTTTTTTCGTGTTGTTTTTTTTTGACTAGGAGATTTCATACCACAGTCACTTCCTTGAAGGCACAAGATGAGGAACATTAAGTCTGATGGGTCTTTTACTCAAAAGATTAATAAATGTGAATCCCAGAACTTAGTAAATCCAGAAAAATGACTTTACTTTAGAATTATAGAATTGTATTTGTTGGGTTTAATCTGGGTTGGAAGGGACCTCAGCAGGTCCCTAGCCCAAAGCAGGGCCAGCTATGAAGTTAGACCAGGTTGCTTTTGCCCTGGCAAGAATAATACTCACATCTTGAAGAGGATCTGGAAATCCAGGTGGCTGCTGGAGAGATTGATCAAACATATCTGATTAGTATCATGATTGGTTGACTGTTTATATCATCTGGCAAAAGACTACATTGAAAACTACAGTTTTAAGTAGCTTACAGCATATGAGCAAAGAGTCACTCTACCTACCTAAAAGGCTGAATGAAACATTGATTCAATTTTTGTTTTCAGTGATTGTTAAAAACTATGAGCATGAGACAGAAACTGCAGTCTTTAAAAGACAGTAGTTCTACCCAAGAGCTGTGATTGTTATGAAAAGGAATACTTTGCATTGATAAAAACCAGTACATTTGGTTTATGTAAAAAAATAAATCTATAGCAACTCTTAATAATAAAACCAAATAGTGCTATGTATTTACAAAAAAACCCTCAGACATTAAACCAGAAGAACTATAATTATTATTTTTTTCCCTCGTCATTTGCATCAGTTTTATGTCCTCCTAGTGTAGTGATTTGAGAACCAGTAGCAATGAGTTAGTATAGAATAATTAACGAGGCAATGGTGTCTAACAGATTACATTGCAGTAGCCTTTGCTTGTAATAACACTTCAGTGCTGAGGTCAGTAAGTGTTAATAGTGGATTTGCAGAAGGATAGTAATGGAAAAATTTGATATTGTACTCCCTGAATTAAGAAAAATAAATTGGTCAGGCCTATATTGCAGAAAGTAACAAACTGCCAAGTTTCCCAGTTTAGCACTAAATGAGTTAACTTGTCCTCTGATTATAGATGCTGAGGCATTCACCTGGCTAACCTGTTTCCAGAATCTAAGTTAGCATCTCTTCATGATAATACATTGTGTCACGTTGGCTTGCCAGCTCCCTCAGAGCTAAGTCTGTGATGTGTGCCTAACATTCTCCACAGTGTTTGAATGCGATCTCAATAAATCTGACAGAAAAGTGACAAGTGGAGGAGAAAAAATTGTCCTTCTGGAGCGTTATAATACTGACATGGAAGGTAATGAAAGGTTTTTATCAGGTGTTTACTTTCAAGATGTTTAAACCAATGTTTTTATCTTGTTATCAGAATCCAAATATGTAGGCCTCAGAGCCATACATGACCATTCTGAATCATCATAACGTATCTGTGTGTCCTTATATGACTTCCGGCATTATGGCAGAGAAATACCTCCAGAAGAGTGAGTTAGTTAGCTATTTTCTTTAAAAAATATGTAGCTGAATGGCTAACTTGTGGTCATCATACTTATATGGATGAAGCTCAAATAGTCATCTACATATCTGAAGATGATTTGCCTTTGTGAAAAGACTTCATTTTAATAAACATATTTTCAGTTTGCCTGAGGTATTAGAAATTTTGCTGGCGTTCTACCTTGTTTCCAGTCCCACAGGAATCCAACATCTCTGGTTGGCACAGTGTAACACAGTTTTCAATTAATTTGCTTTCCTGGATTAATCTGGTTTTATTTCTTTTAGCTAAAACATAAAACTGGGTTTCTAGCCATATATGTTAATTCAGATTTCTTGACATTTTTCATCAGCTGAGGGCACTAATCCTAGTGTTTTACACAAATTGCAACTCAGTTTCATGATGTCTATTTGAATTCCAGCAGCTTTAACTGAGTATGTTGTAAAACTGGAATACAGGGGAGAAGAGAGGGAGGTCTGCAGCCTGTTGAACTTTGCTACAGTGCTGCCACAAACATTTAAAGAGCAATGAGAGAGATTAACTTCAATGGGGAATGGGGGATTAAACAAATTCCTGTACGTCCCTTATGTATATCGCTTGCTGTTGTAAGGTGTGTTTCATTCAAGTTGAAAAACACCTTGAGATCTTCAGATAAAAGGTGCTACAAAATTAAAAGTGATGGTGTTATTAGTTTATGTATTCCAAGTCCCTCTAGGATAGCTGCAAAATCCACAAGCTGGAGTTTGCATTAGAATCTCTGATCATACATAAATTTTCTATCTTTGAATTAGTGGATTAAAGAAACAAAAGAGAAACAGGCGCTTTTTCTGTGCATTTGAGTCTTGTTTACTCCTTCATGCATTATGTATTATATAGCATGTATGTGTGCTTGATGCTCCAAGTTATTCATAATTAATTAATAATATAATAAAACCCATCACATCTTTAGTGTTAGCATAGTAAAAAGTGGTTTACGTACTTGAGTAAGTTAAGACATCATGTTATGTTCTCAATTCAGGTGCTAGGAAACTCAGAGAAGCATAAACAAAAAGTTTACATTGTTTAAAGAAGAGCACAGACTGGAATTACATACATGAATTAGACTTTATACAATACTACCTCTTGCTGCAGCATTAAGACTTACCACATCTGCTAAGACGATGTCCCAGGTGTATAACCTCTACTGCAGAAATATCCTAGGACTGCTATTTCCATTATTTTATTGTTACAGTGCCCTTTAGACCTATACTTTAGTTCCTTTTTCTATAACATAAATGGGAGAGGTTAAGCATTTTAATACTCTAGTTGCTATAGTCTATAGCACCCTTTGCACAGTACGTTTATACTTGCTGTCTTGCAAATACTACATATAACAGAAACTTGTATAAAAAAAGGAAGACACAAGGTTTTCAGAGATATATGCAGATTCTAATAGCAATAAACTCATCACAGAACACAGACAAGACCCCAAGTATGAAAAATGGCTTTCAAATAACCTTTCTGTAGAGGACTTTTTTACCATTCCATTTTTTTTTATGGTGGGGTTTTTTTTGTTTGTTTTGGTTCTTTTTTTTTCTTCTTCTTGGTTTTTTTTTTTTTTTTTTTAGACTATTCTCTAAATTGGAGCATTAGCTTCTCTTACAATCAGATTTAAATTGTACTTGCCATCTTAGTTTAACATTTTTCTTTTAGTAATTTAAATGTCATTTCTCAGAAACAAATGGCCAGAACAAAAGGAAAGTATTGCATAGTTGGATGGTGTTTAAAGGCACGCAGATAAACAAAGTCCATTGTAATTATGCCAGGGGCATAATTTTGTCTGTTCTGCTCTGCCTTCTATAATTAGTCTTGGAAGCAAATACTGTTATATTCAGCCATGAAATGAAGTGGAAGAGCTGAGTTCATTAGAGATTAATAAAGTCTCCATGAACATTCCTAAAAAGCTACTGAACCCTTAAGTATAGATTATAGGTCAGAACACATTGCCAGTACTTCCTCAGAGGGCAAGAAATTGAGTACACTATCTATTAACTACAAAGAGAGTGAATAGAGGGCTGTCGAATGTTAATGGAAGATTTTAACAAATTACACCACAGAAAAAGATGTGTGGTATTTTTATTATGACATTTAAATGTATTTTTAACATTCTTAGAACTGAGATCTTTTAAGAAAAAATCCACAGCTCTCATTACTGAAATTCATTACAGCAATATGTGCATGTTTAAGTAGCATTGCTCATTTATAAAGACATTTTAATGTAATTTTCTGAGAAATTCTAAACTATATTACCAAACTATATAAAATCCCTACATTTGAAATGATGAGTCTCTCTACCCAGACACCTTCTAAAGGGAAGTGTCAGCTAGTGAGAAAATGTTTTCACTTTTATTTTCATAAATGGTAGACAGAATACAAAAAGTGATAACGCTATTGTGTAAGCTTCTCAGAATATACATTATTGCAAGCCCTGATCACTGTATCATAAAGAGCAATATCAAAGGAAAATGGATACCTACTAGGGAGAAGAGAATTTAACAACAAGCACGCTTCTTCATGAGCTGGAAAATGCTCTTACAGGTGCACCTTAAATATTCCTCTTCTGCTTCTGCTTCAGTCTTTTAATTATTCTGTTTCCCACAGTCAATTTCTCCCTGTTGACACAGCTTATTTCCAGGCAATTGCTTAAAGTTTTCAAAAGATCACAAGAAAATTGCCCTGTACTTTTTGAATGGATTATCCAAAAACCAGTCTTTCAACCCAATGTTAATCTTCTCATCCTTTCCTACCTCATATTACTTACAGTAAGCATGGAAACATTAAGCGATATACATGTTGCAAATCTGACATCAGGCAGACCTCATGGACAGAATGTTAAGACTTGACCTCCCGTTCTCTTGCACTGTTATCTAAACTAACTTTGTGATCTTCTGCTCATTGCCCAACTCAAACGATAATTAACCTGATTTGTCAACTCTGAAACTGTTTATGTTGCAAAACTGTTAAGTCACTGTTACTCTGAACCAAAAAAAACCCCAAAGCCACAAAGAAATAAACAACAAAAAAATCATATTAATTGGAAAAAATACTGAGAAGTGACCATGAGATGGCTAACCAAAATAAGTATGATTCTTTACCCTAACAAAGCAGATGTTAATGTGAGATGTTTTCTATTTGCTTGAGACTTCAATTTTGTCAAGAAACAAGAAGAATAATTTCAGGGATAGAAATTACAGAATACCAAATGGAATTAAACTGTCCATGCTAGGTTCTCAAAGAAGAAAGTTCTGAAAAAACAAAATGGGGATGGAGGCAGGGTAAAAAAGATTGAATTCTATTCTGAGGGAGACACACATTGATGAGAATGTTATCGTGATAAGATTGAAGAGATCCTATATAAGTTTATGATTTCAGAGTGTGAGTGTCATTGTTATGTCCAAGGAGCTCATTTAAATGACTATTTGGTTATGGTTTTGTTCAATTCATTATATCTCTCTGTGTATATATATATATGTATATATACACACACACACACATACTTTCACTGATTGCAGATGCAGAGACTAGTAAATATTGGTTTTCCTTTATTTTTGTTTTACCACTCTTTTAATTGCTGTAAACTGGACGTGACTAGAGACAGATATTGGATGGGAATTCTCTTATGTTTCCTGTTGATTGAGGTTATGTCTGCACAGCTAAATGTATACAGTCTTGGGCTTTCTCCTCAGTTCATAGAGTAAATACAGCAAGATGGTCTCCTCCTACATTGTTCAAGATTATTCTTTCTTCTAAAGGAGCAAGTCACATCCATGCAGCATGGCATTTGAGTCATTATGTATTTTGTAGGATGAAGTGTTTACTCCCACTTACATCTCTTGAACATGATGTTTTTCAAAGTCAAGATGAACAGAAAGCTTAAATTTCTGGGTGTAGAGGGTTACCATCTCCAAATTTCTTGTATTTTATGCAACTGGAATGATTAATATTTTTCCTAGCCGTCAAAGAAATCATCAACTGACATTACTAAATTAGGGAAAACACTGCTTTACATGCTACAGAGTCATCTACTACAGCCTCATAATATGCATTATTAAGTGCAATACTTTTTTATATAGTAATATTTACCCATTTCTTACTACTAGCCTGTGCAGTTTGTGCTAACACAGTGAAGTCCTTATGGATGAATGACTGCATGTACTACAGTAAACAGATCTCATTTTGAAAGATTCGGGCTTCTAGTATTTGTAAATTGTTTTTGTTCTGCTCAGATACAGGTGAATTTTAAAACATGAAATCAATTCTAGAATGAAAAAACCTTGCTGAAGTGAAATAGAAACACTATTCCCAACCTCCCCACTCCCTACTCCTATTTGATAGCTTTAAAGAGAAGATGAAAACAAGAGACTAGAATAAGCAGTGTAGATTAATCGGTAATATGGATGAACGCTTTTTCTTGCTCTTTAAACAACTGCATCTCTAATTTACCACACTGTTATCAGCTTTTAGCTTTTATCATCCTAAAGTCACTGGATGAGATTCTACCTTATTTCTAAGGGCTTTTACTAAAAATGAGATTAAGGCCAGACTCTCAGAAGGGTATAAATCAGTGTAGCAGCTCTGTTGACTCCAGTGGATGTCACTGCCTTATGTCACCTCAACCACACAGACGTTCTCCAAGATACCAGTTCTTTAAGACTGAAACTGGGACATAACACTCACCAGATGTATTGTTCTCTGAACTTTCTGTTTTGGTTGCAGTGTTAAGTCATTGGTAGTCTTTTCCAATAATGATTTTGTGTATGATATGAAAGTGTCACGATTGTACATAACCTGGGGACTGTGACAACCCAAGCAAAGTGGGCAAAATGCTGCAATCTGGATCTTGATGGTATCTCTTCATAAATCTGAAAGCATCTTACGCTCCCTACTATATGCATAATTCTGCATTTAACACATGCTTTATGGTATGTCTTTATATGATATAATTTTTCAGATACTACATTTTATAGGAAAACAGTAAGTTATAGATTTTTTTCCAAAGGACCAATATTTTTCTTCTTTATGTATATGTATGGCTATTACTCCATTAATTTCTGTTAATCACTTTGGAGTAACTGGAGAACTTTAGCCCATCTACTCCACAGAGGACTAGATTTCCACATCTCTGGAGAAATACAAAAGTCAATGCCCTAGCTGGCTAGTTTTTCTTTTTCTTCCTTTTAAGGTTCTTCTTCTGTTTGAAAGGACCTTTAAGACTGGAAGGATTTTTTTGAGTGTTTTTGGGGGTTTGGGGGCTTTCTTAATTTTCTCCTGTGTCAACAATTGTTATAATTATATTTTATTATGGTAGCACTACATGTGCAGGCAGATATGAAGTTTCAGCAACTTAATTCCCATTTATAAAAAAAATGAAACTTAATCTGGAGATGCTGGATATTTGTCTTGAGTCATTCTGGGAGAAATCCAAGCTTACTTCAATGTACCAGAGCACTAATACATTATGGCACATGCAATAAGAAAATTCAACAAGTGTAGGTTATGTCTTGACCTTAAAGGTCAGAAAATTGACATAGTTGGATGAAAGTGTCTTGGTAGGATCATTTAAACTGAGATGGGTGGGTGATTCACAACAGGTTATACAGCAAACCATCTGAGTACCACTTATTCAGTGATTAAGCGAAGTAGTTATTGAATATAACTGAATACTCTATTTGGTTGTCGGGAGGAATTAATTTGCATTATTTATTATATATCTGTGAGCATTATTATATATCTGTGAGCTGTAGAACTTGGTGCAAGTATAATTTTTTGTGTTTCCTGATATTCCTTTCCCCTTTTGGTGAGATTAGAAATAATCCACATCTAGATAAAAATATAGAAAAGACCTTATTTTGAAAATAAGGTCTATTATTAGCCAAGTAGCTTCAAAACCAAAATCCATGATAACCGCAAACAGTAGTGTCTAGAGTTCATTGTAGCTGCCAAATTATGTTTAGATTTCTATGTACAGTAAAAAAAATATTCCCTTAAAGATATTGATCTGCATATATATACATTCAGAAATTCAGATCCTGATAATGCATAGGTAACTGAATTTTTATTAATCTCTAAATCAAAAGTATACATAACCATTGTATATGCTCCAGAGAAGAAGCTAACTGTACAATAGAAGTTGTCTTAGCTGTAATTTCTATTTAGCACTTTACTGATTGTTAGACTTTTCAGCAACTTTTTACATCATTCATATCTGAAACAATGAAAAAGGTGAAGTAAAAGATGTAATGCAGAAGAGTATACATATCTTTCTGGCGGTATAAGATAAATTCTTGAAATAAAGTAATAGAAAGTGTGACAGCTGAGTCTAGCCTGTATATTTTATTCAATTTTAATCTACGTATATGTGTGAAAGTGTATATATGTGTGTGTGTATGTACACATATAAAGTATATATATATATAAAAATAGCAAATCATCAGAAGAATACTAAAATTCTGAATTCAGTAATTACATCAAGTAGTATTTTCTTCAATGAGTAGTCCATTTAAGTCAATAGTGTAACTCACTGGAGTTCATGTTGTACCTTTCTTTGAATAAGGACCAATATACAGGTGCACTGCTGCAGGAGCTAACCAGGAGATTAATCAAAATTTTGAGAGGCCCCAGGTGTTTGATCACTTTCCTTCTGTTTCCAAAGGTAAATCTGTTTTTATGCCACTATGTTTTCTGAAAGGTCTATTTGTATTTTTATGTTCAAAACTGAAAGTTGCTAGCTGAAACCACTGTCAATATGTTCAAAGACACTATAGGTGACAATTTAATTTATTTCCTCACTTCAAACAAGTATATCACTGAATAAATTGCATCAGTTTGTGGAGTCATCTGATAAGATAAACAAATGAGAGTCTTGGAATTTATACTACATGAGAGAATGAGTTTTCTGAGGAAAGATATGTAGAAAAATGGTAGAAAAGAATAACTAATTGTTGAAAGGAGGAAGCTGTAACAATTTTTGAAACTTGGATGGAACTATTTAAGAATAAAAGAATGAAAAAATATATTATGTCTGTACAAGCATGATATAAACCGAGTTCTGAGGTGTAGAAAAAAAGAAAAGTCAGACAGAAAGATACTGGCAATATGCAGAAAGTGAAATCTCTCATTGCACTAATAACAGTAGCCAAATATTTGTCACAAATAACTCTAATTTAAATTCAAAATTAGCAAAGCTTATCCTAAAGACATTCCTATTTCTGCATCACAGAATGGAAAAACTGTTCATAAACAGTTCACCTTTGTCAAAAGATCCATCCCAAAATGCCTCTGAGGTCAATTTCTCATGACCCTTCTGCTTCATGAACACTGAGGGAATAAATCAAATTGCCTAAGGGCAACATTGACTTTTGCACCTGACTTTTCGGAAAAGTCCTTCTATATGCTGTTTTCATTCGTCTGTTTGTTTGTTTGTCTAGAAGTGCCAGTCCTTAATCACCTGTGTTTAGACTTCATTTTTTACTTCTGACAGTGCTCTTTTTAGCCATCTACTGACATACCGATACAGCCAGCATTCAAGGAACACTTGTATGCGCAACTAATCCTGAAGATTCCATGCAGGGGGAATTCATATTTCAGTCAAGGTAGTTTGCAATACAAAAAGAAAAAAAGTAAGAAAAATGGGTATACGCAAGACATGTTTTTACAATTAGTTATATATTTATGGAATATTGTAAAGTAAATTGAAACATAGAGAATATATATATAATCTATATAAATGTGTGTTTGTATAGATGCAACGTATTTTCATACACACAGCACAGATACATATACATGCTATGACACTATTTACATTATTTTCTTGTCTTACAACTGAGTACTTAGTATTGCAACATATTCAACCTCCATCTCTGGAAAACACGGGTTTTCTTTTTCTGTTCATTTTTGCAATCAGTGTTTGTTCTAACTCTGGGAAGTTGCCTGCAACTTTAGTTACCTTACACCAAATTGATTAAAGAATTATATTTTCTGTAGTTATGTTAGTATATAGTCTGTTACATAAGGGTACAGCATAAGTGTATATAGCCCATTTCATTCCTGGAGTCAACATGTTTCTTTTAGGAAAATTTATTTCTTCCTGGCTAGGATGAAAGATATTCTAAAACGTAACAAAATGTATTGTTTATTTTAAAATACCTCTTCTGTTGAAATCAAAAGTTTGCAAAGTAATATACAAATACAGGCACATAATTTTTTCATTTAAAAGAAAACTACCGGGTTTTATTCCAAGTAAAAAAAAAAAAAAATATGTTGTCACAACTGTTGCTTGTATTTCTAAAGTAAATGCTTTAGGATGTTTTCAGTTCTGACATATAAAGATTCAAAACACAGAATGGACTCTTTTCATGTTGCTGGACTATTTTATCTAAAAAAAAAAAAAAATTGTTAGGAAAATTAGAATTTCCTTCCGTCGCATTTTTTTTCTTGAAGTAGGAGCTATTTGATTTTTGCCTTTTCTGTATGGGGAATAAGGCAACTTTGGAATTACCTACAAAATGGAAAAACAAATAAACAAACAAACAAACAAACAAAACCCCCAAACCCAGTGAAAAACAGTATGTCCTAAATTTTAGTCTAAACTGATAGTGGAAGGATGTAGAAATCACAGGGGAAAAAATTAAGTTGAAGTGGTCTCTGGAGGTTACCTAGTCCAACTTCATGTTTAAAGAAGAGCCAATTCCAAAATTACCTGAATATGTTGCAGTGTTTAATAAGTACTGTTTACTCCTGACCATGTACTGACTCAATTTTAGAACTAGATTGGTAGCAAGAAATGTGCAATAAGCAAACCTCAAAACTGACTAGTAAATGCAAGTTCATAAAAACCTAATATAGTTCAACAGCCTAAAAGTTCAGCTTTGGCATCCACTTACAAGAATTTTGAGTCAAATGATTGTTGGAAGGTCTCATAAAGCATCTGTAGTAAGGCTAGTAATTGTCCTTTTGTATCCTGAGTTTATCTTCAATGCCTACAGCATAAGAATGAACTCTTTGTCACTGAGGTGCATATTAATTTGAAAGGTTAAGTATTTACCAAGCTTTAGAATTTCTTCTGAAGTTTTCAAATCAAATCTTGATTAACTTTCTAAAAATCAGTTCTGAATTGATCAGAGCCTACTAGAAGTGAATAGTAATGAAATCATGTACATGTATATAGCAACTGTAATTATCATATCAGCTCTTTAAAACGAGTCCACATATTATCCATAAACAGTCCTTGCAGCTATGTCCTACCATCTGTTTTTAGGAAACACTAATTTTTATTTTGTTGTCTCATCAAAATATGGAAAGTATGTGTTGAGTTCTGTGGAAAAGATGTCTGGTGAGGTTTAATGGCAACAAGGAATCAGTTTTAGATGAAATCTTGTAAGGGAGCTTTCACATATAGAAAATCAAGCCAGCTATGTGATATGCCTTTCATTGAATTTGGTGATCAAAAAAACAATCTCAAAAAGAAAGTATTGACTTGATTTAAGCTAATTCAACAAAGATAAGAAAACTACTCTGTGAAGCAGGTTATCTTGATTCACAACACTGTAAGAGGTGCAATTTTGCCCAACCAAAGATTGTCATAGAGAACACAAGCATGTGTGTTCCTGCAAACAATTAAACTCATGGTAAATAGCACTGCTGAAGTGATCTAGCAGTAGGATAGTATCAACATGTTAATAACCATTTTATTGGTACATATGAACATAAATATTTGACATTCAGGTAGCATCATCAATTATACAGTTAATTGTAATTATAATAAATTAACATTTTGGACATTTTTTCTTCTTCAGAGTTTTTCAAAGCTCTTAATGAGCAATAAGTAAATACTGATATCAAAAGTAATGTCTCTTATTCTACTTTTTATTCATGTTATCCTACTTCTAAAGTGGTAGTGTTTAAGTATATCATTGCGGTTCCTCCAGAAACAAGGAAAAGCATATGTGAGTTTGATCCAACGATCATTAAAATCAATAGAAAAATTGTCATGATAGTGAGAGACACTGGATACAACAGCTTCATTGACCCTTTTGGCTGATCAAAATATAATAGGTCCCTACTAAGCATATAAACTGGCACTGTTCTACCCCAGTGGACTCACTTTCTAGAATCAGATGAGCATAATTCATTAGATTACTCTGCAGAAACAAAACCACCTTATCTTAACCCTTTGAGACTATTGCCAGAAAAGAAAAGAGAATTCAGTGTTTTTCCATGTATTATTCTTACTGTAACTCCAGAATGGTCTCCTTTCTCCTTGCCTTTGCAGTCTAACTCTCGGGTATGCCTTCTTTTTTCAAACTACCCCTCTTCATATGGTGCACTCAAATTGATGTAGTGCCTTTTGTACATATTTTTCAGAAGTTTTGGCAATATTGATATGACAAACATATGGAAATATTTTAAATGGCAGATATATGTATTTCTATTTATATCTATAGTTACATTTATTTATATTTATTTATATTTATATTTTAAGATGTACCAATAAAATGGTCATGAACACAACTGTACTAATCTAGTGCTTGGTTATGTTAGCAATATGACTTGTCACTAGTTTCTTTGTGTCACTCCATTGCTGGCAGTGAGTCCTTCATTGCACTGGTTCAGATAATAGCATGTAACTTGACTCCAAGTAAGGCTGACTGAAGAAATGGCCAGGTTATCTTCTATCACCTTGTTTGGAAGGGTAAAGAGTTTAGAGGTAAGCCAGGCCTCCTCTCTTGTCCTCAGTTTCAGATAATTAATACTAGACAATTTTACTTATTATTGGTACTGGAAGAAAATTCCAGGGTCAAGAGCTCAGGAAAATGATGGGCCTGGACTGTATGAAGTATCTTATAAGTACATAACTACTTAGAAGCAAGTGTTTCTTATCAATCTCCTCTCTTTAAACTTACAATACTTAGATCCCAGATATACCAGAACTCAGGTCTACATCACAAAACACATCAAAAAATGTCCAAAACAGAGATGGAGATCTGGTGAAGTTTTTGGGGTGGTTTTTTTAGTATTAGCATTTTTAAAAATTTGTTAGCAGAACATATGAAAATTAGCAATAGCATGATTTCCAATGAAAATGTAAAGTTAATGAGAAATAATTCTGGTGCTCTTGGCAGTGTTGCATTTATGGTTGGATTCAATGATCTTAAGGATCTTTTCCAAGCTAAATGATTCTATGATTTACCGATGAATTAAATTTTGTAGTTGGAATCACTCAACAGCTCAGTGCTGTCAGAAGAACAGTATTTTTTTTTTTCTGTTGGGTTAGTGAATTATATCAACTGTCAGGGAGGAATTTAGGAGTGATAAAACCTCAAGGACAGAACTACATCATGCAGTGACATAAATTGTAGATCTTATTTCTAAGCAGGATAGGTATAGCAGGGTAAATAACAGTTTGTGTTTTAAAATCCACTCCCACAGTGCGTACAGAATACACATTCACACTGAAGAAGGTCCCTGCTGCCCCAGCCCAGCTGTGACCAACACTGGGGATGCAGGGGAACAGGATGCTCACTCTAACCAGTCAGCGTGCCTAAGTCCCAGCTGGTAAACTGGTTTCAACGCAGAATGAACCCACCTCAGGCTTGGTGATGTTGGACTTCTGTGGACCTGCTTCGTTACTGAGGGACTTTTCCTTCTTTATTGCTTTCTCACATAGGTTGTCATGGTTGGCAGAAGATGTCAATGGTCTTGCTGGTCACAACACCCCAGGCCAATGTCTGACTTTCTCCATATCTAAAGTCAAATAGCCATTATTTTCTGGTTGCTAGTGCTTCTGGCTCTACTCTCCACTCCCACCACCCCCAAATATGTTACTAAGACATAAAATTTTAACAGTTCCTTCTCTATTTCTTCCCTGTGCATACCGAGACACAACTCAGATCTCCTAGGTATGCCTCCCCGTAAAGATTTTATGGTTTTTTTCTGCTTTCCCAGTCTGTACCAGAACCATCTAATGAGTTAGATAGGCAGATGTAGTCAGTCTCACTTATCTGAGTAGTGTCTTTGTATAGGTGTCAGCCTGTGACATCAATTCAGTACAGGATGCCAGAATCACTTGTAACTAACCTGGCAGACACAAGAGAATTCAAACAGGTGTGGAGAATAGAATAAATAGGCTGCCAGTTTTTGATGGTGATTAATACATTGGTTCTAGCCAAAATGTATAACCTCACCGTAGAAAAATCCGATTTGAAGAATCTGCTAGTTATCTCCTCTTCCCAGCTAGAGCTTGCAGCATGGCCACTAATGCCTTCAAGTCAGCCAGTGCTCTGCTGACCTGGTAGTTATTTGGTGCTCAGAAACTTGCAAGAATTATAATGGGAGGGAATTATTAAGTTCAAGAAATTGTAACAGTTCACGGTGGTTTCAACACAAGCATCGATTTACCTTCTGAATGCAGACAGGCTAAGTTGCAAAATGCAGTTCTGTTATTAAAAACCCAGCAATTTAACTCAGAGGATCACTTATACCATATACTTAATCCATAGCAGTTATACCCTCCCCGTGACAACTATCATGATCATAAGTTCCTCCCTGCACCTCTTTTGTCACTACTCTTAACATCAGAGACTCATACATCTATCAATACACTTTCCATTCTTCTAACAAGTACCCAATAAAAATTATTTGCTTTTATGCAATCCCTTGTAATTTTCTTAGGGGAAGGTAAATACAAACAAAGTCTCAGACACTTTTAATTAAAAGACCTTTTGCCTTAAGAGTATACTGCTTTGATATAACATAACAATAATACAGGTATCTAGTTGAGCTATCATCATATTTCTTGAAATAGTTATTCCTCAGTGGTAAATATCCACTGTTTGATCTATGCATGATTGGAGGTTGGACAGATACCACCCCAATATTTCTGAACTGGTGAATGAAAGTTACTAGACATTCTATCTTATGCCTTTCTTGCAATAATTCTGCCTCTGGACATACCTGGAAATGCACCATACTCATTAAAGAAGAAAATCTAATAAATACGCACCTGCACTGCTACATGCAAGCCTTCAGCTAAATTAGATGCTATTCCCAGCCATTAATTAAACAGCAGAATTTCTATATTTGGGACAAAAAATCTGTGCCAGAGCATCTGTTCACTTGTCTTGAAATGCATGATTTGTATTTTCTAATACAGATTCTAGTACAATAATGTGAGAAATTGATTGTACTCAGAAAGCACAATTGTACATCAAGGAAACATGCCATGTTGGACTAGCTCTTTGGCCATGTTGGAACAGCTAGTAAAAGATTTGATAATATTCCAATGTAAGAATTTGAGTGATGCCTGGTTTAAAGCCAGGAAAATATATGGGGCAGGAGGTGGTTCTTAAGTGAGAGAAGAGAAAGGAATTGTAAAAACTAAATGTTATTTTAATGCCTGCTTTTCAACTAGCAATCTTCTGGTTTTGAAATTCTGACAAAGGAATTGGTGCATATCTCAGAATGAAATTGCAATAAGCTTTATGAGTTCTTCATGCTCTGTTCAGGGCATACAGTAGAGGAGCATGAAAAGTCAGCAGTAGTTTTTATTACAGTGGTTTTCCCTTCTGGGGAACAAAATCATTAGTATCAATGAGAGCCATGGTAACTTGATACTTCATTTCTTCTGTTTCTTCAGCATTGCATCCAATAAACTCCCAGTTAAACTCTGAACTGCTACTACCTTTTCAAGTTACCCTTCCTGGGTACCCTTCCATCATAGCACAAAAAATTTTAAAAAGCGTATTTCAATTTAATTCTCAGGACATGTATTTTTTCTTCAGTGAGAATTCTTTTTTCTGTTCTGTGAAATGTCCTCCCGCTGTTCAGTTCAAGCTTGATGTTGGTTTGCTACTCAGAAAGAGTTACAATGGTCCATATAAAAATTGTTCTCAAGCATAGATTGATGTTAGCTTTTATTAGCAGAATTCCATAATCTAGGAATATCTTATTTGTGTTTAATTATGTGAGGCAGCACAGTGTCTCCGCAAGACAATTTAGCTGTTCAAGATGAAGGAATTCTGCCCATTCGTTATTACTTAAATTAACTGTTTGATTTTCTAACTGAATGAGTCTTTGCAATTACTAAGAACTCATAGATGATAAGCCTTCTTGGCTTCCAATGAAGTCAGCAATCTGACCCTGAAATCCTGTCTGCACCAGCAAATCATGTGTAAGTTAATGAAATCACTGCATCGGCTTCAATGGATTCTGTGTCTGTGCACAGGGAAGTAAACACAGTTATATCATGCTTACTCTCCTATAAGAAATTATTAAAAAATATTCTCTTTATATATTGAATGGTCTTGAATGTTGTCTTGAACACATTCTGGACAAAAACTACCAAAATATAAATTACCAGCTTCGTTTTATATGAAAAGGAGAGCATCAAAGTAGAATTTCATCCAGGTGTCACAATAGAGAGAGAAATAAAAACACAGAAAATTAAACAGGAAATTAAAATTAATGAGGTAACACTTTTCACTTGTTTCAATGCATTTTTAATTCTTATTTCAAAAGGGAACATAAGATAAAAAGCCCTCCAGGTTTATGCAACAATAGGACATGGAAGTGTGCTCTTGGCTTCAGTAAGTCCAGCCTAAAGATGTGTGCATGCACTCACACACAGACACAGACACACACAAAATGTACTTGTTTAAATGAAATTTCCCTAGAGGTTTTCTGTGTAAGAGAAATCTTTTGCCTTAGTGCAGCCCGAGTCCATCATTTCCAGTCATAATGAGCTATTTTACTTTGTATCCTGTTGTTGAAGCTTTTTTATGAGAATCTTTACTCTTCCATATGGATAAGTATTTTATGATTTTCATTCTTCATTGGCTTAAAGGTCATTATCAATTCTAGTTATTTTGCCCATAGCTCTTTTTTGTTTTCATGCAACTTTCCAGCCCTTCACTGACCTTTGAAAAACTTATGAAAGTTACGGTAATTTTTATCTGAATTCGTAGGCTTTGAAGCATAACAGTCTTCCATCATACACTCGTAACTTAGCCTTTAGGAACTGTGAATCAAACATATTCCTGTTTAAAACAAGTTTAATGCAGAAATGCAATTATTAGAGAAATGTGAACTAACTTAAACCTAGTTTGAGGCATTAACCTTCCCATTCACTCAGCCACTTTGACTGGATAAGTGCTGACTTAATTTTTTTGTTGCCTGTCAGTAGAAAAGTATGCCATCAATATGCAATAACTTGAAGAAAAGAATTGATGTACTGTGCTGGTGGGCAGAAGCAATAGAGTTTGCTCTCTCTGAATTCAAATTATTGAGCAGTTTCTATGTTATGCTGCCCATTAACTTAAATGAGAACATTTTGCAATGCCAAGTACATAACAGTATCAGTTTCAGCATTCTCAGTGTGTGGCTTTGGTTTATTTTTTTTTTCTTTTTTTTTTTCTTTTTTTGTTAATATTGCAATATCTGGGGATTTCTAATCACAGATACTACATATGTTAAGATGGTTTCATTTTTAAATTCCATTATGTTAGCAGGTCAACATTTAGCTGCTGTGATGTAGGAGCAAGGGTGTAATCCGCAGTGATTTACAACTGTCTTTTGTTTATGTATCCGAAGGAAAGTCAAAGCCAACAGCTAATAAGTTAATAATTTATGAATACCTCAGACAATTTAAAAAAAAAAAAACAACACGACAAACACAACTTCCTTTTTCTTCTTTCACCTCCTAAATCAGGGTTTACAAGACTTTGATACATCACAGAGCAGATTCTACCCTTTTTTATTTGCTAAAAATGTGAAGTAAATATATTGGGTTGAATGGTGGAGCTTACTTTAGGGAAATTTTTAATCATGGAATGTATAGTGATTTGGGGTCCTCTTTCATCTCTTCTCTCTCTCTCTAATGTTGAATGCAAAGCTCTTTTGGGAAATCCAGCTGATCTACAGAAGATTATTTCAAGCAACAACAAAAATACCATATGTCACTCTGCTGTGCTGACAAAAGCAAATTCCAGTCAGAAAGGCAAGGACCTTAAACAAAGGAAAAGCCAGATACATGATCAAAGGGTTAGTGCAGTTAAAGTAATTGTAATCACTTCTAATACAATACAATATAGCCCAAGCCCACTTTTCACATCCAGCAAATGGGCATACAGCCCCTGCCACCACAATCCCACACAAAAAAGTTTTTTGCTATAGCAATTGCATCTATTTCTGTGGCTAGGTGGGACTAAAGAGAAAAAGCAGTAGGGAAAAAAAAGCCATTTTGTGTAGACTATTGTCTTTGGTCCAGAAGGACTTCTGAAATTCCCAGCTCGGCAAATATTACATGATCCCCATTAATATAAACCCCTTTTACTCTCACCTCTTCAAGTAGAGCTTTTGAGCAGCTATCACAAGGGGACTGAGTAATTTGCAAATATAAGATGAATCAGGTCACAGTCATGCTTTTATAATGGTGCTGACAATGCTTTTGACCTTCATGTATTGGCAGTTAGTTTATTTTCACCACCACTCAGAGCTTTTGTTGTCAACAATTGTCAATGATATGTCAGTTCATAGTGCATTTTGGGGAAGTGGGCAAGTTTATTCCAATGGATTACCAATGGGAGAAAAAAGATACTCATAATCCAATTTTTAAATAATATCATGACAAAAATATTGGTCCTTGAATATCCTTATGGCTTATAAAATCACAGCTAAATAGTTACCCAGCACGCTAAATAGTACCCATCATGCTAAACAAAAATCAAAATATTCATAAAGACATAACAAGCAAACAGATCAATTTGGTTTTACTATTGATATTATAATAATCCTAAACCTGCCAATTTAGAGATTCAGGACTGACAAAAAATATGGGGTTTAGGTATTAGAAGGATAAAATACTTTTTATACTCTCATTTTCCAGTTTGTCAACAGTATCTTTTCTTGTGGATGCTTCCTTTTTTTTCTATTTTTTCAGAGACTTACCTAGAAAAGCTAAAATCCAGAAAGAACTTGTTTTCCAGTATTACTGGTACTGGCCACACGAAACAAGCAAACAAAAAATTGATTAAAACCACAAACTTTAATTTTCATTTAAAATTTTCACAGCAAAGGAAAAATGATATTTTTCTACCTACTTTACTAACTGTATTTCTGATTTGAATTTTGCCAAGAAATATGGTCCTTTATTTATTTATTTTTTTTAACTGGGCACAGGGAAGTAAATTTAAAATATAAAAAGATTATTACTTCTACCTAATTTGTATGGAATCATCAAGGAATGAGGAAGAATAAATCTCTCCTTTTGTGTTTTATCATGGACAAGTATGAGACTGAGGATGCAAAAAAGCTTCTAACTGATAGCTTAACTCTGAGTACAGAGCTAAGGAAAAGAGTGGGTGTAAAAGAACTATCTGTATCTAACTTGCTGTTCATTCTTTATGCCGTTTGCCCCCATTAGGTATCTGTATGTGTACTGCTCTCAGCTGGGTGGGAATTAATTTGCTTTGCAGCAGGCAATATGGTGCTGTGTTTCAGATTTGTGATGAAAACAGTGTTTTAACTATTGCTGAGCAATGCTTGCACAATGTCTCACTCTGCTGCCCCTGGGAGCGGGCAAGAAGTTGGGAGGAGACACAGGCAGGACAGCTGACTCAGGTTGACCAAAGGGACATTCCATGCCCTATGATGTCACGCTGAGCAATAAAACTGAGGGAGAGTTTTTCTAAAGAAACCATTGCTCACAGGTTGTCTGGACATTGGTCTGTTAGTGGGAGGTGGTGAGTGATCACTTTGGGGTGTTTTTTTTAATTTTGATTTGATTTGATTTGGGTTTTTTATTCATTAAATTCCCTTTGCCTTGGCTCACGAGTTTTTCTCGCTTTTGCCCTTCCAACTGTCTCCCCCATCCCGCTGTGTGGAAGTACATGAGTGGCTTGGCAGGGGGGGGCTTTCCTGCTGGCTGGGGTTGACCCACCACTTTATGCAAAGCAATTAATCCTCCTCTGGGAAGGTCCATCATTTTACTCACAGCTGCCTGTAGAAAAGACAGACTCACAAATGAGGTGTAATGACAAAGCTCTGGGAAAGTCCATCATATTGTGTTAGATCAGCCACATGTGAAATACAACCTCAAAGCTACTATGGGCAGAGACATCCTTACCCCGAGAAAAGAAAGTTGTGATATAATATATATTAGGTGGGAGCTCAAGGTAAATGGTATCTTAAAGGGGAAGTTAGGTGCCTAAGCTATAGGTTTAGCACCCTTTCACAGACACTCACATGGGCTGGTATTAATGACACAGGACCTACAAGAAACATTACATTGGAGTGCCAGGTTGTCCTGGTTTCAGCTGGGATGGAGTTAACTGTCTTCCTAGTAGCTGGTAGGGTGCTATGTTTTGAGTTCAGTATGCGAAGAATGTTGATAACACTGATGTTTTCAGTTGTTGCTCAGTAGTGTTTAGTCTAAAGTCAAGGATTTTTCAGCTTCTGATGCCCAGCCAGCGAGAAAGCTGGAGGGGCACAAGAAGTTGGCACAGGACACAACCAGGGCACCTGACCCAAACTGGCCAACAGTGTATTCCATACCATGGGACGTCCCATTTAGTATAGGAACTGGGAAGGGGGAGCGGGGAATCGCCGCTCGGGAACTAGCTGGGTGTTGATCGGCGGGTGGTGAGCAATTGCACTGCGCATCATTTGTACATTCCAATCCTTTTATTATTGCTGTTGTTATTTTATTAGTGTTATCATTATCATTATTAGTTTCTTCTTTTCTGTTCTATTAAACCATTCTTTTCTCAACCCACGAGTTTTACTTCTTCTTCCCGATTTTCTCCCCCATCCCACTGGGTGGGGGGGAAGTGAGTGAGCGGCTGCGTGGTGCTTAGTTGCTGGCTGAGGTTAAACCACGACACAGCTATAAACCACAACATTTTAAAATGCTTCTAAAATGGCCTGAAACACTTGAGTTTGGCACCCAAATCCCTTCCTACATGTTGCTCATTGCATTTAAAGTCCAGGATTTCCAGTTCACCAGAAAGATCAACGTAAGAAATGCTTTCTGCCTGGATTTCCATTCTCCATGTTTTTTTCCATCTAAGAATGAGAGAGAAAAGTGTAAGCTGGGAGCATGTGATGCTCGTTAATTTCAAGGTATAATGTATTTCACCTTAGAAAAAAAAGGGAACCCAAAAAGCACAATGTCATTCTTGAGGTTATATTCAACATGCATCTCCTCCAGTGAGACAATGCCCTGCCTATTTCACCAGAGCTTCCAGAAGAACTGTAAGTCAATGCACAGCTTGAAAACATGTATATGGTCACAACTAACATTTCTGCAGTCTCAGAAAGCTTCTGCTGCATTACTAATTGCATAAGCATTTTATTATGTATTAATGAGCGATAAAATATTTGACATACTTTTGGCAGGTTCTATTTTAAAGAAAAATTATTATGTTAAATACTTAATTTAAGTATTATTTACAACATCAAGTAGAGAGATTTGTATTCATATACATTGCTACAGGACTAGGAAAAATTTGTTTCCATTGTAATTTACATAAGTACGTAGCCACTGCCTGAAGAAAACCTTAAAAAGAACACATGAAGTATTCATATTTTTACTTAAAATAACATTAAAAATGAATGCATCCTCATTACATTGGCTCATTAATATTTTCAATTTATTCATACCATATTCTGTCTTATTTTTAGCTTACATTTTATTATTTATTAATTTCATACCAAGCCTGAAGTTTCCTTTTTACCAATCTAAAACTCAATGCAGCTGACGAGTAGATGGGTTTTAAAATATTTTTAATCGAACATGCCTCTCTCATGTTCTCCAGGCAGAGGGATACATTAAAATCTATAAATTCTTAAGATACTGAAATTGGATGTGTCACTGGGCTTAATTCTAGATATACTTCAACAAAGTATAACAGATTTTACCATTTGTCAGACATAAGTCAGCATAGTATAGATATTCAGTTCGTTTAAATCAGCTAGCAAATGATGTGGCTCGTTCCCTGGAGCTGTGACATTTTATGCCAGTTAGGTAAAACAATCTAAAAGCAATGAGTCTCTGTAAGCAGCTCTGGCATTTAGCTGACCTGGAATGCATGAAATAAGCAAACAGGAAAACTGTGAGATTTGGGCCTAACCTAATGTTTCTTTAAAAAGTGAAAACAACCCATATTCCACAGCAGAACAGCAAAAATGAGATCTTTCTTGGGGAAAGCCAGTGGAGATTTCCTTCATTTTCTTCCTTAAATTTTAATGTTAGAAGCTTTTTCTTGGGGCTTTCACTCTTGCAAACTAAGAGCTAAATACAGAGGCAGAGTTATACTCAGTTCACTTGTAGAATGATACAGTATGCCTGACTTCAGTCAAGATTCATTTCATTTCTCTTGGCAATACTCAATTTAAAATGCCTAAAGGGAAAAAATAAGGAAAATATGAAGAAATATATTTGCAAAGTATTTGGGCAAAATTACATCAAACAATATCTCTATGTTCCCTTTTAATTGCATGGCAATTCAGGCTTCTGATGTACTTTAGAATGGACAATTACTTCATTGAAGGCCAATATGAATAATTATATTTCACATAATTGATTAAATGTGTCCTAAATTGTGCCTAAACCTTTCACCTGCCATCAAACTTCCACCTGAGATTCTCTAAAAAGGGAGATGAATCTGTATAAATGTCCTCTGACTTGTTCTTTGATTTTAAGATGCATTTGGATGCTATTCAGGAGAATCTGGCACTTTGCAAATTCAGGATCTTACAGACTTAAACACGCTATATTTTACTTTATAAACCTTCAGTCATCTCAGGTAGTTTAGGCTAAGATATGCTCTCCAAACAGAGTTTCAAGGATGTATACCTTTTTAAAGTATGTTTTATATAGAAAGTTATACAAGGAAATTCTGCTGTATGCTGTGTGATTTAACTGAAAGAAGAATAGTTAATGCATGTTTAGTGATCCCTTATTATCTAGCCCAGTCTCAGAAACATTGGAATGTTTTACCCATCATATAATTAACATCACAAACAGCCATAGAGAAATTGGTTTGGACCTGAGAGCTCAATTTTCTGGGCTTGGGATGTTCACTTCGGGGTAGTTAGAATACCTTTCTGTCTGGGACTGACAGAGTATCAGGCTTGTTCCTTTTGTCAAGGATTTTACATTATATATCATTCACAAGGTGTACTGGGACATGTTCTTATTACTGTATATATTCATGTCCTTTGTGTGGTAATATATATTTTAAATATACTTTAAAGAAACACTGATATTAAAGTACATCCATTATTTGATACCTTTTAAAATGCATTGCTACTAGTGTTTTGGTCTCCAGGATTAATTGAATTTTCACTACGCAATAGTTCTCCTCCATCAGTAAAAGCACACCTCCCTTTGCTAGCTATATGCTAGCTTTTATTAGTTGTTATGTCATGCCAGCATTTCTTCCTTCTTTAGTTTCCCCTTTTTGCCTGCAGCACTGATTTTCATAGGTATGGTCTCCTGGATTTCCTAGTTTCGTTTGATTTATTCTCACTGATTAATTTCCAGCTGTTTCCATATTTCATATGCCATTGGTATTTTTGATAGCTGCCTTCAGAGCTTATATTTTTTTATTCCTTTTCTTACTGGTGCCTCTCTCCTAGATATTGGTATGCTTTTTTTCCTTCCCTTTTGCAACAGTTTTAAACTATTTCATCCCAGATTTAGAGAACATTTGAAATACTGGTATTTTTAAAATTACCCTTAGAACTTATTTAAAACACAGAAAAAGGTATAAGAATTTTGTTTTTTCCAAATCTCAATAATTATTTTTTTTTTGAGAATATTCAGCTCAGTCTACATGTGATAATTTCTATATAATAGCTTTTAAATATCATACAGAGGGTTTTTCATACAGATTTCATGTAAATTCTATAGTTCTGGTTTTTAACTCACTTTCTCTTAAATTCACAGCATATCAAATTGAAATTGACACTACAGGGAAATGCTCTGCTGTGTTTTCCTAAGAAAGATAATTTAAAATTTGAATTAATGTTTTATACCAGCACCTGACTCTCTATGAAAATCAAAATGAAGTCATTGTTATCAAAGACATTTTCCTGATTTTCTGCAAGACTTCAGCTCTAAATTTGCATCAGTATTTAGCGTTTATATTTTAGGAACTGGGCTGCAATCTTCAACCATTGTTAAGTCCAAAGCTACTCTATTGCCATAGAAACAAAACCAAACCAAACAAAACAACGCCACCAGTAACAGCAACAACAAAAACTGGCTGTAGTTTTAAAATATTACTGCTTATACCCGCTCTGAAACAGATGACCCAGTGCTTGAAATCCCATGAGCTGCTTGGGGTTGTAACATCTCATATATGTTACTTTTCCATGTGTTTACCTTTTACAGTGAACAAAAAGAACACTTACTTGTCTTAATCTGTTATACATTCTGGGCTAATGATGGATATTTCTGTGGAGGGAGATCAGGTAGACAGTGGCCTGAAAATTTGAAGGCAGCGAGAAAAAATAGGTTATGAAACTGTGAATACAACAGAGGGAAAAAAGAGACACAATAGTGGTTTCACAGTCCGCAAAACCACAAGCATTAAAACCCCACCTATGACTATAGAGGCGGGGAAAAGAGAAAAACGGGACTGCTGTCAGAAGACCTCTACAAACAGGGTGGTCCTTCCAATGTTTGAATCCTTCTTCTTCTGCCTTCATATTTCAGTGCTGTAACACAAATAGGGTTGCAATAGCCTAACAGTTTGGGTTGCAATTACCCAAACTGAACGAAACATCTAGGTTGACTTTTCACAAAATCTCTAAAAAGGAATCATTTCTTGCTGTCACTGGAAGGAACAGCTTTGCACCCTCCATTTCCATAGACTGCGCCAGCTCTAGTGCTCAGTTGATCCCTTTTTCAGTTGTTTCAGTGCCATAAGCTACCAGAAAGATAGTTTAATAGTAGTTGTTTTATTTTGGAATTGTTTAGCTGGGTAATTTTTTACTGGAGGGTTTAGATAAGCACAAGCATCTGATTGGGAAAGCCAAAAGCACAAGAGAGGGAAGGGTAATTTTGAGCCGTTATATCAGCTTAACCATCTCAGAGGTGCTTGTATTTCCACTGTTTCCCTGTTCCATGGAAGTAACAACAGCTTTAAATCAAGCGATGATGCAAAAGCTTATTGCGTATGTGCGTCAACCACTGAGTTATGAGGAGCAATGTTTTTCAATCTGCAATCTCCCCAGTTCTCATGTGGCCATGTCAAACATAGTGCGGCACTGCCTTTTACACTGCTGTCACCTCCACCAGTTCCTCTCTGGGTGAAGGCTAGCAGGGGGGTTGCACCTACTTCTTGAATAATGATATTGAATATTCATGCTAGTTAGTTCTTGAATAATCATGTTAATTAAAGCGCTTAAATAATTCTTATGTCTGATAATCATTAAAGAGGACCGTATAAGAAGAGTGTACTAAAAGTATATTGGCAGATATAAGTGTAATAGGCCTATAGAAAGAGA
Organism: Haliaeetus albicilla; assembly: GCF_947461875.1. NCBI lineage: Eukaryota > Metazoa > Chordata > Aves > Accipitriformes > Accipitridae > Haliaeetus > Haliaeetus albicilla. Next base: position 17,197,615 of record NC_091485.1, read on the forward strand.
AGATAGAGGGTGAATTTTATGCAGGTCAAGTCTAAGGTTTTGATTGTGTCTCTACATTGTGAAATTGTAAAGCGGGAGACAAGTCCGTCCCCAGCATTGCAGTGGGAGAATGTTAAGGCAATTTAGGCAATATTCTTCAATTGCTCAGTCTTTGAATACAGGGTGAATCAGGCAATCAATAGGAGTTTGGAATTAATATGCCTCTTTTCACAAAATCTGAATGAACGGGACACTTCAGATGCTTGAAATATGCTCAGATGACTGAGACTTGCCAAGCAGTGATTCTACAGGCTTTTCTTGAAGGTAGCGCTAGCTTAAGTGTCCTTTGCACCAGACTTTCAGTCTCACCCCTATATCACCTTTGCTCCTGCATCATCATAGCTATTCAAGAAACTCTTCAGTAAATAGGATCAGAAAATTCATAATGCTGAAAAATATCCCTTAATTTCTGCCTTTGGGTCACTTTTCAACTAAATCTGGTGTGCTGGCACAACAAAAAGATGTTGTATAATCCAGTGGAAAGACTTTTTAAATATAATACCCTCACCTCATAGAGAAACGTCAAGACTTCACTAGACTGGAATCTTGGTTCAGTTATTCCAGCACTACCCCACGTCTTGTCAAATACAACAACGCTAACAAGTTAGTTTTTTCTGTAGAATTCACTTACATTTATGGGTTTTTTTCTTATCAGTAGTGAAATACTTCATTTATCTTTAGCTCCTTAAAGTCTACCTATATGTGTTCTAATAGGAGCAACTCTTCTTCATCTAAAGAAAAATTTATGGTGCTTGTGAGACCTTAATGTCTTTCTCTTTGAATCCTCCCATTCTCAAATATACTAGGTCTCTATTTGCATAACAGTATTATCTGCCAGTTTTCTAGCAACTAAATGACCATTCATTATGTTTTATTATTTTTCTGTATTTAACTAGTGTCGGAATTGATGTCACCCAAAAGTAGACTACTCTGAGGAAGCCATATCCTTTTGTTAAGCCATCTGAAGTTCCTAATTCACTCCAATTATGTCTTTTGCTAGGTTATGTAACACAGCGACATTACAACTAGCAAAGGTCTATTAGACAGAGTACTTGATTCAGTCTTAGAGTAGTCCTTAAATCTATCCCAACTTTTAATGGTATGTACACAAGGTAATAAATAATTTTTTATTTTTTTTTTAATAAGAAAATGGAGATACTCTGTGGCTTAAATGTTTGATGAATCAATACCTTTCACTTACGTTTTGGCCAATTAAAACCTAGTGTCAAGATAGCTTCTAGTACCTAAAATTAATAGCTGGCAAGGCTCAAAGCACATAAAGTGGAACTCAAGGTACAGGGGCCTAGCCTCACAAATATTTTTAAAATTGGTGATTGTTGTCAGTTTAGGAGCTTTGTCACTATATTTAGAAGCTTGTAAGTGAACATTTGCCTAGATAACACCTGACAGGCAAAGAAATACTGATTCAATCCCATTTAAGTGATAGGGAATAGATGATCAGAAAAGCGAGTTGAAAAAGTTCATATTAGAAATTTCTTAGAGACAAGGGGATGAGTATAAATCTGTTCATTCTTACATTTGTGCCCTGGACAAAGTGACATCTCTTACAATTTTTGTATCTTTCAATTGCATTCAAAGGATAACCCAGGCGAGAAGGGAGCTCAGGAGGTCTCCAGTCCCACCTCCTGCTCACAGCAGGGCCACTTCTGAGGTCAGACCTCCAGTTGCTCAGTGCTTTGTCCAGCTGGGTCTTGAAAACCTCCAAGAATGGAGATTGCACAACATCTCTGGGGAGACTGGTCTACTGCTGGGCTGTTCTCCGGGAGAAAAAGCTTTTCCTTATATCCAGTCTGAACATCCCTTTTCTCAGTTTACGCTCACTGTCTCTCCAGCCTGCCTAGGTCCCTCTGAATAGCAGCCCTGCCTCTGAATATGTTGACATCCCCCCTGTGCCCCTCAATAATTATCTGTATTATAGATGCATATTATCCTAGTCAGGCAGAAGCTGGGTTTATGTTTCCTGTGTGCATACTTTTCAGATGTTTTACACAATATGAGTAAAGACCTTTCTCTAACCTGGGAAACTGTCAAATCTCTCTCTGTTAGTATCACCACCACCTTTCCCTTGATTGAGACTGTTCCTCTCAGTTGTATTAAGATTTAACTTATTTTTTCTTCATTCTTAGATTCCTTCAACAGGGTGTCAATTTGGAAGTTAGAGGACTTATGCAGGAACCCAGTATTAAAAGAAGTTTTTCACTTTCTGAAATAATCAGCTGTCTTCCAGCTCTTTTGGGCCAACTTGTAAGGTTTGCAAAGCTTTAATTAGGACATGACTTCAAATTTCACCTCAATTACTGTTTGGCAACACTTCTTTCTCTCTCGTATATTTACACAAAATATAAAGCCTTAGTTCAACAAAAATCTTTTGTTCCCTCCCCCAGCTAAGGGAGGGTCATGCTTGCAATTTTTCCTCCATGCTTTAAACTCAAAGGTTAAAATATGATGTTTAAATGGTGACAGAGAAGTCTCAATGAAGAAATTGGGGTCTTTGACCTCAATCTCTGCTGCTTGAAATGGGAAGGGTGAGAATCAGTCTGTGTTTACTAGCTGAACTACAGTAACCTGCACCTGACAATTTAACCTATTAGGTTTTGAGCATTTTCAGATCAGATCAAAAGCATTAAAGTCTGTGTAAATAACACATTGCAGTAAATTGTCTCTCATTTACAATTAAAACCAGGAAAACAACTATTTAACTACAAAATTAAGTACATAAACTGTGAGAAATTATATATAATGCACATTTTTGATAATTTTATCTCCCACCTCCTAGATAAGTCTCATTGTATTTCCATATTAGATTTGGGTTTAGCTTGTAAATGGTCATAGGAGATCAGATAGGGTAGTTATTGATATCAAAGGAGTAGGCAAGTTTAGAACAAAGTGAGGGAATTAAATGATTACATGAAAGTAAGTCAAGAGTGAAGTAAAAGTAAAAATAGTTGACTTGAAAACCATTTAAAATCCCATCAAAAGTATGGAAAGGGTTTGGGTTTTTTTAATTTATTTTTTTCTTTTAATACTGTTGTTCAGCAAAAATTAGTCTTTGTTGTCTGCAGTATAGATACTGGAAACACTGAAGTAAATTCATTACCCTAAGTTCTCTTACCAATATACTGAATTATGTACTTCTAGAAAGAAAATTCCATAATCCATGAATCCATGCCTAAGTTTGCAGCCTGACTGCGTAAATTGTAAAACAGAAAAAGGGGAGGAAGGACAGGCATTTATTAATAGCTAGCTTTGCCTCAAAATACACTGAAATATATTGAAACACATACTATTGTGTCTGGTGATGTAATTTTTTTTTCCAGAAAAAATTAAAAGATTATTATTTCAGCAAATAGCTTTGAAATTTTCTGAATCCTGGGATTAGACAGATTTCCTTTACAGGCTTTCATAATGCCTCTAAAATCATGTTTGGCTGCTGAGTTAAACAAACAGTAACTCCCACAGCAGATGAATGACTTGTTGGAAGACTTCTGTGCCTCAGTAAGAAGTAAAGGAAAATCTGTAAAAAAGGACAATTACCTAATTTACTTTCTTTTGTGCAGCTTTTCTCAGTAAAGTCAAAATTCGAGACATATTGTGATACAATAAGAAGTCATATTTGATCACTGCTAAACTGTGCTTCAAGGCTTTCTGTAGGTCCACTTGAGAGTCCCTAGATATATGGAAGGACTGGGGATTTTTTTCTAGCATCTCTTCAAAGTTACAACTGAGGTTTTCTGTCACAGGTCTCCTTGTAGGGAATCCAAGCTGCTCCCTTTTTGCTTCCAATAGTTCATTCACGCTTCCTACACAGCTCGGAGGTCAATAAGTGGGGACACAATAGTTTATGAGGCAAGAAAGAATACTTGGGACTTGTTGGAGGAGGGCATCTTAACAAAGTTCTGTTGTTGATGTAACTGGAAACTTAGTACCACAAGGAAAAAGTCATTGTTTTTTCTGTTGTACAGCTAATGGTTGTATAAGATAAGCTAATATTTTTCATTCTGTTTCCAAATAAAACTTGTTTGAAGTATCAATATATTAAGAATAATATTCCTCGCTCTTATGCCTTCATTGTTCTGCTTGACTCCTTTGCTTATATAAAAGAGGTATTTTCCACTTTCAGTGTCATTATGATCTCTGAAAATAGAACTTTTGGAGTTCTCCTCTTAAAAAAAATCTAAAACTAGTGCATGATAATTTTTTAATTATTTTCTAGCTTCAAGCATAATTAACAAGTAATCTGCATGAACACATACTTCCTTTGGTCTAAAATTTATTAATAATGCAGTCACATATTCTGCAAGTTTATACATGGGACTTTCAAAATGTGGTATTATGGGTTTTATTTAACAAATGGAAACAGACGGGGGTCACACTTCAAATAAAGTTAGACAAATATTAATATGATCGGCATTTGTTTCAACGTACTCTTTTTCAAGGAAAGGAGAAGCAGAAAGGACAACGTAGGGAGGAGTAGAATAGACTTGAAGAATAACAAAATAGGCAAGGTAGGAAAATTTTTGAAACAATGTACAGGTTTTGAGAGAGAAGGAAAGGGGAGAAAATTAGGTGGAAGAACATGAAAACAGAGAATAAAGAAGAGTTATGCAACATATGGGAAAAAATATGTGAGAAGGAAGAAAGGAAATGGGAAAGAAAAAAAGGGAAGAAAGGGGAAATTGTCTAAAGACTAGAATGGTGGAAGATGTATGCAAAAGGACTATCAAAAATATCAAGAAAATGAGATCTTCTAAACTTTACACTATATAATATCATAAATTTTTTTTTCAGTCAGAATTCCCTATACTTAAAAAATCCTGCTTTTTTTTTTTTTTTTCCTAACTGAATTTCCTTTTCCTTTTCCCAGGAGTCACTTATGAGTACTACTATACTTCATCTAATTAAACATGTTAGTCACTGAGGATAGCAATATGTGTTAGAGGTATGATAATATTCCCTTCCGTTTACTAAAAGGCAAAAAGAAAATAATCTATCCTGTATTACAGGCAATAAAATAGGAGATATAGGTCCATACTGTTCCACATGGGTATCATTCAAGAAGTAAAATTCAAATTCTGAAGTCCACATCCCAGGGCTGATCTGTGGCAGGTTTTTACTTTAGCTCTTCTATTAGAGAATAGAAACGAGAGCACAATTTGAAACTCGCCATCCTAGGACGTTTAGGAGAGATGGATTAGTTTGAATTATTTTCTACTGTAAGCCAACTCTGTCTTTGAAGGGATAGAATTTCTTCAAATTTCAAAAATAATAATAAATTAAAAAAAAAACAAATACAGAATTTGAATACAAGGGGGAAATCTGAGCTGTAAAGAGTATTACCAGTACTATTGTATCATTACTAAGCAGTCTGTGGTTGGATATCTCATATTTTTAAGTATTGCAAACCTTTGTTTAGGACAATAATGACCAATGTTCTCCAACTACTTAATTGCCTATTTGTATTTTAGTACCTTCTACAAAGTCTTATCAACAGTGTAAGGGTTTTTGGTGGCTTCTTTTCCCATGCTTCTGTAGGATGAATGATAATTTACGCATCTTGGTGAAGGTAGGAGGAAAAAAATAGCTAAACAAAAACATTGAGACTATGAATCACACGTATTAACAAAAGAATTGATTAACCCAGTCAAGAGTTTCCTGTAGACATCTTTTCTTTCACCACGTGCAATATACTGTCTAAGTAACTGGTTGAACACGTACAGCTCTATACAGAGTAGCCAGGGCATTGCCTACATTACATAGCAAATTCCCTCAAAGACTGGCAGAGAGAAATACTTGATCCAGCCAGGTAAATTCATCAGAATGCTTTGTATGCATTCCAGGTGCCATAAGCCATAATACTGATTTTTAATTTGTTCTTCATGTGTTCCTCTTTGACAACAGAAGCTCAAAAAAAGGACATTTTTTGGCACCACGAGATTTCCTCAATAGGCAAAGATCTATGGATTGCACTCATGTACTAATTGAAGATGCTTAATTAAAGGTGAGAGTGTGCAAATAGGTATCACTACCACTACAAAAGGATTCAAGCAATTTTTGGAGTCAACATAACAAATATTTTGTTAATCATTTAGAGTCTTGCAACCTGTTTACTGGTGTTACTAATTATTGACAGATGTAGCTGTGATCACCAGCTAAGAACATACAATGAGTAGTTTTGGGATTCCTTTTTGGGTAGATATCGTCCTAAGAAATGATTGTTGACCAAAGTGAAACCAAAGTTACTATTTCCAAATATACTAAACTTTGCAGTTTACAGTATCCTTTTATGTGTGTAAATAAATAAATAAAATAAACTACACTGTCTAGGACTTTGTAAATACACTTGAATTAACTACCAATTAAATGTAGGATATACTGTGTTGTCCTTACATTGACGAGTGACTTCCTCTCTTTGTAGTGCTTTACTAGTGGGCAGCTTCAACTAAAAAATTAAAACTGAGAAATGAAGTAGTTTGATAACAACTCTTACAATCTTCATGTCTGCTGTTAGTACATAACACAAGAACAACTTTCTGTGATGTGTTTTAGCAAATCTGTTCCTGAGCTGAAGCACTATTAAAAATGTATAAAAATTACTCCCAGGTTTCCAGTAATGTACTATTGACTTCTGTTATAGCTGTCTTTTAATAAATAAATAAATAAATAAATCTTTTCCACTGAATAACAAGTAGTTAGCATAGACTAGAGATCATATGTTTATATAACTATACAAAAACTATGTATGGACAAATGACCAATCAAGTGCATAACATACATAAATAAATAAATAAATAAATAAATAAATATCTCCTTAACAGTCAGTTATAATATTCAATAACAAGAATCTGCTGAATTTAGCTAAGAACTGAGTGTGAACTCTAAGAAGCAACCAAAGTGCACTTTAAATGCCAGCAGCTTGGTAAAGAAATAGAGGTTCTTAAACTGTGTGCAGGAAATGAAATTTGGGGATTAAAGTAATGAATGGATGTTTTATTCAGGTGGTGAAGAAATAACAGTGAAGTTGGCAGAGCATTTTGAAGACTAGGTGAGAAGTAAAAATTTTACTATCTCAAGAACTTCTTAGTGAACTACTACTAGATCATGAAGAATTCAATTACAGAGACTGAGAAATGCTATGACTCAAATTTTTATGTATCTCTACTCAAAACAAGATAAAAACTTTCTATGAAGAGGGTCTGAATGAATAATTGTTACCAAAAAAGAGTGATTCAATCATTGTCACAGAAAAAAAAAATAATAAAAGATTGAAACAACATAAAAAGAACTGATTAGCAAAGAAGCAGCTTTCAGAAGCCTCTCTCACCAAGAAAAGAATAAATGTAAGCTCAAGTGAAGGAAAGCTATAGAAGCAAGTAAAAAGTGTTTGAGACATAAATGTAAATAATGAGACAAGAACAAATAGGACCACAATGAAAATTAAGTCAAATAAAGGATTAAAAATACTTAGATTAGAGATAATCTGGATATAATTCACAGAGCCAGAAACAAATAATAATTTGTATTCAGAACTGAGAAAGAAACACATAAAAAATATAAACCTCATTGTAAGTATTTTACATCAATCTGTCCAACTGAGGCCGAGGGCGGGGAGGGGGGATTGTCCTAAATTTATAAAGTGAGAAAACTAATCCGTGAAATCAAAGGCACATTAGTTTAACACTAATCATATGTAAAGCTTTAGAAAGAATTTTGAACAATAGAGCAATTAAAGGCACAGATGTAAATAGAAAGTAGAATAAAATGCAGTGCGGTTTTATCAGAGAGAGATATTGCTAGGTTAATGTAACAAGTTTTCTCTGATAAGACAATTAAATTTTAAGCTAAGAACTCCAACAGTATTAATTTACCTGGACTTCAAGACTCTGCCATATTGGCACAAAACATGTAACAGGTCTTGAGAATTCAAAAAATTCATAAGGTCAAGAGGTTACATTAAGAAGGAAAATTACAGGTTACTATAAAATCCTTAAGAATCTTTTTTGCTTAGTATATTTTATTTATGACTATGATACAAATAAGTAGAATGAGTAGATAAAATTTGGTCAGGAAACCACAAGAGTGTTGTTTTTTTCCAATACAGAAGAAGCCTGGGATATCACTAAAGAAAAGCAATGTAAGAGAAAATCTTGAAATGCAATAGAATCAAAATTAATTTCAACAGTACAAAACAATCCTGGAGGATAACACCAATTTTAGTTCTAAACTAGGAACTAGTCATCTGGAAAGGACCAGAGAAGAAAAAGAGATAGCCTTGCTAGCTGAGTATAATGCGTCTATAAAACATTAATGTGATGCATGTCAGGATAGTCAAATATGTTTGTAGGTTGCTGAATTAATTTTCATGGTGTCATTATATGAAGTGCTATAGGAGACTTCATCTGGACTGTTGTGTATAGCACTAATTATCCAAGACAGATGTTCAAGAAAGTTGATTTTATAGACCTGTTAAGCAAGGGGCTGTATTGTCATGGGAACAAAGTACCTGTACACCCATAAAAAGGCCTTGAAGAAAATTAGACTGGGAATCAGAAGGTTTATAGCTAATTGAATATTGAGACTGTGAGAAAAAGTCTTATATTTTCAACAAAGTTGGCTGAACTCTAATATTTAAAGATTAATCTACAAAAGCTTATAAAAAAAAAAAACATATATGAGATGATACTCCACTTAAAGAAGAAATGGAACTGACAAATCAAAAGGTCCCCTCCCGTCCTATGCTCTTGTTTTCTCAATAGTTTCATACCAGGCTCTCCTCCAAAATTTTTTATTACTAAGAAAACTTTTACTGGCATTAACTCTGAAACATCATCTCATTCCTATAGTTCTTGTATCTATTTCATAAACAAAGCTAGTATGTTATTTAAGGGTATAGCCCTGCACCATAATTCTATCTGTTTTCCAAGGTACGTTCTAAATGAAAGTTCCCTTTCCTTAAACACTGTGTCATTGAATCTGAACCTTCTCTATTAATTCCATTTTTCAATTTCTGTTACATGTCATACTCCTTTTACAAAGAGTTTCAGACTTCCCAAGAGTATGGTAAATATGAATAATTTTCCATGTTAAAACCAATGTAATTTAAACTAACTGAATTTTCTGTCTTCCCTTTCATGATGTATGGAGTATATTTCAAATCTCACTAAGGAAATCAGCATTTGTCTAGTCCATGGCATTTTTAAATTATAATTGTTCTTCATGCTAATTAATTTTCTGAAAACCTTCCTATGTTTATACGCTCTTAAATGTCATGATGAAAATATTAACATCATAGGCATTTTTATTCATTATTTCATGTAAGCATCCACATGGGGATTATTGAATGCAGTGAAACACATCCATTTGTGTCTATTCAAAGTGCTAGCAATGTGTCTGAAATGAATTAAAGAATTCCAATATTACAGTCTTAACTTGAGTGGTATTATACTTATTGGATGAAACATTCAGAAATGTTATGCTTCAAATTGTATTTAAGATTGCAAATTAAATACAACAGTTAAAATTTTTTGACCTGATCATTTCTGAATGCAAGTTTATTGTTGTTCCTTACCAGTGTCACTCTGAAATACAGAGAATGACTCCACTAAATATTGCCTATTCACAATCAAAAGTTAATCTTATTCTATTTTTACTTACTAATTCCTGACCCATGCTTGTGTTTCCATTATTCTGACTACATTAAATGTCCCTCTTATCTAATAAATTAATATTACTTATATGAAATTACCTAAATGTACTTGAATATAGTGATATTGATCTGATAACCTCCAGTTACCAACCACCTAAGATGTTCTTTTTCCCCTGTCATAGCAGAGCAGTCTATAAGAAGATAAAACAAATGTATTTCTCTTTCAGGAATTGCAACTCTCAGCCATTGTCTCCTCCAAACCAAAACTTACAGGGACTGCATGAATACACATAGTTAACAAATCATGTTATAGAAATCATTGATTCAAACCTTCTCTTGCATTGGTACAATCTGTCATGAATTCACATTTGTTCCGGTAGCTAAAGCAGACTTTTACTAGACAGAAAGCAAGAAGGAGACAACAAAGAGATCAAAGGAACGAACTGCATTACTAAAGGCATAAACATACTGAGTAAAGAAGAGGGATACTCAAGGTGGGGGGCAGCCCTGGTAGAACGCCAGGCTCACAACCCACAACACTGATTAAGTTAATGATTTTGACAGTATCTGGATGCCAAATCAGGTGACAAGCAGACAGAAAGCATTTTCCGGATTTAAGAACAAAAAATTTGAATGAGATTATGATTAATTTGTAGTTCTCAACTATAGGGCTGAAAATCATATTCTTTAATGTGTTTGACTGTTGATCATACATAAGAGAGCTTATGTGGCTTTACTGCTATTTTTTTCCATAGGCAAAACTGCAATCAGGTTTGTGGCAGACAACAGGCTCAGAAAAAACTGTTACACTATCCCAATGGCTATTATTGACTACTAGCATATTTAAGTTAGAAGGAAAGTCTTCAGTGACTTCTCATTAATTACTACTCATTTAAAATATTAAAAAAAAAAATACTGAAGTCCTATGCTACCTATATTACGAAACTAGAAATCTGTGTCTTATTATGAGTTGGTGGTCCTCAATTTGGAAGCCCTTATATTCTCTTGGAGAGGATGAAGACAGCCAGTTGCATTGAGAAAGGAGTATTTCTCTTCCTTGCTCAATTGATTTGGCTTAAGCATCAGCAAAAAATAGAATTGTTCATTGTACAATGAATATTTGATAGGCAGTTCTACTTTTACTGAGCCCTAAGTGGAAATGAACTAGTGAGGAAGAAAATTATCAGATTTTACATATCTAAATTATATCATCAAAGTGCCCCTATCTGCACAACCCATTTGATTCTAAGTTTGAAAAAAAAAAGAAAGTTAATGATCTTCAGTACTGTCTGAAACATGTGAACATTATGGAAAAATCTTAAGTTTATATCCAGAATTTCACAGTCACTTGCCACTTTCTTTCCAAAACAATTGCATTGGCATTAATAACTTTTTTTTAAAATAGACTAAAAGTTAATAATAAAATGTAGTTACTATGCAGAGGCTGGCATATTACTATCTAATGCACTGTTAGGATTTGAGCAAGCCAATATACTGCAACAGATGAAGAACAGGAAGCTTTTCTTTTGTATGTTCAAATGCATCATTCCCTCTCAGTGCCCTAAAATGCTTTATGTTTTTTCACAGAATTAAAACTCCTGACTCTGTTAGCACAAATGTTTATTTATTCTTTTCTATGTGAAAATGCCTTTGCAGAATGACAGAAAGATGTACTAAGAATTTTTATATTAACAGGAACAAAGCACATGACAGCATCATATGCAAGCAAGAGAATTATCATCCAGAAACAGAAAAAAACTGATGTGTTCTCTAATTACAGTGAGGGTATTTTTTTCCAGCTTCCTTTCACATAAACTCAAAATGAATAAATATTTATAATGTTTAGTGCAACTAATTGGAGTAACATTATGTATAGATTTTTATAAGGAAAATGTTTATCAATATTCCCTCCCCAGTATATAATTTCATTTTAAAAAAATGACTCAAATATTTGCCCTTGGTACCTTGAGTTAAACTGTATTTTCCAGTATACATTCTTCCAGTATGAAAATCACTTCCACTCTGACCCAGAATCATGTTAACCATGTTTCTGCTCTGTTTTGAATGTATGATGGGGTGAAAACTTATATGAAGTCTGAGAAATTAGTTCATTCCACTTTCAATATGCGTAAAATATCCAACAATACAATTTTATTGTTAACAGAAGACTTGTCTGCATATACTCTATGTCATGAGGTAAGAATAATTTCCCCAATATAACTAAATAATTCTCAAAATAGATATGTGAATAAATCTCTGAATCATGCAACAGAAGGTAAAAGATCATGGAGAGATCATTGCAACATCAACAGTAACATGTGGGGACTAACAATATAATCTAGTTATCACAAATGATGGCTCAAGACAATATTACCTTCCAGATGGAGGTTACCTCTGTTTAGCTAAGATCGGGTAATTTAAAATGTTCCTGTTTATTAATGAATAAGGCCTTCTTGACAGTGTTTTCAAATATATTTTGTATGTTAAAATTGCTAGTACAGTTGAATACTATTTGAGAATTTTAATGAGTATTTGTTCTAGTGCTAACCATTAATCCAATATTGGTTTATGTAAAAACATTTTTTTATATTTCAATAAAGTAGAAACATATATACTACCAGTTACAGGGTTCAGCATGAAAGTTTAAAATGGAAGAGACAGCAGACTCCATCTTAAAAATTCCTTAAACTGTTCTAATGTATTGCCAGGAGTATGTTTAATGTTTTGTGGAGCTTTTTTTCTCAAATCCAAATGACTGGGAATAATAATAATGGAACTGGTTAAAACTTTTCAGATTTATTATTTTTCTTCTGAAATTATTTCAGTTGCCAAACCCGTACTTTCCACATGAAGTTTGTTTTAATAAGACTATATATTTTTAAAAATAATATTTAGTTGACAATTTTATTTTTAGTTTCAAAGATTCAATTTCAAAGTTTGTTGTAAATAAACTACTGCCATTAATGCAAATTGGAATATAATAAAAATATTTTCAACAATGTTGAAATCACCAAAACATTTTAAAATTAGAATTATTGAATTTGAATTTAAATTATTTTAATTTGAATTATTATTTTCTATCATGGACCCACACACTAATACAAAATAATTATCAAAACTACAAACAAATTGAAGGGGTAGGAAAAAGGACTTTCCAAGAGCAACTGTGTACACTGAAAAATTTGCTATGCTATTCAAATCCTTCCTATACTTTCTTTCATAAAACAATAGACAGATTTTAGCTTATTTTGGTCAGTTATCAATATATTTTGTCAGGAAACATATGACCAGAAATGACAGGGTGTCCATGGCCAAACATAGTACTAAACAGCTCTATAGCAGTCATTAATTTACATTGATCTATAAGAAACAGTAGAGTTCCTCTCACATCACAAGCTACACATCATTTTCACACCTTGCTGAACACTCAAACACCTTCACATGGGAGACAGAACCCACAAAAACATGTATCATGCTATAGAAAGAGGAGAAAATATGTCAGGAATACATTAAAGCCCCTTTTTCCATTTGTTTGGTGCTATTACTTAAAATCATTTCAATTCTTTTAGGAAGTGATGAATAATACAGATGGAGGAGAACACTTCCAACAGTACTTATTTATTCCACCGAGGAAAAATCCTTACTGATCCCAAACCAATTTTAGTTCTGGCTGGGTAATGAAAATGCAGAAATGAAGGGCCCAAAGATTTTTAATGTAATGTAACTTGGATCCCTGATGTTCCACTTCAGCTATGAAGAAGCTATCATGTTTCAGGGTAAATGAAAACAAGAAGTAGAAAGAAGGTATAGTTTTGGGGGAAAGAAATTCTTAAATATCCTCTTAAATGCAAACAGTTGAAGCCCTGAAGCACTCTAAAGAGATTCCATGCATACAACGTAACTGTTTTCCTGTTCTGTGAGTAACTCTAAAGATTTATTCAGTTTTAAAACGTGGTATTGCTGTTTGTGGTTTTGCCCCTCAAAGAACAAGTTTAATATTCCTCCTCGATGGTGCTTTAACATTGTTTAAATAGAAAATCACTTGTATAAAATCCATTCTTTCTTATTTCTCATAGGAAAGGAATGCTGGTTGTCTTTTGATATGTATCTCAGGTGTTGAAAGCAGTGGATGTACGGTTGGTAACACACAAGTAACACTCTCATTGTAATTAAATATATAAAAAAGTAATGGCTTTATACCAACTAGCTTCACGTTTCATGAGTGGAGATGGCTTCATTACTTATGAGTGCCATGGGCATTAAATATCACTTGGAGCCAGAAATTTGTTTTAACATTTTTATATGCTTTCGAACACTGAGCATTTAAATGATACCTTTTTTTCTAGTAAAACATCAGCAGTCATTTAGAAGACATTCAAGAGGTTGGTGTCTGGGCGGAATTATTAGATTGCTGTAGGAAGGAACAGACTCTCTAATGCAGATTTAGCCTGTCATGGGAAGTAATGTCGCAGCCCCCTCTCCCTTACAGAGCTAATGTTCTGTGCACCCATGCCTAAAGCATCATACCATTTTGTCTGGTATCATTGCACTTGTGAAATGCAGTCCTCTGATGCATGGACACCTGTATCAGTGTAGGGAAGGGGGACGTCAGTGGATATAGGTTCATAGTAGAATAACAGACTTGAAGATCAGTGCCATTAACAAAACTGAGATGTTAATTTGATTTCAAAATATTTAGTTTAACTTAGTCTACCTTGACTTTACACGGGTTTAAAAAAATTCACATTCACCCCCTATTTAATAATGTAGCTTATAAAATATAATTATTGATTTTCTTCAACATCCCACTTTAGGAGAGCCTTGTAACAATTACTATATTTACATAACAGTCTGTTTCGATTTTGTAATCCCATTACAGGAAACGTTTCTTCTTTATAGTCTCTTATCATTCATATTTTTTTGTGCATAGCACAGTGCCACACTGTGCATTGAAAGATAATAGGTAAACTATAATTATATTTCAGAATTTAATTTTTTGGCAACAAATGTTTCTTAGAGCTACATTTTGTCATGCTGTTAAATATCTCTGGATAAAATCCCTGGAAAACACTTATGAGCAAAGCTGATTAAGAACGTAATTCTCCAAACATTGGAATTAAAAGTGAAAATGCAAACTGGAAGATGGTACGTTTCTTTTTATGACATTCCTAAGTATAAAACCAGCATGTCACATGTAGCTGGCTGTCATAATCTTGCCATATCTCTGAGCAAGATATATTGTAAACAGCAAATATAACAAGCAGATATTAGAAACAGTATCTGCATTTTATTGAAGGAAATGAAGACAATCTGCTGCAGGGCTACATAACTGGTACTTTTCATGCCTATTACATGGTCACTAGAAAAAGTGAGCAGTGTCAGCTAGTAAATTTTATTCCATTTATTCAAGCTAGGAATCAATTGCCATAACTATGGTAATTGCCTGGCATATGTTAGCAAATGTTGACATTATTAATAGTACCTATTAAAAAAAAACCATACAAAATCCTTATCCTGCAGCATCCTTCACTTTGTCTAATAAAGTTATCAGTACAAAGTGAGTATCAAGCAAACGTAAAATGCTACTGAAACAGCAAGTTAGTGTTTTATGTTCCCTTCTCAATAATTTGCCATAGTGCAACACAAATGTCCCAAGATAAAATATAAAGATGAACCAAAACCAAATAGACAGATTCTAATTCTTTATAAAGTCACTGTGACCAACCCTCCCAATCTGTATGAACTGCAAGCTAAAGCCTTCCCTCTACCAAAAGCCATAGCACCTTAAAAGAAGAGAGTTTTGCAAGTAGGTAGGAAATGAATGACACCTCCTTCTGTTCTCCTGCAACCTTGAGAAGGAGCCTGGCTTGGGCATACAGCTGGAACCTAAGTGACCTCAGCAATACCAGTTTCAGCAGCTCTTGCTAGCTGACTTCAGCTCATAACTGAGGATTTGGGTTGCCCAATCACTGCTTTTGATCCAAATAGTCTTCCAAAAGCACAGCTTGGCGATGTCATTCCTTCCTCATTTTTCACAACCTTTGCTACCCAGGAAGTGACACAAAGTTACTCTCACCAAGCTGTATTTTTTTTTTCCTCTCTGTGCCACTAATTCAAGTAATTTTTGTTGTTGCCCTCCACTTACTCCCCTGGATGTTACATGCACAAAGCTAAATGAAAAAAAATCTTATCTCATACTGTTGTGTGCAGTTAGTTGATTCAAACAGGGAGCACAGACAAATAACAATTGCCAGCACAGCATGAAACATACCACAAATTGTTACAATTGTTACAAATGTTAGGTACCTGAGAATGAAAAATGTGTATAGTAGAATCATAGAACAATTCAGGTCAGAGGACACCTCTAGAAGTCATCTACTCTGACCATCTGCTTATAAAGCAAGTCTAATCAATCCAGGTTGGTCAGACTTGTGTCTGGCTAAGTCCTGAACGCCCTCAAGTTTGGAGACAGACCTGGTCTAGGCCCCTGCTCCAATATTTAACTGCCCTCAAGGTAAAACAAACAAACAAACAAATAATTCCTAATATATAATTAGAATTTCCCATGTTTCTGTTTGTGCCCATTGCCTTTTGTCCTACCGCTTTGCACTTTAAGAAGAGCCTGCTCTGACCCTGTCTGTGCCCACAGCTGAAGTAGTTGCTGTCAGTAATAAGGTCTCCCCAAAGATATCTCTTCTTCTGGCTGAACAGGCACCTCTGTCTCTTAGCCTTGCCTTCTGTGCCATGTACTCCAGCTCCCTGACCAGCTTGGTGGCCCTCCACTAGGCTCATTCCAGTACGTCAGTGTCTTTCTTCGGGTGGGGAGCCCAAAACTGGAGACAGTTCTCCAGATAACATTCCCAAATGAAACATTATGCGCATGTAATTAATTTAATAATTTGAATTCATGGAACTAAAAATAATCTTGAAATGTCTTCAGTTTGGATTTGAAAAGTGTAATGTTTCCAGCACTGAAGATGTCAAAGCAATTTCACTGGCTGATTCAGCTTCAATTTTGGCACAATCAGCAGACTGGCATCTTGAACACTTAGAACTCGACCAGAATATGAAGAAAGAACAGCTTGTTAAGCAAAGAGAATTCAAGGGCAAACAAGATCTGGTGAGGCAAGAAATATTTTAAAATTGATACTGAACCTGCACGGATAACAATAGAGTGAGCTGAAAAAGCTGGAAAATGTGCTGAGTCATCTCAAAGTTACTATTTAGGTATGTGGAAAATAATTTGTCCTTAACGGCACTAGAAGACCAATAAGAAACTTATAATTAAAGGTGGTCCTGATCTAGTAAAATTACATGTTTGGTTTAGACACATGAAAAAATATATAGAAATAACACAGCTAAATGTGAAGGCCACAAAAATGATCAGAGGACTGGAACACCCCTCCTACGAAGAAAGGCTGAGAAAGTTGTTCAGTCTAAAGAAGAGAAGGCTCCAGGGAGACCTGACTGCAGCCTTTCAATACATAAAGGGAGGTTATAAGAAAGATGGAGAAAGAGTTTTTACCAGGGCCTGCAGTGACAAGACAAGGGGCAATGGTTTTAAACTGAAAGAGGGCAAATTTAGATTGGTCATAAGGAAGAAAATTTTACAATAAGGGTGGTGAGACATTGGAACAGGTTGCTCAGAGAAGTCGTGGATGCCCCATCCCTGGCAGTGTTCAAGGTCAGGCTGGACAGAGCTTTGAGCAACCTGGTCTAGTGGTAGGTGTCCCTGCCCATGGTGGCAGGGGTGGAACCAGATGATCTTTAAAGGTGCCTTCCAACCCAAACTATTCTGTGATTCTATGAAATGTTAGCATGTTGTTTGATCGTGATCTGTCAAAGTAATTAAGTCATGGCTGATATGGCAGGAAACAAACTAGGCAAATATGGCAATTAGTGCTAAAACTTTATTATATATTACCGTTCATTATCATATAAATATCAGGGTTTCTCAGTTCTTTGTCCTTGTCATCAGCAGGTTCCTAATCCTGGGTACAGTTAATTCACCACTAATTAAAAAGTCTTTGATATAAGTGCCAACATGAGAGGAATAATTTCATTTCTTTCAGTGTTGTTTTTAATTTAGCTAATCCATCTAGCACTACTGGACATATAAAAACCAGTAGGATAATAATGGGTTTATTATATATTGAAAAAGCCAAGTAAATCAGCATGTTTTTCTGGACAGCAATGAAAGCCTGGATCACTCAGTCAAACCAGAGCAGCTAAAGGCAGGAGACAGATAACAAAGAATGAGAGACTTATAACAGAACCCCTGGGACACCTCAATACATGCTGGACATAGCACAGAAAGTCAAAAATACAAACTCTCAGTATATGCCAAGATCTAAACCTTCTGAATCACTGCCTGAGAAAAATCACCTCCACTGGCAACCTCTAGAACTGGTCCAGGAATCCTGCTGTTGAATAGCTAGAATGATGGGACTTGAAAATATGTATTGTTTTACTGGGGATTGCATTAGGTAATTTCAGTTCTTTCAAATTATTATTTTCTTCAGGAGGATTGCCCAAAAATAAGGTTGTACATACAAGTCCGATGATTAAAACACCTTGACAGTCCAAACAAAATAAGGAGAGTAAAATAAAGTGCACCTTCAAAAGTCATACTGACTTTAAAAAAATTAACCACATGTTTAAGTTTGTTCCATAATATTGTTAGTGTGAAATATCTTAAGTAAACATTTTGTTACCTATCAAATGTGTCTCTGAAATTATATGTTGAAATAGTAATAACATGACAGGGCAAGGTTTTTTTGATACATCATTTTTCTTTTCAAGTATAAGAAAAGTGACAGTTAAACAAGTTAAATACTTTTGAACTGTGGCAGCAAACGGAATAAACTGTGGATGCTAAACAAAGGGAAACATGATATTATAGTCTATGTAAAGAATAGGTCTGTGGAGCTAGAGATTATGGGGGGTGTTGGACTCTAGATGTCGTTGGTTTGGGACTGATATACTAATTGAAATTGTTCAGTAAAAAACTGCAGCAGCAAGAGGAGAATTCAGAAGACACACCAAAAATTAAGTCTATCCACACCCCACCCCATCCCCCCCAAATTCTGTTGTGCTTCTACAGATGTACAGATGTAGGGACCTTTTGAGAAGATAAACCTGACACCTCCTCTATTGCTGACTGTGTTCTATCTCCAGGGTAAAATGATCAAGATTTCTTAGAATTAAAAGAAATGTTCTTGGTGGTACACAGA
This sequence comes from Haliaeetus albicilla, assembly GCF_947461875.1. Lineage (NCBI taxonomy): Eukaryota > Metazoa > Chordata > Aves > Accipitriformes > Accipitridae > Haliaeetus > Haliaeetus albicilla. The sequence continues at coordinate 17,216,551 of NC_091485.1, forward strand.
AAAATCCAAATCAGGAGAGCAGGTGAAACTGTATGGTTTATCTCTTTTTGGTCTTAAATTCTAAAGCTAGCACTGTGGTTAACATGCAGGTAACTCCAGATAGTTTTACTTTGTTCAGTGATTACAAAGTGGTTAAAAAAAAAAAAGGAAAATGACCCATAAAGGAAGGCTCTGAAGAAGAAAAATCTGTGAAAATACAAAAAGGTTCTGCCTGACTCATAAAGGTCATTTAGATTCAAGTGCTTTAAATAAATGGATTAGCATAAATGGATTAGTTAGTCAAGTTTTGCACACTACCTTGAAGATATATAGGCACCATACTTGTTCCTAAATGGCCTGCATAAGTCATGCAGAAAATATTTTTCTCTGGGTCAGTTAACAAAGGAGGTATGATCCCATTCTTGGGTATCAAATAATTTTGACTTAGCTGTTGCATGAATTGTGTGTCCATATGTGCTTAAGTGCACGTTTGCTTGTATGTGATGATTATATATTTATAGAAATACCATGATTAATTTATTCTTAACATCTTTAGTAATTGTTATCTTGGTCTCCTAATGCTTTCTAACAGATAACACTACATAAACATTTAAATTATAAGATTCATTTTTATGCTCCTTTCAATTAGCACGAATCAACTGGTTAGTTGGAAATGTCCAACTCCTTGCGCATAGTGGAATCATTTTATATTAGTCAAGGTTAATGTTATAATACAATAAAAAAAAGGATGAGACACTTCAACAAAATTATGGATATGCCCAGAGAAGTAATTTCTGAGTACCTCAATGTCTTCTGCAGGAAAGGAGCAGAGTTCCTAAGTTCCTAAGACTGAGACCAAAGGAGGAGTATTTATTACCTCATGTCTTTGCAATTTCCATTTGGTAAGCTTTCCAAAACTAAATTCAGTTCTTAATTTTCTTAGATGTTCTTACAAACTTTTTTCAGCTTATTTGATCCTTCTCTGTAGCAAAGCTTTCCAATAGCAAGAATGTATTTAGTAGAGAATCTGTAAGTAGTGCATTCTCTGTGTATCTAATTTTCATTTCATGTTTTTTATGCCATTGACTTTGACCTTGTAACTAGTGATAATAAATTCCACCGTCCTCTTTGACTGCATCATATTTCAGGACATAGTCTTTGAGAGCATCTCTCAGAAGGACATTACCAGTGCATTATGGGCTATACTCTTATACCTCTATTAGCCATAACAGAGAAGGGAGTGAAATTGGACCCTGGAGAATAGTTAAACCATTGTCTAATGCCAAGACAAGCCAGAGAGATTGCACTAGTGAGCTGACACCTTGCATGTCCATAGAGCTTCAGGGTTCATGCTGAAGGGACAAAGCATCTAGGACATAATAATGTGTCACTCTGCAAGAATGCAAATGCTGTTACGTTAGTGACAGTGGTTTGAAGGTTTACAAGTTATACCTTCATTCTGGTGCCTGAATTGAATCCACTTCTGCATAATACCCCTGTAGGTTTTTTTTTAAACCATATATTATTAGTGTGCCTCATTCTGATTATATGTTACAGTGATAAATCATCAGTGTGCTGCTGCTCTGATGAGCTGTTGCTTCAGCATGCCATTGAATCTGTCATGCAAATGATGTATTAATAAGGCATACCGATGGTGTGCTCTGCAAAAGATGGCACTGCCCGGAAAACAAAGGGTTTAGGAATTTATACAATATGATTGCAAGATAAAAAGTCAGTCAGCATACAGCATGCTAGAAGCTGGTTTCCCAGTTACACTATAAAATCTTATTTTTCCAAACTATTTCTGGCATTACGTTTTTGCAAGCCTAATTTGCAGGAAAGAGGCAGGGGAAAACACTTTTGAAAAGTACTGTTTCAGTTGAGACAAGACAACCAGTATAAAAAAAGCTGCTTGCTTTTTATCAAGCAAGAGGTTTTAATTTCACTGTACAAAGAACATAGCGGAAGAGAAAGTACACAAACTCATGAATTTAGTTCTATGATGCAGTTAAAGGAAGGAGTAGAAAGCTGCTTTGATAGATATGAATCTTACATATGTATTTAACTTTGTCCATAAGTAATAATCACAACGTCAAATCTGTTACTGAGACCTTAAAATTATGTCCATGATATAAGTAATACCATAAGAAATCTTATAAAAAATGATCACATATCCACACCAGTCCTTTATTTTATTCTGGATGGAATAGAAGAAAACATTGTAATGAATAATAACAGAAATCTGTGATCTTTGTAAACACTCTGTTAAGTATTAAATTATGACAGATTGAAGGCCGTAAAATTTTCCCATTTTTTAATTCTCTTAGTTTTTTACTTGAAAAAAATAAATCTTTGAATATAAGATATCTTTGAATTCTAAATATTGGTATACATTCCAACAGACCATACTAGTAGAATCATACCTCTATAGCAGTAAAACCTAGTTTAAAGAAATCATAAATATTCCTCCAAAATTCCTTAAACTTAAATGAAATTTGGAGCACTTTTATCTCATTTGGGAATGCATTATGTAGAAATTTTAACTAACCAAAATTTGTGTGAAAGACTATTTCAGAAGCCTTTAGATTTTCCAATTCACAGAGTTTTCCAGCAGACAATGAAAAAATGTTAATTTACATTGGACACAAATCTGGTATTTTGTCAAAAAAGTATTGAGTATTATATAGGAGTACTATATTATGGGTAAGAAGCACCTATTTTGGATTACACATAATACAAGATCTAAAAAACAGTGATAAGTATTGTTCATACCATAAATATATAGCTAATGGTACCAGAATGGTGCTATATTATGTTGTTGCAAATACAATAAAATGTTTTCAAACTACCAGCATTTTGAATGCATTTAGTAACACATTTGTAAAAATAATTTTCAGTATTTCTCAAATGAATATTGCCTGTTAGTGATAACTATATGTTTTTTTCTGGTACTTACCTTCCCTCTTTCTTGTATGATTTATTGTGTTTATTTATTTATTTCTGTTTCTGCTGAACACATATTTTGGGGAAGTAAGTACGTTTGACCATTTTTAAGTTTTCTGTGAAAGAAATCAATATCAAATTAGAACAAAGAAGTAAAGCCCGAAGGAAAAATTGGTTCGGCCTGGCCATGGGCTAGACAGCTCACTGCTGAACATTTAAGAACATAAACTACCTTTGCAATGTATGATCTCCCAAAAATCTATCAATTCATTACACTGATTTGCTGAAATAATCCAAATCCTGGCATTTAGTAGAAACAGTGGTTTCTTCTAAAGATCTCTGCCATTTTACCTTTTTTCTTGTTTAGTAAGATTTAAAATATTTTGCTGATAGTATAGCACAACAACAATACAAAGAAACTAGAATATGCATGACAGTTTCTTCCCAAAGTAAATATTTGCTCTTTCCTTCAAATCTAATACACTAAACCAAAAGGAGTGAAAATTATCAGAGACACCAGAATGCAAGCACTAAGAATAGGTTAAAACTTACAATACAGAGAGAATCTGGAACAAGTTTTACAGGGAAATGGTCTTACAAATTAAAATGTAAATTTCCTACTTAAAGAATATAAAAGTAGAATGCTTTGACAATTTTAAATTTGGTCTCAATTTTTTTACTGAGTTTTTAATCAAGACAATAGTTTTCTGGGAGTAATTTCAGTTTTGACAATTCATTTACTGTCAGAAACATTTCAGTGAAAAATTTCCAATCAATCACTTCATAAGCTCTCTTCTAAATGCTAGCATCTAATTTCCCCATAATATGGTGTCCATCAAAAATGTACGTGTCTGGTTTCTCTCTTTAGCTAAAAAGCAATAATTTTTTTGTAATAAAAGTTTCAAGCTTAGATGAAGAATCTCTGAAAGAAGGTGGTTTGTTCATTTTTCACAGCTTACAGGCTCCATCCAAGATTTGGCTTGTTCTTGTCCTTGTGATCCCCATCCATGAAATTTCTGGATAAAATGCTGCTGTGCATGCTATTACCTCTTCACATAATTTCCGTCTGGATACCTGCTTGATCTTCTTCTACTTTCTGAAGGTTTATGTGGTAGTTGAGACACTTCCAGTATGGAGATAGAATGAAGCATCCCACCCATTATCTTACACGGAGTGTCCAAATGTCAGGGAGCAGTGAGGGCAGAGGGCTCCACGAGGGAGGCGAGCCGGCAGCCGTGGGTGGCAGCGTGGCTGGTGAGGCAGGGACCTCACGGAGGTGGGGTACCGTCCCACAGCTCCCAAGCAAGGGAGACAGAGCAGGACTGGTGTCAGAAACCAGGGGCAGACGTGGCCCCGGGACGGCTGGGCAGGCCTGTGGGGACCACATGGATGGGTGTCCGGGTCAGCAGAGGTACCCCTAGAGTGCAGTCTGGGGGGGCGGGCAGGGCTGAGGGCCTGAGCTCCAGCACAGTCCCACTGGAGGAGAAGAGGTCCTACGGAGGCTGATCCCAGACTTTCCTCACTGCAGCCTTGTCCCAGGTCACTGCCATGCTGCAGCAGAGATGACCCTCTTCTTTTTCATAAACAGGTATTTTTTTATTCTTACAATTCCATGGATAATTTTCTTAGTTATTATTGTTTTCCCAAAGCCTGTCTTTCAAAAACTCTTTCTAGAGAAACCATAACAGCAGTCCAGCTGAGGATGACTGGCAGACAGGCAGGGCTTTGTTAGTGATAGCACACTGTCTTCCTAGTCTCTGAGACACACTTCCCCAAAATCCCTCTTCAGAAAAACCTCCTGTCATTCTCCCGTCTCTCCTTGCTGTACTAGAAAGGAGGAAAAATGTGCAAAAAATGCAAGTTTTAAACAGTCTCTTTGTGCTATAACCATCTGAGTGACAGCTAATCTTTTTCTACAACTGAACTTACTGTGAATATTTCTATTTTCCTACAAGCTGATGAAGTGAGTACTTGAAGGGTCATAGCCAGTGTATAGCCTTGCTCCAACTGTAACAGGAAGTAAAAAGAGATTTGGGAAAGGGTAGGTGTCTTCTCACCACCAAAAGTATTCTACATACTCATATAGGCATAAAATGTTTCTTCTGCTTTCCTAATCACTCTTGAAGGCATTATGAGAACTGCTGGTATTTTTCTTAGGAGCTTTGCACTAGAGAAAAAGCACAACTCTCCAGGAGAGAAACAAAGAAATAGCTGTCAATAACATTTCAGGAAGTAATTAAAATATTGGGAATTGATCAGACCAGTATATAAAGAAAGCAAAGCAGAACCACAAAATCACAAATCTAAAATCCTTTTCTTATGACATTCCAAATTCAGGGAGAAAAATGCCTATTTTCTAAAAGTCAATTTGAAAAATACTTCTAAAAAGGACATTGGAAACTAATGTCTAAAAAAAAAAGCTTCATTCTAAAAAATGTTGACACAAAATTCTTTATATAGCTAAATCTCTGAGATTTTGACTCTCTAATTTTTCAATTTTTTTTTTTTTTTTCCTCATTGATGCGCTGGGAGACACAGGGTGTCTAACCAATAATCTATAGCAAGGGACTTACTTAGAAAACCAAGTCTCTCTAAGTTTTAAGACAACCTGCTGCAGAGTCAGAAACCTAAATTCTGAAAGCCTCACTGCAAGCTAGGATCCATCAGGATCTCAGGGAGTCCAGCTGTGTTATGAGTGCCCTACCTCTAGACAGCTTAGACATCAGGACTGTTTCCCTGTAAGTGAGAATGAAAGCCACAGCTACCCAAATCAAAGGCATTGATGAAGTGATAGATTAGCAGAAACTGGTGGATGTTACTGTAGTCTGTGGCTAATTAAAAAGTCAACAAATCAGGCCAATCCATGGAAACTTTCAGTTATGATCACCTTATATTTTCTAGCAGAAACGAGTCTTTTGAAAAATTACAAAGATACTCTTATTTTGCCATTGATTTTTTTCCTAAGATGCATGTTCTATCATACAGCAGTAAGTATTTGGAGAAAATAAACAAACAAAAAACTAGAAAATACCACCTAAAGAGTTTGGTGCAGAGAATCATTAGCAAGCATAAATTGTACATGAAGGTCCTGCACAAAACTCCCAGGAATTAGTGACAGGATACTTCCCATTTTCTCTTTGCAAAACTCAGGTCAGCACTTGTAGATAGAAAACATGTCAGCTCTTCATTATAAATACTAGTACAGTAAAAGTTAATATCACACTGAATGGAACAGTTTGCTCCTCATGTTACCCTGGAAATTTCACAAGTATCTGTTCAAACACAATGAATAGAATGCATTTCCTATATACAGAGGAAAGATGCAGTAATCTTTAAGAAATCACAGCTCTGAAGTTCCTTATTTGAAGGACTTGACCTACTCATCCTTTCCTGTGGAGCCACCCTATGTGATATGATTTGTACTGCATATTTAAGAGAGTTTCTTTGAAGGTAACTGTTCCATTTGAGAGGAGTTAAAATATATACAGATAAAATATATACAGATGATGTACTTTCAAATGCAATGGAACCTGATGCACGTATGTGAGGTATAACAATTGGCTTATATAAAAAATGCAAATAGTGTGGACACAAGCTGAAAGCTCAATTAAAACACTCGGTTTCCAACAAGTGTGTTGAAGGAATCCTTGTGTGCAGATTGACTAGTCTTTTCTATTTTACATTAGGGCTGAGTGGCTGCCATACTGTAGTCACTCTCAGCAGATATATAATTAACAATTATATGGGAAGCAGATTTTTTTAAAAGGCATTTCTTTTGGTAAAGATGAGAGCAAAACATATCTAATAGAAGAAACATTTCTCCTTTGAGAGGGAAACAGTCTTTCTCCGCCCATTATTGTTTTGGTGAAATTTCTTAGATAAGCTAAAATTTTCATAAGTTTTGATGAACATCATAGTACCAATACTGAAGAAAGTTCTTAGAATGTTGATTAGTCAGAAAAATCTCTAGAAAGCCAATCCTTGGTCCAGCAGACTAACCCAGGTACTCAGAAAGATTCATCCTTTACCTGAGATTTTCCAGAAGTGGAACAATTTTTGTTATATTTATGAAGCTAAACAATACTATATGAGTATTCACTGTAATACAACTTTCTCAAGAAATCCTCTGTTATTTTTTTCATGTTCTGCAAAAGGCAAAAAAATAAGGAAACATATGTGGATGAATATTGTTTCTCTGTGATTGACGAAGCAGGGTAAAACCAGGTATTTCTTAAGAGCAACAATAACTGTTAAAATGATATTTTTGAAGAACAATACAAATCAGCCTCCAATGAGCATGATTCATATTTGTTGAATAAGAGCCACTTACAGTACTAAGTGAAACTACTCCTTTTTTTATTTTAGAAGGTGTGGCTTATGCATTCCTAAGAATATTTTAGATGTTGCTTAAATATTAAGTGGTTTCCATTAAGACTTCATAAAGGAAGACAAAAAGGTGCTGGAGTCTGCTAATTCTATGGCAGCCAATTTGTTTGTTTATTAAAATGTTTTTGTCTTTCTTTTGAAAAACACTTTTCACAGAGAGAATATGAAAGTCATGGATTGCATCTCTGCAAAGATGACACATATAAATGCATTTTATAAATGTAAAGGAATAAATAGGAATTTATTATAAAGTTATATTCCTCTTTCCTAAACAATTGTTCCGTTCCTAACTTGAGACTAACTAACACCAGAATTGGAACATGAAGATTCACACACAGTCTCTTTCTCTCTCTCTTCCTCCATCTCTCTGTCTCTCTTCCCCTGCCCACTCTATTTCTCGCCATTTGAATGACAGTGTTTGGCAATATAATGCTATCTAGTAGGCAATAAGCCCCTATGAGATGTCTCCATGATATGATCTGTTGTTCACATTTTATAGCTAAACTTCATATGAATATTCCCTGCAGTACAAACATATGATTCTATTTAGCATACAATAAAATATTAATTTTATTTTTTTAAAAAAAGTTCTCTTCAGTCTGCTTGTACCCCTCAGTGGAAAATACATTTCCTTTGATTGATTTGTACTGCAAGGCTGGAATTCAGGTTTCATTTTCTGTCTGTGCTAATCTCCCTCCTTTTAAATTCAGGCGAAGTTAAAATTATTAGCATGATGCTGACAGAGAAGTTGAAATGAGGTGTTTGAAACAAAAGTTTTTGAATTATTAACAAAACTACAAGGACAAGATCAGATTATTCAATGGAAGTTGGGATCTTAAAAAGACCAATAATGGGTACTAAATTTTAATGAACTTCCAAAGTAACACTGAAATGCACCATTTCATTTGCCGTTAACCTTTTTGATATGCTGCTTTTTGGACTTTAACTTCTTTAACACAGGGTGCCTCTTAATGACAAGGATAGGTGACTGCTCCATTTAAGCAAACACACTTAACTGGAACATGGCAGAGGAGCTAAAATCATGGGGGCTAAATATGAAGGGATATAGTAGTTTTAGAGGATATCACCAAAGACAGAAAGGGGAAGGAGGAGCTGTGCAGAAATAGGTAACACTTGATCTCCTGGGAAAAAAAATCACTCTGAAACAGAACAAATGTAACTTGAGAGATAATAAAAAGGTCTAAATGTCTTCTCTGAAGAGGTTCTGAGGAGTCTCAGTTCTTAAAGCTTTTCATGCGCAAATAGGCCTCACCCTCATGAGGAAGAGACAACACACTCTAATGTCATTTGAAGGCCTAAGACTGGGCACTAATTTCATGCTGTGTCGCAGGACCTGGGATCTGAATTTAAATTCTTGCCTTTCTGTGTATCTTTAAGCAATCAATAAGAACTACTTGTATGTTTAGACAGAGCCATATCCCTAGTAAGGAATACAGTTAAGATTTAAACTTTAATTAAAAAAAAAAAAAAAAAAAAGGAGGTTATAATATTGGTAGAATGCTCTCCTACTGAATGAGTCCAAGTTGGTTAAGTTTTTAAAGCAAAACTGTAGGGATGTTTATGAAAGTTTATAAGTGAAATTACAAAGGATATTTCAACAATTGACATCAAAATGAAGAGTCCTCCCTGCCTGAAGTTTTTCTGAACAAAAACCACCTGAGGTTTCAACTGCTCCCAAAGAGCTGTTTCATAGTCCTCTGATTTCTACTGTGAAGTCTGTTGAACCTGTGATTTGGGCAACTGTTGCGGATTATACTTTTCTCCATGGGAAAGGCATGAAAAATTGATGACAGACTAGTAAGAAAAGTCTTACCTGAGACTAACCTCTATCCTTCAAAAATGTACCCATTACAGGATAGTTACTGCTGTTCCTTCAAACTGTAGGCATATATACATAGCTGCAATCAGCAGCCCCAGAGACAGCTTATTTTCACTTCTTAATCACTGGCTTCAAAAACCACCCTATCATCATGCTGAGTTATCTCCAGTCCTTCATAGATCAACATTTCATATTCATTCATTTTATATTTGGGTCACCAGCTCCCAGACCTTTTTATCTGGGGTCTTTGGGGAAAACTTGTAATGCTTACACCATTTTTTTAATTCCCTCTAGCAATGTCCTGACAAATGTTACCATCATTCCTTCTTTATTCTCCATTTTTCCTCCTGGTTCTTTTATGTATATTCCCTTTTATTCCTTTTTTTTTACAAAATTCTTTAATGACATAGAAGAAAATTATGTTGGAAAACTGTCTCACTAAACTGGTAAGGAATGATGTTCTTTTTTTTTTTCTCTCTATATCTTTCAATAATTCCATCTTTTCTGCCTTTGGACTATCATAAACTCTTGACCTATACTGTTTATACATTTCATAATCTTGCTGATGGGTTTTAAAAACCTAGTAACTCAAAAGGGGCAAATAAAATTAAGTTTTCTCCAGTAGATGCGATTAAGAATCTCAGTTTTTACATGGATATAATTTCTTATTCAATATGAATAAGTAGAAATAGGAATAACAAGGAAGAGAGTCTCTGCTGGAGCTGTGTGTGGTGATTGAAAGACAAGTGACTATGAGATGCATTTGGAAATCGACAGGAGTGATCAAAGTGTCTATTTCCTAAGGTCTCCTCTCATCTGTGATTCCTTTTTTAATAGTTATAGATCCCATTGTGCACCTGGAGATGAGAAGTTGCCTGCTTTGTATTAGTGTATGTATGGATTAGTTTAAAATATCCAAATAAAGTCAATTAAATATTTAACAATGAAAGGATTTTTAGAAGCTTTTTTATCTTTCTAGGAACACTGAATCACAGCATTTACAATTTCTGACCAGAAACCAGTGTAAGCGACACAGGAGGGGAATATGCTAAATGAGGAGAGGTTATGAGTCCAGAGGTCGAACAGAGGAGGGATTCAATCACAAATATGGATTTCTCTTGACTTATAATTACTACCCACTCTGTTCAAAATATCTCTTGAAAATTATTTTGAAAAATTAATCTGAACAGTTGCTAAGTAGGGGAGATTTGATAGAAAATCTGTAAAATTCTCTGCTCCAAGCCTACCGCTGTTAATACTTACTGTAGGTGTTTTTAATCAATAGACACTTACATAAATATCCCTTGCCGGAATTTACTACAGCACCTAGACACAGGAAACTTTATTACTGTATTAAAAGCTGATGCTGCCTAATAAGAACATTTATCTACCTCACATCACTCTTACAGGACATCAATATTTAACTATTTGCATAGTGTTCCTTTTATTGCATAGTCAGAAACCTTATCCAGAAACCCTTCAATTCTGGTCCAGTGACTATAAACATGAGAACTGCAGGGTGCTGTTAAGAAAATATGTAGTATTCACAGCTTCTAGACATTTGGAAGGAAACTGTTTTGTAAGATTAGAAATCTAAGAAAATATAATGAGACCCTCTCTAAAACATATCTGTAGTCAAATACAAGCACTTTTATTTTATAAAAATGTATTTAATGCCCTGTAGACATATCAAAAGAATAGTGATTTTCTAATGCTGCTAAACAGGAAGTCAGAAGTAACAGTAAATAAGGTGGGATTATACCTGTTAAAAAGTCCAAGAGGTGGTACTTTCTCTGGTCTCCACATGTACATACTGCATCTTGCAACTGGAAAGTGAAAATTATTTAAAACCATGACTTGTTACACTTACTTGCAGCTTTCTCACATTATCATCTTTTTATTTCTTGCACTTAGAACAAAAAAATAGCCTTTCTTGTCAGCCTTAAGTTATGTGATCATGTAGGAGGATGGTTACTTGTTAAAAGGGTGGATGTCTGCAAAATTGATGAAGGAATAAATCAGTGCACAAATAAGAGGATTTGCAGTCTTGGGCTCCTCCCTATATTTACTGTCCCAAACAAGTAGCCAGCCTTCCAAAATCTTTGGATCCCAATGATTTTACTGGGAAGTACAAGAAATCTAATCATCTTGATATTCACTGAAGAATACCTTATACCTTTTACTGAAAACTAAACAACACTGATTTCTATTAATTCTATATTCAGTGAGGGTTTCTTCATACCCAGGTCATCTGTAAGAATCTCTTCAGTATTTATCTCTAACAAAGGAAGTGTCTTTTTTTTTCTTACATATTTTTAGGAATGCAATGAAACATTCGATAATTATCTGCTTTGTGTGATAGGATATGAAAATATACAAAATAAGATTAATTAATATTCTTGGTTTAGGAAATAAATTAATGAGCTCCTTATGACTTGATTTCCTCCTAACCTAATTCTTCAGCATAGTTGTTCCAATTTTAAAGAGGTTTAGATAGTAACCCTAAACTGTGATTTATAGGAGTGTCTCAAAAGGATAAGTCAGTAATGTTCTTTCAGTATCTCTAGAGCTTTTAAAGGCTTATGCATTCAAGGGAGACTGGATTGCTTGGCAAAGGTAATGTTAAAAAGGAGTTGAAAAACTCACAGAAACATAAAAATGAAGTGATGAAAGACGAAATCTGGTGCAAAAAGTACCTGCTGCATTGCCTTCCTAGTTACAGTATCTTCAAAAGTATGAAGCTTCTATGTCTGATGTGGAGAGAAAAGCACGAGAAAATCAATAGCTTGTTAAGAAAATTGTTGGGATGTCACTTAGTTTCCCAAAGGATAATTCTTTATGAAAGATTTTGTGAATGACAGCTGTTCCTGTCACCAGTAACTGATGAAATGGAGGTGACTGCTCACAGAACAGTGATGGCAGTATTAGGGCCAAAGGAAGAAACATGGCAAAATGTGTAAGTAATATAATTATAGGAAATCAGAAAAAGAAAAAAGTGGGAAATATAGTAATTATTACTGTCTCAACCTTTTCTATTCTTCAGTTACTTTTTAAGCAAAAGAAAAGAATGTATCAGATGAAATACCAGACTTAAAACGCAAGAGGATTTCAGTGAGTCATTTAAAACTTGAGATAAAAATAAATTAAAAACAGCAAAGGTCACAGGATTTTGAGAATAAGCATTAAATTCACTACCGAACAGAGGCCTGTCCTGATCAAGTTCATTATAATTCATAGAAGCATAGATAACTTTAGGATCAAAGGAAACTCTGAAGCTCACCTAGCCCAGCCTTCTGCTGAAAGCAGGGTTAAATTCAAACTGAGATCAAGTTGCACAGAATCTTGTCCAGCTGAGTTCTGAAAAACTGTCAGTAATGATAGAAATAATGATAGCAGACAGACTGGGAAATTCCAAAACTATAAACATGAATTTCGATGGCTTGAGCTAAAAAGCCCATCTTTTAACAAGTCTTATGTGCTTATATACATATATTCATATTTTTTGTGAATTGAGGAAGGTTGGATGCTTAGCCCACATTCACCAGTCTGCTATACTTGTAATTCATCTTTAAAAGGGATTAGGTTAGCTCCAGCCTGTACTGTGTAACAAAAAGTCTTGTGCCATACAACTAGGTCTTGTAATGCTGAGAGTTATGCTGACGAGGGCAACTTTAAATGTGTCTGTACCTGACAGTATATACAAAAGAAATAGAAGCCCAGCAGCATACCAGCTGATTGGAGGAAATGCTCTGATTCAGAATGAAATTTGGGAAATAAATTAAAGGAATCAAAGGACAGGAGAAAGTAGTTTACATTTAAAATGTGAGGAAGAACTGATGAGACAGCAAGTATCCCGTAGAGAAAATTCATTGCTCAGGCATCTCAAAAAGCAAGACATAGAGGATAAGTTACCGCTAAGGAACTCTCCATGTTCTGTTGCTCGCACAGGCATAACGTTAATAATAGCAGCTGGGTAAAGAAATTGGCTGTAGAATAGAACTGAGAAACCTAACAAAAAAAAAAAAGAAAATTTTGCGAAGTGCTAATCCAGAGCCAGGTTTGTTAAACTTTTTAAACTTTATTTTCACTTTGAGTGAAACTTTTTCCCCATCAAAATCTTTTTTTTTTTATTCCCTTGAAAATTAATATTAAAAATCAAAGGCTCAACAGGGCTATTCTTTTTATGCTGTATGCATTTTCCCCCATCCTTTCTCCAGTGTAGTCATTAATGTTTCTCAGGTGATAATTACTCCTCCCTGTTCTGCAGACAAAACCACCGTTCTTACTTCTCCCATGCCTAACATTTTTTTCTGCTCAACACAAATCAAATATCAAAGCATATAAAATCAGTAAACATAACATAAGTAAGTTAAACTCAGGTATGATCTGATGTAGTTCTTTCCACATGTGTTAGTTCCCAAGGCTTGTAATTATTCTGGATCATTTGACTCATCTGGTTTATACCGGTGGCCTACAAGCGTTTACTGTCACAGCTAAGACACCCTCAAGTTGTACAAGGCACCCCAGGAAGGAAAAGCCAAGGGCATGAGAAGCCAGGGGAAGGAGTATGAACCTTAACAGTCACTACCAGCATGGCCTTAGTGCGATGTTTGTTCCTTCTCTTTTAGATACAAAGAAGAGGTGATAGGTTCAAAAGTTTAATTTTCACAACAACATTATTTTTTCTAATTAATAATATTAGTTGTCATTACAGCCTTGTCTCACTTTCTTCTACTGAGTGTTTTTATTTAGAAAGTGTTGTCTTCTCTTCCTCCATTTTCATTTCAGAATAAATATTTTGATTTTCAGTTGCTAAACTCCTAGCTGGAAAACCAAAGAATTGAAGAGTGTTCAGTTGTTAAAAGCAAGGAGGACAGATTTCTCTTGTGGTTATGACTGTGTCTTGGACTTGCTTGGATTCTTGTAATTAATAAGATAAAAATATGTTTGCTATCAAAAAATTCCTGAAATGTAATTTCCCAGAAAGTTTCTGCTTTTCCCTATGCGGGTTTTTACAGAGGTGGGTGCCCCTGGGCTGAGACGACGACCACAAAATGCACTATCCTTGTTCTGCTGAGCCCCCGGGGCACCAGAGACCTTCACACGGAGCAGCTACCACACGCTGGCAGAGACCAGCCTTGCCTTGGAAGTCCAGACCCTCCATAGGTGGAGGAGAGGAGAGGAAATGGGAGAAGGCGGCCCTACATCACACCTGCCCAAAGCAGGGAGGGAGGGCAGCCTGCCTGGACCATGCGGAAAAGACCTCCATACAGATGTACCTCTCCTTGAAATGGTCACAGCAGGGCCTGGAGTGCAGGGCCTGGCTGAGGGCTGAGGCCAGCTCAGAGCTGGCATGGCCAAGGGGGTCCTGTCCCTCTGGAGCCCTGGGGAGAGGCCCCAGTGCCCTGTGGGGGCACCCTGGACTGACCTCTGCCCGTCCCTGTTCCCACAGGCCTGCCTTGGCTCCACTGAGCCGGGTCTACCCACGGGCCCACGTCCCAGCCTGGCCTCGGCCCATCACCTCATCCCCAGGGAGGTGCCCGCTGCCCGGGGCTGGGACTGCCCCGGTGCCCCCCCAGCCACCCTGCTCCTGGCTGGGGCGGTGGGACAGGCCCTGGCTGCCAGGCCCTGCCCTGGCATGGCCCCCGGTCCCCACAGTGCCCTGACACGCTCCTGCAAAAAATCAGGAATGAAACTGTAGATCGCTTTCAACTTGTCTTCTGTCTGTGCATGAACTTCCTATAGTAGTAATATCAAGATTAAATAAACCCTGAAGAGGAACAAGAAGATGGGAGTTCCTTGATTATTTTCAATTAATTTTAATTGCTGACATTTTGAGCAGCAATGTAGTTTCCTGAGCTCTTCCCTTTCCCCTCTCTGGAAGACACTGGGACTTCTGTCAGTTTTTTATTGCTTTGGGTTCCCTCAGTGCTGTTTGAAAAAGAGGAGCTTTAACAGGTGAAAAGTTTAAAATCCGGTTTACATGGGGGCAGGATAGCATTTGAAAGCTTAGCAGTTTATTTCGGGGAGGCAAGAGGGATAAAAGAAGCCACTTCATCAGCGGTAGACTGAAATCCACCTTGCCAGTTTTGTGTACTTATGTTATATATAGCCACTGCAGCCACACACACATCATGCACGATACAAAAAGAGCCTTTGGAACCATTTAGACTAATAAAAAGAAAGAGGTTTGTCTGGCATAAAAAGGGGGTTGGTTGTTTTTCTTCTCTTCAGCGGCTGCTGCTGTTGTTAAAATAGGACAAACATTTTAAGGTAAATCTTATTAGGCAAGATGGAAGAAGACGAGCAGCCAGAACTGACAATAAAAGGCATGTGGAGTTTTAGATACCATAATCCATTTATAGGTATAGTCATTTTTCAGATGAATATTTCTTAAGAAGCCACTTGCAAACATTTGCAAAACTCCCTGCAGTTGTCAGCTAGATTGGTCCCACATACTCTCCTACCCTTCATTGCGTAAATGCTGACACTCGGCTTTTTTCTTAAATCCACAAGCCATTAATTACTGACAACTTGCCTTCTGCCTCTGAGGTACCTTGGTGACTATAAGATCTATTCCAAGTTCAAAGTTAACCATCTTATGTTATGTCAGGGTTTTGCTGCTGCTGTGGTTCTTTGCAGATAAATAATTGAAATGTTCCACCTCTCTCATCTGAATCAATGTCTCTGTTTTATTCTACCTATACAGCTCCACACTGCTGATAGATTTCTTGGTGCCAGTGTTTCCAGCATTATAGCCAGCATAGTCATTGACTATTCACATTAGCCATCATGATTGAAAACTTTGTTAATCTTCTTGTTTCGTGTCAAGACTTGCTGCTAAAGAAAAACCCTGTATAGCCCGCATCATCAAAAATCGCTAAATGATCAGTGATGGGTTCACTGAAAATGGCAATGAGTCATTGCCATGGTTTAACCCCAGACAGCAACTAATCACCACACAGCTGTTCACTCACTCCCTCCCCACCCTGTGGGATGGGGCAGAAAATCGGGAAGAAGAAGTAAAACTCGTGGGTTGAGATAAGGATGGTTTACTAGAACAGAAAAGAAGAAACTAATAATGATAATTATAACACTAATAAAATGACAACAGTAATAATAATAGGTTTGAAACGTACAAATGATGCGCAGTGCAATTGCTCACCACCCACCAATTGACACCCAGTTAGTCCCTGAGCGGCGATTCCCCCCGCCCCAACTCCCCCCAGTTTCTATACTAGATGTGACGTCCCATGGTATGGAATACACCGTTGGCCACTTTGGGTCAGGTGCCCTGGCTGTGTCCTGTGCCAACTTCTTGTACTCCTCCAGCTTTCTTGCTGGCTGGGCATGAGAAGCTGAAAAATCCTTTACTTTAGTCTAAACACTACTTAGCAACAGCTGAAAACATCCGTGTTATCAACATTCTTCGCATACTGAACTCAAAACATAGCACTGTACCAGCTACTAGGAAGACAGTTAACTCTATCCCAGCTGAAACCAGGACAGTCATATTGATTTTCCTGAAAGGCAGCATTTTTCTGTATCAAAAATAAATATATAAGTAAATTACTGAACATTCCTGTAACTTAATCCTGCATTTTAACAGTTACAAAAAGCTTCTATCAAATGTCCATATTTATAGAAAATGGTCACATATTGTACTTAGATAAAAGTGCAGCTGGATATTTATGAGGCACCAGTTTTCTATAAATATAGAAATTTGGTAATTATCACTGTTGTGCAGTAGTAATAAGCACAGCTGGGGAATGCTGCTGCTGTTTTTTCATTGGCTACAAAGCTAAATTTCAGACTTGCAGGTCCTCTCTTGTTCTCATCTGCTTTTTTATTCTACATGGAAACAAACAACTTCAGGGCATCAGAGTTAAATCTGTGCCTGGTCCATACATCTGGTTGTCAATGGTATGTCTGAAGGCAGGTGGAGTCAGTATGACTGCTTCTGTGCCTTTGGATCAAGCCACGGACTTTATTCAGAACTGAATCACTGAAATGTGTAAGCAAAAAGCTGAAACTGAAAACAACAATGCCTCCCCCCACCCCCCAATATATAAGTTTCCTAGATGTTATAATAAAAATCTGGAACTACCTCATAGCTCTTAAATCTTGCATGCTTGCTTCCTACCTTTCTATCTCCTTCCTTCTTTCCTTTCTTCCTTTCCTCTTTTTTATTGAGCAATCAAATACCAGTGGTGTTGAAACTAAGGGGCAGTATAGTATGGAAGAACACTAACTATACAGTGATAAACAGCTAAGCTGAACTAATATTCAGGAGGCCCTAATTAGTTTGAAATTATCTGGGCACCTAGGCAGCTGGTGGCTAACATTTCAAATTGTCACCTACTAATTAAATATGAGACATTCATGTACAGACTTCATTTATAGCTTGTAGAGCTTGGAACTATCTGGCTTGACAGAAATTGCAGTAGAGTTTGGGAAAAAAAAAAAAAAAAAAGGACATTTAATTGAGGTATTTCTTTTTATTTCCTCTCACTTTGGACTTCCAGAACTAACAGGGGGCTGGTGTCTTTTGTCTACTCCCTCCGACATGCTGTGATACTTAAGAGGGTCAGATAGCCCTTTTTTGGAGTACATCCTTCATGATCTGATACATTTATCCTTAATATCCAAATTTACTTTATCTATGCACCCCCCTTTAGAAAGAAGATGTCCCCAAAAGCTGATTGGAAGAGTGGCCTTTGTTGCCCCTTTGCTCTGGCCTTCCAAGCTGGCTGGCTGTGCAAAGGACAGCTGCGCTTCACACTGTGAAAGCCATTGTAGATGTATTTCATTCCAATTCCTCTTCTGCTTTTATAACCAAGAAATACATTTTCCTTTTTGAGTCTGTGCCTTTGATACATTTTCAATTTTCTGCAAATTACATAGATGGGGAAATCATGTAACCACCAAGTCAGACTAACCACTGAACCTCTACTGGATTCCACACAATGATTTTCAGAGTCCTACAAGATCTATGAAATACTAAAAGCCAGACTGAATTGGATCCTCTTGACAGAAAGCATCTTATTTAATGGCTGTTGAGGAAGGCATTTTTGGAACTTGTTCATAGTCTGGCTGTACTTCAGTTTTCATCATTCTTTCTTCTAAACCTCTATGGCTGGAAAGTGCTATCTGTGAAACAAATGTTTAGGGACCACATCTTGATTGGTTAGTTGGGGTGTTTGGGGTTTTTTTTGTTTGCTTTGCTTTGTTTTGTTTTGTTTCTAGCTCATGCAGAAGGAGGATATATGATAAAATAAAAAAATAAGAACAAAAGAGAAATAGAGAAGGTAGGAAATAATGTCATAACATAATAACAAAAATGTAGCAAAACTTAGTGCAGGCCTTCTAGGAGGGAAAGATCATTTTATTAAAAACCATACTAAACCAAACAAACCCAACTAATTTAACTTGTTAACACTCACACTCATACTCACATACTCACAGGCACCAAGACCTTTTTGTCTTAGCAGCCTCTCCAGCATGCAGTGACCAATGTGCTTGTACAATAGCAGTTGGACCCAGGATGTTACAGATTCCAGGGAACACCAGCTACTCATCATCTCCTCAGTTTTTCTTAGATTGGTGACTACGTGCTAGTTTTGCATGTGTCTGTTGGCATCTTCAGAGATTAAACTCTCGATCCTGTCCAACCTTTACGAATTTTCAGAATTTACTCAGTTATTTGTCTATTGATATGGATGTTTTGAGAATCAACATGTAAGTGTGTGTGGGTCCTGATGACCACCTGATAATCTACATGCTATCAATGCATGCTATCCTTACAGGCCTTGTTTTCTTCTGCTTTTCCTTCCATTACTTCTATAGCCAAAAAAACCTGTTCATTCTCCATTCACACCAATCTTAATGGATTGTACTGCAGCTCCCTACAAATGAAAGTTGCAGAACCAATTTCCTTTGTTTCTGTTTGTTCCTCTCGTGTCAACTAATAGATTAAAGCCATTTCTCAAAATGTAATAGTATGGGTTTTACATAGTTTGTAAGCAAACCGTTCAAATCAGCAATCATTACTGTCTCATCAGATGTGACAGCTGAGGAATATGAGTGAACTTGTAATGGTCCATGGTTCTCTGACTACTAAACTGATCATTATGAAAAAATATGAAGTCTCTGAAATGTAGTATGTTTATACAATGATGGGCAGATTGTTTTGAGGAAAACAAAGTCTGACTGGGATAAAAGACAAGAAGAACATATCTGCCCAGAGATGTGAAAGCACTTTCCATTCCCAGTTTTCATCTGGGTAGTATAGACAAGCACATATCATCTGCCTTGAGTCCTGGAACTGTAATTCCACCTCAAGGCTGGGAAAGTCTTTTGAGAACATTTCAGCACGTTCTCTCCTTGCTAAGTTTTTCTATATTAATTTTTCACTTTTGATTACAGGGCCTTTAGTCTGAACTATGGACATTCTTATGTTCTTGAGGCTATTAACTTCTTAATCTCACCTGTGTCCTGACATACCTCTCCAAATTTTCAAGACTTCTTTGAATAACATAATCTTCTTCTTACCTGAAATGCTGAAGTAACAATAAAAATTATTCACATAAATATATTGTCATTTCTCAAAAATACAGCAGAACATGGATGTTTTGTATTCTTTGCAGATTCATCTAGACTGCAATTATTGCCACATGAGAGCAAGAGTGTGTGTGTGTGGGGGGGGGTAATTTAAATGACAGATATTACTTTCCATTATAATGCTGAAAGGCAGCCAGTCACATCTCCTTTGACTGTAGGCCTCTACTTTCAATCCGTGAATGAAAATTATGAGTATGAATGAGAAACAAATAGTTAATCACATCTTGTCAAAGCTTTTGTGGGACCTTATGCAACAACAAGCCCACAAAAAAACATTAAAATTGCAAATCTGCAGTCCTTCACTGTAAACAACCCTTAGGGTATGTGACAAATCGACTAAGGTGCAGCAAGATGTACTCAGAGACTATAAAAGATTAAAAAGTATATGTTCCATATTCATTCTGTGCATTTCTAGATAGTTTTGTCCACTAGCACTCTGAGCAAAGTACTAATAGATATATTATTGCACCCAAAAGTAATACAGCAGGAATCTAGTTCTCTGAATCTGTGCATAGGTTTTAAATAGACCTTATGCAGAGATGATTAAATAACAGTTTTTATAGGTGTGCTACAAAAATGTAATTTTAAGTGGGTTTGAATGCAGTGATAATCCATTGGAAAATTTTATACAGTTTGAATATTTTAACACCTGCCTGAATTCATAATTAAAAATTGATTAATGCTATTGCAAACACTGGGAAAAAAGTGAAAGCTCATGAAAATGCATGTGGTTTTTTTATTATTCTGTATTTTCTTGCTTAAATATCAATCATAAGGAAAGAGTCCTCTTCCCCGTCTTTCCTGGTCTGATTCCACACTGCCTTAGGTAATCACTATCTTGCATGTAAAGAAGTGTGAGTATGATCAGCATAGTGGTATTTTACGTGCACTCTGAAAAACTATGAGAAATTACGCAGGCTTCAGGCAGTAGAGAATTGGATTCTCTGCCTACAGAGCATTGTATGCTACTGGCTAGTGCCCAGTTTTGCCAAGGTAAAAAATGCACAGAAGATTTATAGACAGCTGTTCTGTCAGGCAGTGAAGCCTTAATCAAATACTCTTGCTCCTCCTGACTTTCTTATCAACTTATTTTTTGTTCTTGTTTTTACCGACATAGAGAAGCACAGACAACTCTACAAGAAGCAGAGAGAGAGATTGCCAGAAGACTGCAGTTACTTTCCTGGCAAATTTTTGCTAGTGATTATATAAAAGCCTGTGACAAGGAAAAATTCACCTAAAATAACTAACTGCTGGTGTTAGAAATGTTATGGGTCTGAATGGCTTTCTGCACTGACTCATCCCTTGAAAGTTACACCTGCTTTTGGGAATTACTGTTCAGAAAGGCACACTGTGTTACCTCGGAAACAGCTGTGACCGCATGTGTATATTTAGATAGAAGGTATTTCACTTCCTTCACATTTCTGTCTGATATGGCATTTACTTTTTATTTAAGCTGTTAATGCAGTTAGTCCTTTGCTATCACATCTGCTCCTTTTTACTCATAAGTCTACCGCACTGGTTTTGGCTAGGACAGAGTTAATTTTCTTCACAGTAACTAGTACGGGGCTGTGTTTTGGATTTGTGCTGAAAACAGTGTTGATAACACAGGCACGTGTTCGCAGTTGCTGAGCAGGGCTTACCCAGAGCCAAGGGCTGTTCTTCTTACCCCACCCCACCAGCGAGGAGGCTGGGGGGGGCACAAGGAGTTGGGAGAGGACACAGCCAGGACAGCTGACCCCGACTGACCCAAGGGATATCCCAGACCATATGGCGTCAGGCTCCGCATATAACGCTGGGGGAAGAAAAAGGAAGGGGGGACATTTGGAGCGATGGCGTTTGTCTTCCCAAGTCACTGTTAGGTGTGATGGAGCCCTGCTTTCCTGGAGATGGCTGAACACCTGCCTGCCCATGGGAAGTGGGGAAGGAATCCCTCATTTTGCTTTGCTTGTGCACATGGCTTATGCTTTACCTGTTAAACTGTCTTTATCCCAGCCCATGAGTTTTCTCGCTTTTACCTTTTTAATTCTCTCCCCCATCCCACTGGGGAGGAGTGAGTGGCTGGGTGGGGCTGAGCTGCTGGCTGGGGTTAAACCATGACATCCACCCAGCTGCAAAAGCTGGTGCTGAAAGGACACACCTCTGGTGACATTGTGACATTTCTGTTATAACCAAAATTTCTACAAGAGAAAGAGTAAAAGAATATTATTAACATATTTAGGACCAGAAAGATAAATTCTATGCACCATCTTTAGAGGATTCAATATTTCATCAAGACAGGTCAGCTAATAAAACCACAGAAGGTGACTTCATTTCCTTTCATTTCACTTCACCGTTGAGAACAAGGGTATTTGTCTATAAGACAGGTGCTTGGCAGGAATGAGGTCTAGCTAGGAAAAAAGGAGACAAATTATAGAATCTTATTTTTTTACTGTAATTGAATTGTTGTGTGGCCTTGGGTAAGTCACTTAAATTGTCTCTGCCCTGGTTCTTAACTTCTTCTGTGTAAACAGACCTCTTATACTTGGCTAAATGCTATTAAACTTGAAAAATACTTTGAATTATTCACACGCAACACATAATATAAATGTAAAGTTTTATCACTATGATTACTATTCTCATTCGACACTGACCTTTCCCTAATTAAGGGAAACAGTTGCATAGCTCATTTAAAGGAAGCATGATTCAGCTGTCAGTGAATCTAATATTATAAGGCATTCTTCCTTCTGTAGATGAATTATATTTATTTAAAAAATATGTATTTTGTAAAGTTATTATGTATAAATTATTAAACACTGTTTTAAAACAGACAACAAATGAATTGAGAAAATATAACCTACAATTTCCTGCTACTTTCTTGTCATGGTAGAGCAGAAGAAGCAGTGGAAAAGGCAGATTAAGAAACAAAAACAAAAAAAGCCTGTTTCCATACTGGTCTACATTTGTTTATTTTTACATATAAAAATAGTAAAACTGCTGATTGAAATGATGAAAATCTTATGTTTCCTCCTCAGTATTAGAAATATGAATTCCCCTTTGCTTAATCTCAATTTGTCAATTTTTTTTCTCTCTAACAAAACCTCTTTACTTTTTCCCCCATTTCTCTTCTGGAGCACTGTGCAGAAAAATACTGGGGATGCCTTCTGAATTTCTTGCTCTTTTCTATGCAATGATATATAGAGCAGCACCAGTGATGATACCTGAGTGGTAAAGACTCTTGTGTGCAAATATCATGAGGCTAGAGCCTGCCCACGTGAGCTGTCTTTTCCCAATTAACTACTGGGAAAGTGGTCTTGAGTGACATACAGTAAGGGAATGATAACAGATATTCAGTCAGAAATGACAGAAATTGAGAAAGGTGAGGTAAGTATCAGTAAAGGGAAGAAAAGATAAGTCAATGTTGCTTAACCAAAACCAGTGATTTTGTAGGTATATACATATGCAGTGTTTAAGACACTCTAACAGCTAAAATTTTGTTCTTTACAATATTGATCCTAAATTTTAGAATATTACATGAATTTAATATAATCTCAAATCAGATTTATACCCATTCAGTAACATGGACCCAGAATGTTGTTTTAAGGCCCCAAAGAACAAGAATTACACAAAATGTGGTATTACTTCTGTTACCAGGTTGGAAAAGCAGTCAATAATACAGCTTAAACCCTTAAACAAATACAAATAAATAAGGAAATAGAGCTTGGGGGGAGGGGGGGGAAGGGGGGAAGAGCTATAGCAATAGAGCCCAGTGCTCACCAGTTATAGATTAAAGAACGCCTACTTGGATAGGCACCAAAAAACCTTAGCTGAACGTCTCACAAGTCATAACACTATGCAAACCAAAGACTTCGATATTTCAACACAAGATCAAAAGCTACAAAAATGTACAGAAATATAGCTGAGAACACCAAGGGCATTGACACTGTCCTAGATTCCTGGAAGAATGTGAGCATTTGTTAGATGAAGCCGTCTAGGTAAGGACACTGCATAGCAAATTAAAACAACTTTCCAATGTTTTCTGCCAGTCAGTCTGGGATGACTTCCTGACTACTAATTTAATGATATGTGATGAGCACTTGAGTATCTAAGCAAGAAATACCATGCGGGCATGTGAAAAATTTTCAGTATTGCTACAGCCACTTGTGAACCTGTACAGTAGCCCGTGATCAGTCTCCAAGTGCTTTTTGGGATGGAGAGTAAAAAATAGAAAACCAAAAAGAGCCAATTTGTTTATCTAGGAGGTAATCTCAACAACATGTAACTTCTGTGTAGTACCAAATAAATAGGGTCCACATTTTTGATCAATGAAACATTTAAGTTTATTTCAACAGCCTTTGAAAATTTAAATGAGTTGAATACATATAGTCTTTCATCATGAGAATTAGGACTGATGTATTTTTGCCTTATGTGATCCCTTCTTCTATAATCTTTTCAACTTTTGTGTTAAAGCCAAAAACATTAGAAAGGCTATCCAGGACCTTACTTAGAAACAACTCTCTAATTGTGATGACAGAATTATTCATGACCATTTTATATCCATAGCAGAGCATTGTCTTCTAAAGCAGATCATACTTGTCCTTCTTGTATTTGCACACTTACAAAGAAAGTAGTCTTCTCTCAACATTTGTTTTACTATCTCTTCTAACATAATTTCATAAGGATTTTTCCATTCTCATAGTCATCCTTATAGCCTTTTTCTGCACCTAGTTCAGGTTAATTTCATCATTATCAGATGAGTAATGGATAGAATATTTTGAGTAACATCCTGCCAACATGTTACAAAATGGGAGCAATGTTTTCCTATCTGTACTGAGAATACCTTGCTTGATGCATCCCAGGATGTCATTAGCATTTTCACAGCCATGTCACACTGTCATCCTATTACTCACCAATGTATTCAGATTCTTCCTTTCCTTTGTCACATACAATTGATGTAGTTGACATTTATAGGCTTAATTTCTCATTAATCCTGAAGTATATATCTTTGTGCTTCGTATTATTAAATTTAATTCAATTTCCATTGCTTTAGTCCAGAAGTTCATCTGATTCTTCCACTTATTGATCTGGTCTTCCAGAGTATGGATAATACTTTCCACTGTACAACATGCACGTCTCAGAGTACCCATTTACTTCCTGCATGAAGGTCTGTAATGATAATATTGAACAAATCTACCACAAGAATCAAATGAGGAAAATCACTGTCTAATCTCTTCCTAGTCTGGTCTGTTTGATGTAACTTGTGTCACTTTCCTGTTACCTAGCTATTCATAATTTCTGATGAATATAAGTCTATTTGAAATATCACTTTCTACAGGGAGCTATACTAAGTGCCTTTGTAAGTCTAGATACATTGGACTGATGACTATGATGATCTAATAGATCAGCTGTCAGAAAATATGCATGTATGTATACTTACAAACATATGTATATGGAGTGTATCTAATGTGCTATCTCTTTAAAACAATTTTGTAACTTACTCGAGGGTCTGCAGAGTTCCATGGATTTGGTAATTTTTTTTTCCAAAATAGGTTCTAAGCTGTTATGCAGCATTGAGGCGTATTATGTACATACATGGGATGTACATACAGTGCTGTATTTCCTGCTCTCCATTCAGAGAACATTGCTATCATTCATTCATAGTACTGGACTTTCAATTTCAAGTGATGATTCTTTTAAGCAATAGATTCTTCAGGGATAGAGACTAATGGACTATACTGATTTTGTTAGAATATGCAGTCTAAGCTTTCTTTCCATTTCAGATATCCTTATTTCTGTTACATACTTCTTTCTTTGTTGTTGGTTTTTTATTTTGTTTTGGTTTGTTTTTTTAAGATAGCTTACCATAATTTTTTCTGTATAGCAGTCATATTTAAAAAAAAAAAAAAACTGAGGCAAAAGTATTCCTTTGGCAACTGGAATAGATTAATCTTGATCTTTACTCCTTTCTAAGCGTGCATTAGTATCACTTTTCTTCTGTTACCTATCCCTGCTGACCCTTTTCTGTTTTTTTCTTTGTCACTGACAGTTGTAATTTGCTTTAAAAAGTTCAGCTTAACTATATTTTGACTATTTTCATTCTGTCCCTGTACTTCCTTGCAATGGTGTCATAGGCATCCTTCTCTCAGATTCTTTTTCTATACTTTGTGCTTGCTGCCTTAATATTCTTTTTGACATGTTCGAGGTTCTTTTGTGTTTTTTCATTCAGTAAGTCTTGTACTTTTTCCATATCAGTTATTTTGCCCTCCCACTTTGAATAAAAAATCCTGATCAAATTTTCCCTTTTTACAGAAAATAATTTTTTGCCTGTTCCACATTCAAGTCCTTGTGTTCCTCACTCAAGCCAATCAAAATCACCAATTAGAAGTAAGAAACTAAAAAGTCAAAGGCTTATTTTTGTCTTGCATCGCAACACGTCAGTCACAGATTACTTTTTGTGGCTAATTCTGTTATAAATATACTTTCTGATGTAAAAGAATTTATTTCACTGTTTCATTTCAGTATTTGGTAGAGATATCTGCCAGCTCCATGTACAAGAATATCTTGTCCCTACAGTTATTATGATATCTTTCACAATATGTGTCTAGAAAATTGTAGTGTTTCATAATTATGTTACTTGTTACTTCCAGAATTTTACTGAGATTATTGCATAGTGAACATCTGCAATTTCGTATAGGTTAAAAGAAAAAGATGTAAGAAAAAAGGAAGACATTGGAACTTTGTCCAAAAATGAATTTAAAGTCTATCTAAATACATACCTGTCTTAATGATTACTTTTGACCTGATTTGAACATCATAACTGCTAGAAGTTTTGAAAGTTGAGCATGGCAGCTGGTTAAATATCAGAAAGGTTTTATGACTGACCTTAACTTGAATTATTTTTGCTTAGTCAACTATTTTCTTTTCTTTCTAATGCTATTATAAAAATGCTGAATTAACAATCCATTAACATCTGAAGCTTTCTTGATCTTGTTCTGTGATGGCTAATACAGGTTTTCTTCACCAGTGTGACTAAAAAAAAAATGACCTGAAGGGAACATTTTGAAATCAGATGGAAAGAGAGAGGGTATTTTAGTGTGTGTGTTAATTCAGTACTTTTTTTCTTTATTGAGACTGCCCACAAAGATGTTAAATTAATGGTCAGCAGTTATGAGAAGACTTATTCTCTATGACCTAGTTTCAAAACACAATTCATTTGACATAGGCTGCCTCATAGCCAGCTGAGAGTAATGTAATATCTTTCACATATTGTTGACTAGGATCTCCTTCCCGCTCACAACTTGGTCTACATAGGTAAGGGGGGGCTCCCTAATTCATTATTAACTTCCTGAGAAGTTATCTGAACTACTTCCCTTTTCTTACTCTGTCCTTTCCTCTACAAAGTACCATAGTTTCTTGAAAAAATTTTCTTTTAGAATTTGTAAACTACACAGGCAGAAGGAGAAGACATCAGGCAGTGTATTGGTTTTATGTCTTTTGCCTGTCTTTTATAAGAAATAGGCAAAATCCTGACCCATGTAAACACTGGTAGAGAATTTTGTTCTAAGTGGATCTAGAAGGCAGCACTGCCAGAAGCACTGGTTATGAAACCCATTGCTGTAATCTAATTTTGCAACCCAAATACTGAGAGTACCTGGTACATCTTAACCTTTTAGAGATTGAGAGGTTGTATAATAAAATAAATTTATTAAAGGACAAAAAGAGTGAAAGGGAATGAGGAGAGGAAAAATTAGAGAGAAGGTGAAGGAGTATGGGTGTAACAGAAGTCTATAAAATCATGTGACCAGTCAGTTATTTTTCAAGCTGCCAACATGGCTAACCTACATAATACTGATAGACTACCACTACTAATTGACCTTTAAATTGTATGCTAATATTATACTTTATATCTGTTTTAGAGCTAGGAGAAGGTTACATTTATTTACTTGCAGACTATAATTTATATTTTTAGTCTCCCACGTTCAATTACATTTTCTGAAGTGCACTAAGTTTAATAATTCATACTTAACAGCTCTCTGATGAATACACTCCATTGTAAACAAGATGTCCTGTTTCTAAGCTTGTTAAAGTTGCATCCTTGTAGTCTAACATCATGTCATCTTGCACTACTCACTCCTCTGCCTGTTGGCTGTAAATAACCCGTGTCTAGCTCCTTGGACAATATGTATAAAAAACACTAAATTTGCTCTCTGTCTTGTAATGCAAAGGTCAATATGATCTTATTTATAGAAAAATAATAAAAAATAAAAAGAATAGGATGTTTCAGAAGCTATTACAGTTTTGTCCTAAGCCCAGCTAGCTTGCTGTTCTTCTAAACACAAGATATTCTGATTTTACACTTCAGCTCGCACTAAGTGTCAAAAGATTAGATTCTATTAAAAAAAACAAATGGTAAAAAGAGAAGCTTTATTATTCACCTACTGTATCATCTGAGCTACTGGACAAATAAAACAGCTGCTGTAGTTACAAAAAAGTCCTGTATGAGCTCTTTGAACTCTTACGTCTTCTGTTTCCCTGACTTTTTTCATTTAAACATGTTGAAAGCAAACAGTGGAACATATGTTCTGTGAGATTCCATTTACTTTACAAAATAATTTTGGTATCAGAGTATTGGCATCCTTTTTAATTCACTCAGCAAAAATTTGAGCTGTCCAGCTTTATTGGCCTGAACCTTGATAAATTATTTCACACAGAATATATTTGGACAGTAAGATCACCTTTAAAATTAATCATGTATCAATTCTGTCCATATCAATTTATATCATTTCCATCCACCATCAAATTACAGAGATAAAATGATAGCGAAAAACCTGTTTTGTTACTGAAGTTGATGATAGCTTACCTGAGCTGCCTCCATTTTGGTTTTCTAACAGAGCAGCAATTCCTGATGCACGTGACAGATAAACTTTAGAGATATTATTCAACTACGTAGTCTGTTCAAGACCATTGGCTCTTCCCATGCATTGCTTCGCCAATACAACTTGCTAGTGAGGGGGCCTTTAATTTCTCTTTTCCAAATGGAGGTCAGATTTT
The DNA here is from genome assembly GCF_947461875.1 of Haliaeetus albicilla. Classification (NCBI taxonomy): domain Eukaryota; kingdom Metazoa; phylum Chordata; class Aves; order Accipitriformes; family Accipitridae; genus Haliaeetus; species Haliaeetus albicilla. Next base: position 17,245,346 of record NC_091485.1, read on the forward strand.
AAAATTTACAAAACCATTTGGGTTTTTTATGATTGAATGGCAAGAAGGATGAATTAATTTTCTCTCCTCAGATGGAGCTTCCATGTCAATAAAGTTGGTATTTATTAATCTCAGATTAGTTAAACCATAAGGTTTACAAAGACGCATGTTTTACTTTAGGGAAGGATTTTAACAAGCTTCAGCTGTCGAAATAAATTAGCTGAGGAGAATAGACATTCTAAAAACCTTTCTTGGTTACTTGCAAATATGGTTTCTTCCATATTAAAACATCAATTCAGTATTTGTCTTTATCTACTTGTATACCCAACAGAAGGATATGAAGCTTTCTTTTACCTCGGAACAAAGTATACTAGCCCTCCAATATATTTATACTCTACTGTTTCATTGTGGATTTGAGACAACACTTACTTCAAAGACAGAATGAATAAGCAAATTAATTCAATCTCTTTCTTTGTCTGAAACTCTATAGAATACAAGATGTATTAAATGAAAGTATTGGCAGCCTTTATTTGTGCTTTTTTTCTACAACATTCCATCCCGCTGGTATGATTATCATACTGCATTCGTGTGCCTTTCTAATGCCAAATCATTTTCAGGAATGCTTGCTGTGTCTTAATGCTCCCTTGCCATTCCATATGCAACACTGAAATTACATTGTTGCTGACATTGGCTCAGGAATGGTTTACTCCAGACTTACGCCAGGACTGAATTCTATCCAGAGGTATACTTCATATTTTCAATTTAAAAGAGAAAACAAAAAAACACACACACTTATTATGTAGATGTTACCATACTATTTTTGTTCTCCAAGATATTGAAAAGGCTCTATTCCTCTTCAGGCCTTTATATCAACAGATGACAAAGACAGATGAATCAACCAATGTCACAGAGCAGATCAGTGACAAAGCTGGGCAGATAACTTGATATTCTGATTCTAAGACCAACAATGTCTCTTTTCAGCAGCATCATTATTATTAGTAGTAAGAGTAACAGTCGCATTGCTGTTCTCTTTAGAAGGCCTAATCATCATCTGTGACCAAGTGTATGAAGCACCATACATAGAAAATTCAAAACCATAAAACTTTCCTCTATGAAATAGCAGCTACAGAAAGAGATGAGCAGTGGATGTATAGAGGAAAAGATGAAGAATGAGACAGGAAGACATTGTCATTCAGCACAGTCTCCACGTACCATCAGACTTAACTCTATTGTAGGTGAGAACAGACTGCCAGTCAGCCACAGCTTTTGTATATATTATTTGCTTTACGTCTTCATGAGTGCAAATTCACCACAAGACAACAGAAATCTTTTCAGTTTCTAAAGCTGTGGTTTTTTGTAGTATACAGAGGACAAAGTAAAGACAACTCAATACAGATGACAATAATTGGCTAAATGAGACTGAATAAAACGTATGCCATTTGAAAGATGCCTCCTCTGCTTCTGTCTTGCTTTCAGTTGTAGGCAACTGGATTTGTGTACATATTTACTACAGGGGTTAAATTCTAAAAGCTTTCCCTTTCTGTCTTCTCTGTGTATATCTACATCTTCCCAGAATGACATGAAGTCTGGATTATTAGTTACCTCTGTTTACTTCCAAGGAACTGTGCCTTTTGAATGTTGAAATAACCCCACATTTCACAGTAGCTATTTATTTGAATTAAAATCCCTTCATGAAAGTGCTTTGTGCATGAGCCAAGATGGTCTACATTAATCTTTGAGTCCCAATAAAGTATATTGACCTGTGCTAAGCCACAGTAAAAAAATGTCATACATAATATATTAATCTAATTCTCACTATCAGCTGTTACTATCATTTTTTATATTATTTTATTTTGTTGTAATATAATAATTTACACTGAAAGCTAAATCATAGTTTTACCTCAAAGCTAGTTTGTCAAGGTCATATAAAAAGAGTAGGAAACTATTAAATCTTTTTCCTAATTCCCAAGCTTTGACTTTGACACTGGCTTGTTCTCCATTCACCTTCTACATGTGACTACTACAAAAGATAATGAATGTGTGCCCAAACCAGCAAAATGATGTATTAGCAAAAGCTTTAGTGTCATATATTATCTTTGGGGGGACAGAGGATGCAAGGGGCGAGAAGAGAAAGGAGGAGACAAAATGTTTATCTTTTCACTAACCTGTTCTAAATAAATTATTTTTTACACTGCTTGAATCTTCACAGTGTCCTTGGAGGTAAATATACCACACGTTTTCATTGCTGTAGTTGTTTTCTATATGTCACAGTCAAACTCTACTAGAAACTGAAGGGGAAAATAACTATGAACAAACATCCAGCCAGAAATAGTAACTGCATCAACAGGTTGTATGTCCTATAAGACCTCCATTCATGTGTTCATCGCACATGAACTAGGAAAACTTAATGTTTTGAGGAATAGAAAAATTTGTATTAAGCTTATCACTTAGATATTTAATCTCTCTCCTTAACAGTTCTTTCTTTATATTTGGATAAGAAGATGAGACCCGACCAAGTACTGTAGACTGTTGGAAGATACTGTTCCACAGGATGGAAACATTATTAGCTTAGAGGAAATTGTATTCCAGTAACATCTGTTAAAATGATATTTTTCACATCATTAGGTCATGTATGAAGCAATAAAAACACCAGAAAAAGCTTAATACTCTTAATCTTTCTGCCATTTTGTTGTTCCAGCCCCTTTTGATGTTAATAAAATCTCAAGCAACAGTGAGAGAACAGATTCCAAAACAGGAAAATTATGATTCATTTGGATTGTATCTACAGTCATGGAAGTTAGTAAAGCTGCAGATGGTTACACAGTCTGAGGAAAGGTATAATAATTTGATTTTCATAGCTCAGAAATTCTATATGTTCTTAATTTTAGGGAGAGAAAGGTGTGAGGGTTTTTTTCTCCAGTCAGTATTTCACCATTGGTACTTAAGTGTAAACCTGTTGTAACAGTGTCTTTATTTAGCATGTGCACAGAAATTATGTTTGTGAGCAAGGGTGCCGTTTGTTACAGCAAAGTTATGTGTACTATGCTGATAGTAAGTAGTTTATGCTGTTAAAAACATCTTATCAAGCTACTTGCATTACCATTAAAAGATGCAGACTGCGGCTTCTAGAAAGGGAAAGTCAGCAGAAGAGATTGTGTAAAAAGAAAGGGTATCCAGCTCAAAGCAACAATCTCTCGTCTTGATGCCGTAAGTAGTCATCCCTAACAATGTGTATAAATCCTGACACCTCTTGAAAGGCACAGGGAGATCTGCCAAGTACTTCAACATGATCAGGATTTCACCTAGCATTTTTTAGGTGCATCAGTAAACACTTCTTTCTCCATGTAATTTCAGCAGTGTAATAATAAAAAAGGATGCTTTGATCATTAAGGAAATATAAGGACATTAAAATTCAGACTGACCATTCTTGTCAGACTCGAATGGTCTAATGTGGCTTGAATGTCTGGCTGGATATCACACTTATCCTAACTGATGAGTAGTTAGTCTCAATGAGAGGTAAAGCTATCAATGTATTAGGGAGTACTAAGGCAGAGCAATAATTAAAACACTGCATTAAAAGTCAGTGCACATAGGGGCATTTTGTACTTGTGCTGTTTTACTTTTGTAACTTTTTCCTCTTTTTCTATGCACCAAGATCATGATATAAATAATAATGATGAAACTGAGCTACAGTTTGACAATTCTAAATTTTGAAAATTCTAAAATTTGTCAAATTTGACAATCCTAAATTGACAATTCTAAAATTTGATTTTGCTAAATGTGTAAAATGTGCTGATAGTAGTGCCAGAAAATGATAGTGTATTTTAAAGTTGTAAGATTAGACCCATGTCATGATTTGAATGGTGTTAATGGCAGCTTAGCTATAGTGTTTGTGAGCTCGTGTTTAGAGAAAGTTAACAGTTTAGTTTCACTGCAGTCTGTTGCTGTTATGTTCAGCTTTTTCTCCATAGCTTCTTGACATCAAAGAGAAAGAACTTCTCAGGACTTTCTTTTGTTCTACTAACAGAAGAGAAAATGGGGGGTTGAAGTTAAAACTGAATAAAAGTCAGGATATAGCTGACTGGTGTGTTTTTGACCAAAGAAGAAGAAAAACAAAAAATCCAGTGAAAAAAGTCACCCCATCCAAACATAAGCTTTTCATCAAGAATACCAGTTTTAACAATACCAAAAAAACCCAAAAACAAAACAACCAACAACTTCAGAGGTCTCAACTAGCATGACCTAAGAGTCAAGTCATCATCAGACAGGGATAATTGAATAGAATTACCTAGTAAATAGTCTTTCAGCCTTTGTGAGGAGGAGACTAAGATCTAATTCCGTCCTGTGTCTAACTTAGACTCAACATGATTTTGCTCTAATGTACAATGAAAAAAAATTCTGGCTTTGGCAGAAATGGTAAGGAGTAGAAGGAGAAAATAAAATCCTTGACTTTTTTTCTAGTCCTGCTTCAGCATTCAGCTTGTTGTTATGATGCACAATAGGTTTATGAACTTAGTTAATCAACCAAATATTAAACTCCATTAAACTTTATGCCATTTCTAGGAATAGGAATTTCAATCTGATACCATTTTACTATAAAATAACCTATGGCTTTAAAACATTATGGAAATAGCAGTCCTTGCAACATTTCTAACAGCTTCTAAATTATTTTGGGTCCAAATATGAAAACAATTTGCTTTTATTGTGCAGGCAATCTTAAAAGTTTTGCGTGAGTCTAAACTACATTTTTCTACATCACGCATTAATGAGGATAAATAAATTTTTTGAGAGTGAGGTTCATTGTTTCAGGTACTTTCTAGTTAAATAAAGTATTTTAAAATAAATAGTGTGTGGGTGGAATGTTTAAATATACATATAATTTTAGGAAATATATGTTCACATATGAGATAAGAGAAGAAGCATGTGTATGATACCCCACTGTGGCTTCATATCAGATTTTTTTCTGATTTCCAAGAAATTCCTATGCTGTTTTCTGCTTTGATTGTGTTTGATTAGATACCTAAAGATTCCATGACAATGTGTCATATAATGCTTGGGTAAATCAAGTTTTTTCAACCAATATATTTCTGTCTGCCATTGTATGATCTAAGGTTTCACAGTTTAGGTACCACATTGAAAGATTTTTTTTCTCTTTTCTGAGAAATGATAAATTATAGTCATAAAGCAAAGTATAGCATTCATATGTGGATATCTTTTTTCATTCCCTTCACATAGGAAATAGATTATTTCTCTTGTGTGCTGTGATTCTCCTAGTTCAAAGAACAAAACTGCAGGTAGATATCCATAAAAAACTTTTCAGTAAACAATACAATACATTTTTAGCTGCATTGATACTGAGCAGCGGAAGAATTCTTGGTGTGGAAGAAATGGTGCTGGGGTGTAAATATAACTTAGGATATATTTGGGAAACTTAGATATATATCTGGGAAACTTGGTGATGCCATATTTAAGACTGCAACTTGTAGACCTCTGGTTACCTTGTAGACCTTCCTGTTTTTGTCAAATAAATAAAATGACATTTCTATCTTTAGCAATTTGCTTTTAGAGTCACAGACCAATAAAAATATACTTGACCCCATCTAACTATTACTAATGACGTGAATATAATGTTCTCTCAAACCACTATTACTCTATATAGTTTCTAAAGTAGAGAAAAATTCTACATATAGAAAAATAAAATCAGCCACATGACAGGCTGCAACCAAGAATTTAATACTAGATTTGATATAGGTAATTGTGTTCACCTTTCAACTCTTTAATGATCTTAAAAGTCAATGTAATTGTACACTTTATAGTATATTTATTTCTTTTTCAGAACAACAAACTATTACTGTTCTTTATATCATACAAGAGTACTTGTCCATAAAAATAAGATGCTGCCATTTTATATTTCATAATATGCTTTTATCCAAAATCTCTAAAAAGAAAAAAGGACAGGAAATATTTTGTTATTGATGAGTGCCAGCACCTGAAGTATAAATAGGATAAAGTAACTGAGAAAAGACCTTAACTTTAAAGGGAAATTCCTATGAATCCCGCTCACCCCTTTCAAAACAACAAAGAAAACAACAAGTAAAAAGAAAGCGATTTTTTTTTCCCCTTAATTCTTAGGGGGAAGGAGAGGTTTCAGTCAGTATCATCAAATTTCATGAGTCCTGCAGTGATTGTATTAACCCAGCCACCAGAATTAGTAGGCTTAGGAAGGCCTGCGCTATGTCTTAGTAAGGATATAACTTACTAGAGTAAGTACACTAAGTTTATTCTTTTGAATTAAAAATGTAAGTCACAATGTCCACTGTTTAACTCTCAAATTCAGTAGATTTTACACTGGTCAAAGCAGAGTAAGGAGTCTTGCCCTAAATCTTCTTCAAATGGTTTAACTTTACATGGATTTTCTTTTAGTAGCACTCTTAAAACCATACGCTTTTCAAGGTGCTTGAACATCTCAATTTAAAATAAGCCTATTCAATTGTAATATGGTAGAAGGAAAGAGATCTTGGCATTTCACTTTAAGATGGGAGTGGTTGCAATGTTTGACATACTTTTGAAGGAGGACTGTGGCCACTAGTTAGATACTGGAGCTCTTCACAAAGTTAAATAAATAAAATGGGAAGTCTTTTTAAAAGGCCCTTCAAATTAATTTGCTCAAATAATTTCATAACCTTTCCAGGACAGAGAAAATATTTCTTATATTTTACACTATTTAGTCAGTAGAATCTACTTTATGACATCAGGCTATGTAATATAAATAAAACCTACAGTCATGGTAACTTATGGTGAACATTATATAGTATGTTTGTTATGCGTACTGTGTGTATATATTATAGGAAACATCTGCCATCAAACATAAGGGATTTCCACCTTTCTTTCTTACTGCAATAATATAATCAGTTTGTAAGCATATATAATGTAACAGCAAATTTGCCTGATTATTTTAGAACTGTGCAACAGAAAATATATATATGCAAGAGTTTTTATGGCATTGGAGTAAAGCATATTTCTTTCCATAGACATTAAAAAAAAAAAAAAACAACGCACCCTAACATACTTTCATAACAGGGTAGCTTTTTGGTTTTTTTTACAGATATAGAAGGTGGAAGAGCAAGGGAATTGTGCTGTTTACTCTAAACCACTTTTAAATCTCTTTTGAGTGTTATGTGCTAAAATCAGCATTTTTGACATCTTAATCCAGATGCATGAATTATCTTCCCACAAACAACAAGGAGATTAATAAAAAACTGTTCTCTCGGCACCTTGTTGATTTAATACCTGCTTAACTCCTGCAGCATATCTCGCTCTCATTAAACTGCATACACATGGCTCATTTTGGGTTTGGGTTTTTTTTGAATTTTTTATTGAAAATCTTACATGTATGACTAAAAGTCATGGGTGACATCTTTCAGTTCCATTACAAAATCTGTCATATATATATATATATATATATACCTATATATATATATTTAATACAACTAGAAGCAAATCTACTGAATTAGGAAACAATGATTGTCTACCAAAATGTAGCTCAAATTAAATATGTTGCAGATGATTAAAATTATTTTGTTTTCTCTGATGGAGCTGAAGGCCACTTTCACATAGTTGATTAATAAAGCTGGGCTGCAAAACTTACAAAGCCTTAATGATAATTTCCTGTCTCCCAGCCTGGTGTCACCCATACATTAGGATTTTAGTACAAGGATCCTTCTTTCAGAAAGAAGTACTTTTAGAGTGAGCATCATCCTCTATGGAGTACCTTCTATCCACAGACAGAGTCCTGCAAACAATTCTGTATGCCTCTCAGTAATTGCAGGCAAATCAAGTCATTTTAAGCCAGAGTTAAGTCATTTCAAGTTAGGTACAAGCAAAAAAGTTTGCAGGAGCAGAGTCTAACTTAGGAACTCACCTACAGATTATCTAAAACAAAAAAATCTGAAATAATACTTAAAACCACTATTTTACTTGAATAAATGCCTTATTATCTAGTAATAAATCATGAAAGATGAAGTATAAATATTGTCAGAATCATAAAAAAGTTGTCTTGTTCTAAGAAATCCTACTTCAAAATCATACAGTATTTTAACCAACAGCAGTTGTCCTTCTGTTTTGGCACTCCTGAACCAGCGTAGAAATTATGTGTAGTGAGTTAACACCTTTGGGGAAAAATACTTCTGTGCATCAGGACCTAAAGATGATTTCTGGAGTTAATAGCATTACATTGCTTAACATAAGAAAGAAATTGAAGAGTCTTTTACTGTGATTCATCAGCAGCAAAAGAGAAGGGGAAGGAGAAAAGCAAGGTGTTTACAGTCTTTGAAGCATATAGCGTGTTTAACCTTGAAAATTAAATCTTGCATTAAAGACACTCCCAGCTACCTCTGTAGTCTTCTTTCCAAAAATGCAATGTACAAATACTTTATTTAAATGTCTCAGACTTTGTAATGGCTCAGAAGAACAACTGCATGTCCTTGGAGCTGCTCTCCTTTCTGAGAGATGAATGGCAGGCGAGATTGCTTTACTGTAATTTCTCCATTTCCATGCTTCATTTCCTACATTTATCTGAGACTGGAGAAAAATCAGCATGTTCTGACAAGTCTAATACCATGAGGCAGTAAAATGGACCTGAATTTAGTGGAGATTGGAGCTCCAAAATAAATATAACACTTTATGTCAAATAATAATAAAAAAGGATAAATTCTCCTGTACAAATCAGAAGAGACAATAAAAAATAGCAAATAGATAGCAACACCTTTTCTATACCTACAAGGGCATCACAAAACTTTTCAGCTAGAAGAATTCCCCTCCATATTTCTCACTTTATGGGGTTTGTAAACTACTTTGGTAAGTTGATGACAAACATTGTGGAATTTCTTAGTACAAAAGGTAATTTTTCATAAAACTACCCAGAAAATTACAGAGAATTCTAATTAAATAGCTCTGAGAACAAACAGGGAGAAGCAAAGAAATGACCTGCTGGGCTTTTGTTTGTTTTCGTGTCTGTCCTTCTGCTTTTGGCCTAGCAAGCTGCATGCAACACTGTAAAGAAAATTTGTTAAAAAAAACTTGCATCTGTAAATACTATATATTGTAATGTTGTATTGAATGTTATATTCGTAAATTTGTTTCTTCTTACACTTATCTCATACCAGAGACTATGTGTTCTAGATATAGCAATACTGCAAAGGCATCTGCAGGGTATCATTGGCTCATTGAGGTCACAGTGCGTAACATACTTTTGAAAGTGAGTTACCTCTGCAGGTATCTGAGGGTTGCTATCTATTTGAACGTGGCTGAGCATTTCATTTTATCAAAAATGCCACCAAATGCTCATATTCTGTGTGGTCAGTGCAGTCCCTAGGACAAGTCTAATGAAGATATGTACCACCAAGGCAAAAAAACCTAAAAGGTTAAAAATGGAGAAATATTTACAACTTTCTTCAGTCCGTAAGGTTGAGTTTTCTGTTTTAGTATTCTTCAGTGCATTTTCAGAGAAAGGTTCCAAGGCTATGAGTATAAGCAGTCTGGTCCAGTCCCATACATATCCGCAAGCCTTTTAAAGCGAGGGCCCCAGTCACTGAGGTAATCGTAGTTCTGATCAGAGTTTGAGCTGATCGAATCTAAAGAACTGAGCGACTCTGCCACCGAGCCATTCCCCTCAAACGCGTATGTCTGCAGGGAGTCATAGGGTGGCGCGCAGGGGTCCACGTCCGCTTCTTTTAGTCTTTCCCAGATAAATTCCCGAAAAATGACATTATCTGGAATGCTTTTAAAAGTTGGTCTGCTCAAGAACTGAATCTCAGGCGTCACATCCCTTCTGGTCTTGGTGTCTCGGATGATGTTGAGGTTTCTCAAGGCAGCCATATCAAAAGCCTCGGTGTCTTCTTCTCCACCACCCTCGTCATCATACCTGACAATGTTCTCTCTGATATCTCTCTCTTCATCAAAAATGAGGGGCTCTTTTTTCCGTCGCCTCATAGTGACAATCAGTAAGACAAGAACTGTAACACAGAAAGACAGGTGTTTTAGCAACGCCAAAGTTTCCTCAAATTTTTCCTAGTGGTGGAAGTATTCATTAATTTATATGGCAAAGACTCAAGGAAATAGCAGGCAATGAGATTTGAAACCTAGCAGGTTCTGAAACAGCTTTTAAACTGTAAGCTTTTTAGACATTAAAGAATCTATTTCCAAAACCATTCTGGATTAACGTCTTCATCTCTAATTCTATATCTATGCTGTCCTCTAAACATAAATTTTAGAACTGGTTCAGTCTGACTATTACAATCTCACAGCAATGAAATAAAAAAAAGACCTTTTCCTGAACTCTTAATTGCCCAAGCGATAAAAGCACATTCATAAAGTAACTGAATAGAATTTAACAGCCATGATTTGTGAAGAGACTGAATTAAAGTATATGGCCAATTCCTGCTGAAGAAAAAAAAATTTTAAAAAATTGTAGATTGGACAACAGCGAATTGTTAAGCAATGTGTAAAGTAAGACTGTCTTATTTTCCTATGAAGTGCAAAGTACTGTACTTGAGGTTTATGAATTACATCTAATGAGAACTGCTAGGGCTGGAGTTTATTGGATCAGCCAGTGCTAGAAATATTTTTTTTTTTTTAATTTTAATTCTTACAGTTTCTTTCAGCTTGAAAGCTAATACTAAACTTCAGTAACAGCCAAAATAACTGGGAGAAACTAACTCAAGGCTCCTCTTGTTCAAATACAGTTTCGGTAGAGAAACATCATTGCTGATACACAAAATATGGAACCAGTAATATGAATATTGCACCCATCTGTGGGACATGATGGAGTGTGAATCATCCTCCTAGAAAATTATTAATACTATATTGTAGCATCTGGGTAACATTTGCTGAGTTAATGATACTCCTAGAAAATAGCAGGCATCTCTATGACTGTAAAAATAACAGTATGTTGAAAAGTAAGTGTCATTCCACATTCAATTAATCTCTTCTGATTTTATGTTTATTTTTTAATCTTAAGAATACGTGATTATATGCATTCATACGTCTAAGGTTTACAGCCTTTACTTACAGTACTTTGATATGCCAACTAAATGCTGTAGAAACATCTGGAAAAGCAAAAGCTGATATAGAAAAAATTGAGCTTGAGCTTCCCTAGGCAGTCTCAAAAGTGGCCTCCATAAATCGTATGATGTAGGACTGCCATTCTTGAAAGCCCTTCTTTTCATGGAGGAATTCTTAAAATCAATATCAATCTAGTCATTGTGAAGCATGATTTAATATTGGGATCACTTGGTTAAAATAAACCAGTCATTCAGAGACTGTACATGCAGAAAACTGTATCATACGTCCACAGATGTTATGGTAGTATTTGGAATTGGTTATAGCATAAGATGACTTAAAGGCGGATTTTCTGCAATTCTTTTTATTTTCCTTTGGAGCCATGCATGTCTAAAAACAAAACTGGAACAAGATCAATTTTTTTCTAAACTTTTTGACAAATATATTAGGCAATATTTTTTTCCCCTTTTTTTCAGCAGCTACCAGGCACACATCTAATGATCCATCTACTAACAGATGCCTTGTGATTCTATATTACTGCAGCATCAGCATCACACTCTCACTTTGTTGCCCCTGGCATCTCCCTGATTCATGCTTTATGTATTGAATTCAGAAGCCACTAGTTTGGGGCATTTTGCTTTAAACAATATTTACATAAGCAGTTTGACAATTAAGATTTTGACCTTTACAATGGCTCTTGTGAAATTTCAAAACATTCTGATATTTGTATAATACAAATTGAGCTATAAATTATACAGCAGAGAACATAAAATTGTTATCAGAGACAATTGCACTCCACTCTTAATGTTTTTCCATATTATAACAGATATTTTAAAGTGAAAGACAGATTAGCTTGCTGACAGTACAAATACACATTTAAGCCAAGATTGCTATTGACATAACTTTTTAATTATTATTTTTAACATTTACTGCCACATTTTTTTATTGCCATATAAGTATGCAGCTAATCATTGCCTCTACTTAAGTGTAAATGCATTTTCACACCACTGGCCCTCTTAACATACTTCATTTTGAAAGTTAAATACCTGCTAATAAGTGAAAAATATGAAACTTAGGAGGCAGGTTCGCCTAAAGGTACAATAAAAATCAAGATACGTTGAATGATTTATATAGTATTCCTTGTACATCTCACACTTGCTTGAAGCCAAGAAAAATATGGAGTCTTTCTAAAGGTTAAATATTTTAGCATTTAGATGGCTTTATGAGATTATTAATTTCCTGCCTTTCTAACAGCTATGAACAATAAAGTTTAACCTCTAAATGAACAAAGCTTCAGCTGCATTGCAGGAACTGCAGAGATGAATACAAACCCCAAACAAATTTCACTGATATCTAAATCAGGTGCAAATGGTTTTAAAGCTTATCCATTTCTCATTAAGTCATGGTGGGGTTTTTACCCTGCATTTATCACAAAAGCAAAGATTAAGTCAGTAATTAGTGACTGGCTGAACATCTAGAAAACCTAATTTTATGCTTTTTAGAGAAGAAATAATACAATGGAAAAGCTTTAGGGACATACGTATTGCACATTGAGGCCACTAGTTTGGCTCCATACTGGTATGCCGAACTCATGCTAAAGAGATGAAATGGCAATACTGATTTTGTATGTGATTCAACAAATACATAAACCAATCAGTATTAGATGTCACTATTTACAAAAGACTAAATAACCAGAACTAATAAAGGTAGATCTACACTAACCTTTTTGTTCTGATTTACCTGAATTTTTAGAGATGTTGATTTTTGTTTAACGGGTACAATAGCCAAGAGAAAATGTCATTTGTATTTACATTAGCTGTGGTAACAAATAGGTTTATCCTTCTGTCAGCGTAGATGTAATGATAATATCAGTAGTTTCAGTTCACCTGAATCAGTCTTTAAACAAACACCTTTGAATACAAGAGTGGATATTTGCTTTGCCATTTTGCAGTGTGCTTTATGGAATTAGCATGAAATTTCCATTTTGGTATTATCTGGTAAAAAGTCAGGTTTAGGTCACCAGAGCATATTTCTCTGTTTTAGTATTAATCTTTCCTTTAAGACTCGAGCCAACTGCAACATAATTGTAAGGAAGCCATCAACACCCTGAGAGCACCTGAGGGAGAAGACTACCTGCAGAGCTTTACAGTAAGGGACAGAGCTAAATCCCGAGCGTTACCACGCCGTGTATATGCGATGCCCCTAAGCCTGGCATTTACTATAGCAATAAGCCGCATCAGCGGCAAGCTGATCTGCACATCAGTTTATGCCTTAGGTGTGTCATGATTCATAAAGCTGAAGCCTGGAGATCCTCAGCCATCTAAGCAGCACGCTAATAACCTATTTAGTTATACCTTGCAGTTGCCAGTACAGTCAGATGAGATTTGGGGATTACAGAGGCCAAGACTCAGGAAACCTGCATTTAATTCCCAGCTAACAAGCTTCATATATAACTGTTGTTTAACCAGTTTGGATTGATATTTGCAAAGTGACTGTGACCTTTAAATGCCCACAGTGAGTGACCCTAATAGGCTCTATAACTTTCAGAAAACAGCTTCTGCATTGCATACTAAAGGCCCTTTTAAATGACTTAATTTGGATACCCCCAAATTAAAACAGTTTTATCACTTTTAAAACGGCAAGACCCAAACCCACACATACTAGATAGTAACATTCTGTATACATTTTACCTGTTTAGAGAATAAGATCCTTATGACTAAGACTGTTTCTTCTTGTTTACGAATCACACAATTATGTGTGCTGATTTAATCAGGTTCTTGTAGGTATTGTGATAATAATAAAAAATTCCTCGTCTTTCAACTGAAAAAATAATAATTTAAATCTGTATTTTGAAGTTTAATCAACGTATTATTAACTTGTAAACTCTAGTACCACACTAATAGGAGCTTTCTTTTAGTGTTTCTAAGAAAATAGGTGGTACTAATAGATTATATTCAGAAGTATGAAAGACAAAAATCATGAAAAAGCATTACGTCAATTTAGCTTTCCATTGTTTCAATACAAAGAAAATCTTTAACCTCTCAAATATGATTGGGTTATCTACAGGTGAACATTCTTTCTCTGTATGATTTTATGTACACATTTTATGCTAAGCACTTGTTATAAAAGCAATTATTGTGTCTGGAAGATGCTAACTGAAAAACAAATTACCTTGAATTAAATTACCATCTAATTTTCAGAGGAGTTAAAAAATTCCTACTTATTTCTCTAAAAATTATGTACGGTCTAAAACAAATGCAAACTAGCTTTTCATATGCTTTTTATAGAATAAATTGCAAGCACTTTTTTGTTTGTTTGTTTGTTTTCTGTAAAACACAGCCTCACTGCAGAGTGAATAATTATAAAGCTCTTTTGAGTAATTAACAAAGTACTGGAACTTTCTTGTAGAATAAATTCAGAATTTAATCTCCATCAGTCAAGATGAGGAGGGAAAAAGATTTTGGTAAAATGTTTTTAACTTTTAAAAATTATTTTAGTTTGAAAAAATAGCCTACACCATGTTATGTCCAATTATAATGAATTAGTATGATTTAGTAACATTCTTCCTTCTTAGCATCAGTGGAAACATTGTGCTTATCTAAAATTGATTGCTTCCTTAAGTCAAAATAATAACACTAAGAAATCCCACTGAGACAATCTGAGTCTTGGTCAAGACAAATAGTTATTTATTAGACAAAGGGATGTATGGGGCAAGAAGAAACAGCAAAGTACATCATACTAACTTTAAGAAGATAAAAGCTCGTTGAGAATTCGAGATACTAGTGCCAAAATGCATGTATCCATGACATCTATGCAAATCTCCTGCCTCCTCCACTTTACAACTGGCACTCGCATTGAGATGACATTGATGAATGTGACTGGATTTACGCTGTGTGTAACCTTGGATCAGAAAAAAAAAATTGATCCGGTAGCCTGTCTCCTCTTTTCACTGATAAACTCTTACACAAAAAGGTGCATCCCTTGGTCCCAGCCCTGGAACCACTTGCCAACAGCTGAAGCCTGTTTTTTATGCTGTGCTAGTGGACCTTCAGTTTTTTTCTTGGGAATGGATGTGAAAAGAAAAAGGGAAAAAGGAGAAAAATTCCTAGCAGTACTACCATTCAGCTGATCCCAGAAAATGTCTTCTAGGAACAAACAGGAGAAGAAGAAAGGCTCGGGACCAGACAAGCAACAGCATTTGACTGGGATTTCACTGGGCAGCAGTGATGCTTAGGCACCTCTTCCTTGTGAAGACCAGCACCTGGCTGGGAACAAAACAGCAGCAGGATACAGTACCCCAGTGCAGGACTCAAAGCCAGGGTTAGCATAGAAACGCAGCCTAAACTGCACCTGCAGCTTTGAACTATACCCAAAAGGAAGAGTTTAGTTTGGAAGGGAAGATAGAACATACAAACATGTATTTGGATAAACAGTGGTGACACATTCAGACAGCTGAATTTGGAAGTCCAATTTTTTGGCAAATAAAATCGATGGTAAGGTGGTCATATGCACCAGAAATATGTGCAGCAGAAGGGACATTTCCTTCTAATGGTTTACAGTGAGGTGAATCAAAGTCAATAAGAAGAGACGTCTATAAATTGTTGAAATACTACCATGAACAGAAATGTGGACCAAAGTCTCTTGATTTGACCTATTCGAATTACTTGGTGACAGACAAATCACTACTGGGACTGTACCAACCTGAGGAGGCTATGGTCTTCCCCTTCCCCTTAGACTGGTATGTACAGCCAGGGAATAGAAAAATCTCTCCATTGATAACAACACTCAAGAAAATCCTTATGTGGTGAATCAGTACCCGCATTAACGTGAACTTTCTGACAGTAAGCAAAACTGCACTTTTGCTCACCTGCACTCTGCAGCAGTAAAGATGATCCTTCATCTTTACTCCTCAATTTAGGCCTTTACTACTACTATGTAGTCATTTTGTTTAAGAACTAGGCATGAAATGAGAAATGCTAAACCAGAATATTGACACTGTTCCACTGTTTTCCACTGTCTTTTATCTAGTTACAGTCTCACTGCATGGCATAAAATCCAACTGTGCTACCAGTTGCAGAGGTAACAAAAGATCATTCTGTAGAAGAGGTTCAAGTAAATGATTCCCATCAGTAAATTACATCTGTTCTATTTCCTGAACATCTTTTTTTTTATGCAAATCAATAAATGTTTAATGATAGTTATATCTCTGAAAAAGGGACACACACTGGTACTGGTTATACAGTGAATATGCTAAACACAATACTTCCAGAAACTGCATTGGCTATCTCTTAAGTATTACATTTGATGCAAATGACCTTTTTCCCTTTACTATTATTTCATATATATGTCTGGAGGCAGCTTGACATAGAAACAAATTATCTGAACCTGAAAATCCCAACCTAAAGATTTTTGTGCAGCTCATGATACAAAATGCCATTCTGCTGGGAATGTTAGGTGTCCCTGTTTACAGAAATCGAGGCAGGGGGGAGTGGGTTGAAGCTTATATACATATACATATCTATCTCTTTTGCTACTATACATTAAACAGAAAATAAGGGTAACAGGAAGATGTACCTAGCAGTGTCAAGACACAAGCCAATATTGCTATCAGGGCTCCAGTGCTAAGTCCTGCGGGCAAGATATATGCTTCTGCATTGCACGTCTGAGCAATACCATCTGCGTCACAATCACAGACTCTGATGGTGAGGGTATTAGTGCTACTAAGTGAAGGTGATCCACTGTCCACAATGAATATTGGCAAGTAGAAAACAGACTGTTCCTGTCTTCGGAACCCATTTCTTCTGGTTAATACTGTTGCAGTGTTATCTAGGTAAAGGAATAAAAAGATAAATATAAAATACATGACCTTTCTAAAACACAAGCCTATAAATAATACAGTAATTCGCTTAAAAGACTTTATAAACACATTTATATTATTTCAACAAGTTTATCTTTCCTGGTCATATATTTTTGAAGCTGCAGAGATAGGATCAGCTGAGAAATGATACCAGCTAAACAAAAAGCTGTTTTCCATGCAAGACTGTTCCAAAATTGCAGAGGTTTATTTGATTTTTGTTAAGCTCACAGTTCCACATTCTTGATAGGTAGTTGAAGATGAGATCATTATAAAAAAGAAAAAATTTACCCTTCAGTGATCAGATAAAATACCTACATACGTTTCAGGTCTGATTTCCAAGGATCTATTTTCAATTATTTACAGATATAGATACCATATTAATGGAAGGGATGGACATACTAATAGGAGAACAAGTTCTGAAGACCAATGAAATATTTTTTGAATGCAAAAAAAATCCAGTTGGTGCACAAATACAGGTAATTGCACATGTAACAAAGACAAGCACTTGTTTTCAGTCTCATCTGAGAGTCAAGATGACTAATATAATCAGTCTAAAATGTGTGGTTCGATGCTGCTCTGAGTTAGGTGATTAAAAAGTCCATGTGTTCCAGAAAATATGTGCAAAACTCACTGTGTTCAATACAGGTTGACAGCTCCTGAGAGGTAGGGAGTTACATCTCCTAGAATGTATAGAAAAGGTCGGTCGGTCGGTCTGTCTATCTATCTGTCTACCTACTTATCTATCTATTTATAGACAGATATATCAATAGTCCTGTAATGTTACCTTACTGTGTCATCTATTATGACCTATCTGGCAAAATATGCAAGCACTTCTTCATATAGCATCATATGAGATATGCATAAAATTAGTTAACATCGAAAGAGGCAACTGCTGCTGTGTCTTGCAACTCCATTGATTTCACTGGCATTGCAAAAGTCTGTTATTACCCTTTCCAAATTATAAGTTCTCTGGAAGAGGGCCTGTCTTTTCATTAAATACTCTACAGTACTTGTAACAATGTCAGATTTCTGAACAGAGTCTTATTCTAATGCATTTTTATTATTTTGATCATTATTACCATTACAGTCTTTAGTTTGAAACTGCAAGCTGCTCATATGAAGACAATTAAGCATGTCAGTAACTACATTCAGGGTAAGGCAATAAATAGGTGTGTGAGAGAACTTTTATTAGGTCACATGTTATAGTGAATGTTGTTCAAAGTCTGTCTGTACAAACACTACCCTTTAGTCCACCATATGTCTGCTTTTCTTATTAATAAGGATGACTTTGTAACTCTGATTTAGTACTGAGCCATAAAAGAGCAATGCAAGAGTAACATAGTGTCTATTTGGTTCTATTTGCTTCAGCTAATAGCTAAACTGACTGATACACGCCCAGATGCCATACTATGCAGTGCAACTAATGAGAACACTAATTAGAAGCGTGTTCTCAGATATTTTAACTAATAGAAACGTGATGTCACTGGGAGTCTTTGCTTAAGTCTTTGGGGAAATAGTCATAAGAAGTCTGTGTAAATATTGTAGGCAGCTTCCATTATCCAAAGCATCCTTCAATAGGTGGTATACTTACTGAAAAGATGTGTTTTTCTAAAAAAAAAAATTAAAAAAATCAAACCCCACTTTTTTATTTACTGTGCACTTATTTTTTATGACCTGAGTTATATTAATAAAACATGAATTCCTGGACATTTTTCAGTCACTGCCCCAAGGTAAAATCTAGTTTAGATAAAAACCTATAAATACAAGGAAAAGATGTGAGAGGAGTGACTTCTGGGGGAAAAAAAAAAAAAAAAAGAAAAAAAGGAAAAAAAAGAAAAAAGAAAAAAAGAAAAAAAAAAAGAAAGATTTGAAGCTACTCTGGCTCAATGCTTTAAATTATTCAAACCAGCTTAATTTCCTTGACAAATAATCTACACATAAAATTATTTTGCAGGCTGATTGTAGTTTAATTTATGTCCTTACCAGAATAGAAGTTTATGGATGTTATAATCAGCATGATATACTCAAAATGAAAGGTGTTAGTGGTGGATATTTACCCAAACAAAATGTCCTTACCTTTATTGTCCTGCAGAGTAAAATTGTGGTTATTTGCTGCCTCTGCTGTTAAACTGAAGTAGAACTGATGGCCATTTGGTGGGTCATCTTTATCAATTGCACTGATTTTCTGGATCACCTGTTTTAAGATGCATTGGGGTTTCATTGTTTGGAATGGTAAGAAGCATAAATACATGTACATTGTATAACCCCTCTATTGCCTATCAAAGTATGAACTCTCCCTCAAGTCCTGCTCATATTGCATTTTGGGTTTCTAATCTCCTAAGCATGTACAGACACTCTTAAAACTGAAATGTGACTCAACTCTTTACTTTCCCTGTACCAACTTTATTGGCCAAAAGCAACAATCTGCAGGGCCTGTGAGAAAGTTAGGTTCTGTCATTCACCAGAGCTTGGAGTATAAACTGCGTAGCAGGGGAAGAAGTGTATCTTCTTGATGGCCCTTCATGTAGTTATCAGTGGCTGCAATCAATGCAAACTTTTGCAAGGAGACGATTATGGTTTTGAACATTTTAATTCATGTGCTTTTTTTTTTCAATATAGTGAAAAATAAAAAGCTAAGTCATATGTATACAAATATTTTCTGGGATTTCTTTTTTATTATTATTATTTTTCCAATTTTATTTTCTAAAATTCTATCAAAATCTGCCTCTAAAAAAAAGTCACCATTGCTTAAAATCCATAAAGAATGAATACTCAGAGCTAACATTCTGACTAGACCACAGGGAAAACAAACAGGTACTCCAATAAGAGCATGCATATTTTGTGTTTCTCATGAACACAAGCTAATAATCATAGTGTTTTCTGTTAAGGATTTAAAGTATGCTGTGATTTTGAAATGTGCAATAAACAACATCTGCCACAGGAAGGACAATGTTCTGGGAGAAGGCACAAAAGTGCAAAGTCTCCCAGGGAGTATGTGGGATCTATGTGAGTGAAACATCTACTAATTTTCTGGGAGAAAGAAGAGAGAATGAGAAAATATATGTATTTTCTGAGGTCTTACAAAGTAGAAAGGAAAAGTCCAAATATGAGAGACGCCAAGGACAAACACCACCAGATACTTTTAGTTGAGTCTAGGACTACTTTGAAAACATTTGGGGAGTTAAAAACACTGGGCAATATGGTAGGAATACATCTCTCTTGTGAAATTGTGGCCTCATGGCCCATACTTCCTCAGGGAAATAAAAGCGTGTACTCGTTTGAGGAATGCTAGGCCTTTAGTCTCAGAACAACCTCCGTGTTAGGACTTCCCACTTCCCAGCAAAATTAGGAGGAAAAAACACATTCTTAATATTATTCAAAATTAGGTGAGTTTAGCAAAATGTGTCAGTTATATGAGTAAGAAAGCCAGAGATTTTAACAGCACCTTCAGGAAGTAATTACACCTGAGTCTGTCTCTTCAGAGGTATGGTGAAGATGTTAGGGTTTGATTGATACTTGCTTGTGCTGCACATCAAAGCATTATTTTTCCTGCCATAAGCTGATTATATTTTATCTTAAAGCTGGCAGGCTTTCGTAAGGAATAGCTGCCTATCTGATAAAAATAAACATAAAAAACCCTATCAAGCCATACCTGACCAGGCTGAGCATTTTCACAGACAGTTGTCTCATACTCCATGGCAAACTCAGGGGCATTGTCATTGATGTCAAGGATAGTGATGGCTACATAGCCTCTCCCAATCTGTGCTGGATTCTCTATAGGAAAAGAAGCCAACAAAAGAGTCAGGAAGAGCTCCTTGAAAGTTATTCTTTGGGTCAGTACATTTTTCATTTGCATTCTTCTTTTGCATATACATGTCAAATCAATTACAATCCCTCCTGGAAAGACAAAGGAAGCTCTTGGCTTCATCTTCTGCACCTAGTGGAAACAATGTTTATGTCTTCCAGCCACTTTAATTAAACTAAGATTTTACTCTCAGGGATAAACTGAAAATCTAAATCACATCATATGGAGGGATAAGAGCAAAATGATGTAAAGCCATTGCCAATAGGTATAGCTACCCAGAACAGCACTATTCTTATCGGGAATAGAATGGTTATTATGGGTTAAACAATTTTTTTTTGCAATTCAGATTGATCAGGCTATTAAGAAGTTAAAAACAGAATTCCATCAGCTATATATAACAGAAGAAAAGAGGAAGCTGCATTCCCAAGCAAATCCCAAAGTATTTAAAGTGTACACACAAAGTATTTCAACACTGTCATTAACACGTTGAACACCTTAAATATGAATGACATTCTTAAACTGATGCATATCTCTAGCTAAAATATGAATCTGTTCAGGGTCCAATGTCATCATTTACTCTTAAACAGTAGATATTTTTGGACTGAGCATAAAGGACATCAGTGTGTGCCATACTCATTTTGCTAGATAAGACTTCTGTTCTGGAGCAGGGAGAAGAGAGATTGTATTATTTTTTTACCACAAGTGGTGATATTAGTGATAGAGCAGGGCAGAATGAAAAACTGTACAAACGTTCAAATATCTATCCATCTTTTTACAGGGTATTGCAACCATATTTTAGTAAATATTACAAGTATTTAAAGCAATGCATCCAAATGTAGATCACAAAGTGTTTTGGTTTGGTTTTTTATTCTTCATGTCAAATACCAGAGGAGTAAGCAACTTTGACACCAACTTTTTCCTCTGCTGATCTAAGCTTATTGAAAACCAAGCAGGCCATGAACATAAATTAAAGCATTGTAAGGTATTACTAGTGCTCCTAGACTCTCGCTTGTGTCAGGTATGCCCCTTGGCTACTTGTCAGTTTTGTTACTACCCAGTAAAATTCTGGTTTCCATACTGGTCTCCTGGACCAAAATTCTACTCCTGAGAATACAGATAAATCCATACAGACACTAAATTATAAATGTTATCTTTCAGGTTCAACATTAAATTAACCTCACTGAAAGCAAGAAGTGAGGATTTTTAAAATAGCAGGCCAGAGAACTGGTAATTCTTTTATTATCACAGCCGAACAAGGTAGTAATAAGGATGAAGTTTGAAGAAATAAATTCTTCAAATATAAAGGCAAAAATATACATTTTTTTTCACAGAATGTATTCAGAGCTGAACAAGTTTAGGTTTAAACTTGCATTAACAGAATTCTTGTTGTATGCACTTGAAGGTTTCGATTCTTCAACACTTTTCATCTTACACCAGAAAAGATACCAAGTACAAAATATCCTCTACAGTCTTACCATAGAGTCAGGAAAGTGAAACCACACAAGCATTCAATCCCCTTTCCTGCATACCTTTTAAGAATGCTGTGGTTGACCAACAGCAATCAACTCTAAATGAGTGCCATCACTAAGATGGGCTAACTGCTCTCCTCTATACTCCATATCACTTTTCCTTTAATGACACTTGGTCTGAGACTGCTGACTTAACATAGTTCACCTTCTTTTCTACTTGTTTTTCAGAAGTCAAAAGACTACACAAAGTGTGAGGCAAAGGAAAGAGCAAATACTTAATCTGTTGCATTTCTTATTTTTTTATCACACAGGTTTCTTTTACATTGAGTAAGTAAGAAGTTATTTTTCTCTGCCAAGGTTTGAAACTGTCATAATGTCTCTCAATGCAGCCGATGACAACCAAGCCTGAAGTTTTACACATGAACAGCCAATAAAATCTTTAAATTGTTACTTACGACTCTCCATAGCCAAAACTGTAATATTATGAACAGCATTAGTTTCCCTGTCCAGAGGTTTGGCAGTTGTAATGACTCCACTGTTGGCATCAATATTGAAATACCTCTCCAGGTCTGTGTTTCGATCTATTGAGTACCTAGGTAAAGGATGAAAGAAAACTTTTGATTTAAGTTCAATTACAGCTTGTAAAACCATTTCATTGATTTCTTCTTAGAGAGAAAGCATTTCCACTGTTTCCCCATTTTGAGTTTTGTTTTGTCCGGTTTCTCTGGGGCGTTGAGAGAAGCAAAGCTGTATGCAAAGGCGAGATAGTTACAGAGTGACCTGAGCTGACTGTGGCAGGCTTCATTCCTGGAGTGTCCTTTTAAGTGTGGTTATAGGTATTGCCCTCTCTTTTCTTTCCTCCCCTCTGCTGTAGGCAAACTTTCATTTAGTCATGGAATAGCATCCTCCTGAACCCCAGCTAAGGAGAAGGCACGTTGGAAGTTTACTACATGGCTGTGCCATCCAGGCACTGCTCCCGGGGGCGGCTGGCAGGCTGAGCACAGAGCTTTCTATCACCAGCAGAAGAGCTCCTGAGTCACCCAGAGCTGCAGAGGTAGGGGATAAGAGAGAGGGGATGCGGAGTAGGTCAAAGGATTGCATGTCAACCCTGTCAGCTCCTGGTGCGTTACTGTCATTAGGGAAACACAGGCTCGTGCCCTTAACTCTTTGGCTTAACATATCTTTTACCTCCAAATTTGTTTTAGGAAGGGGAAATGAGCTCCTTAGCAAACAGAAAATAGCATAAGGGAAAAGGTCAAAATGCCTGTGGGTGTTTTGCTTAGGACCATTTTGAGAGAAAGGGACAGTTGATTAGGCAGATTTACATTTACAACTGGAATATTCTTGACATTCAATTTAATATTGGGTCAGATTCTTGTACTCTCATTTAGATCAAGTATGTACTCCAGAGAACTTCCCTACACTCAGGATGAATTAAAATGTCTGAATCAGACCAAGTGTGATCATTACAATTACTGTCACACTGATGATATATTAGATTATTAATATAACATTAACCAAATCCTTTGAACAACGTGGAAGGAAAGAATTATGGAAAACAGTTAAAAATGGGACCTCCCAGATATTATGAGACTACTTGCTTGTTCTACGTTGTAATAGACCAACTTCTACTTTGTTGTATTACTGTGTTTTTATCTAACCGTCTTGGCTGCAAAATCTTAGAGCAGAGACTTGTTACATAATTAGAACTGTTTTATCATATTATGTCACAGTGAGAGAGAGAACAGAGTAAAGACTTGTAACAACAGTTACAGCAGTTTTCATGGGTTAAGGCTCTCCCTCTTTCACTTTTTTCTTTTGTTTTTGTTTCCATTTTCTGTTAACTGTAGTTCATTTTTTACTTTATTTCATGCCAGCATTGTTGTTTATTTGGTCAGCAATGCTCTTTAGCTGTTTTGTGGCTGGCAAGTTTCCCCCTGAGACTATGCCTGTCACCTCTGCTATGTAGTCATTCTTGGCAGGCCCCATAGCTGGGATTTAATCTCCTGCCAGCCCTTAGATTTCCCAATTATTAACACTATCGTTATGCAATTTGAAGAGCCAAAGACCTTTCTTTAAAAAAAAGGTAAGTAAGAGAAAGAAGGAGAAGGAGAAAGAGGGGTGAGAAAGACAGAAAAAGGAAAAGAAAGCAAGGAAGCAATAAAAAGGAGGAAGGGAGGGAGGGAGGGAAGGAAGGAAAGAAGGAAAGAAGGAAGGAAGGAAGAAGGAAAGAAAGGAAGAAGGAGGGAGGGAAAGGGAACAAGTTATATAAATTGGATGACATTCTTATGAAACAAGAAGGAAAATCATTTTTATGCATAGGAAACAAGCAGTTTCCCTCAACTTATTTACAAGTGTTGTATCCGTATTCAAATTCTAAAAAAAATATTTTAAATACTTTTAATCCTTTAATTCCTTGCAGCCATTAATACTTGAAAATCTTTGAGCTGCAGGAGTTTTAAATCCTTTATTTAAGCTAGTTCAAACATCAATAGTTCTCTGGTCCATATGAGATAACCTCTTATTTTCAAAATATTTATTACTCCCACTCGCCCTCCCCCCCCAGCATTGTCAAGGTTTTAATTGTGTCTGATCTTGTAATTTCAACATTTCTGAATTGTAACAAATCAAATTTTTAA
Source organism: Haliaeetus albicilla (assembly GCF_947461875.1). Lineage (NCBI taxonomy): Eukaryota > Metazoa > Chordata > Aves > Accipitriformes > Accipitridae > Haliaeetus > Haliaeetus albicilla. The sequence goes on from NC_091485.1 coordinate 17,270,153, forward strand.
TCAATGTCAATATAATCCGATGTTTGGAATTTGGAATACTTATTTATAGATTGATAATTTAAACTTCTTAAATAGATCATGAGGAGTATTATGGATTAATCCTCCTTAACACATTCCAATTTTAGGTGAATCTGAAGCAGATGCAGGACAGCTTTAAATTATATGATCTGTCAGTACCCCTGACAATATACACAGCCAGTTCACAAGCATATAGATAAACCCCCACTATTTTTTTTTCCTCCCTCTCAAATTCCAAACAACTGTGATGCAGAAGAAATCTTCAAGATGTTATTTAAGCTAGTGATATAACTATTTTTTATGCTGGAATTGTAAAAATTAACCAGATCAAGGCCAATAAACTCATCCTTATGTTTACACAGGAGTCAAAAGCATTCTGAGCGTGGACTGCATTTATGGAACTGGATTTAATCCTACTCTACATGATTCTGCTAAACCAGATATTATACACCAGATGCTAACATCAGTGCCAGAAAACACTGCCACAGCAAAGAAAGAGCTCAGCAAAGATAAATTTCACAAGTAAATCCATGCCAACCATCCATCTAGGACTTGTTTATACATGACAGGAATCAGCTATTTTGAATATGTTGCAAATACATAATGAAAGAGAGAGAGAGAGAACACTTACATCACCTCCAGGAGTGAAACATATGCTTTATTTTTACAACTTAAGATTGCTTCTTTAGAAATTACAGAGCTACACTAGAGTCCCAAGTTCATCTTCAGTGCATGAAACTAAAAATTTAACACCACCAAAAAAGGTGACATCGAAACAAGTTCTGTACCTGTGAGGTTCTTTTCTATGTATGCCCTAAATGAACAATAATAACAAATGAAACTTAGTACTAACTTTTAATTGTCTCTGTGTTCATCCTCCTGCAGATATTTAAGCTCACAAAATTCCTGAGTTAGAAGTGTTACCCTCTAGATCCTTTGCATGTTCCTTTGACAATTAATATTACTACTCTGCATAAGAAAAGTAACAAGTAACTCATTACTGGTTTAACTTAGGTGGTAAGTCTTTGTCCTTGAGCTTTGACCTTAGATACTGACAAACAAAAGATCGATACTTTGTGTTTTCTTATGGTTTCTTTATGATCCTGGACATTAAATTGTGGAAGACTTGCAGGATCTTCACACACTGAAGACAAAGGAAGAGGCCCTTGACAGTGTTCAGGCATCTCTAGTGTTCATACCTCTTCCCATTTGAATAGAAGATATTTGGCTGCAGCAGAATTTACAGAAGCCAAGATATTATTAATTTTAACCATCCTGACTAGGACAGGATGTCTTGTCCTATCCATTTTTCTCATGTATAGTTTTTTCTAATTTTTTTTCTGTGGGACCTCAGCTCTGGTTTACCATACAAGAGTCTATGTGCTATTACGTTTTAGTGCATAGTGCATGCAGAATATGAATCATTATGCACACACACACAGACACACACAGATATGTATATTTTATATATAGATAGATAGATCGATCCTGGTTGATTTAAGAGAACATAACTTGTTACAGATAATAATAAACTCTTCCTAAACTTAGAGAGAAATAAATATAAGTAATATGTTGAGGTTTTTTCCTTTGGAATCCTGAAATTATATCTTCTCTTCTTTTCTTTGTTTTACAGAGATTTAATTATATTATCTTTTCAAAGGTTCTGTAGTTCAGGAGTATAAAAGTCAAAATGTGCAAACTCTTGAAATATCTCAATCTCCCTCTGCAAGGGAAACAGGCTAACTAATTGCTTTCAGTGTAACCGAAGACCCTCTCTCAACAAAATGAACAACCTCAATACAAAGGCTAAAGAAATAAACAATTAAGACATCTTATAATTACCTGACAGGACTATTTGAGGCATCTGGATCATGGGCCGCTACAGTTCCAATGATAGTGCCGACCTTTGCTGCTTCAGACACCACCATGGAGTATAAACGTGAAGTAAACACAGGCGGCTCATCAACATCTTCTACGATTATCTTCACTGTTGTCATATCACTGAAGGGCCCCAGACTCAGAAAGCGAGGGTCAACATGCATATTGGCTGCTTCTATCCTCAGGGTATAGCTTGTCTTAGCTTCAAAATCCAGCTCCTACACAGGTAAAGTTATTTGGAAATTTTATTATCCAGTGATGTCGCCACAAAACTGTTTCACTTACAACTGTCAGTAAGTACAAAATGAACTTTGCCATGTGTATACAACCAGTACTTTTGATTAGCAGAGCATAGCTGATGGCTCATTTTTTAGCTTTCTCAAAACACTGTTTGCAGTGTCTCACTAGTGAATATTCCCCAATGATTTTAACGGTAAAGGTAGTTCTAGCCTGTGAATGAAGCAAGAATTCTCTGTTAATGGCAAAACTTTCTGTGACTTCCTTGGGAACCAAATTCTCCCCCATTATTTCATCATTGTGAATGAATACTTCTTTTTATCTTATTCATATTTTATGTAAGATAATGCTAAATACAATGTGCCATACTACCCAGACATAAGAACTCAATATAATATTCACTGGTGAAAACACCTCATTCAGAAAATTGGGGGAGTGGCCATTTGCATACTACTGGGATTGACTAATCAATTATTACTCCAAGCTCTGTAAAAATTTGTGTAGAAAATGTGGCAGTCGGTAAAACTACATTGTTTATATGACAAAATTTTGTACTGACATACAGCCTGGAGATTGTTTTGGTTTGTTTTGCTTATTAAACAAAATGCACATTAATTTTTTCCACCTCCATTCTGCTTTAATTTTCTTTGATGAAAGTATAGTTTCTTTTGGAATATTTCCCTCCACAACTAACAGGATATCTGTGATCTGGAGGACAGTCCCATAAAGAAAATTATTTTAGAGGCACAAAAGCATCTTACCTCACAGGCAATTATTGAAAGAAAGCATCATGCTAATATTAGCACTGTTTATCCTATATCTATAATCTTAGTTTGTTAGCTTGCACCAAACAGCTGGCTAACTATTCCTTTGCAATTCCAAGTTTAATCATTAAGAACAGCAGTAAAAGACCCAAGCATTTCTAAAACTGCAGTCTGGTTACTGAACTATCTTTTCAAACCATAATTCCAAGTGTATAAAACAGATTACAAAAGGTTTTCTGCAGTTCTGATTCTGAATACATCATAGAGATCTGAAACGTTCTTGCACAATAACCTGACAGCATCTGCAAAACACTCCTGTATTCACTCAGAGGAGCAGCAGAGGTGAAACACACATCTGTTGACCTACAAATGCAAGGGTCTAAGTTCTCCATCAAGTTACAGTAGGATAAATCCCAAACGAGCACCTTAAGGTCAGCGATTATGCTGATGTTATGATACACTGTACACAGTCTAGATTTAAAAATGAAAAATGAATTCCAACACAACACACTCAGAAAGGCACTGAACTTTTATAAACTCTATGTGGCAGCAAAAGGCTTCTCCAAATGGGAATACATACGATCTTCATGTTATGCAAGTGCTTACTTCTTGCACTGGATAGGTGCTGTAGTATCCATAGATTGCCAAACACATAAAAGAAAGCTTGTCTGGATACTGGTCACTATACTGGATACAACTGGTCAGTATTTATTACTAAAGCATATTTAATTGTTTTTTATTTTAATTTTGGTTTTATATTTCAAGTACAATATGTGTGCTATGGAACAAACCTCACAGCCATAATGCAAATGTAATGCGGTGTCAGGATGATGAAAAATGTCTCAGAAACTATATTGTATGGGGATAACAATTAAGCAACTGATATGACCAGATGAGCAGCAAGGTTAAAGAGAAGACAACCAAGCGCACAAATATCTTAAGACTTCTCATTTTCCAATAAAAGCATCATATTAATTAAAGAAATGATAACCTGAAGAATGCCAAAGACAAAAGGCTGAGATTTGTTGAACTAAAAAAAAAAAAAAAGCAAGCCTTTAGTGAACAGTGTATTTTCAGTCAGAATGTACAAAACTATGTAGCAGAGAAGGGAAGGCTAATTAATTCTTATTAATCGGGGATATCTGTTGAAATCGTATGATTCAGATTACAGCTATACTTAATCAAACACATGGAAATACATCATGAAACTACAGACAAGATAGTTTCTTATGGTATACTAATGTCAACACCACAGTCATCCTAAGAAAAAATAATTACGAAAATTCTGATTTAATAAAGAAAGTGCATAGAGCACAGTATATATGGTTGGACAAATTATATAAATTTTACTTTGAATTGACTAAGCACAATAATGATGAAATATTATTTAAATTATTTTTAAGACATTCCCTTGTTTCTATATTGATTGAAGACTAAATTAGAACTTTAATAGTGGAAATCATAAAAACAGGTGTTTTCTATGTGAATGTTTATCACAAGGGCTGACACACTTTAAATCATCATATTTCATTCTCGTAATGTAGAAAGAGATCATTCTTTATTTGACTGGATTACAGGAGTGTTAGACTTGTAGGGAATACACAAAACCCACTTTCATTTAGAAAGGTGTTTCCTCATAGAGAAGGACGCAATACTAATGATCGTGCAGATGCATGTTCTAAACAGGCTTGCTTACTAAAAGCAGGTTTCACCTTCTCTAACTTAGCCATGTACATGGGAGAAAACCACCATATGGTGCTTACTGTGGGCGTAGGAAAATTCTTCCAGGGAAGAAATCAGCTGGTCTACTTCTGAATGCCTGTTTTTCACCAGTTACTAGTAAGGGAGTCTCAAAAACTGGAAGAAGTAAACATCTGCTTTCAGCAACATGAATCCTGCCCTGGGATTCCCTCAGATATCTTCTGGTACCCCATACTGCTGATAGTTTCCAAAAGATATAGGGGTCCTTGCTAATGAAAAATTAATAAATAAAAAATCTAACCTATGTACATATACAGTGGGGAACAGTTGGTGTTTGGCAAAGGGGTTTTACAACATCAAATGGTATTGTCTTTGTTTGATTGATTGTACAACATCAAATGGTACAGTGTGAGACACTGAATTGTTATCTCGAGCTGTTTGTCTCAAAGATTATTGTGTATACGGCATTTGACCTTGTTTGTATCTTAACCTCGCTCTTGGAATCATATCGAAACCTTCCCTGACATTGGATCGGGACATTTAGGGGCGGTAATATTGTTTTCTTTTAGTTCTTTGTAGCAGAGCCTGTCTCCTGTGGGGTGTGACAATGTCCATAAATGCTAGTCATCATTCCTCAGTCTGTTCCTATAGCATACACATGCTCAGATCCTATGGTGGCTAGACAAGTAGCAGGTTTTGAGGCAGAATATAATCTGGGAAAATAAACAAAACCTCTAAGATATGATTAGTATGCAAGAGTTCTTGACCTGATGGAAATGTTTCAACAATTTGTAGATAATATAATGAAGACATTACATACTACAGAGACTAATGAATGACTGAAAAAGTGAACGGAAAATATTTCCTTTTCTCATTTCTTCTGATCTAATTATCACTGGTGTTTGTTATACAGAGAGCATTATTTAACTGGCCTTTGGATCATGCCTTCATTATTTCCCGCTATAACAAAAGCACAGGATTCCAATAATGGAAAACCAAGTCAACACCCTACAAATCGCTACATCAGTGTTGAAGGTTAAATGGACAATGTATACTTCAGTCCTTCAGTACAGCTTGACAGTTTCATTAATATCTGTGCATTAGTCTTATCTGATTAGATCCCATGCAAGATCCATTTATCTTTCTCTCATTTGGGGGTTTGTGGGGACTTTCTTTCTTTCTTTTTATTTTTATCTTTTTTCTTTTAAGGGTAAGAATTTTATCCTGTCTGAAGGAAATTGCAAAACAAGTCATCTGTGTTACAGAGGCTGGATATGAAGTTATCATTCACAGGAAGGCCATTTTTGTAATGTTCATTTTTTATTGTATGGTAACTCTGTAATAATGTACTTCTCAGAGGTGAAAATCCCATTTTTAAGCCCAGTTGAGGTTTTATAGTGAAAACTGCAGTACATCAAACAAATGCACATTATCTCTCAAAGGAACCATGGAAGCCTCAAATTCTTACATTGTAAACTCTGATATAGAATTGAAAGAAAATTTTCTAGCTGAAAAAAAAAGCGCAAAATGTTAACAGTAATAGAAAGATAGCTTTTCATTCAAAAGCTTATGCATAAACCCCCCATTTTTACAATTGCCAGCATTGCTCTTAGAATGAACTCAGGTTTTAGAATAGTCTCTTAGCAGTCAATTTCGATGAGAAAGTACTTTGCAACACTATTTTCACATTTTTCCCTTTAACTTTCAAATTGGTTGCTGATATTGGTGGTAGGGCTGTGTACTGGGGGGAGAAATGAAGGCCAAGTGAGCAAGAACTGTACTATGGGAAATCTCAATGCTTGTCACTTGCTACAGTAAGACATGACAACCCTCTATAGAGTCTTCAGGCTTTTTTTTTTTTTTGCACTTACATCCACTAAAATCTCTCCATAGACTTTGAAATTGTTTGAATCAGATCTCATAACCTTCCAAAAAGTCACATATGATTCATGTAATAAAAATATGCCTAGCGGCCTTTTTTATTATTAAATTACCATTACTACTTTAAGCACCAAGTATTTGATAAAGGTGTAGGTGGATACAGATCATGTATCAGGTTTTTATCTTAAGAGGTTTTGCTACTAAGCTGTTATTTTTACTGAAGTCTAACTATAGCCTGCAACTTGGTGAATAAAATGAGATCTGTACTTCTATGATGCCTATTTTTAGTAATAATGCGGTAGAAACTACAAACAATATGGTCTTGTGTATGCATTTTGCTTAGAAAGTTTAGCCAAGCTTCCATTCATGTGTATTACAATCAGGATTCTGTGAACAGTCAACATGAATTCACTTTGAAATTGTACACAGATAGGTTTGCATGGATACTTCAGAATTTATTGTATTAAATGACTGAATCATCACTCACTTCCATAAACGTTTCTTCAGTTCTAAGGTTGCTACTGCAGAGACAAATCCAAAACATCTTTTTCAAACTCCAATATATTCAGAAAAATTACACTTTTCTTCCAAACACCCTCACCACTGTGAAATGTAGCTATGCAAATTATCTGAGTCCTTGCTAACAGCATTGATAGCAGAATGTAAATTACAAATGAAACCACAGGAAGGAATTGATCCTACTCTACAGATGGAGAACTGAGTCACAGTGTGAACTAGGATAAAATTTTCAAATACTTCTAAGAAATATAAGTGCCCAATCCCTTTTCAAAAACTGCACAAGACATTTCCTTTTCCTGAAAAGATCACCTAAGATGGATGTTTTTCTAAATCCTGCTTAAAAGTGACTTACACATCTAATTTAGCTCTACTTAGGAATTCACTACAGCAAGTGTGCCTACAGGGTGGAGAATAGCCAAATTCTCCCATTATTTGCAACATCAGAACTCTAGCACCAAGTTTGAGCAGGTGGTACCTTTAGACTGCTCTGTACAGGATAAAGGAAGATCTTTCTTCTGTTTCATTTACCAAGTGAGAACTTTTCATTTTTTATTATTATTTAATAAAAGAGAAGGTGGGAAAAGAAAGAAAATAGGAAGGTTTCCACAGTGACTTGAAACAACTAGGCAACAAATTGTATTAACATAGTAGGTTACAGGAAAAGACCCCCACTAGTTTTCCCACCCTTCCTGTAAGCTGAGAATACCACTCTGAACTGTGCTTATGGGTCCCATTCACTTGTTGTTTATATCAGCGTTTGGAAAATAAAGTTGCATCCTAAAAGCAACTTACGCACTTTTATATACCGTCCTAGATACGTGCTGAATAAAATTTTTGCACATGAATTCAATGAATTCAGTTAATGTATTGCAGAAGAAGGTAGGCTTTATTTTTTAGTGACAGTAACCAAGTAAATGGTTCAATACTGTTTTTACTAGCTCCTGTCATAAGATGAAATCCTAGCTTCACTGATTTAACAAAAAAAGCAATTCCACCCAGAGTTAACCTCTTGTTATTATTTACACCATAAATTCATGAACATAAGTTAGTCCTTGTCCCAAAGAATATTTTTTAAAAGTTTGTTTGTTTGTTTTCTAGAATGAACTTAAGCAACTTGCTGGAATACATGAACTTCACATCTGATTCATTTAATCCTGATTCAAACCTCCTAACCAGGATGAAAGAAAATAAGGTGTCACAAGTATGTGGAAAACCATATAGCAGCAAATATTGTGCAGTGGTACAGCATGCATGCTTCTTAGTTGTGCTGCATAAAGTAGTACAATCCTACTCTTTACTCTTTGGAGGCATAAAGACCAAGTGGATGAAAAGACAGAGAAAGTTTTCCTCTCTTTTCTGATCCTGTATGGTCAACAGAGTTATTATAAGAGTACCAGCCTACTGTCAAGATGTTATCTTGGGCTGAGGTTTAGTCTAGTGGCTAGTACAGACTGATATGAGGCACCAGGCAGCAACAGTACCAGCATGTTCAGGAACATGCCATCCCCAGTCCTACCATGGCTAGAAAAATTATGAGCAGAACTACTACTACTATTTGAAAAAGAGCATTGTTCTCAAGCTGTTTAGAGAAAAATCCATCCTGAATAAACCATGCAAGCCAAAGAGATACCTGGATTTAGCAATGCAGAAGAGAGATAAATAAGGGAACAATATGCTCCATATTTCGATGAGTATCACTGTTAGAGTAAAACCATGATTATTTTTTTCTGCTGACTTTTGATGTTTTGAAGTCTTTGTGTCATAGGCTGCAGAGAAGAAATGTGTTCAAATGTGCATGGAAAGAACCCCAAACCAAACCAAAAATTAAACACATCCAAATCTCATCCATGAGTTTTGCCACCTTTCACTGTTTGCCACAAGTCCATTATACACAAGTAATCTTGGGAAATACATAGCCATGTAACATTCTTCTCTTTCTAATATCACGATTCTTGGTATCTCTCTTTTTTAAAAAATTTCATTTTCCTGAATTTATTTATATCTAAATAATTTATTTGCAATTTTTGCTGATCCTTAGGCATTTTCTTCCATATTTCATCCACTTGGAGCATACAAAAATCCTGCTTTGCTCACTGAATTCTTAAATCTCACTTCTTTCAAATTTTTTTTTTTTTTTTTAGAAAAACTTTTTTTTTTACTGGATGCTCCTTAAGTGTTTAAAAAAAATCTTAGAGGAAGACAACTTTTCAAATTGTCTCAAAGCGTTAACCTTCTAAAAACAGAAATTAAAATCCTCAGTTTGTGTATGGAACTCTGAAAACCAGACGCCAAACTTTCCCTGCAACACCCAGCACAAAAATGAATGGAGCAGTGCCTTCAGCTGCTCAGCGATGCTGGCGGTGATTTTCATGCCTAGCCTGCTGATTTGTATGTACGACTGAAGGAAAAGTACGCAAAGCTAAAGCTTGCATTTGCATTTAGAACCAAAGCATGCCTTTTCAGAAGTCTCTGCCTTGGCATTTTACTGCTTGATATGTACACAGACATGTCATCTGAGCATAAAAATACACAGGAATTTAAAATGATGGGCATGTGTTTGGGGGCTGAGCTGTTTCTCAATGCCTCAGCTGATTTCAGGGGCATGAAAAGGAGAAAGCTAATTACACTCAGAGGTGTACAGAACGTCACGTGCCAGATAGTAAAATGTTTAGGCAGTTTCCATGCTACAGACTTAATTTCTTCCCTGATTCCTTACTAACGATCATACATTATCATGCAGGGATAACCTCTGCTCAACTCCACAGTGATCTGGCAGGTGAGGCTCAGCGGTTGAGGCCCATTTAACCTGCGTACACTGCCATGAATGCTCTTCTACGTACTTGTTCTCCAGAGAAGAACAAGGTACAGTTGCCTTTTAGCCACTGTGCTTGAGCTCTTCACTTACATTCTTCCCTCCTGGCCAATGTTCTCTGCAGGGCTGGCAGGGAGGATCTGTCAGCCCTGGGCAAGGCAACCAAGTTCCCTGGAGTCCCAGTGAAGAGCTCAGGGCATCCAGAGGTTGGGAGGTGCCCCTCAGCATGGGGACTCACCTTTGCGTACAGCAGAGGGAAGAAAGTCCATAACAGTAGGACAATGAGAGAAAAGTTCTAATGCTGAAGAGAAAAAAGTCCTAATTCTTGTGTCAAAATATAGCAGCATCTAGGTTTAAAAATGATTAGCAAATTGGAGCATTTCATCAGGTCAAAATTTTGTAAGCTTTTTAATGAAGTCCACTAGCTATTTCATAAAGCACTTTCCCAGGATAAATATTCAGTACTGAAAAGTCCAGTTCAGCTCCCTAACTAAAATGATTATAGAAATAATAAATGACAATTATTTGGTCCACTGTACAACACTGGAATCAGGATATTCCAGAACAAACACCACAACTACAAAAGCATACTAAAAATTAATATGACCTCATCAGTTCTCAAATTAGAGCACTGAAGCCCCCAGCTGAGTCAGTGTTGCTCACTGTGGCACTAATAAATGCTCTCCCTCTGGGATGGGCATCTTTCTTCCAGATCCTTGCTCAAAAACCCTAAATGAGCAAACTGAAGGAGCCACATTGAATTTGGCTGTTGAACAAAGAGACAACTAACTTTTCATCACTTGTGTTTCAAATGTGCTAAGCAGAAATTAGCACAGTTTGCAAGAAGCCTAAGATGAATGTTTTTGTTTTAAAAAAAGATGATTCACATTATACATATTAGAGCCTGACCTTTCAAGGGTGCAGAACGTCTTCCATTTGCTGTGACATCTATGGATGCTTACCAGCTCTCAGCAGGCGTTCAGAGCATCAGAGAATTAGCCCATTGCTTTGCAACACCATGCAATATTAACTTCTTTCAAAGGAGAAATGTTACTGAAGTTTTACACTGCTTTAGAAGGAACTGATGCACCAGAGGAGGGGGAAAAAAAAACCCAAACAAAACAAAACCACAACTGGTGGGTGAAGTTTACAGAGATTAAAGAGTATATAGGGAAGAAAAATCTGCCACGGAATCATTTTAACTACAAACATATGTCCCTGCTCAGGAACAGACTTGCACATATTCTAAAATGCCAAGTTAGTACCATATTTCAGGGGGTATTAAAGTGCTTAGCAGAGTTAGGGCCACAGATTCAGTATTGTCATTGCCAAGCATTCACACATTAAGAGTATGAAATTATGAAAAGAGATTCTTCTAAGATGTTGGGGTGTTTCCCCATTCTTCTCAACATTTAAATTTTCTTGCAAAATATTTAAGCACATTTTTATTTTGTAAAAGGATACTCTTTAAAATGTGTTGCAGCAAGGTAAGAATACTGAGTTTTAATGTTTTTATATAAACATGATTTTTCAATTTTAAAATGTTAGTTTTCTAACTGTACATATAGAAAGCTAAGAAGAAAAAATATTTCTTTAAATAGTTCAATTTTTTTGCAAATAATACTTTTCTATAACATATTATCTCATAAAACAACTATTCTTACTGATACATAATTTTAATGTTAGTAATGTGTGCCTTCTGAATAGAACAACATCAGCCAAAGACAATTAGATATATTTTTTTTTTTAATTACATTTGGGATCCATTTTATATTTGGAGCTTGCATTTTTACTGTAAGATATATTTTCACATTTTCTCTTTAATATGAGGACAAATGAGACTAAAGCTTGGATTCCCATCCAAACTTGTATATGCAGGAGCTTTAAAAAAAAGACTCATCAAAACAATACAGCTATTGCCAAAAAAAACCCAAAAGATTTTTCAGTGTAAGTCATTAAAAAGCTCAAAATCACACACACGCATGCACACACTGAAGTCAAGATGAAATATGCCAATGGAAACTTTTACAGAAGATGAGGCTTTTAGAAACAAAAGCTTATACTCTCATTAGCTGCCCTCATCTTGCACAAATCCAAACAGAATCAGTGAGAAAAATCAGACTTACTTTCTGAATTGTTATGATTCCCTCCTGGGTGTCTTTGTCGACAGAAATTTTGAATACTCCCAAACCATCACCATCCACAATCTTATACTCCATTTCAGCATTAGGTCCCACATCTGCATCTGCAGCTTTTATTCTGGCCACCACAGAAGCCACTGGCAAAGACTCTGGGACATTATACTGATATGATCCTGTGAAATTTAAAAATTTAATGAATTCAGTCTTCTGGGACTGTAGGCTAAAAAAAACCCCAGCCTTCTTAAAATCTACCTTCCTTTAAATCATGCACTTGCATATCTACTCAGGCTAACAGAATATATTCAGTTTAAAATAGAATTGCCCTTTCTTTGCTAGGTTTTCCTGGTGATGGACTCTACTTTAAGTACTATGGGCATAATTCCTTCCTACAGCGACAGAAGTACAAGGCAAAGATGCAAAAACATAATGCAAAACTTAGAGTGCAAATCATGAGGTGAATGCCTGCTACAGAGTTCCAATGCAGAAAAGATTTTAATTTGTTTTCCACAAAAGAGGAGAAAAAGCAAGTAAGTCAAACAATATCAATATAAACTCTTATGCTTTTATAGCTGTGTATCTTGATTGTGCAGTTTGCAATCTGACTATGACTAGAAACTGATATATATTCATTTCTTTAACAGTAAGTGCACCATCTGCATTCTTGAAAATTCCAGCTTTTTCATTCAAGTAGAAAATGATATATATGCTGTCAAAAGGGTATCTGAGTGCAGCCTGTAGCCAATAACGCCCTCACCTTCAAAAATAACTTCAGTTATTCTATTATTATTTCAAGCAGTTGGTGGCTTGAAATAACAGGAAATCTATTATGTACAGATCTATTTTTTATTTCATTGGAGGTGAGGCTGGAGTGGACGTGAATACATTCTTCATATTATTTTTATTCTACTTAGCAAGGGCTTTTTTTTTTGCTTTTTTTTTTTTTTTTTAAGAAAAAAGCACCCCAGACAGAATGCTATTAATAAACTGAGCTCTTCAGGTTTGAGCGTACATCTGTGTACTCCTTTATTTGGTTAGGATGAGAGCCACCTTGGTTAAAGAAAGTAAATGGAGGGAAGATGACTTTCTAGCTCTTCTGTGATTAACTCTTCAGGAAATGCTGTATGCACAAGAGAAATCCTGCTAAAATGCCAAAGGAATATGAAGGATTGAGAGTCAAGCTAAAGAACTATGCATCCTGAAGTCCAACTGGCAACAGCTAAGTATCTATTAGGGTGTATATTTTTTTACTTTTTATTCATAGAGAGGAAGTAAAATACATTCATAAATGCACCTGCTGTACACCATTTCAACTGATATGAAACATATTGGGTAAAGAAAAAAGATTCTTCAAATGTAATAATAATAATAAAGAATAATAAAAATATACCTTGCTGACAGTGATTCTCAAAATACTTAACATGTAAGCTGAGGACTTTACTCTTTGCTTAGAAATAGCATGATGTGTAAAGAAAATAACAATGTTTAGAAATAATATTACAAGTCATATTTTAACAAAGTAACTTACGTCGTGGAAAGCGGGGTGGGTTGTCATTAACATCAGTCAGGGTGACAGTTACAGATGTGGTCCCTGATAATCCACCATTCTGCCCAACCATGTCCTTTGCTTGAATAACCAATAGGTACTGGTCCTTGGCTTCTCTATCCATATTTGGAAGGGCAGTCTTGATAACACCTGCAGTAAGACAAGATATATCAATGGTTGCACAAGCAAAAACGTTACCATGGAAGCTGAGTTTGCCTTTGAAAGGTAGCAGCAGATCAATGATTGCAACTAGAGGGGAAAGAATTAATTTCAACATTAATATCACAGGTTTTGACTAGGACCTGAACTGACATACTACAAGCTTATCTGAAGTAGTCACCAAAACCCACCAATTTTTATTTAGTACTAGATTCTTTGGGTAGTGTCATCCATGACTGTATTTTTTCAAATATATTCTCCCTGAACTATAGACTTCATGTCTTGGGTAACACTCCCTTTCCTGGAAGATATCATCTTCTGTATTTGATTTCCCACTCTTTTAAAGCTAGGACGAACAGAATATTCTGCATTCTTTTTTAAGATTCCAAGGTCAAGACTCTTTTCACAATATCTTGAATAGTCATTCACCACATTAACTCTTACTAATATTGATATCATGTCAGACTCCACATATATATGAAATTATCTTATTTTATCATATATTTGCTTTAACAATACCCGTTTTTAAAGCTCAGTGTAATTAATAGATTTTTGATTTATTAATGAAAATACTGTAATATCTGAAGTAGTTTTTATTATATCCATTTGATAATCTGCATACAATTTGTACTTAATTGATTTGAAATTAAAACCAGAAGAAAGCTCCATGTTCCGTCCTTTCAGTTCTGTTGATATAGGTCAGAAAATAAATATGCCGTCTCAAAACGTGATGACTTTATGAATATTTCATGCTCAGTACACAGTACAGCCGCTAACTCTGATTTCCAGAGAGGCAGCCGTTTACTCCACCAGCACTTAGTGTCAGCAGTGAAGGAAACATAAACAAACTAAATAAAGGAGAGGCACATTGGGACACATATCTCTTCATCTGATATTTGTCGAATGTTTAGTTAGAGTTTTATTTCTTTCTTCCCTTATGAATGCAGGACTTGCCATTAATCATCTCTGGGTTGAAACATTTATTTCACAAACAGACTGTCTGGCACTATTTCATCCGTTTTACAAGATGTATTAAAACACAATTAATATACAATTTCATAATGTTATTGTTTCTACATTGCTTTTTCTGACCTACTTGTTCTTCTATCATAGTTAAATTGCTAGGCAACATTAACCAATCATTTGGAAGCTAATTATCATGCACACAGGAAATTTGAGTATCGCATCAAAGTGAAAATGTATGCAAACATTTCAGTCTGAATCCTTAAAGATTATGATTTAGCAGAAACTACTGTATTATTGTTCAAGGGCTGTCTGCCGTCATTATGACGATATACATTGTACATACATATACATTGGGAGAGAGAGAGAGACAGAGGGAAAACCACTATAAATCATACTCATTGGGGGAAAAAGAAAGTGCTATATATCCCTGCTGAAGATGGACCTGTTGCAAAATGAAGATAATTATAGTACTTATTTCTGCAAATATAGATGCTGTTGAACAGAGTGTGACTTTTTGATCATAGCATTGGTTTTCAGGTCTGATTCACATCACAGATTGTTTATGATAAATAGGGTAAATTGTTTCTCTTCTGTCTCAGTTTGTCCATCTCTGGAATGAAGATTATAACTCTTCTTCATGTTGGTGTAAGTGAAAGTTCAGGCACCAAACTGAACTGAGCAGAGTGAGAACTTATTTTCCCACTCTATGAAATGATACAGTAGAATGGGTAATGTTTTTTTAAACAGACAGAGGATTAAAGGCTGAATCTTGTTGTGGCTTAAAATATTCACAAAATTTCATGAAAACAGTAAAAAAAAGTTCCACCGGTAACTTGTTTTGAAAGTGGCAGCAAAATGTTGTATCAGATAAGGATAGGAAGCACGGTGCTTTCTTCTTCAAACTAATAAAGAAAAGATAAATTTCCCACAACAAAACTTTAGTTTAAGAAGGAGAATGGAGAGGTGATCATGCCTAAATCTATACTTAAGGAAAGCTGGCTATGTGACATTTACATATTTCTCAAACAAACATCTGCAAAATAACTTGTTCATAGCTTCTTGAAATTTTCATTGATCAGAAAGATGGCAACAGGTAGCAGACCAGGGTGCTGGTAGATTGACAAGAAGATAAAAATTCCCATTCCAACAATGTCTGCTCATCACATAGCTCAGATCTGTGGTTTTCATAATCTATTCTGAAGAATAAGAGATTAAAAGATCAACAAAATACAAATTTATTCAATTAACCAAAAGACCACATTAATAAATTCCTAGCAAGTTTTAATGCACCTTTTCTTTTTTCTCAGCATTACTGCAGAGAGTTTATGGCAAGTTACCTGTTTTTGGCTCCACAGAAAAATAAGGTTGTCCTTGCAATATGCTGTAAACCACTCGAGCACTGTTGCCATAAGTAGGATCATCTGCATCAGTCGCTGTCACCTGAACCACAGAGGTACCTGCAAAATGTTTAAGGGACTATTGTACATAAAAGATAAAAAAATCTGAACTACACTTATTCAACATGCTGTGCCAATATACATCTGAAACAGCGTGAGGTGGCTTTATCACAACTGTGCATCATTTCCATGCTGATTCAACTTAGAGTATAAGGTCCTCTTTGTAAACCAGTAGTATCAGCTATTACAGAGTTCCATCTTCCCAAATAGTCTCAGCCTTTGACTCACAGCAATAAGAACCATCTCACTCAGTATCTCCCCTGCTCTATCTTTGCCTTTTTGTTGGTGGAGAGTATGTGAACAATATTTCTTAAATTGTGGTGATGCCTGGAGTATGCTTAAGTATGAAATATAGTAATAGTTTCCCTTTGAAGGGAAGTCTGCATGCTAAATTGTAATGAGTAGTTAGAGATTCAAATACACATACATATATAAGTATTATATATTTTGATAATTGTACCCATATATATGTATAAAATTAATTTTAGCGTATAAAATTATTTACCCTTTCGTAAAGAGATGGCTGAAGAGTTTCTGTTTCAGCTCAGAGAAAAACTGGTGAGAGCTGTCTCTAAATTCCTTTTAAAAGTACTAATTTCCTTCAATAATCTGCAATACTTTAGTATCAGTTGTGGTAATAATCTGCTGCATAAACATTTCTTGAGCAAGAAATATCTCTATGTTGACAGGAATAAGAAAGTGAAATGTCTAACTGGATAGAAAGAAGGGTATATTTTGTGAGGACCTCATTCTGCATCCAGCTCCTATTCATTATGTTCTCCACGTCAGCTCCCATTTGTTTTGTTCTGTACAACAGCTTCCGTGATGTATGCTGAGAGCAGAATAGAATGACACTTGGGAGCCAGGGCCTTGGCCATGGTCACCACCCTCTGATAGCCAGAAAGGATTATTTTTTCTCACTGGCAGATTGTCTGGAACATTGAGACCTTCCATTCAACAGCCCAGGGACCCATTTGGAGGTTAGGTTGCAAATTAATATTGTAGCAATTTGGCAGATGCCCAGTAAAAGTCTTCAACAGAGGATCAGAGTCCTTCATAAACTGGATTTAGACACAAGATTAGAGAAAAGCATTTGTTAAAGAGAGTGTTCATTTTCCGAATGAACACGTTTTTGACATGCAAAAATAAAAGCAGCGCGTCTAGAAATCACTCTTTAAGAACAAATTGCAATAGCAAGTATCCAGGGTGAACTTAACATAAGTTTTATTCTTATCAGTTTTATTTGGATTTTTTCAGGAAATGGGTGGGAGAAAGTTCTGAAATTCTTTATGTCTGATATAGTACGTCCCCCACCCATTTTCCTCAGCTTTTCAATTCTCAGTTGAGTAGAGGATCATAAATGGGTTCTGGGACCAGGTGGTAGGCTTGGAGAGAGAGAGGATTAAGTGCAGCCCTCCATAAAATGTTACAGATTACAAAGGATGGGACCTGCTTGAATGAATTCTGACTAGAAATGATCATTCATAAGATAACTTTATTCACTTAAGTTATGGCTTAGCTAACTCACATTCCTGATCTCTCTTCCTAAAGTATCCATGACAAAGTATTATGGTTGCAATTCTATTTTAAATGCAATTTTTCTCTCTTGTGGACTGTCTAATATTTTTGGAAAAGGAAAAGGTTATTCTCAACCTGAAATTTCACATGCAACTATTAAGTAGATGGAATGTTTAAAGGAAATTGGTAGTTAATCCATCAAGTCATTTATCAGTTATAGGACTTAAAATACATCAATTTTCTGTTCACCAGTAACTAAGAGCTTTGATTCAGCATGTCAAACTGATTTTACAGATTACTCTATAATGTAATTTCATACAGGGACCTATTTTAAACTTGCCAGAGTCTCTCCAGCTTTTGAGTACAAGGGTAACATAATGACTATTTGACATCCTGTGTTTTTTGTGAAAGCCAGGCTTACCACATTTACAAAGTCCCTAAGCCCTGCCAATGAAGCTTACAATGTCTGCAAATATTGGCAAAAGTGCTTCTAAACCTCACACACAGTTAAGTCTTTGCTCCTTGCTCTTGCCGCTTTCAAGGACTCCAAACCAATACAAGATCAAAGAAATTACAGGCTCTGCAACCTCAACACAGACATTTTAGAAATCTTGCAAGCTTAGAAGTGCTTGTTTGCTGTAAAAATCTATTGATGTAACAAACAAACAAACCCTCTACATTCTATGAGATGAATAAAGTCAGTATCTGAATCTAATTGGCTCTCTCCTAAAACACATAGATCCTTTAGAAAAGGGTTTTTTTTAGGAAGAAATTCTAACACCAAATCCTTCTACACTTATCCCACTTAAGTGTAATCAGCAACTAAAGAACAATGATACTTTTCTAGTCCCTTCGTGCTAATCCACTTCTCTCAAACCTCATGGGGGAAAGACCTTTTAAAACAACTGCTATTGTCATTATTTCTTTGCCAGTTGCACACAAAAACTTTGAGCTTCCAGAAGTCCCATGCTGAGAGGGAGATTTCTGCACAATATATTTTTTAAAAAGAATATGCAAGCTACCATAAGGTATGCTAACTATGTGAAAAGTCCTATGTATAGAAAATCAGTTCCAAGGAAACATAATGCAGAGAAAGATCAGTACAGGAAGATTTCCAGACATTTTCGCAGAGGAAGCAGATTTCTCTTGAAGAACAGGAATTCCTTCAGAGGATGATCATTGCAACACAGGGCTGTCCTACTTTTTCTCGCAATGGATTGATGTCAAATTCATATGCTTATTTTCCTTAAAAAAAAAAATGTAACCAATAAAGCTCTATGGATGCTCATGGATAGTCAATAAATCTATAGGTTGAGGAAAAATGAGTAGTTGCATCTTAGTTCCAACTACATCACCTTACAAAAGGAGACTTCATGTTCCTGCACTGAAATTAAGTCTTCTTTTTATTCCTGAACACTTAGCCCTACCTCATAACACAGGTGGTCAGCTGTCGTACATGTGTCCAAGATTAGGACTTACAGGTTACATGGGACAGCCAACAAATGGCATCACACCTTCACTCCACCCAAGAAAATGAGTGTCCCAGTAAATCCTGTTTATGGCAGCATTGTGCAGAGCCCTGAACTGCAGCAGTAAACAGGACACTAGCCCTAACCCAAACTTTCATTCGTGATTTGTTATAACCTGTAGTTTCACAACTACAACTTTAAATATTTCTTACAGTTTGTGTATCTGATATGGGTCAAAAAAATAAATAGGGCTTATTTACTGAAAAAATGTCTTTCCCACTCAGATATGGATTCCTCTACAATTATTTTTCGGTACAATTATTTTTCAGTACAATTGTCTTTGTAACAAAGCTTGAATATCAGTTCATCAAGAAGAATTCTACATGCAGCAATTTCATAGACTTTTTCAGCAATTGCAGCACATACTGAGGGGAAATCCGTGCTGTTAATCAAAGGGTGTTCCACATATTTCTTTATTGATACTAGCTAATAACACATTGAATTTTGTGTGGCTGGCACAGATTTGTTTTTTTCCAAAATGTTTAAGCCATCATTTTTAACCTAAACTTTAGTAGATAATGATAGATATTACAGAATCACAGTAATCTGAGAACGTGACCTATTCAAATTCTGATATTAGGGCAAAAGGAAGCAAAAAGTTTTTTGCAGAGAGGACCTTGAATTTAGAACATTATATGTACCTTAATTTACCCAAGTCAAGATTCAGCAATGTTTCTGACATGTTGCAGAGATCAACCTTTCCTGTGATCAGGTCAGATAAAGGTAAGCTGGTTGCAGAAGTTTATTTTGAGTTGGAGATCCTTCAAAAGGAACCTTTTTAAATCTCTCAGTTTATTGTTTTAGAAACCTCTGCACAGCTTTTTTAAAAGCTTGCTAGTAACTTGTGTGGTATTTTACCAAACCTTTTAAATGAGTTTGTATGGGAAATGCTTGTGTGACTTCTGTTTTTAACACTGGTGAAATCATTTAAGGGAAAACTGGTTTCTAAAACTAGATGAACTTAACAAATGATTACTTTTGAAACTGCACAAACCTTTATCACATGAATTGTAGCCACATTAACAAATTAAAAATAGACCTTTAAAGGCAGTCAGTTATTAAAGGCATTGACTGATATCAATTAATGATGTGTAATATGCGTAATACACAAAACAATTCCATGATGGCGTCACTTTTCTACATGATATCAGCTGCCACTAGAAATATTAAACGCCTTTACTATCAAGTTATCCATAAGACCTGCTTAATCCTTAAGTGCAACAGCCCAGCCTGGTTCTGCTCCATAACACCTGGTATTTCAGGTATCACCCAGAGCTGATGCAGCAATGCCTGCATGGTCTTTTCCCTCAGGAGTGTGAAGGGGGAGAAGCAGCACCTGGAAGAAAGTTCTGCCCTCTCCACCTCCTCTCTGTCCTCCCACAGCCTCGTTAGGTTGCCTTCACTTGGGGACAAAACCCAAGACTGGTCCCAACCCAGCAACAAGGTCAGATAAAGTGAAGCAGAGGGGGCTTCTGACTGGAGAGAGACACTCTCTCTTCACTGAGGCTCTCAAAACCCACTCCCCACTTGTACCAAAGATTAAAGCATGATATAAAGCTTTACTTTTTTTTTTTTTTTTTTTTTTTTTTTTAGTTTACTATAAAAATCAAATGTTTCTATCCATCTCAATCAGAAATAATAAATGAGGCGGGAAAGATGTTTGTTGTGCTGGGTAACAAGCAAAGCTGTTGATATCTTTGGAGAGTAGAGAAGATTAAACAAAACCAGAACAATGTTGGGTATTGCAATTTTTATATCCAGTTCCCTCAGCTATAAGCCAAACAGATCAGCATCTCACATCAGCTTGTTTTTTTCAACATCACAGGAACACTCTTTTAATACTCTTTTAACTATAATTTGCAATCTTTTTGTTTGAAATATAACACTGCTCGATTTTTTAAGACATACTTAAAAAAAAATAAAAATCCCTATGATTTTTCAGATAAGCCATAGCTTTGAGGGTTTTGCTATGAATAGATTTACAAGCCATCAAGATATTTACCCTATCTAGGATAATCAATATAATTGGGCCTGACCCAAATATAATTTGAACCTGACCCGAAGTCATTGCAAATACCAGAAAAGATTGACTTCAATTAGCCTTAGATAATGTCCTAAAATATTTGTCAAATACAATACGGAATCATTATACTTGCATAATCACCCTTTAGGTTAAAGGTTATAGTTCTCCTAGCTTTCTAGTTAATTTGGGTTTATAATCCTATGATCTCTTTCATTTTGCTTAATATCCAATTAAAAATCCTTGTCATGGATATAATTTTAAACAAAATAGGAGAGAGATACTTTGTTTCTCCTTAATATTTCATAAGTGCTCTAGGTGATTAATTAAAAATTGTGTTATATGAATAAACTACGAATTGATGTGACTATGTAAGACAAGTGCCACACAGGCATTTCATGCTAATCCTTAATTCAGTAACAATGCAGTATTCCATAGTTGTGTGATACAAACCATGAAGATGTTTAAAATGTAGTTTCAGGAAGCTCATGAAGATGAAATCACTGGTAAAGATTCATTAAAAAGTGCAAAACCAGCTCATTTTGAAAGATAGTCCTTATGTTCTCCACTGCATACTGGGCACCCCACATAGATTGATTTCCAATATATTTTTTGAACAAATGAAGCATGGGTGAGGGGTAGAGGCATGGATTTGTGTGTGTAGGTAAACCCCATATACTTGTAGTAGTTGTACATATGTCAACATGTAGTACAGGACAAGACAGAGCTAACTCATATAAAAGGGAAAGGAGGACATATTGCTTTTCAGGGCACAAGGCAAAAGTGCAAAAAAATCTAATCATTGCTGCGTGCTACAGCTCACTTAAATAATCTAATTCTAAAATAAAACAGCAATTTAAAAAAAAGATAAGTTTTTTACAGAACGTGTTTTTGAAGTGCTGAATATTTACATTTTACAGACTTAGATTATCTGATTTTCTCTGTTTTTCCAAAGTGCAGCTGTAAAAGTTCTCAGTACTGTATCACAACTTCATCTCCTCCCTGCTACTCTTCGAAAGCTGTGGTGTCCATCTTTCTTTCCAAGGCTACTGTTGCCTCTTCAGCCATCCACATAGTGTTCGAGTGACAATGAAAAAATGCCATGTATCAAATAAGAAATAGTGTCTATGCTCACTGCTTAGTAAAATAAATAAATAGAAAAGTCATTAGCAATGTTTTACTCATCTCCTACTGGCTCCTAAGCTGAGTTTCAAATATAAAAACAATGTTGACTAATGATGCTGCAGGGCACTTGGGAAGGGAAGATTATTGTTCTCTCTCTAGCTATAATTTAAAAGACATTGTTTAACGTACAAAAAGACAGGAGATGGTATAGAGGAAACCGCAGCATATTCTATATGGGCAGTCTTACTGTAAGAGTATCAAATTTTGTTATGGTTTAAAATCAGTCAAGCAAAGGAAATCCTAATTTCAATCACTGTATGTCTTTCCTAACCTGAAGTGAGAATTCCCATACACATATTTCCACTGAAGTAGATTAAGTTCTTCTGCTTTTTTTAGCTTCATGCTTGCATTTATAATTTCAGGTTAAAGTAAAATTTATCAAAATGTCTCTGGGCCAAAGTCCTATCTGGTCTGAATCAAGTCAGCTTTCAAAGGAACAGTGGCACCTGACAATAGATGAGCATTTGGTCTCTTTAAAATGAAGAGATAGTGGATTTGATGTTGAAATTCTTCCCTAATTCAAGCTCAGGAAAAATAGCATTTCTTCATTTCCAACAGAGGGTCTGAAGCCTCTAAAAGCCATTCTTCTCTGATTTCACGTGAATTTTGAAACTATCTCAAGTTGTAACCCAGTCCCTGCTGCTTGCATCTATTTCCCAGAGAGCTGGATTTCAGTATTAGAAAAGACATACAGTAAACTGTTACCGACATATGCAACACTTACCAAAAAAATGAAGCTGTCTGCTAGCAGGAATTTGAAGAGTTTGTTAAGAACGGACTTTATCTCAACAAAATGATATATTATCAC
Organism: Haliaeetus albicilla; assembly: GCF_947461875.1. Classification (NCBI taxonomy): domain Eukaryota; kingdom Metazoa; phylum Chordata; class Aves; order Accipitriformes; family Accipitridae; genus Haliaeetus; species Haliaeetus albicilla. The sequence goes on from NC_091485.1 coordinate 17,293,289, forward strand.
CTCTGAGTACCATAGCATAGGTGTGAAACTTATTATTGTTAATGAGAATTATAAAACAAAGCCTCTGGGCACTGGAATGAGAAATACACCATAAAATGCTTATCTGAATCCCTACATAGCTATTTGAGTTTCACAACATTTTTGAGAGGGTAAATACTTAATCTAGCATGTTATTTCCAGTTAAGTCTTGAAATATCTAACTGTTGCAGGTGCCTCATGGATAATTAAGTAGCTTAGTGCGATACAGTAAAAAATAATGAAATTTTTAAAAAGGCAATAGGAACAAATTTCCCACAACACCAACAGTGTATTTTGCACTTACCCACAGGAGACATCTCAGGAACTCCAGCAGTGTAAGGACCATCCAGAAATTTTGGCTCATTGTCATTGATGTCCTGAATCTTAATGACGAACTCAGATTCGGGTTCCACGGGTTTATTAGTCAGCCTATCTAGTGCTTGTGCTCGGAGCGTGTAGTAGGCCTGCTCTTCTCGATCCAGCCTCTTTGTAGCATGAATATCCCCCGTGTTCTCATCAATAATGAAAATGGAACTTGCCCCTTCGCCTGACAAGATGTATTTGATGGAACCATCTCCTTTATCAACATCAGAGTGAAGCTGGTGAAAAATTGATGAGAGATGAGATTAACTTACAAGAGAGTCAGTGGCATGGAGATATGTAAAAATAATTCTTATGTTGAGCAGTAGTACATGAAATTTTATTGTCCTTGGAAAGATAAGCTGAATGTTTATCGTGCACGGCATGTGAGGGACTATTAGAATCTGTCAGCTTGCTCTTTTGAGCAAGATAATTTCATTCTTTCCTGCAAATAATCTCATTTTCAAATGAATGTGATATTGTCTTACAGTCTTCTCATACCAGAGTTTTACATAGCCACACACATACACCCATGCACATATATGATTATAACTGTGACTTTATTCCTACACGAATTTAACGACATTGCTGGTTTCAGCTTATTATCCTACTGAAGGGTGAGACCTCAAACAAATGTCACTATAAACTTAATGTCAGCATGTGGTTGCTCCTGTGTACCTATGGGAAGCGACATACTGATTTCCTCAGTGTTTACTGTGTAGAGCAGTAAAACATCAAATTAATTAAAAGGGATTGGTTGATAGATTGCTCACTACTATCTGATGGGCCAGTAACTTCACTTCCATATCTTGTTTTCCATTATCTAACTTCAGAAAAATGCAGAGTCTGAGAAAGACCAAGAAGTGTCCTGGCACCTCCTGAAGCAGCATCAAAGGTCAGGTGTAGTTTCCCTGGGACTACTCCTAGCAGGCACAGAACAAATGTACCTCAGTAGGTCAAAATGTATCTTCCACTGGAATCGCAAGAGAGATTTACACAAAGAAACTTTCTTCCTCATCACGCAAGCTATTTAAAGTTACAGAACAAGGTTCCACAGGTTTTGTAGCTTTTTTTACGTCTACTGTGTCTCACCTTCCTCTTATAGAACACAGACTCAAACAATTCTCATAGACTTCTCAAATTTGTATCAGCAATCTTATTGATCTGGATATCATGTTAAAGTAACACACACACATATTTAACATGGTATAACTGAAAAGAACGCCAGTAAAAGTCAAAGTACTTGCGCGCTTGTTAAAAAGTGGATTATTACTTGTAAATAGCTGAGGACAATGTTAAAGATGTTCAGATTCTTATCTACTCTTAGGTCTCTTATCTACTTTGTACCTGTCCTAACTCCATGTCATGTTGAGTTTGGAGGTAACTCCACTGTCTTCATCATCATAATTTCCTCCACTAACATTTTTTTTCTCTCAGCTGGGAGTATCACTGAGATAGTAATCACTTCCAGAATACATACAGAAAATTGCTATCTCAGGCATAACTTAGCACAGCTGCAAAACCTTTTCCTATTTCAGCAGGGAAGTATTCGAGATCAGTTTTGAATTTTGCAGCTGGATAAAAAGCTGCCTATTTCTTACACATTATTTCACTTACAGTGTCTGGATATCTCATACTTATGCAATTACAGTGCACTCTCTCTCTCTTTTAAGGTAGAAATGGAGTCTGAGCTTTGGACTGGATCAAAACACAGAACTACGGTGTCTAAACCAGAACAGCTACATTATTTCAAAATATGGCTTATCCTCATTCTGCTGCTACCTAACTCCTGAGATACCTAAACAAGCCTGAGATTTCTTTGGTGGAGTTCCCCGAACATTCAAAGTCCTACTTCTCAGCACACTCAGGAATACTCACTGCTGACACTGTGAGCAGATCAAGGTAAAATGTCTCTCACATCCAGGCTCTTTCAAGATCCACAGCACTGCATATTCCTCAGCTCTAATGGCTGGGGGTTTGTTCATTAAACCATACCTCTGTTCATTTCCCAAATCTGGCAGCTGGGTCTCTTGCTGCTTTTCCAAACTTGACTGGAAGAGGTACCCATCTTCCCTACAAAGGAGCAGTGGCCTGTGCAAGTAAGAATCTGTCTGGCATGTGTTTGATTTGCTTTTACTTTTTTTTGTCCTCTTTTCTTTTCTAAGACCTACTTCAGGGTGCATAAGTCTCCTATCTACTACAGAGGCATTGTGTGGGTTCCCTCCATAGCCAGAATCCTACAGTCTAGACTGAAATGCTGAGTGTCACCTCACCCAAGAACTGAAGTTATGGGATACAAAGATTCAATGCCTTTGTCTTCTTGAAGTGATTCAGTTTTCTCCATATCCCATATTCTAGCAGAGCACTGGTCTTTCTGTGGTGGCTGAGACTGTCCCATTCTCCCTGTAAAAGTTATTCCACCTTTTGTGGCATATGTGAGGATGTGCTGGATGAGAGAAAAGCGGATGACACCAGCATACCCAGCAGTTTATCAGGCAGAGCAGTTTTCTGCAGGTTAAAAATGTGCAAGTAGATCTCTTCAGGCAGAGGAGGGAAGGGATTCCATGTCTCAACTTGCTGAGAGCAACATAGAACTCTCTCATGGGGGGGACGCCGAGTCCATCAGCACACCAGAGTGTAGCACTCACACCTGGGTCTCATGCTGCAGGGCTGCACAGCCTCCCATTCACCTTGTATTTAGATCCAGCCCCATCCCGAACAACTTTCTAGCAGTGTTTTGAAAGAAGAGAGACCTTCAGGGGAGAGGCCAGAAGTGTAAATCCTCAAAGATGCACTGAGTAAGGCTTTCACAACCCAGAGAAAGAAGAAATTCCACAGCTTCAGCGTTTCCCATTTGCTCACTCAGTGGCTCTCTGATTAACGCATTTGGTTTTTAGAGTCCCACTCTGAGGTCCATAAATCTCCTCATGGGTTACACTACAGTGGCTGGTGCCCTGAAGTGAAGTACTGAACAGAAGCCACTTTTTGGAATGATGTCTTGGTAGAAAATTGCTACTACACAGATTAGTAAAGTGATTAGCAATGACCTTTGTTACTCCAAGGTTGAAGCTCTGGGAGAGCAAACTTCTTTGTATCTGTTACTAAAACTTTGTTCTACTAAGCCTTTAAAAAAACAATGCTGGCCCATGCTCAAGTTAGTAAAGCACCATTCTCTACCTACTTAACCCCAGTAAGGTGATAACACTCAAGATTTAGTTTATCTTTGGCACTATAGTACAATCAATTCTGTGCAAAGCAGTCTTAAAGAATTTTTTTCAACTTTATGTGTATTTTAGTGTCAAACTGAGATAACTTAAAAGTCCAATACAAGAGAACAATGCAAAAATAAAGTAGGCTGACAGAATCCAGAAGTATGTTTGGTGCAGTTTTCAGATGACCTTTATTCCAGTTCCACCCAATATAAACTTTCCAGTGATCTTCAAAGTCATTAATGCAGAGACATCAGTGATTTGCAACTAAGAATAACATTTTTGAATGCAGCAGTCCTGTACCATATTTACACCTCTGCTACTACCAAATGTGACTTCAAACTACCTGTACGTCCAGCTATTTAGTTTAACACCCTAGGAAATGAGAAGTAATATTTTCCTTATATTGTTGGCTTTAGAAAACACTTTGCACATTCTTTTTTTTGTTGTTTTTCTTTTTTGGGGGGGGGGGGGGGGGCAGGAGCGTGGTTTGCTGTCATCCCGCCCCCCCAGCTCCCTTTTTTTAGGAAGAAATACATTTAAGAATGAGACCTGAAATTTGTTCTTGTGATTAATTTGGCAACAATTATATAGAGTAATGTTAGTCCTCAGGACATTTGTACTTTACAGGAAGGCTCCAGAAAGCATCTATGATGGTGCCATCTACTATGTCTATCACCCCTCCTGCTTTCTACAGAGACATTCATGTAGGAGACAGAACGGCAGCTGAGGCTGTAGCTGCACATGGGGACTATGACTTTAGAAGTAGAGGGTCAAGACAAAGGCAGTTTCCAATTCTTGTTTCAAGAGACATGGAAGATTCCAGGATTCACTGGGTAAATCTCATCTGATCCCTTCCTGGAACATCCCAGACAAATTTTCTTTCAGAAGTAGTTTGCAATAAAAATTGTAAATAAAATTCATCCCTCTGTTTTCTGAAAGGAGAATGCTGTAAGTAAAGATAGTTGTATAATTCCAATTCATTTCACCCATTGCTGTGTCCACACAATATCCATGATGGTCACTCTCCAGTTTGCCTTAGCTTTCAAGTAACCTTATTTCCAGTATGAGATTCATGATCCAATTCTTATATGCTGATCCTCTTGCTTCTTTCTTACATTCCACATACATTTAACATTAAGATTTTAAGAGGGTTGGTGTTGGGTGTTCCCTGCATTACACCATGTACAAGAAAGAGTACATGAGAACAGAAAACGGAAGCAGCAAGCTTCTGCATTTTTAACAGGAGGGTAACTTTTTAATATTCTAGGAAACTTAGCACAGAGTGAACAAATCTAATAAGAAAAGCCACACAAGCCTTGTGGAGGCAGAGAGGGCCAGGGTGTATAAGTGCACTTTTTTTTTTTTTTTTAGGAAGATAACATACCAAGTGCCCTCTACTGTCTCTGAACTCAACCTAAAAAGAGGGCACTTATATCTTTTTAGGCCCAACTCCTAAAACTCTTCTCAGTTTTAGAAAATGCTTGTTTGGATATGTGTGAGAGAAGGAAGCAGTCAGGTTCACTCAGTAGCAAAGGCACTATTACCCTAACTCCTTTAATGAATGCAATTTTGTCCTCACATTTTTTGGCGCTGCAGCAATATAGCTTAGTATAGGGTCTTGTCTAATGCATTGATGTTTATGTGGACTCTTAGGATGATGATTATTCTAGGGAAATCTAAATAATACATTTCTTTCAAGTTCCCTAATACTCAGTAGTTTCTGGATTTTGTCTGTTTGTAGGTACAGATCTGTACAACCAATGCTGAGGTCATTCTGCATCGCTTGCCATTAAAATATGTTAATGCAGTATTTTTAATAGAGAAGGCCATTTATTTTTATCAGTAAGCAGAGATACTGCACTGCATTAAAAGCAATTTATCTGGGCACCACCAATCTGTTTGAGGTCTGAATAAGAGGTTTGCTATTTCTCTGATTTTCAGTTCAGGATCCCTCAAAGCAGGTACAATGTTCACAAGCCTCTCTTCTCCATTTTTTCTTCCCTAAAGATCTACCTTTGCAGTTGTTCCTCCCTGTGGCAGCATGGCCAGTGTTTCATTGCTGAGTTTACAGCTTCTGGGTGAAGAAGAAAAGCACAGGGAGAACATGAGGAGCTGCCAGGTTTTCAGTATCAGCAGGATCAGGTAATGGTGAGAATGAGACAGACAGAGCAACCACGAGATGCTTCAGTACAACCTAGCTCCATAGCTCCCTGAGACCATAAGAAATGCGCGCTTATTTGCAGAACAACTGAAAAGTTTTCTCAAGGAGGAGTTACCCTGCCTGAACCCTTCCCTTTCTTGCTGTGAAAGTGCCTAGAAAGGGAGGAAAGGAATGAAAACTGCCTCCTCATGACTGTGCAGGCATCCGTAGCTCTTGGTAATACGGAATTGATGCAACTGCAGCTTTATTGCTGCTTTCTCACTAAAAGCAAGGAGGGACTAGCAAGCAAAAACAGACAAAAGGAAGAAAGAACACCAAGCCAGGAACAATCTTCTTGTCCATTTTATAACCACAACTTAGAATCACAAAACAACTGAGAACTGATTGTGGGAGGAAGACACTCTTGCCTTCATATACATGACCCACTGCTTTCTGGGAAGACTTAAAAAGGGAACTTGTCTGGTGCATACAGATTAAATAAGTAATTGCCAAAATGTGAAAGAAAGTAGGTGATTTGAAACAAAGACTTAATTTGGCTATTTCTACTAAATCTTGCTCATCACAACAGCTAGGTTCTTAAAACTTCTGTTCTTGGATTCAGTATTTACTGTGGTTGCACGTAGAAGGTTTTGAAGTCCCTTTTTCCCTCAGATTATCACTGCTAGTAAGTGTTTTGAACTGTGATGACTCATAAAGTACTAGATATTTGTATTTTTTTTTACTTCTTTTTTAAAATATAACACTATATTTGATAAATATCAGGATAACTAAGGGTTCAAAGTTGCTGATTTGGAATGATTTCAATGCAAATAATCACTTACATTTAAAATTCAGCATAGACAACAGAGTTAACGTTTAAGTAAAATCCAATATGCACACATACCACATTTCTGCAACGTTTAAGGGACTCACAAACACATTCGTTACAAATACAATTGCAGTTTTCAGAGGGAGCTATGAAGCTCTCACTCTTGTAAACTGTAACCATATTTCAATATCAAAAGCTTAAGATGTCTTTTTTAATTTCCTTTTCAGTGTCATTACAGAAGGCATGTGGGACAGATTCCTCAACATTTTATTGATGTCAGCAAAGGCTTGTGATTCATATAATTGACTTCACACCCAGGCACTAGTGAAAGTATTATTCAGCAGGTAATGATTTTCTTATAAAAGTCTTATTTCCAAGAAACATTGAGAAAGTGATAAAGGAGCTCCTGGAGGGCTTTTGTTTACTTTTATTAATTTTTGTAAAACTATAGTACAAGCCTGGGCTTGGAAAGAAATATGCTGGTTTATGTTTTGTGCTTTCAGTATAACAACGCTGAGTACAAGAGATCCAAGTCAATACAAATGGCTATACCCCAAACCCTAACATTTTTAATTAGAGTTTGAAAAGAAGGAATATGTTTGTAATGCTGCTAGAGTTTCCTTGTTTCAGCAATGTTGTCACTATCGTAGGGAACTGGCACAGACAACTGTGCCACAGTGGCACAATTCACCACTTTGACTTACTAGCAATTTCATGCGCTGTTGTGTTGCCTCTAGACTTTCTCCTTTTCAGGCAAGTGCAGAGATGGTCATGTGGGAATAGAAGGTCCCATGCTGTAGACCACAGTATAACCACATTATATTTATCTAACACAAGCAGCTGGTGACAGGCTTGCTCAAAAGCCAGTCAGCCTAGACAAGATTTCTGTGTTGATCTAAAACCCTCAAAATTGTGTCTAGGGTGCTCAGAGCTGACCGAAGACCTAAGAGTTGCTGAGGCAACCGAGGTCCACAACATTCCTGAGATCTCTTAATATCCAGCACTGTCCTTATAGGCTGCCTGAACTCAGACTGTCTCTGAATCCTCCTTTGTCTTGTTATGGATAATACTAGAGTCCTATGAATGACCACAAGCCAACAGATCTGCCCAGGATCACCACAAAGTCAATGAGCAAATGAGAGGTCACTTATCACATTAGCACCTTTCACATTCAAGGTAAAACCAGGACCATCTTTTTGGGAGTACCAGCTGTGCCATCCCACAGCTTGTCCTTAATAGCCCTCTTGCGGGTAAATTTTATGTCATTTGGTGTATTTTGACTTCCAAGATATTCATATTCAACAGTGTATATAAAGCCAGTGAGAACAAAGATCCATCTACAATCAAGGTATTCATGCAGGTGCAGGATTAAGAAAACATAGGATAGGAGACATAATAAATAAGAAGGATAAAGAGGGAAGAAAGGAAGGTTTAAAAAAAACAAGGTAAAAAAATCTACAAACCAAAAAATTCAAAGTGGATTAGAACATGAACAGGTCTGAAGGACGAGGAGAGAACTGGAATGGGAAACAAGCTGATGAAAGACCTCAAATGAATGTGATGAGGCAGAGGAGATGGGGCAAGAGGAAGACAAAAGGAGACAGGCAAAAGGTAGAATGACAAGTTGAAATGGGACAAAACAGCAAGGAAAAAATAAAAATGAAAAGAAATGAAAGAAAAAGCTGAAGTAGTAAGTGGAGCTGATCTTCAGTGACTGATCAGTGTTAGGCAAGAACAGCGTTTGAGAGTAAAGCTGTACAACGTTACCAGCCTCTTCTTTTCATGCTCTATTTAATGCAACAGGAATTAAAAAGGTTGATAACCTGAATCTAGTCAGGTGTCATTTTACTGAGGGTGTGTATTACTACTACTCCAAGTTCAGAAAAAAAGGCTTACTTTAGAGGGGAAGGGAAAAAAAAAAAAGGTGCAATTTAAATTGTCATTGATTTTAAAGTGCTGGAACCAGACAAGCAAAGATAAGAAACAGGACTGATGGGCAGGGAGAGTAACATAAGTGTCAGCTTGTTCTGAATGAACTAGGCGTCATTCTTAAAAAAAAAAAAAAAAAAAAAAATCCTTATTTCCCCTATTAATGCAGTTTCTGAACTTTTTTGCTGCTACAGAATGTATGTTTCTGTGCCTAAAAAATTAAAATAGTAAGAATTTTTATTAATTTACTCAGACTTATTCTCTCCCGTGATCAAACTTGGAATAAGCAGTAAGGTGTTACTATCCCCTTCTTCGCCCATGTTATATCCTCAGTAAAAGGTTCAGAAATGTTGGTGGCAGGGTTTAGTGAAAAATATATAACTCTTATACTCTTAAGCGACTGATCAGTGCTCCAGGAGGATGATAACCTTATCACCTCAGCCACATGAAGTGAAGTAAATATTTAAGTTTGCCAACCTTTTCAAGAAGGGGCGTGAAACAGGAAACAGAACAGTGAAACTTCTTTAGTGCCTTGATGGTTATTGTTCAAACAAAATGCAAAGTAGCAGTAACAAAATTCTAAATCTTACACTTCATAACATTCCAGTTAGTATCTAAGTAAGCCCTCAAGGCTTCTAAGTGGAAGACAAAGTTCAGATGAAAGGTTCCTCTAGGAATAAGAGATACTGTCATCTAAAGGCTACTGAGTTGAATAATTAATAGGAAACACTGAAAACTGGATGTGATAAGAACAACCATGTCACATTTTTATGACTTTTTTCTCTTAATAACACCCAGTTGTGTCTATAGTTATATAATTTAGCTCTTTATATAGACGGTGATATAGTAATTGTGTTTATGTATACAATGTGTGCGTACATTTAAGCGTATCTATGTATACATACACATGCACGTGCGCACGCGCACACACGTATCTGTTTCCTTATTACGTCCTCTTCTTTTCCCATCTCTGCAGATACTGTACTCGCAAATCTGCACCTTCTTCCCCCCCCCCCCCAGTTTTAAGAACACGAAATGCCCCGTGGTGACAGGGAATTGTGCAGCCAGCCCATTAAGATTAGTGCAGCTACAGGAGGAACTCAGAAGCAGCTGCTGCTGTAGATGGAGCTGAGTGGGCATATGTAGCCGGCTGAGTATTCTTGAGGAGTTTTAATGGGCCATCATCATGACATGTCACTCTCCAAAATGACTATTTGTCATTCACACTCTTAAAAAGACAGTTTGGCAGCTTTGGGAGGTAAAAGCCATCTGTATACTGTGCATCATCACGTACTAATTGCATAATATTTATTGGGGGGCGGGGAGGGGGGGGACAGCAATACTGTATTGTAGCACCACCAAGAGCCTGCAGGCAACATAACATGTTCGGAATAAGAATGGAAAAAAGAGACCTGCTTTCCCCTCACACACACACACACTTCAAGCTTTTCAGAAATTATCTTGTTAGAATTTGGAATGGGGAAACAGAGCACAGCGTTTGTAAACAATATGCACATTGGAATCCTTACAGACCTGTTCAATATTCAGCTTTGGGTTTTTTTGTTGTTTCCCAAACCACTCTCAGTCCATCAGTATTTATTCCTTGGAGGGCTCCTTCTGAGTATTTCAGTAACAATACTGCATCACTGACAAACCAAGCCATAGAGTAGTGGATTTGCTATCCTATTTGCCATATAAAAACCGCTTCTGTTTCTACACAAATAGATTTAATTTTTGATTAAAGAAACCAATGACTCAAACCTCATTTATACGAGAGCCTAAAGCAATTAAATCATGTGAAAATACCACTGGAGTGAAATTGTATTTACAAATTCCTGAATGTTTATTCTTACCAGCTGTATTGGGGTCTCTACATTCACTTATTCTCCAGGAAAGGGACTAAGTTCTCTGCCATAAATACCAACAGTATTTTCACATGATCCATATCTATTCATAATGCACCATACTACTCGCCATTATGTACTAAACCAACGTATTTGCTGGTCCAGCGGTTTGATTTATTTTGTTGCCAAGAATCACTGAAGCTGTAAGACAAAATTCTCTTAAAGTCACTACTCTCTATTTCAGCAGTGTAATAAAACTGTGTGAAGATGCTCTCTCCCTGCATTCCCCACATATAGCTTCTATGAAAGTGATCAGGCTTAAAATACGTAGCATGGCAAATAAATACCAAAGACCCTAGTATACTTCATAGAAGAATATCTCAGGGCTAGCAGATGTCCATGGGCTTGGAAAGTTTATGCACGTGTAGCAGCTTAGAGAAACAGAGCCTTCAAGAAACTACACTCATTCTTCTTCGCAAATTACTTTCCCACTAGACACGAAACAATCTCTGCTTGCACAATATTTACACTTTTCTTGAAATACATATATGTATATATGCTTAAATAGATATATGTTTACAGTGATATGAATAGTTTCAGTGGTTATGCCACTGTACGTGGTAAAAAATACATTCATCATTTTATTAATTATTTATGATTTTTAAGGATTTTTTTTTATGAGCAGAGAATGCATGAATGCACTTTGCCTTATGGCACAGGAAAGAGGGAAAGAGGGGAGATGAAACAAGAAAGGCAATAGCAGAGTTTATATACCTGCAATAATGTAAAATGAATGTTTTTACTTTTTCCCTGTTCTTGAAAATACAAATTAGTCAAAAAGTATACAAATATACAAATATATACAAATAGAAATTGTTTCTCCCATACTGCTTTTTCTACTTAGCCATGATAATTCAGGCCTAGGATTTCAACCATGGAAAATGAGAGCATATTAAGCATCTATTTTTTCATATCTAACCCTGTAATCTAAAGAATTATCTGTAATAGCACTGAGCAGGAAAAATAATCATACACACTTCTTGTTTGACTACCATATTAATAATACCAAATTTACAAACAAAAATTCATTTGGTATTAAACCGTTTTCTGAGATAAGAAATGTACTTATACTGACTGTCTTTATTTTAGAGTGGAAATTATACCTCCCATATTGTCTCTTCTTTGTCAAACTACTGATCTATAGTTTAGAGTGATTATCCTGTTTCTGCTTCAACTATCCAAAATAGCTTGCAGCATTGCTTGGTTGATAATGATTTTTCTCATAGGAACCTGCTTCCAAAGAACATTAGTACCAAGGAATAGATACCCGGAGGGTGTAGAGCTTTTTCTGTTGTTTCTGGTTTGTTTTTATGTTGTATCAATTCCTCAAATTTCATTTGCTCTTGAAAGTTTAATGCTGCTAAAAATCCACTTATAATCTTACCTTGCATGTTAGTGGGAAGTGCTGAAACCCTGACAGACTAGAAGACAATGGTAATATATGTAACTGTAATGCAGTTGAAGTAATTACTGTGACTAATAGTGTCTGTAGAAGCTTATAAAATACTGGACTACGGAAGACAGCATGATCTGATCATTTTAATGATGCAAGATTTACAATACAGAAAAACTGTAATTAACTGGGTCCACCACCACACTAACCTATAATTCCCTGAAAACACTTAAGGACTTGTTAAATAAAATTTATGAAACTGTTCAAACGAAGAAGAGTTAACATGTTGGTCTACATCTCCATTTTTAACGTACATAAATGATAATATACATGTCAGGGCATCAGTGTTTGTTATCATATTTTGCTTCTTAAAAATTAAATTCCTATTGTCTTTCTTTATAAAATTTGATATGTTTGGATAAATGCAGTACTTAGTGCTGACTTTCCCGAATGATTTATAGTCAACTTGAAATTGATAATTCTTCATATGAACATATTGATTATGTGATATAAAATGTTTCACACCACCCAGATATTTCTCAAAGCATTTCCACAAACCTAATCCAATAAGTATTCCCACTAAGATCAGTAGGACTACTCCTAGATTTAAAGTGCAAAATTAAGAATTTGACACAATGCCCATGTCACACATAATTAGTCCCTGGGAACGTATGTTGGGGAGAGAGTCATAACTGCTCATAGCTGAAGTGGGTCAAGGAAATAAAACAAGAATGGAGAATTTTGAAAGTAAAATTTTACTATAACATTTTAATGAGTAAATTATTTCATATGAAAAGGGCAGCAATGAAAATCTATAGCAAATCATTACAGTTTCATTGCTAGTATGACAATGTAACATGAAAAACCAATGCATGACCAAATAAAGTGCAGTATTAGATACCTTCCTGTAGACATTTGTCTTGTGTCTTAAACTGAGTTCACTTAAAAAGAGCAGAAGAATCCCTTGGTTAACTTATTATCTTAAAACACAAGTTACTGCTGTCAGTGTGTTTACATTTCATTTGGAATCTCTTTTTCAGTCTGGCTTGATTAAGCACCCTAACATTTCTGTAGTGCCTTCTATTAACTACTATGACTGATTACTAACAGTGTAGTTCAGTAAGGTAGAACACTGCATGACAGATAAATTTTTTCTTTTTTTCAGAAGGATAGAAGACAACTTTTTTTTTTTTTTCTTTTTTCCCCTACTCTTATGTATTTCACTAAAGATGGTTTATTACATTGATTTTTGCCCAAAAGTGTTTCTAAAATACATATCCATCCATCCGTATATACTGGCTAGTTAATTAACAGCCCATTGTTCAAAATTCACTCCAAAGAGTAGGGAAATTTAACCCCGTGCTACATCAAATTAAATCTCTGGTTTAGAATTCTCTAAGTTAGGAAATCATCCTTATGCATGTACAGCATGTCAGGACTTGCTTAAGGCTCATGAATGTTGGTACTAAGCATATGCCTAAGCGCCTTTCTGAAACAGAGCCTTAATCCCTGTGCAAAGGAAGGGTGCTTTAATGAACAGCAATGTGCATCACATCGACTAATTGTAAGAAGCAGAATTGAAAGCTTAAGTGATTGCATTACATAAATTCACACTGTAGCTGTTCAGTATTCAGAACAAGCTGAAGTAAGGGGTGCACAGTAAGTATGGGCATTTGAAAGTCTGCCTTAAACTGTTAAGATCATTTAAAGTGATCCTTTGTGAATAAATACTTTGAAAGGTTTGATTTCTTCTTAACTTTTTTTTTTAACCATTCAAATTTGCAGGTCTGCCAGGGTTTTCAGATACAACCAGATTGATCTCAAGACAGTAATTCATATTTTGATAGGCATTTTTACTCCATAGGATTAAGGGCTGGGAAAGAAATGCTTTTAATGCCCATGTTTTGTGCTGTTTTTCAGAAAACATTTGAGGGGGAGGATAATGCATTAGTATTTCAAAACCATAACAAACTGTCTTAACATGAACAATACTAGGTTAATTGTAAAGCCTTGCAGCTTAGAAGGATTTTAACAGCTGTATGTAAAGGGCAGTGCTCTCCTGATGCCTTTTCTTATTTTGGTGAGCACAATGAGTGTTTAATAGAGACAATCTCATCAAATTCCTATGCAGTCATTACACCTTGTTTCCTTAAATCATATTTTGACATTTCAAATGATGGGAGAAGATATTTATGGATTAAAATTGAAATTCACTCATCGTTTTTCAAAAAAAAAATCCATAGTTTTGCCATGTGCAATGCTGATGCCAACCCAGGATTTTTTCATCTGTTCTTCATGTTTTCACTAGAACACATTCTTGCTGTGTTTCTTACTCACTGCCATTAAATGCTGGCAAGACAATCAATGTATGTGCCATTGATAAACAAATGATGAGAAAATACTGAAATGGCAGGTGTTATTTTACGTTGGTCATGTATACTTGCTGAATCTACATTAAAATTCAAATTGTGCAGACCTGTTTCTAATTCTGAAAGCCATCTGGATTCTACGGAAAATGTTCAAAGTCTTCCTTCAGAAACTCATTTCTGAAGGTTCCAGTACTTCACATATATTGAGAACTTCCAATTTACATAAAGACCCCTCTGATTATCTGAAACAACTTGTTCTTTTGCCACTATGAGACATTGCATAGGGTACATAATTCAAATTCTTAGATGGTCCCTGATGAAATTAGAGCACTCTCATCTAACAATCATTTGCATTGTTCCCCTTCTGAGTGAGCTCTGGTTCAATAAAAAATAGAGCACACAATGAGTTCCTTATGAGAACACTACCTGCTTCCAAAGCATTGTGGTCAACATGAAGGTACAGGAGTTATTAGTATTGTGTATTCCATTAACTGCAAACAAGATCAGTCATCTGAATTTACTGTCATCTACCTCAAATATTTCAACTCAGATGACTGTTACTAATGTGTCTGTCATACTCCTTGTGTATACCATCAAACACCTCCTAAAGGGATCTTTTATTATAGTATCTGATTGTTTTATTATAGTTTCTGATCGGTTTTATAACCGAATCTGAAAACAATGAATTACTCTTGGAGATTAGAGTTTAAATCACTATAATACTTGCCCCCAGCATTCAAGACTGATCTTTGCTAAGTTTCACTTGACACAGCATGTAAACTTCTCTACCAGATTGTCTGAGCGCTCTCAAAGCTTAATTGATCCAATTTGCATGTCTCATCCTGGCAGAATTGTGCATCATTTCTATCCTCTTGGACTAAGTGATCACAATCTAATCACTTTGTATACAAAGCAGATGGAAAGTTTCCAGCTCCTTTGCTATCCCCTTGCATGCATCCATATTAAAGCAATTCTAATTCGACAAGCAATCTGATCTTTCTGTATTTTTATAGGATTACTGTGTCATTGATAGGCCTTCTGTCACCAATTGTAATGTTCAGAACTTTATACTCAAGGCATTTTCACTTTTGTTTCACACCTTCTGTGTGGTCCATTAAAATGATCAGTTAATTTAACAAACTGTGCTAAATATCCCCCCTTAGGGAAGTTCTGTATGGCTTGGTGTAAATCAGCACAGCTCTGCGCACTGGAAGGAGAGAGCAGTTTCCATTCATTGAGGATCTGCTCCTATATTTTTAAGGGAAAACAAATAATTAATTATATCCCCATTCATAAAGTTCTGAGCCT
Source organism: Haliaeetus albicilla (assembly GCF_947461875.1). Lineage (NCBI taxonomy): Eukaryota > Metazoa > Chordata > Aves > Accipitriformes > Accipitridae > Haliaeetus > Haliaeetus albicilla. The sequence goes on from NC_091485.1 coordinate 17,308,751, forward strand.
TGCACATTAATAGATACTGCCAAAAATGTTATACCTTTTAAAAGGAAAATGTTATTTTAAATTCAGTAAATATTTTCCAAATAGTAACTGTTCCTGCACATGAAACAGAAACCTCTTATTTAAGTTATTTTTTCTGTACTTTTTCCCTTCAAAAATGTGCAAATTGTCATTTAAATACAATGGCAGTTTAGTAAAAAGTTACATTACTTATAAATAGGTGAAATCTAGCTTGCGAAAATAACACAAATAAATAAAAGTTTCTGCAAAGAAAAGTCACAAGTAGATGAGTCAAACTAATGAAGATCAAGGAGGTATAAATTTCAAATATCATTAAAATCAAACTTTCTGAAGTGAAGAGAAAATATTACTTAATAACTTCACTTGTAGTTCACAGCTGGAATTTATATTCCCCACCTGTCTCTAGTTTATATACATCTTCAAAGGTCATTGTGTTTCTTCAGCTGTACTCTATTCCTTGCATACCTAACTGGTGAATCCTTTGTCCTCCTAATGGTCCCACAGATCCTCTGCTCTTCTTGGAGTTTGTGGTTGGTAAGTATTGGCTTATTTTTCTCCTACATACATCTTTTTTATTGCTGCTTCCTCTTGTTTTCTCCATTAATCTCTATTTGTATTTGCTAAATAAAATCTATGAGAAGGCAAAAAGATTGTTCAGAGGGTTTTTTAATTTGTTTTCAGTGAAGAATACACAACAAACGTTAAAGCACGTTGTTCACAGCAGTGATCAAATACTGGCGGTCAGTGCTTATGACAGCACAAGATAAGTAATACCCTTCAGCCTGCTCTGCAGCTACTTTTAAAACAGGTGGAAGACTGGAAGGCAAAAACAATGGCTATATAAGAGAAAAAAGGAACCAGAATGCACTATTAAATTCCCCAATTTTTATCAAAGAGAAAGCATGCCAGTTCAGTAATAGAGCCATGTTGTTATGTCCATATATAAACAAAAATTTCAGTACAAGTGGAAGGATAGTAGCTGTTCAATAGCAAATCTAGTGCATTCAATGTTAACTGGCAAAGAACAAACTGAATTAACCAAGTAAACCAATTTGATCATAAAAAAGGCATTAAGACAGTAAATAGGCTTTCTATTAATGTGCTGCATGCTGAAAAGTGGAAGTATAAAACCAGTGATGCCTTTTTGTGACTTGCATTTCAAATAGACTCAGCGGACAACTCGTATGTAAGCTGTTCGTATTGCAACCTTGGCTGAGTCTTTTAAAGACAAGCTCTTTCTTTCCAGGAGACGAATTAGGCCTCCACTTACATAAGTAAAAACCCTGCTATCTTTGGATTCTGTTCTCATTGTACAAATGTATGGTCCCACAGCTTACAACTGCGTTGCACAGGTGTAAGTCAGTGGAACTAACAAACACATCTGTGGATGACACACAAGAAATAATAGAGTGCAATTTGCTGTCTCTCAGCTGTGTTAGCTCAGCAGGACTAATAGCAATAATAAATAGGAAAAAAATTATCACCAGAACAGGCAGGTGTGACTCACACATAGAATTCATCTACTGAGTTACAAAGTATAATTTTATACAGTCACTTTTAAGAGCAAATTTTCTGCTACTCTGTAAACAGACACATACTAGACAGTCATATTGTATTTAGTGAAGACACCCAGGGTTTCCAAGCCAATGTCAAGACTCATGGCCCTGAGCTGCCTTTTCCACGTGGCAACCTGCTGCTTCTTCTGATAGTCCCACACTCCACCCTGAAGGCATTTAAATCTTCAGTTGCGGTAAAAAACTTAACAGTATTGAACGTTTTCCCTGAGCCCAACCTTACAGCAAAACATCAGGAAGGGTCTATTGATTAATGAGACACACAACTTCAGGAGTATGAAGAACAGAACAAATCTTACTTTGCCCTGCAAAACATCATTCATAAAATAATGTTATCCTCTACCAAACATTATTAAACAGTATCTTGATGTTTTAGGGTTTAAGAAAATCTATCTTATTTTATTGCATTACTTCTGTTGTCACCAATAAAACCAAGAGTGTACTTTGATTTTGAGAATAGATTAGGAAAGCATGGAATGTAATGCTCATCATCAGTTGTATTTACATTTCCAACAGATCCAAGCAATTATGGGAAAAAAAGATCTGGTTTCACCCAGTTACTCTCTACAATGGCACTTGTATCAGTTCTGTCAGAGTTCTGTTATCAGTAAAGGTTATTTACAGGTGCAAGAGTGTTTGACTCCAGCAAAATTTGCAATACTGCTGATCGCTTTGTTCACTCTAATAAACTTAACTCTTCCGACCTTGATGGTTAAGCTGCAGCATGTTTCCCCTGTATCTTGCTAATTATCTTACAAAGTAGTTTTCCGGAGAATTGAATCTGATCCACAACCTGTTAGCTCATCCTGCTACAGTCCAGAACTGTGTTCCAAATTGATATTTGCAGTTTAAGCATAGTACAAAGCACACATTAAATGGTCAGAACTAGAAGGTGGGCCACTGTATCTGATAAACAGAAGATAAAATTATTTAGTGTAGTGTGCAGATATGGACTCTTATATCTATAAAGGTACCAGAAGGATCTGTCACCAAGGTGGACATCTTAATCTTTCTGTCTTCCTCATTGCCTGCTTGGCAGACATTTTGGAAGCAAGACAAAGCACCTGGGCCCTCAGTCTGTATCATCCCACATGAAAAGCAGTCATTGATTTCATTTTATGCTACTAGAAGTAAAATTGTCAGAAAAACATTCTGGAAAGATTATTTTGCCATCAGACTAGCAGAATGGACCATTATCTCCTACCCAGCCCTACTTACTAAAATAATAGATGAAGGGAAATTGTTGAATGTGATACTGTTGCTTACATATAGTATGGAACAAAATCTAATTTTGACAGGACTTTGAAATTAGTCTGCAGGAAGAAATTCTCATGTAGCCTGCAAATAGACTGAAGGAAATACAGTTACATGAAATGACGAATGTCAAAATACCAGTCTAGAAGGAAAGGTGTCTGCTGAGCTTCTGAAAGACCTAGAAAACCCACGAGCATCATTATTTCATCCCCTTAATTCCAAACACTAATTTACTTCATAAGGTGGGGGCTGCCTTCCTTAGTGGTAGACCAGAGCTTTAATCCTTTTGCTTTTCAGCTCTTAATTTGGAAACAGTTTGGACATGGCCCAGTTGCTGCCCTGACAGCTGGACATATTTGCATCCTTCCATCCATCTGCTGAGAGCTCAGACTTGCTTGGACATCTCCAGATCTGCATGTGGCTTTTTTGCTTATCCACACTCTATCTTGACCCAGTAATTCTTGGAATCTCTACGGATGGAAGGCTTTTCTTTCTTGTCCTGTGTTGTTTGGTGCCATGTTGCTCATGCTTTAGGCTTTTTTTGATCAAATTCCAAATTCTCCAGCCCTCTCCAGTAATGTTTTAGAAGAAATATTTACATCTTTCCTTTTCTATCAGTTGCTTCCCTGTTCCCAGAAAAGAAACACAAAATCACTTTTCTACTAGTTCTTTTCTTGATTTTGCTGCTGCTATCTTGTACCACAGATTACATTGTACATGGCATCTTCCTCTTTCGATTACAAATGAGCTTTACTTACCTTTTTGTCCCTTTCAGCTGCATCTGCTAGTAAACACTCTGAGTCTCCTGCACATTTCTCAAACCTGGGTGTTACTGGATCTCTGGCTAGCTGCCCTCCTTTCCCATCTGTGTTAACATAATTAAGCCCACTAGCATACCTACAAGGCTTTCTTTCTAGAACCCCTGCTTGGTAGATTGACGTGACTTAAACCAATGTATGCCACATACACACACGTATAGCATCTATAGCAAAGAGCAAAGGGAATCAAGACCTATACATATGATTGTTATACATTAATCTAACTTAATCTTTTCATCGATTGCTTTGGTATGTTCTTTTCAGCTTTACGTCAGGCTCCGGAGTGAGAAAAACATAGCATATTGCTTCGTCATGGTCCTTGCATTCTTACACTTACTCTTTGGGATGCTTTTTCTTCTCTTAAACTTTTTCAATCTCTTTTTTCCTGTACTAGAATCTTTACATTTTCTTTCAATCTTAAGGTAAATCTGAGATGAATAAATGTGTCAGTACAAGTGGGAAGTATTCCTCAGGTACACTTGATTGAGCAGAAAGAATAAAACAGAAAAACAATAAGGCTTTAAGATCCTCAGAGCAGTAGTGGACATGAGCTTGCAAAGAAAGAAACAAACATGAATTGTGCAATTTGAATCATACAATGGGACAGGAAATAACAGTTTCACTTGGCTTATTTCCTGTTTAGCTGAAGGTATAATAGAGTGCTTTTGTTTATGGCTTTTTATTATGAGGAAAATATTGAAAAAATAGAGGGAATAAATAAAAAAAGCAGTAAAAATGAACACAGGATTGCAATGCTGACTAATGAGGAAAACTTTTTAAAAGTGTGAAATATGTTTGCTTGGCTAAGCAACAGTTAAGTGGTAAAGGGCAAAAGATGGGTGGGGAGGACAACAGTCTACATGTGCATGAAGATTATGAACACCCAGGAGCAGGAGGAATTATTTAACAGTTTTTAATAGAAACGCCATGCAGCATTATAGCCTTGCAAGTTAAAAAAGATACATAAAAATATGCCAAATACTCTCCCAAATGCCTACTCTGCCCATAGAATGTGTGTAAATTGTATAAGAAAGACAAGTTAACTATTTTGCTAATTTATGGCATTGCATTTATACCATGATTATGGAAACTTAAGAAATGACCATCTGCTTTTCCCAACTGTGTCTGAAAACTTTTCATTGTTACAGAATAACAAGCTAAACTTTGCCTAGTACAGCATCTGCCTACCTTGTAAGGAAAATGGATTGCTTGATTGCCTAGTCAGCAGGGTTACAATTTGGTACCTCAGTATGAAATGTTTAAGCAGCTTATCATCCTTACACATGTATCCAAGTACCAGATTTTCCATATTTTGGAAGCATTTCAAATGGAGAATAACTTTGTGGGCTCAATTCTTCTCACATGCACTCCACAGCAACAAAATTGCATGTCTCTATAGTCCTCAAGGTAATTTCTCATAATTTACAGAAACAGGAAAACTGAATGGGACAGTATGACTATAGTAACATTTTGTGGACTTCATGCAGCAAAATCTCCTTATATCACCTGGAAAATTACATTAAATTTATTTCTTTCTACTCAGAGAGGGCCAGAGAATCTCTTGTGATGTAGGTAGAATGATCTGTGGGACCACCCTTAGCTGTTCTCAACATATACCCTATTCACCCAAACAAAACACAATAATGCAAGCCTTCAGTGCTCTACTACTGTGTGACTATATGAAAGGAAGGCACTATTTTTTCACTGTCAAAATGTGGAATATGTTGCTACCTGTTGTCAATCAGTCTTCAGTATTATTCTTTTTCTAACCTACAGAATAAAATGTCAGTTAAAAATTCAATTTTAAACCAGCCAGATAGTTGTATTCCAAAATTAATATTCTCAGATGGTCTACTAGGGTCGATAAAACTGATCTCAAGATTCTGGATTAAATCTTCAGTTACTCTATGAACAGCACAACTTAATAAACAACACATATTAAAAAACCTTTGCCGCCTTCTTGAATGTTTAGAACTACCTTCTTCTCCCAGGGGAGCATTCTGAAAAAGACAGCCTGAGACTGAGCCAGTAAGGCAGACTTTGTATTTTCTGGTACATGAATAATCACACATGAACTACTATATGCAAAAGAGCTATATTTGTCTTGGTATTCCTATTTATCTGAAAGATTAAAAAAAGTTTATTCTTTGCTATATTGTTTATGATTTATAGAGTACTACTACCATACTATGTGCTTTACACCCATGTAAATAACAATAGTACTTCTGCAACAGTACAGGGTTGTAGCACCAGCAAATACTTGAATATGGAAGGAACTATTAACGGTAGTAACTTTTTAGCTGAGTCAAAAACATCTGCAAGAATTAATCCTAAATATATTGTATAATTTTATGAGCATATTCATTGATTTTGGTGATCAGCACCTTTTCGTGATGTGTTCTTCTGTTGTCAGTGGGGCTTCTTCATTGGCTAACTTTACACTTGGCCTGGGAAGGTTAAGTTGGTTCCCCTTTACAGACTGATGTCAAGTGATCTATAGTTAGGTGTTGACAATGTATTTTTAATAGCATGTAATCAAGAACCCCATTTTTTAACTGGCTGATCCTCCTTCTTACAGCCTTGAAGATATGAGAGATTAAGCATTATGACCTCCGCAAACTTCTGCTCGTGGTGTAGGCTGGTATTCATACCACGACCATGGTTTGGACAGATGGGACAGAATTAGAGTTCTCCTAACAGCATAAACTCCACTGCTTTTTCTAAGAGCTACTTGTCTCTAATTTACGTAACACTAAGTGCCTCTTCCAGTGCGAAAGTGACAGAGAAGACACTGGTAGCATAAGGTAGCTAATAGTTATTCTGAGAGAAATGAGCAACCTAGTGTATTAAATTCTTTCCTCTCTCAGCAGTTCCACCATTGCACTTAGCTCAGCCACCTCTTCCAGGCAAATGCATGATGCTGAGAGAAAAAGATTATACTGTAGAGATTTTCCAGGACTTATCACCAGTATATTCATGTAAAAGCCAACTTATTGGACAAGAAGGAACCATTCCCTGATTTTTTCAGGATCTTTAAATATGTTGTCCCAGGTACTCCTGTTAACTGGTAAAAGTTGGTACTGAAAAAATGACATGTACACAGGTACTATTTTACTAAGTGATTACTGAAAAAAAAAAAAAAAAAAAGACAAGGAACTCGTGGAGTGCAGTGTGATATTTAAAAAAAAAAAAAACAAAAAACAAACAAACAAAAAAACCCCAACAAAACCAAACAGCAAAAAAACCCAGTAGTGTGGAGCAAATAAGAAATTAAGCAGAAGAATTCTGACAAGGCAGGAATAGTCCTGGCAGCACTTTTAAACTGTAACACATGGAAAGCACTAAATACATGGGATGAATGCCCAATGAGTCTGTAGACAGACAATTATGTCTATCGGTACAGGTATAAGAAAAAAGGCACTATGGAAAAGGTAGCATGATAGCAGGCTACAAGATGTAAAACTTTAAAGCATATGCAGTTTGATCTTTTGAAAGCAATGGAGAAATATCCTTTATCTTCACCGGTCTGAAAGAAGAAGTAGCCTTGTACTAACATAGATATCAAATAGATCTGCATTTATGAATTTCAAGTAACTTGTCATCCGTAAGGGATGGAAAATAAAGGCAGGAAAGAACTCCCTGTTATCTGTTCATAATGTTTAAAAACATTGCATGATTCTCATTTTCAGAACAAATAATATTCTATCTTCATAGCGAAGAACAACAGTGAGCTATTGCTCTCAAGCTATTTTCGGGATGTTGACTAACATGTCCATATTTCTCTGAATTTCGTCGTTGCTTCTTAATCTGCTATTGCCTCCTGTCTTACAACCCAGCCTCAGGGCAGGGGTTGTGTTTGCTTGCGCTGTGCCTAGCACAGTGGGGATTTGGTTCATGACTGGACTTCCCTAGCCCTAGAATAATGCAAATGCTCATTAGTAGCCCTAGTTTTACAGCACTGTATTTCTAATGTCATTAATACACAACTGTGAGACCAGAGGACAGAGGTAAAACTGGATGTTGAGTGACACCCAATAGCATGAATTAGAGGACTAAAAACAAGCTCAGCAGATGAAAAGGAGAAGGAACATTGCAACATGGCTAAAAAAAGTCAGCTGAAGCAGCATGAGCTTAACTGACATCAAAACTGTAAATCTCATGCTCTCATGAAAAGAAGGCATTTTCTGATAACCAGCCGAGCATACAGGAGACTTGCATCTACATACCATTGCAAAATTAGCTTTTACTCTTGCTTTTCTATTTTGTCAGAGACCCATAAAATATAGTTTTAAATAATGCCCAAAAGAAATTCAGAGGAGAGCACTGCAGGTAGAGCCTAATAGTCTACTGAAATACAGAACTGGTATTACAGGATTATATAAATAGCATGGCTGTGGCATTGAATAAAAAGCTGTGATGAGGGCTACTTAATTTACGGATGTTGTCATCACCTTCACTAACCTTCCTCTTCTGTAATGCCACATGTTAAGGATCAATGTTCTATATTATACTAAAAGATCAAAAAGCTGCATGTTCTGGTTCAGTATCCGACCATAAGTCTCTCAACTCTATTATTGCTTCTAATAATGAAATTACATACAAATTGTCTTTTAGTGCTTGAGCATGTGAAATTGTCATCACTGTAAATCCCTAGCATAAAACCCATTTCTGTATCCATTCAGCTATGTGAGAAGACGACTTCCTATCAAGAGGGAAAGAGGAAATTACACTATAGCTGTGCAGGCTAATGAAATCAACCAGGAAAAAGCAGTAGATTTTAGGTTATCCCTTTGGATAATTCTTCCTGTGTGCCTTTAATCTCACCATTCTCCCCAGAGATGCTTTAGCCCTGCATGCTGAGTAGGAAACATTCAGATTGTCAGTCAGCTCTCAGTTATTCGGGGTAATCCAAATAAAGTAAAGCATGGAATAACGCAAAGCCCACAGTGACTAGCCAATGAAGAAAAGTGTGTGCTACTAGTGACCGCGTAGCACAAGCTGAGACGGTAAATCCATACCACTGCTGTACAGTTGAAGCATCCCTTCACCAAGACGTATTCCATCCACAAAGCAGGTAAGCAGGACTTGACTATTTGGTCTGTTCATTTGTTTCGTTTGCAGCACTTGTGGTAGAAAAACATTGACCAGAATGGCATGTCCCATTTTACTTAAAAGGTCAACTGTTATCAAATTTCATAGCACAGAACAACACAGAGTTCCTGAGATGGATAAATATCAGAAATACAGCAGTTTTGCTTTTTCACTTTCATAGATGGCCTTTGGGGAGCATATAAAACAACAGTGCTTCAAAGATTATGCTAAAAGTAAAGATAACATAAGTAGAAAAGGAGAAAAAATACAACAAAGGGGAAGTTTCTCTCTGAGTTATTATGCCATCTTTGTTTTCCACGTAGTGTCCACAAAGACAAATGAAGAATAGGTGGCTCGTGTTGGGTTTGGGGTTTTTTCCCCCCGAAGTACCCGGGGGAAAAAACAGGAAGAAGAGAAAAAAACATCTGTGCAGAGCTGTAGCTACTCTCAGGCGGGAGCTTACTTGCAGAGCAGACACGAACATTCATCTTGTGCAGGACGCTTGGAGGGGCGAGAGCCCAGGCTGAGGCTGGGCAGAGAGCGTGGGTCCCCGTGGGTTGCCTCCAGAGGCAGCGGGAGGGACAGAGCCCTCCAGGGAATCGCGCTTAACCCACCAACCCACGTCCTGCTCTGGTACCTGCAAATGAGGCAGCCTAGCCTCTTTTACTTACATTTCGGTTTTGCAATTTCACCCCATCTCCTCTCCATTTCCCAAAGTGTCAGTAAAACTGCTGTAGTGTAGTTTCTAGAGAGAGGAAAAGCTATTTGGGCTAATTTCTATTCAGAGATCCTCAGCAATTTCATCACAGGTGAAGTTCCGTCAGCTTCTCAGCAGCTGATATTCCCACATATCGGTCTGAGTTTGACTGAGGGCCAGCACTTCCACAGTAGTGGAGTAGCTCACCACCTTAAAGTATTTTAGCAAAGACACTTATTATCCAAGTCAGCCAAAAAGTCATCAGCCCCATCTGAAAGTGTCAGGCTATGATGCAGAAAAAGAGCCCTACTTCTGACTACAACCCTATGGCTTGATATAAGGTCACACCCCAGATAAATATTATATGTGAATAATTCTGTCACCCTATTGACACATTGACCAACACCTTCGAAAAACAAGAAGCGAAACCAAAGGCAGGTAAAATGGAATTGGAAGGCAATGACTGTGAGCTCTAACAAACTACTTGGTGTTAGTTCCCTCATTTAACCTTTTTTTCTTGCTTTTACCATCAAGAAAATGCAGGTTAGGATTTATGTTTTGCTTCCCCATACATTATAAATAACTACTACATGCAGGGCACGTTACAAGTTCCAGGTGTTATTTCTGAGAAGTACCAGCGAGCCTCACAAAGTTAAATATCAACTTCTTGGTTTTGTGCTCAATCAAGCCCATGCCTTTTTCTCTTTTATTTTCAGTCCTTCCTTTCTTAGTGAGGTTTCAGGGGGGGAAAAAAAAAAAAAAAAAAAAAGAGGAACTCAGCAAAGAGCTTGAAACTCTCCCTGTCTTCAACCATACCTAAATTTAGAGCCATTGGAAAAGGAGCTTTGGTTTGGATCCAAAAGAAAACAGTGAAGCCAGTCATCAATCAGCATCTCACATGGAGTTTACAGCCTTGTTTCACTTCTTCAGGTTTATTTGTGGCTTCTTTTGATTTTTTTTTTTTAATTTTTTAATAAGAAAAATGAAAGGATTGCTGGCTGAGACTTTGTGTCATTATAATGCTTTTGAGGAGACTGACATTCTTGCAGCAGAACACATAAAATGGAATTAAAACTAAAAAAACGCACCAGCAACAACAAAAATACGCAACCAAAAACAAATCCTGGATGTCTGATAGCTACGTAACAAAACCAAAAATGAGATCAACAAAATTTTAAAGTTCTACTTTAACTTCACCCCTTTTTGCCAATGTGTCCCCATAGAGACTTTAATTACAAGTTTGTATACAGCTTTTCAAATATTCAATATAATAGCATACACTTTTTCCTAATTTTAGGTGTTTATGCATTGCATCATTTTAAATTGCTCTGTACTATTATTTTTATGCCCAAATAGATTCCATTTAGGTCATTTATATGGAAAATAGAGAGTAAGGCATTTCACAAAACATATTACCAAGCAATAGTAAATATTTTCCAGAAAACAGAAGCCACCTATGCTTCTAGCTAAATTAGCATCATAGTTAACTGCCTCTTCTCCTACATGGTATGTCTGAAAGATAACAGTACCTATCCAAACAGGTAAATGGGCTAAACAGTTAAATGCTTCAGCCCTTTAAGTGAACATAACATATGCTGTGCTGACGGGCAGAAAGAAATTGTATGTGGTTCAGTCCACAATCTGATTACATGTTAAGCACCTCCCAAGAGGCACTCAGAATTACTCAGGATTGAATCCAAGATGATTAAAATTCATACCATGGAGAGGAAAGACCTACATTTAAAAAAAAAAAGAAGCAAAAAACCTAGGTCACCTCTGACTCCTATTAGTGTAAAACTAATGGAACTCCTCCAGAGGTTTCTCCAGAGTGATGTGAAACAGGCCCCTGCTGCCTTAAGAAAATAAATACCTTTTTAAAAAAAAAAAAAAAAAAAAAAAACAAACAGAAAACATTCTGGCAATAAATGGTTGTCAAGAATGCAAGAAGGAAGGCTGCAATATACCTCAGGTATGGATCTGAAATCTTGTTAAATAAACACAAAACACTGAAAAAATATTTTAGGTGAAAGACTCATCTTACTGAGGCAAATAGGAATCCTGTTACATTATTTAAAAGGGATAGGGTTTTACCCCGCATGATCATGTAATTAAAGTGTTAGAATGCACACACCCAGGAGGACAGAGTTAATGCTGAACATGGAATTAACATTGGTATTTCATGACTCTTGAATGATTTGCTGTGTAATCGTGACATTCTCCAAACGCTGCCTTCCAACCAGAATCACCTAGGGCTTTGTAAAATGGAATAGCGGTGGGGAGAAAATATTCCCTAATGCAGCTCCATTTGCCTGAGTGTTTCTGAAGCATTTTTATCTCACAGCCCTTAAAATCTGGAGGAAGGTTCTTCATTCCTGGATGTGCAGTTAGATTGGCACCCTGCAAAGCATTCTGACCATAAGGTGGTGCAGGACTGACCACCCCAGGAGCAGAGCACTCTGCAGAACATGAGGCAGAGTCTGGTCGCTGCTTCCACTTCACTTGATGAGAGAAGTGAGTTGTGAGTTATGAGTTATGCCAGCTCTTTGCGTGCTGTAGCTTCCTCAACAAGAGGAAAGAAAAAGAAAAAAAAAACAAAAACATAAAAATAAAAACCAACCTGCTTATCCAAATCTTGGTCTTCTCAGTCCCTACCTGCCTGCAAAGGATTTGAAACAAGAACAGCAATATCTTTAAGGGGAGAAGAGGGGGAGGAAGGCAACTGCTGCTCACTTCAGAGTGGTGCTACACATAATACATTAACATACAGAAAGAAAATCACTTCTTCACCTTTTTGCTTCCCTGCGTGGGAATGCAGCTTCGGTCATGATTGCACCTCAGGAACCATACAGTAAAAAGCCTCTCCAGTGAGAAGGTTAGGAACCGGGCATATCTTATCGTATAAGACACTCAGCAAGGACTCTGTTTGCAGGAAGATGGGCTTCCTTTTGCAAGTGCAAATTTTTATCTGCTTTTCCTACAAAATGAATTGCTGGTACAAATGTGAGTTCCTGCTGATACAAAAGCAGGCTGGGCACAGATTGTTTCGGAAAAAAAGGTTTGCTTTTCAGAAGATGCCTGCTTATGAATGCTAGGACTCCTGGAAAGGACAGGGAAAAGCAGACTGTGAAGCTAAAAATAACCACATACATGGAAATATCACATACTCCAGTGCTACCACAGCTTCTTTGGCCATGATATAGTAATTGAATGACTATGAGAATAGTTACAGATCAAAACCAGTCTTCAGTCGAGTATTTAAAGACACTTCTTTTCCAGGAGAGAAATTCCAATTTGCAAGCTACACTTCCTTTTTCATCAGTGGGCAAGAATGCCAAATATGCCATTTTCCAGAGGCACAAGAAAAGCTCTAACCTGAGAACAAATTTGCCTAAAAGACAAAACTCACAAAGCCAAGCAGGGGCTGCATGGCATCAGAATGGACACTGCTACATAACCTAAAACTTCACAAAAACTTTCAGGACTGCTGTAATAACAGACGGTATTTCTGATTCTAGCACATCTTTCTCAAGGGCTCAATTGTGCAAAGTACCAGCCCCAGTTCAGAAAAGCACCTAAATACAACCATAGTTGTAATCATAAGAGCAGTTCCCCATTTAACTTGATTATTCAGTTGGCATGATTAAATTCTAAGTGCTTAACTGTGTTAACACAAACATCAAGGTTTTTGTCTCAGTAGGACAAATTAAGTAAGCTGAAATTCACTGCACTCGTATACTTGAAGTGGTAGATTTCAGATTACTTCATCTCCTTCTCTGTAAGCGTGCCACTTTGCCAAAAGCTGTCACTCCTTTGTTTTCTATGCATTTGCTGTAGTTTAATAAGAAACTCCATTTATTGATTCTGATATCACATAGAAAATGGGGTTTTCTTTCAATAAGATGATTACGCATAAACGTTACATAGAAACACAAGAGGGATTTTTGTTTGGGGTTTTTTTTCCCTTTGCAATTGCTGAAGGAAGCGTATTACCCACCAGCACAAGGCAGTGAATGAGGATTCACAGCCGTGCTCTGCACGGTCCACGTGCAGCAGTGGGCGAGCGAAACAAGCCATTTGGGATGCCCCGATGGAAGGGCTTGCTCTGCGCTGGCCTGCTGCCCATCGGAGGGAAGGTAAAGCCGCGAGATTTTGCACGGAGGGACAGCAAGGCCCCCAAGGTGCCAATCTGCCAGCCAGGCAACGTCAAAGCAAAGCAGTAATGCAGACATGCCCTCCTTTTCACTTGTCACACCCCCAGACACCCGATTCTTTCTCTCTTGCCTTCAGTAGTGCTGATCTTTAGGGAGCAAACAACATAACACAGAACTTCTATTGCCTGGGACTAGCTGTTAGCTCTTATAAAAGAACAGTTGTCAATATTTTTCTCTATTCCTATGTAAAATAAAAAATAATCTAATATTAGTAATAAAATCTTTTCTTTGTATCAAAGGTGGTAAACACTTTCATTATCGTGCTCCTTTAAAGAATCATAGCTGAAATGAAAATAGCTCTTAATGAAAATTGCAAGAGGAATCAGGAATGTAATGTGTTGCTGTTTTGAAGTGCTAAACATTTTCCATTTTCAAACTACGAAACTTTGTCCCACCCTGGCTTAAGTCAACCATGCTGACAGAATTACAATTTTCAGGTTGCACCATATAAACACATCAAAAAGCAAGCATCTGCACCCTCCAAAGATTGTTAAAATCCCCTACCTTTCCTACATAGAGTGGGTCTGTACCCATGTATTCTTCCAGCACAAAGAATTGATTCCACACCCAGCTGCGTTTGGTTCTCGTCCTCCCTGATTGAAAGTAGGGCTTTGACCTGGACCTTGAGAGCTCTGCTTGATTCATCCCAGAAAGACACAGGAAAAGAGCTAGTATCTGCAGAAAATGGCAGAACTCCACTTTGCCCAACTTCATCTTTTTTTTTTTTTTTTCCCCGTGAAAGAAAAAACCTTGATGAGAGCGGGCACAATTCCAGTTGTCTCAGTAGCTCTAGCCTCCGGCAGGGTGTCAGCTGGGAGTCCAGAGATAATAATTTGTAGAGTGGTCGATTGGAAGAAGTCACCACTGCTGAATAGCCTTCACCAAAGAAATGGTGTAATAGGTACCTATCCGGGAAAGAGACAAGAACTGTTGTCAGAATTTTATTTTTTTTTTTTTAAAGAATGCAAATTCTTTGCAGCTTCATATAATGCATCAAAAATGTTTATGATTTTTCTCATCATCAACACAGTTGAGTTTACATAATAAGTCTCTGAGAGTTTAGAGCACATTCCTTGGATGGCATTACTACTGCTGATACATCCGTACTTGACAGCTATAAAGTTTTCTTGTGACTGCTCTCTTAATACACCAGTTTCCCCAGTACAAAAGCTGAATTTTTTTCTCTTTAAAATAATCAAAGCAAGTGTAGTTATATACAGTTCTTTGGTTTGATTTTTCCTCCTCTGTCTGCTACAGTCTTCTTTACTTGCCATTACCATGATACAAACCAACTACAGGCAGGAATTTACATTAATGGTAAGGACATATGCTAGCTTAACTCTCTTCCATACAACAGAAAAGTAAAATAAAGGAGTATAAGATGAATCAGAACAATTTGATTGATCTTAGTCACAGTACACCAGATGTTATGTTTTGTTCTGATCTGAATCTGGCCTGCTAAAAAGCCCTCAGAGTCTCCCCACTCATTCTTACTACATTCCTAAAGCAAATGTCAGGCTCGGTAAGAAGCATGTTAGACTAGTTTATATACTTATACACAAATATGTTCAGAAAGATCAGAGGATAATGTGATTTTGTGTTTTCAATGAAACCTTGATTTAACAACAAATGATCTTTCAGCACTAACACATACAATTTTCATCTTTTTGTGTATCTTGCCCTTTTTTATTTCAAAATCTTGATCATTTAATAACTGGTAGAACTCACTAAAAAAATAACCAATTACAAAAAACCCCCAACCCTTCAATATTTAAACAAGTCTTTTTTCTGCCTTTTACAACTGTAAGCATTCTCTGGCCAAGTAAAAATGTATACTTAGTATAATGTTTTTAAAAGTGTAAGTTCTGTCAGACAGTACCAACCATAGCTTTGCCTTTCAGGGGAATCACCTGCATTAACCCCAGGTAAGCAATGCTCTCTCTGAAAGAGGCATCCCTCTTGTCTGAGTGAGCAATGAGGCAGACAAGAAGGATTTAAGAAGTGCCAAGCACAAGGTGAAAATGAGGATGAAATTAAAACAGATAACAAGACATTCATTTGGAGTGAACTGCTGCTACTTAGGAAGCCCTGGAAGAAAGAAGATTTCATCCTTTCTACATTTAATTAATCTAAAAAGGCTAGACATTAAATCACATGCACATTAAATGCTCTAGATAGATTAACATTATATCCCTACCCACTACTATTAAAACTGAGTGAAATGTGATCTCTGCTATCTGTTTTCAGTATGTCAGGCTCTTTTAGCCGCAGAACGCCTAAGCATCATGCTGCCAAAGGTACCTAGAGGGCAGAAACATGAAACAAATAAAAAGCTCTTCTGATTACAGACTGTATTTAAAGCCTTTTTTACAGTAATCCCTTCTGTGGGACTGCCCTGCACCAGAAAGGCTTTGCTTAGAGGCTGGTGGGATAAACCACAAACCCACTGAGCGTGTTTGCTAAGCAGCAGCAATTTGAAAGCTTCCATATGTGAAAATCCAGTGTCTCCCCACAGGCAAAACAAGAATAGGCAATGTCTTACCTAAAGACCCTGATTTCCAAAACGTGATGCTACAGTTATAAAAGACGTCTCTCCAACATGGACCAAGATTCCTTTCGCGGTGGAATTAACAGGCAGGTGTCATCATCCCTAGCAGAGCATAGCTCAAAATGATGAATCCCAACTAGTCATAGCTCAGTTTTGATCTGGTCCTTTGGGTAAATCGTGACCATATGACATAGTAATTACTGGGAGGGCTGCCATGAGTGGCAAGGAGAGCGGCTGTGCTTCCTCCGTCATAGGTTCACTTCCTACCGCTCAGTTCAAATAAGATAAGCGTTGTTTGTAGTAAAGGCTGTTTATGCACCCTTTGCTTTCCCTCTCTGTGTCTAAGTTACATCAGGTTAAAGACATCTGATATTGATAAACCGTCAGTTTATTTCAAAGAGGCAGCAGATTGTTATTTAACAGAGATAAAAATATGAAATAGATTTTCTTAAGAAATGTCAGTAAAACATTTACAATATGTTAGAGTCTTTCCACTAAGCAGTTTGAAATGTCTTGTTCTTGCTCTGAACAGACATTTCAAACCTAGAATTGCTCTAACCTTTATCTCGAACAGTGTTCTCTTATATCCTCTCTTTTACACCTGCAGGGAAGTATGAAAGCCACCATATGGAGTGCCATGGTCCCCAGCCACACACCACAGCACAGAACTGAAAAACGCACCCAAAATACCAACTGAAAAACAGTCCATATGCTAGACAGCACAATCTGATGAAAAGCAGAGTACTCACACCCCCTGGAAAAAAAATGTTGTCGTTTACTCATTCTCAAATACTTTCACCACACAATCTCCAGAATTCCAATTATTTTTATTCAGCTGTGTGGCAGCACTTTCTGCTCTGAAACACTCTTCCCTCCCTGCCTCCCCTCTTCAGGATAAGTCTTATTCCTCTCAGAGCCCTTTTTTTTAGGTTTTTATTTATAGTTCTTTCAGCGCATTGCCTTTTGAGTGTGATACTTCCCAAGGCAGAAGTAAAAGTGTCTGGTATTTAAAAACCTTTTCTGTTTGGGGAATAATTATTTATTAAATTGCATTTCATTACCTATCTTGCTGATACAGATATACATATTTATATGGATTTTTTAATTAAAAAAAAATATCATATTTCTGCCCAAGCATAACTATCACTTCAACAGCACCTGTTCTTTGAAGTCCATAAGTATGAAGTCCACAAGTCCACATAAGCAAGCAACACCACAGCATTCATAAAACTGAAAACTAAAAGGTGCCGTTGTTGTTTTTTTTCTCATCAAGGCATAACTTCACTGTTCAGGGTTACACTTGCAGCAGTGGATATGACTAACACTGACAGCAATAGAGGGAATGCAGTGCTCTGCTTCCAGTGCCTTCTCTGTCATCTGCGCTTACAGGCTTGAGTGTGAAGTGAAGGCAAAACTGACCTGCAACCATTTTGTATTTTGTGTTTAAAGATGCTCTTTTATAAAATGGTATCACTTTCTGCACAAACAGGACTCAGCGTACACAGAACTGAGAAATATTTGCACTTGTAATTGATGTCATTACTTACCCTAGGACATCAGTGCACCTTCACATCTTGTTTCTGCATCTCCAGAATGCTACTCCCCTCCCCAAACAGGGGCAAAATGCAATCATGTCTCCTCACTCACGCTTTGCCTACATAAAAAGTAATTTAGGCTTTAAAAATAAAATAAATTTTTCTGCTGGTGTATTTAAAGCACTAGGCTCTACCTTTCACATCTAAGCTTGTACTCCCTATTTACTTTGCATATAGTCCTGACAATCACAAATATGAAAAATGCAAAGTATAAAAACTGGTGTGTAATTCAAAGAGTATGTTGTGTGATCTGGACTGTGCAAGTATTATGTCTTACCAGAGCAGTAACACACTGTCAGTGTGAACAGCCATAAGAATAAAAAAAAATTAAAAATATCCACTAAATATCTAATCTTTCATGTTTGTGTTCTTAAATAGCTGGTTGACATATAAAACATCAGACTGAAGAATATACATTTGAAAAAATAATAACCTCCTTATTCAATATATACCATAAAACTTACATCTTCTCCCATCTGCTGCATAGAAATGGAACTATATTTAAGCCACAGTCTAGTAGCAGAAGTGTTCTGGTGAACACTGCTAATCTGAAAAATGTTACTACTCTACTTTGCCAAAACAATCTGCTAGTGTCAAAAAGACACTATTATGCACTGTCTCTGAGGGGCAATCTTGATTTGTTGAAAACATTCAGATCATGAATAAGATCCTCAGCTTTAAGGAATTGTTCCCCTCACTGCAAGCAATTAAGGGTAATTTACACCCACTGAAAATCTCTCTGAATATTTTGCTTCACTCCATAATTTCTAAAACAACGCATCAAGACTAGTCCTTGCTGTTTGTATGCAGCAGTCAGCACCCAGTAGGTATGGACAAAAACGTGTCTTCAGTCTCCCAGATATCCTCACGGAAGCCCTCCTTCCCCACCCCTGAGATTTCCCCAGCCTTGGAGGGCTTTTGCTGAAGGCTTTTGAGATCATCTTCGTAGCACCTAACCTTTGCAGCCAAAGCGCAAATTCCTGCAGACTTCCAGTCACACATTGCTGCCAGTGTCACAGTGCCAGCTTAATCTATGAACCATATCATTTCCCCGTCAATCCCTTCAACCCAACGGGGAATTTTGTCCTTCACCGTATGTTGTCCTAAAGTCTTTCCAACTTGCAAAATTCTTCGGGAAGAAGTGGAAATCTAAAAGCTTTTCCATTACTAAACTCCCCCAGTCTGGATTACATTTCTCTATTTTGAAATCTCGCTGTCAGCTCAGGGCATCCACTGAAGAGTTTTCCACTCCGATTGCCTTCCCTCTCCCCCCCCTCCCATTATTCTCCTCTCATCGGAACACTTAAATTTTTGATACCATTGCAAAATTTACTGCATAAATCTGGACCTCACTGTCTCTGGAAGTGCAGCCCAGACAACACCTGCTAGTAAATCTTGCTTTAGCTTGGTCAATAGTGCACAGTTATCCCATGTTTAGGGGTTTTTTTCCTCTACTTTAGTCATTCAATAAAATAAGACCCTGTGTGTTGAGATAATTCTGAGGGTGACTTTTGCCACTGGATCTTGAACCACGACCCCTTAAACACAGTGGAATCAACAGGTGAGCCCCCTGACAGCTGAACTACCCTCACTGAAATATTTACGTTTTGACATTCCATTTTACAATGCCCATTGGAAAGGGTGTCACTTTCTGTGGCAGAGAAAATTCCCCTTTGTTATGAGCCTGCAGCTCCTGTATGTCACACGTCCTAAATATCACAGGAAACTCCTTCACAGGCTCAGAGACTCTGTGATCCTTGAGACAAAGGGTTTAGAGAAGATACGTCTAATTAGGGTGTAGATTGCTACATCTGGGTATCACTTTTTCCAGGGAAAGGAAGGAAAAAAAAAAAAGAAGGGTGCCTTGGAGCAAGTGAGGTGAGGACCTTTCCATGAAATGAAGCTCTGCAAGTCAAGGCTGTATGATGAAACCTATTAAGTCCCTGTGCCAGAAGACATTACAACTACAGACCACAACCTCCTGCCGCTAACTAGCCTAAATATTCACATGGGAGATCTGTAAATGTAGTGCACATCCTGCAGTCTGCATCTGGTTATCAAGAAAAAAAACTATCACTGCTCCAAACATATGGTGCTGCTACACTAAACTGGCTCCAATACCCTCTGACTCAGGTGAAAGGACCTGATGAGACAACAGAAAAACACTAGGCACACTTCAATAAATGATAGGGCTTCAAAAAATGTGTAAAGGAAACCAGGCAGCAGCTTTTGCTCTTTCGTACTGTTCTGCAGTTGCTCATGAGATTGTATGTGGCTAGAGTGCTAACTTGTTTGGGTTGTTGACAGTTTCCCCCCTCCCCCAAGAAAAGTGAACAAAAGAAGGATTTCTTTTTTTTTTTAATATCATTTTCTCCATGTGAAAGTGCTTTGTGGGTTTTTCACCTTGCTATGGTACATTTTATAGATCTAAGTTGCTGGAAAGGATTATGCTAATTTGATCAGTTATTGAAAGGAAACGTTAGCAGTATTTGTATATCTGTGACCAATCAAGTCAAATATTTAAATTTCCACAAGCTCAATTTCTGCAGCCTCATTTAAGCTGAGGAACCTCACATTAATACCTAGGGCTGACTTTCTTGCAGAGCCACTGAATTCCCAGAGGAGGCACTCCTGCATTACTGCTCAGAGTTAAGCCTGGTTTGACAGGAAGAACCGAAGTAACCATCATCTCTTTTATGCACCCTTCCTCAGCTAGAATGTAATGATTTTTATTACCACGAAAAAACAATACCCAGTAGTAGCATGAAAGCGTACATGAGAAAAAATGTACACGATAAACTAAAGGAAACCGAATGGCTCAAGAAAGGCCTTCATCGAAGAACCGCTGAACACAGCAGATATTGAAGCCAATAGCCAAAAACATACACAGAAACTTACTGGCCAGCCTGTCACCACAACTGACTCCCAAGCAGTATATTCATCTGCAAACCATTTGAAGTTTAAAATATTTTCTATTTTCATTGCACGTTGGAGTCAATTTGTGAGCCGAATACCTTTGAGAAAAAGCTTAGTCAGGTTTATAGCAAAGTAGGACTATAACTTAGAGTAGAACAACCTCAGGTTTTGCATTAATAATGATTTTCTTAAGTCAAGTCTCTGACTGCTGAAGAAACATAGGAAAATATGGACACAACATGCACATGCACAAAGCTATAGATGAAAAGGATAGGCGAAAATCTACATGGATGCTATATCCATTCTTGTCATCAGATAATTCATGGATAATCTGCAGTTATACAAATACTTTACAATTACCCTTTTATATGGAAAGATAAGAATGCTTCGCTATTAAATCAATAGCAAATAATCAAGAGTGCTTTGCTATTAAATCAATAAAAGTAGACTTAAGAGAGTTGCAAGGCTGTCATCTGACTCTTAACACAATTCTAATGACCTACATCAGCCTCTAATTACAGTACAGTCTCCTATTATAAGGGTGAAATGCCCTCTGATTAAAACTGCAATCTTTAATGGCTTTTTGCAAGAAAATAGTCTACATTACTGATGTTTGGGTTTTTATTCACATTAACTGCCACACACTTCTAACATGCAATGGTAGCTCAGATTATTACCTTCGATATTTCCCTAATATTCCAGGTAGGTTTTAATCTATATTAAGTACTCAAACCCAAGATATTTCACATACTTAACATTAATATTTGTCAGAGTCAGCTTTTAGCTCCTTTGCTCCTCTCCCCTCGCTATGGATTTCATTGCAATTGTTTCTTAAATCTTACTTAGCCCTCTTTCATGACCCTAAAAAAGAAGTGTGTCTAGATTAGATCCCCGGGTAGCTGCAGGCTGGAGAGATAGAAAAGTCTGTACAAGGACTTTAAACAGGATGTCACACTTGGTCCCTAGGTAGTTCTTTTGGATTTGTTTAGTGGGTTTTTTGTTCTTTTTCCCCCCCAGAGGTGGTAACACACCCGTTGCACTGAACTAGCTCTAATGAGGCACGGTTGTACTATTTCTAAACATCCTCAATTCACTGTTGCATCTTTAAAACTGTTATGATATTGCTAAGAGCAGATGAGCATCATTTCCCAACTGATCTTTATCTGTTGACCTGTTGTACCTTCAGAAGCTATATTCTAAGCAAACTTAATTTACTTACGCAACTTTCATGCTATTGCCCAACTGAATAGCTCTTCCCCTGAGATTCTGTAGACCTACCTTTTTCAGAAACTGAAATAAGTATCTAGCTTTCACCAGTAACAATTCCGTGCAAACTTCAAATAAGGTAACAGAGGAACAATTAGTAAATGTAATAAGGGTAGAAAAGTCACACATCACTGCCAAGGAGAGACTGCTTCAGAAACTGGCATTGTTAAGAGTTTGCCTCCTTTATGTATTTACTTATTTGTCCTGGAAAAGCACTTTATTTCCTGCAAAGCTGTGCAATCACCTATGTTTTAGCTGAAAAATGGCAAGGCAGCATGTCTTGTTAGAGAGACTATAAAGTATATGCTGCCCTTTCAAGTCTCTGCTTTGACTTGAGAAGTTATCTATCAGAACCCAAGATTTTATCCTTGCGATGGGAAAAGATTAAAGTATCAACATTTCGGTTCCCAAAATCAGAGTGCCTCGCTAGCCTCCACCTCCCATCCCTCCCTAAATCCCCCAATTTGCAGGGGGAAGGCATCGTCTGCAGAATCCCGGCTCACCTGAACTACCTCACCTTTTGAAAGCACGAGTATAAAGGCTAAATCTTATCTCAAAAAGGGATATTTTTTCCTCCATTTAGCAACCAGAAGTCGGAGGATCCAGATCACAACCCGCTTGCTACCGGTGCCCACAACCTATTACCGGAGAGCAGGACGTGCCCGTGCGTGGCTGTGTGGATAGCTGGGGGGACGGGGCGGGGGGGGAAGGGTCGGTATCAAACAGCCAAAGACTGCAGAGCCAGCCTTACCAGCTGAATACTAATCAAAGAAATGCGCTCCCATCATTTCAACATTTGCAAACTCTGGAACATCCTCGACACAAAAGGGGGAAAGCTCTGGGAAAGAACTCGGGAAATTTCCTGGCCTCGCTAACCTTTTGCTCTGCAGCATCGGTGCCGGACTCTGGGATCGAGCAAGCCAGCCGCTTCGGTTTGGCAGAAAGGACCGGGGGCAGGCAGGACTTAGTGCCGCCCGTATTTTGCAGAAGTCTGTGGTCCTCCCTTCCTCCACCGCCCCCCCCCACCCCCCTCGTCCGCGAGACTTCTCCAAAGAGTCAGAGAGCTGCTATTGTTCTCTCATTTCTCGGAAGGTGAACACACGCCCGCCTGTAGCGCGGGGGCTCTCCCTTCCCACGCCGTCCCCGCCGCCGCTGCTCCCGCCGCTGCCCGGGCCGCCCCGCCGGCCCCTTCCCCGCCGCCCCCGGGCAGGGACACAACCAAACTTCCCTGCTCGCCCCGCAGAGCCGCGGCCCCGCTGCCGAGCGGGGCGGGTTAAGGGCGAGGGACGGGGCGGGGAGGGGGGGGAACACGGACGGCACACAGCCCCCCTTGCCTGCAACTACTCCGCTCTCCTTCTGCCTGCGCGGAGGGGAAGGGGGGAGAGGAAAGCGAGGAAGGGCACAGGTGCAGCCAGCACTTACCTGCTCCCCCTCTCCCTCGGCTGCCCGGCGCAGCGAGTCTTTTAATCCCAAGGGCCGCCGGCGCCTCCGCGGCGAAGCGCTGGCGGGATGCTCCCAGGCGGGGGCCGGGCTGCGGGCGGCGGGGGGGCCCGCCTGGCATGGGGGCTGCGCGCCCGCCCGCACCCGCGGAGGTCGGAACGCCGCCGCTCCGCTCCTCCTCCTCCTCCTCCTCCTCCTCTTCCTCCTCCTCCTTCTCCTTCTCCTCCTCCGCGGCACGGCGCGGAACGGCAAGCCGCTGGGCACACGGTGGGAGAAGTGGGTGCCGGTGCCAAGCCCGGCTCCGACTGGGTGCGGATCGTGGCTGCGGGAGGAGGAGGAGGAGGAGGAGGAAGAGGAGGGAGGGAGGGAAGGAAGGGGGAGGGAGGGAAGAAGGCAGAGGAGGTGGGGATGCTGCTCTGGGCAGGGGATCTCAGCGCTCGGCGGCCGGCTCCGTCCGAGGGCGTGCGGAGGAGGCAGCGGGACTCTTTGTACCTCCCGAAGACCCGGCGGTGGCTCTTGAAAAGGGATCCGGGGAGCAAAGCAGCCTGCCCGGCCCCGCTCCCCCCGCCTCTCCTCTCCTCCTCCTCCTCTTTGACAGGATATACAGATGGAGTCCTTTGGATAAAAATCAGGAGCCGGGCTAGGGGGTGGGGCGGGAGCCAATCTATCTCCCGATTTGCATTTGAAACGCGGAGCTGAAGGGGAGAGTTTAAGAATTTTTTTTTTACCGCCGCCCCCCCCCCCAACTTGTCCTAGAAGCCGCGATCAATTGAGCTCCCGAGGCGTGAAGGCAAAGTCGCAAAACTAATCCGAACTTGCGGGGTCCCTGCTTGACAGTTTTGCCCTTTCAGTCTCCCCAGCCCTCCCTGCTTCCCCCTGCCAAACCCACATCCCCTCTCCTCCTCCTCCTCCTCCTGCCCCGGCCCGTTCGCAGCTGGCCGGCTCTGGGGCCGCTGGGGGCCGCGGGGCAGCGAGCGGGCCGGGCCGGGGTCCCCTCTCCGGGTCCCGGGGCAGAACACGGACTGCTCAAGGCACCTAAAACCCCGCACCCCTGCTGCCCTCTGCCTCCCTACTGCTGCTGTCCCTCTTCCCCGGCCCCTGTTTAAACCGGGGGGGGGGGGGGGCGGGTGTTAAAAAAAAAAAAAGGACTAAAGAAAGCAGGTGCTTTCATAGAATAAACGGTGGAGAGAGACGTGCTGGAGCTCTGCGCACTGGCAGGAGGAGAAGGCGCAGAGTCACGCTGGGGCTGGTGCCTGGCAGCATCCCCGCACAGCCCCGCAAGCCCAGAGCTGCCCGGGGAAGCCGCTCTGGGAAATGAATACCTGCTTTGTTTGGACGCGGTCCGGCTGGGAAAGCGGCAGGGCAAACTTTCTGCCTCGTTTTAGCGCCGCTTGAAGCCTTTTGGGTCTGCAGAAGGGAAGAGATCTACAACTGAAACGCGATCACCCGGGAGTCAGGACGCCTCCTGAAAAAAAAAAAAAAAAAAAAAAAAAAGGCAGAGGTTCCAAATGTTGGCGGAGCTGCTGAACTGACATTTTCCACGGACACAAATATTTTTAACACGTACTGTTTTTAGAACAATGGATCGTACCAAGGGCAACTGTAAGAAATGAGCCTTGGCCAATGTCTTTTGATTTATAGCTTCACCAGAAAAACATTCTTAACATACTGTGAACAAACTAATAATGTGCTTTTATAATTAATTTTCATTCCTATTATACATTATACTGTGAAGTGTGGTGTCAACAAGAATAAAGTAATGTGAGGATAAAGTCACTTCTTAAAAAAAAACAACAACAAAACAATTGGTTTAGATCACAAAGGATTTTTTAAAAATCATTTTAATTTCTGATTTTTTGCAGCCTTTGGATACACAAATGCAAACATGCATGAGTATTTTTAATAAATGTAATATGTAACTGCCATGTGTTCCTTATATTTTAGCTTCATTTTCAGACACATGATTTCCAATGTCACCCTTCTAATCCAAGAGAGGCAATTCAGCATCATGGCATTTGTGAACTGAAGAAGTTGTCTGAAGAGAGCAACCAGAAGCAATCTTCATTCTCCAAGTTATGGAGCGTCTGAGTACATGGTTACAACTTAATAAGATGTATTCAGGCAAGAAAATCCTGGAACATGATTGCACACAGTTGCTTAAGATTGTAATTAAGGATTCTTCTTTCCTTTGTCCTCCTTCCCTCAATCCCTAATTCATCTTTCACAAGTTAATCAAAATAAGAGTCTTTGCACTGATCCTTAGAGGGCAAGGTTCAAGGACAGATTATCATTTTTCATCACTAAATATCACAAACACCTCTGCTTTATCTTCTTTCAAACTCATTCTGAGAGGTAACCAGTATTGGAAACTTTATCTTTTCCTACTTAATTCAGTAGCTACGACTTCAATGGTGAAGATAGAACAGTTTCAAAAGAGACACCCTCCCCCCCGCCCCCCCCCAAAAAAATCATTATTTGGGAATAGGATGATACAAAAAAAGAATGTACAAGGGGTCACATGCTTCATAAACTTTACCTAACATCTTCAAACTTTTTCTTTGCTCTTCAGGTTCAAAACAGGGACTAAATAGATTTACAATCACTTAAAATTCTTTATAAAGGAAGGATTCTTTCTCATTAATTTTCATTCAGATCCAGATATTACTAATGGAGAATTGGAATAGCCAATTATCTCCCAATTAAAAAGCTTTCATGTGTAGACCTTCACAGAGTATTTCATGATGTCCCTACTAGCTTAACAGACTTCTCTCAAGGATGTGCTTTATGTTCCAAAAAATCTATATTCTCTCAAGCAAAACCTTTCATTAAACTGTATGTCTGAGAAAACATTTGAACTTATTTTTACTATGTTGAAAATAGGATAGATATTTTTGTCTGATTATTTTTCTAAATGCTTATGCTGTCATATCAAAATAAAATGCATTAAACCCTTTGACTTTCATGGGAGCAAAACAGCCCAGTGACTCCAAGCAAAAAGTGTGACTAAGCAGACCAATTTAATTTCATTGCACAGGCAGAATAAAATATAAAGAAGCAATTATTCTTAGTCACTTTTGGCAATCTATCATCTTTAGTAATGTAAGCAAATGTATATTTTTTTAATACAATTTGTTCTTGACTGTCTTGAGTGTGGGGTTTTGCCAATGAGTCGGTCCATTCCAATACTTTGACTGGATCATTTTTGGCTGTAACCCGTACTTACAGTGCTGTTGTATTTCTTTCTAATAGGTTCTGTAGTACATTTAGTCATCTTGAGCGGTACGGGTATACCGTTTCCAGAGGAAAGTGTACGGTCTGTAAAAACAAACACTGGGCCATGCTAGACTGTCTCTTACATAGGCCCTGTAAAGACTGACTGCAGGCATCAAAGGGTGCATTGCTGCTGGCACCTTTCCCATCTTTTGACTTCTGAAGGTGTCAAGGATGCCTCTTCACAGTACAAGTTGTGTTGCTGTTCTGTATAGCGGATCCATAGGCAGATTTAGGACCACAAACCCTGCTCTATGACACGCTCTCAAATGTTTCTTAGACAGTGAGAGCTTTGGTGGCCACTGCTGAGGGAGGATTTGGACCTGAGGCAGAAAATGGATAAGTTTTATAGTTCTCTTCAGTCTCCTGAGCCACTGACAGTCTTGTGACATTAACATTTCTACCTGTACACTTCTAATATACATTCCAAAAAAAAGCAACGGCTGGTAACTGCTACCTGGGTGCTGGTAATTCATTGACTGTGTGGGCAGAAATAACTTCCATTATGTGCTCAGCAACAGCTTGCAGAGTTCCTTCAATATAAGAATGTATTATGCTCAGAGGCAAAATCCTAACTTTTCCTAAAAATTTATATGGATATTTGACTTTCATGAGGCAAGTAGGAGAGCTTGCAGTTTAAGATCTTTTTTAAAGGAAAACACTTCTTACCACCATTAGCACATGGTTGCCCTGTACAAGTACAAATATCTCTATAAATGACTCTTAGGTAAGTACTCCTGCTGTCCAGAGATGATATATACAGGTGGCTATAATTCTGATGTGAATTTCTCACCTTCTGTATCACATGGGAAGCCACTGTCCATTGTTGTGGTTACGCCAGCTCTGATTCAAATCTAGAACCGAGCGTTGCTTGTCTTCAGTCTTCTTTTGTTCTCATCTCTACAAATAGCAGAAGGAAAAACAAAAGGCCTACTGAAATTGAAGACACTCACTGCCTTTAACAAGATACTCAACACAGGAATGTCTCTGCCTTCCTGTGTCCTCCCAGTTATGGCTTAATATGCTATTTAAACTGATTTTTGGAGGCAATTGCATCGTTGCCTATATTCCAGGAGTTTTTCCCACCCCCTGTGGAGCCACAGTAATTGTGGGGACCTACCTAATAGCCTCCAAAGATTCAGCAACCTGTTCTTTAGAAGATATTTTGCAGAATATCCTCTAACGATATGGAAGCCAAAAAGACATAACAATATGAACTAAACTGTAGCAAATAAAAATAGTGGTGATTCATCTAGTGAGTTTATGGGGTCTCTTTATGTATCCACAACCACCCATTCCACTTAGGAAGTGTTACCTTATCAATTCAACATTACCATCATGGCTCCACCTGTTCCTCTCTTCTTGAGTTCCTCATCTTCTCTTGAGTTTCCACAATCTTTTGATGACCTATTTGGCCTACATGTACTGGCAAATCTGGGTAACTGATATATGTGAAAAAGTGGTGTTCTTCTTCAGAAGTAAATCTAGTTATTCTAAGGCAATGTAACTGTAAAAGTAATAAGAAATTACTGATGCCCAAGGTAAGAACTGTGAATGCAGATAAAAATGGAATTTATGTTGTCAGGAAAAACAGACAAAGGCAACGGAGGCAGTTGTAGGAAAGGAACCTGTAAAGTTAAGAAACTGTAGATAGAAAACAGGCTTGTTTAATCATAAGGAGGCTCCAAAATTAAAAGAAAAAGATTCTGCCATTGAGGGTAATTTATTAGTCACACAGCAGTAAGAACAGCACAAGGAGAAATCAAATGAAAAACAACTGCATGGAAAGAATTTTGAAAACCTCACAAGAAGAGGGTGGCAAATGGCAGGTAGGCTGTCAGAAGAGTGAAAAGAGAAATGGAGAATTTCATTATGGCCACACAGGAATGGGCTATTTGTACAAGCAAGGATAGATAGCTTAAAAAAACCCTAAGACCAGAATGTAGGCTGTGTGGCCAGGCTCCAGATGCTATTCATCATATTATAAGTGGATGTACCAAGCTGGCCAGCACTGAGATAGAACACGGCAGGACAAAGCTGGCAGTGTTGTACACCGAGTGCTCTGGAAGAAGCATGGCTTACCAACAGGGGAAGGGGAAAAAAAAGAAAGAAGAAGAAAAAAATCAGCAGCAACCAAAGAAATGTGCTGAGAATAAAAGCATTAAAAATATTTTTCAAACATTAATTTTATTTTTTTCTTTTTTTTTTTTTCTTTTTTTTTAAGAGCTAGGAATAACAGCTAGGAAATGAGGTATGGTAAGACAAAAGGGAGGAAGAATGCTTAAAAAAACCTTTTTTTCTGTTTCATTCAAGGACATTATTCAAACAAAAGTGCTAGGAAAGGCACAGTCAGGGAAGGAGCAGAAGAAAATCCAGTTTCTGAGAAGTGCAAACAAAGTGCCAACTACTTGCATATCCTTGGACCTGCACTAGCATTGCAATGGTAAGTTAAACAGTAGCTCTGTAACAGACCTTACCTAGCTACATTTATGAGCATCTCTTGACCACAGTAGTTCAAATTGTAAGTAAATAAATCCACAGACACTTGTATCTCGGATTAATGCTTCATGCCGTAAGATCCTGCTAGTGGAGAAGAAGCATCACCATTTTTATAATCAGCACTCCTCTCTTTTCTGATGTACGCAGAAAAAAATTAGGTTAGATAAGTTTCTGCTGGATATTAAGCTCAATTCTGCATGGCATTCACACTGTGGCACAACTAAGGTCAATTTTTCAAAGGAATTGCAATCTAGACTGAAAACATTTGTCTGATTCTATGAAAAGTTATACATAGGAAGTCCAATTGACTTCAGGGAGTTTTGCACGCTTGAGGGGACTGCTACTGTGTAGCAGTCATCTGAAAATCTGCAGCTAAGTTACTTGTGAAAAATGCCAATATGTACACAAATAAACCAGTAACTGCCCATACACAGCAGGATGTGTCACTTCAGGTCAGATTCTATACTCTGCACCAACTATACAAAATTAATGTGAATAACTCCTCCACTGACCTCTAAACCCAAACCAGATTTCAGAGTTCCAGTGTAGTTTGTCAATACAAGCTTGAATACTTGCATGAACAAAATCAGAGATTACAGCTGCAATTTTAGAAGACTTTTCTGAATAACTGGCCCAAACTAGGTGTACTCCTTCATCATGACTGGTATTCAAGATGCTCATAACCTTCCCTATGTGAACACATTAGCTAAGTAAGCAATTTTTTTTACTTGTATGTTTTTCCCCTGACCACAACAATAATTGGACAAGCACCCTTTCTCTTCCAAAAAAACCCCAAACCCTCAAAACAAGCCAAAAAAAACCCCCAAAACAAACAAAAACCAATCCAACCCCCAAACACTAAACATTTGCAAAATGTACATTCTGAGCATTATAAGCACAACAAACACTACAAGCAGGGAGCATGCTGGTGACCCTTCTTTCTCACCTTCAGGCAATCAAACTTTTCATGTCTGAATGTTAACCTAAATGTTAAACTCCTATACCTGAATATTTATGGAGAGAGAATTCTAAAACAGCATGTAAGCAGTTGTATAGGAAGCAGATGGAAATGTCTTCAAAGTTAGCTAGACAAAAAATGTCACTATCTTCATCATCTTGAACTGCCCACTCTCACAATTACTTGGTGTGAGTGCCGAAGGAGACATAATTTGATATGTCAATTTTCTACCCAGCTAATGTATCCATCAATTTTTTTATTCCTTAGGAATGACAACTCAGACATTACTTTTATACTTAAAATGTTAAAAACATTATAAATCCCTTAATCCTATCCAGCTTCTATCTGTTCTTGGGCTAGATTCTGCATTCATTAAAATCAGTGGAAAAACATCTTTTGATTCAATGAGAGAAGCATAAGTTTTATGGGAGATCTAAGTCATTGCCATTTAGAAAACTAGCTCACAGTATGGGGCACAGCACTTTGTCCCACTCCTACAGATGGTGGGGGAAATCTTTGCCCATTGCTATGAAGATGCACATCCCAAGGCATTACACCGACAGTTGTGCTGAAAGAATAAAAACAGAGGCTGATTAGGTCCTATTTCCTCCTACTTCTACCCGTGCCTGTATGTATAAGGGAGGAAAAAAAAAGGGCTGAGGGCAGGTGAAAGAAAATAGCAGTTCTCTGGAACCTGCTTCCTCCCACATTTAGCAGGTTAATGGTTTAGTGCCCTAGAACCAGAAGTAAGAGCCATTCAATCCCCTTCACTCTTTTAGTGTATTTCCTCCAGTCTGGCCTTTGGAGACATCAGGCACTGGTCACTAGGATGCTGCGTCTAATCATTCAACAACACTGACCTTAGTGTTACTAGTCCTACATGCCTTGGTTTTTCGACAGAAGTACTGCTTTTGTTTTTCTTTGAGTCACTGAAGTCTGTCATACATATTTCTGTTGCGAACTTTCTGAGACAAGGATTTTTTATGTCAATCATGGGACACAGGCAGAGCACAAGCACCCCAATCTCAGTGTGAAATACCACCATACAGATAATTATTAATAATTTACTACACACATGCATACAATACACACATAAGTCAGCTATGTTAAGTCATCTCATGTCATGGAGCTTGTGTTCATCCGTATATTTTCATGTTGCTTTGAACTTAAAGACCATGGCCTGATCAACCAAAATTCAGTAAAACTAAAGGATTTCTTCTGAGGATTCTAGCACTATCTTCTGTGTCTAAAAAATTGTACTTATTTAAAGTTTTATTGCTAATCTATGTAATTGGATAACTCTACTAGACTTCTTTTGAGTAGCTTTTATTTAATCTACTGTGATTTTCTTCCAAGTAGTGGCAGGCTAATAAGAATGGCTTCACGTATGGGATGCAACATACATCCTCAGTCTCAAGGCCAACAAAATAGGTGCCTTTTGAGCAGCAGATGCCTGCAGGAGGATAATATACCCACCGGTTACTCAGCTGCTTCATCTGTCATTTTTATGAAGGCATGTCATGGTTGGACAGAGCAAAATTGCCTGTGAAAAGCTATGTGAAGAAAAAAGGGAGAGAGAAACAGGTAACTGCTTCTTCCTAAGTGCTGGATGAAATTAATGTTTATAGTGGGGGGGAGAGCACACAGGAAAACAAACATAACAAATAACTTTACAAAATACATCTTCATACAATATCAGTCATCGCAATAGCGCTAAAATGCTGCAGTTGCTCCACTGCTATTACTAGTTGTTTTAAAAGATAAATTAATGTGGAAATTAGAAAGTAACAGATGTGAAACAATCTTAAGCATAAATTCCTTCACACTTCTTATTAAGTGTGGTTAAGATTTCGGTTGTCAAACACCCTTTGGTTCAGGGAATAAAAGCAAACAAGGGAAAATTTAACTGTTCTTCAGTGTTGTAAGCCCACTGAGCTCGGTAATTTGCTGAAGGTTTGTTTTCTGACACTTTCACCAGAAAAGGGAGAGAGAGGGGGGAAAAAGTGTTTCTCCAAAAGCATTCTGACCCATAAAAAGACCCAACTGTGTGTGTTGGGAAACATGTCCAAACGCTTCTCTATTTAAGGCTTTTTTCTCTTTCAATAAAATGTCAGTACCTCTTTGAATAGATATTGTCCTTGGCCAAGACCCCAGTGAAAGGCAACAGATGTTGCTAAGATTGTACCCAGGCTATCCTCTATCCTGTTTCATTTCTGAAAGGGAAAAAGAGAGAAAGAGAGAGAAGAGAACTTGCTTTAAATCACTGGACCATTTTGTACTTCAGCAAATCTGTTTGCACATGCTCGACTGGCCTCACAGAAAAGGCTGAGCCTTTTGCATTCAGCCTGAGGTCAGTCCTAATGCTCTGTTCAGTGGTCCACACTCCTTTCACATGGAGCAGCTGCCTCTGATTGCTAGAACAAATTGAGGTGATTCAGGCCACCAGCAGGACCCCGGTACAAGTGCTTTTCACCAGAAAGGGAGGGAAAGCCTTAGAACAGGACCAACTGGGGCTGCCCACAATAAACCGTAGGATTAGATTTGATACACTCAATATTAAGACATGCTTTTGCTGAAAAGTAGGACATAGTGACATAAACTACAAGACAGTTGGACTGAAAGAAGAGGGGAGAAAATGGTGTTCAAACATTTATTAAGTTACACCTAATTATTTAATTGGGGAACAATTAAAATAGTAACACTGACAGTTCAGGCTTGGGAACATCTTGCTGTTTAACCCTTGGCAGAGTATTCTTGATATAAGTGTGATTCAAGATCAGTTGTGTCTGAGTGTGTGCCCAATATTGTTTGAAACATTGTCTGCAAGTTCTCTAAACTATTTCTGAAACCAATTTACGGAAAGGAATAATCACCATCACCATTTCCTACTATATTAACAACCTGTTTCAGTGACTGGAAGCTGCTACATAGCTGTTATCCAAGTGAAAAAAAAAAGAAATTAAAAGAAAAAAAAAAGAAAGAAAGAAAAAAAGAAGATTTGGTATTTACCTCTTTTTAAATTCTTTCTAATCTATGAAATGAGATAAGAGCACACAGCAGGCATTAGCAGGGAAAGATGAAGGCATAACCCTCCCCCTTTCCCTGGTGCAGCCAAGCTCCTGCAATTACTTGGTTCAGTCCCAGATATCAGATCACAGTATTTTCTGCTGTGTGAAGGATCAGACCAACAGCTCTCTGAGGCTGAGGCCAAACAAAACAATACAGTACTGCATTAAGCCACGATACCGAGCACTTACCACTTCAAAAGGAAGCACTCTTTGATGCCTCTGAAAGGAAAGCAAAATCTCTGTGGATATATAGGTAATTTCACCAGACTGGTCAAAGAATGGATGTTTATGTTAATTCATAGAACCATGGATTTAAGATCAGGGGAAATGAGGAATTACAGCATTTATTCTGGCTCTGCATTTCAATGGAATGGCTTGGTATAACACGTGGCCTTTGAAGTATAGTTATCCATGAGGTAGCTTTGTAAGCTGGAGAAGAAAGGAAAAAGCTCTTCGTATTTACTCCATTAACAGGTATAGAAACAGAAGCTAAGGGAAAAGATATATAAAAATCTGCCTGTTGATTCAGAAGCATTGAGATGGAGAAAAGAAAGTGTCCAAATGGCTATGCTAGACCCTCTGATACATGACTTCACCAAAAAAAAAAAAAAAAGTTTTAATTCCTTGAATTACAGACAGAAAACTGAGGTAAATCTTGATCTTCCTTTATTAATATTTCATCCTATTACTTGCTGCTGTTTTCACACAGAAAATAGAAAAAAGAATGCTGTATGTTCAAAGAAAAATTTTTTAAAAAAAGAGCAGGAAGAGCTTGTATCTTCAACAGAGAATTCACTTCTTTTTCTCCTTAAAACAATAACTAGAAAAATATGTGTCATGAAATTTCCTTCAGAGTGCTTCTTAAAGCTTCTTTTTCTTCAAGGCACTCGATATACTAATTGTATGAGTTTTGAAGAGCTGCATCTGAAAACTCACTCCCGTTTGTAAGACATGTGGTTTTCAGCTAGGCAAGGGGTGGAATTGTGTGTTTCAGTGTCACTGGCAACAAAGCCAGCTGAGACATTCCTCTTCTCCTTCCTTCCTACCCCCTGGCTGCCATTCACCGTCCCCGTCAGCTGGGGTGACATCATGTGTGTGAGGCCACCTTGTGAAATAGATCAGTTCAATGGTTCAAGTTAAATCAAGCAATAAAAATGAGAAGTTTCAAATTTGTTTTATTTAACATAGATCGCTTCCCTGATCAGCTTTACAGCACAAGTCCCTATGTAACCATGCAGAACAAAAAATAGGGATGAGACGGCAGAAGCAAGCAAATTAAACTTACACTAAGATTCTGTCAGAAAATTCATACATACTTCTTTGGGTAGCTCAATATAAAAGGTATTTGGGCACATCTGCTGGTATATTATCTATTTTTTATCTCACTCTGCTAGTGGGGTATGTTTTCTTCTTGCTGGTCTTCTCCCAAGCGTCTCCCAAGTCATAGCTTCCCAAAGTAGAGATATTGAATGAGAAAGGGGAAGGAATTGAACCTTAGCAAGTTCCTCAATGGCAAGTTCTGGAGATGGAAATAGGGCCTTCTGGGATTAGTCTGACAAGAAAGATCAGAGTCACTTCAGCATGTTTCTGCCTACACTTGCCAGATTTGTACAGCATGAAAGCCGGAATGTATGACTGACAGTGTCAAACACTGCTGAGGAGAACAGTAGAAAGGGTATGGGCATTTGCCAGTTGTCAGTCTGAGGTGATACGCACTTTAATAAGCTAGGCACCAGGGAACAGAAATGGACTGAATTAATGCTCTGAAGGAAGCAAGTTCTCATTTGGGCTTCTACACAGTTTCTTCTTGTGCATAAAAAAAATAAAATAATACTGAGTGTGCAAAAGCTTGTGCCTGCCCTTTCTGGGTGGCAAATCCTATTTAAAAAACTAATATCAGTTCCCATATATTCATTTTGAGGGTACAAGTCTTAATATTTAGGTGTGCACAAATTATTTGGTGATATCTAAAAAAAAGTCATCTATATATATAGGCGTCAGCAGAATGTAGCCTAAAACCCAAATACTCAAGCCCTTAAAATTTAAGCAGATAGGCTACTAAAGAAAAGAAATGTTAAAAACCTCACCATTAGAATTCATGGATGGTTATTGCTATGCCATGTTTTAGTAAAGGTACTGTCCATAGCACATTAATTGTACTCCAGGCACTTTCAGTACTGATAGGAACAGACAAGAACTGTACGGAGTGAAGTCTGATCTCCTGTATGTGTATGGCTCCTAATTGGAATCACTGACCAAAGGTCCATAAGAATCTCTGATGTATACAACATGAAAAGGAAAAAAACTACAAAGCTTATTGTTATAGAGATTTTTACATTTTAAAGGGTTAGTGCTACTTGGGATAGTTAACAAAATACATAATAGAAGCAGGTTATATAACTGGTTTAGAATTTCAAGAGCCTTTTGAAAATTTCTTCTTTTGAGGATATTAAGCAATGAGAGGGGATGATGCACAGTCATGTTATGGATTAAAAACTAATTAGGAGACAGAAAACAGAGTAGGAATGTATTCTAGCTCACAACCCAGAGGTGAGTGTCTTTACACAGCAGTGCCAGAGCAAGCCCTATTTGCACCAAACTGCATCCACTGCTCTCCAGCATGCTTACAAATTAAAGGAAAAACAAGTCAAAACACTCTTTCAAATCTTTCTTCTTTCTTTTTTCACTGGGGCTGGGTACACAGTGATGTTCTCGTCCAAAGGATACAGTGTGTTACAGTTTTTTCCTTGACTATTTACCTGGAAGAAAGAAGAAGTTACAAGGAAATTACAGCATTAGCATAGTCTTTCTTTTTCTACCTGAAGCCAGCTGATGGAAACCAAAGGGCAGCATTCAGCTCTGAAGTGTCTTCTTTCTCTGCAGAGGCCGCAGTTTTCACTGGCTGTGGTTGGCGTGCAGGATGTTCACCTGCCTAATTTAGTGTTTACATGAGATGCCTACATGTGGTAGGTTGGCAATCTCAGGCAAATCAAGGACCTTCAAGGACACTGGCAGCAATTCAGAGATTTAGCCCACAATGGATCCATGGGAACCCTTTGGGGCAAACTGTGCTCATTCCAGCCATTTCTAACCCTTCGTGGGGCTCCCTTCAGTAACGATTATTTGCTAAGCATAAGCTCTGGCACCCATTTGCATATGGCCACGCTGAAGGGATGGGTGATCTTTGTAACACTGTTGTAGCCACCCCTGTGAGAACTCATCACCTCCGTTCGGTTCACAAGCGTCACTCTGTTGGGCCCTTGAGGCCACCAATGGCAGTTGGTCTGCTATTGAAGTTAGGAGCCTAAGGTAACAACTTCTCTACAAAGTAAAAAGCCTACTATACAAGAATCTACCATCCTCCATCTTTTTAAAATTGAATAGAGCCTGATAAGAGATACAGGGAATATAGACTGAAATGCCAATGAATTAGGAATGTAATCAAGGGGTTAGTATCAACTTCAGTCATATTTTCACAGAGAAGGGACTTCACTCATTCCCACTTGCACAGTACTCTTTTAGTCTTTGGACAGTATCTATAAGATCTATCAAAAAATTATCCAAATGAAACACAAACCAAAAGATTATAAAAGGGGTTTGATCTTGGTTTAGTTTTAAGCCCAGAATAAAGAAATTACTTATGACTGAGAGGATTAGCATATACAGAAAGTTACACCGCACTATAATCCCCAGATACTGCAATAAAACACCAGAGAAGTAAAATCAGAACATGGATGCAAATTAATTGACTGAAAATGAGATGATGGATAATGAAGGTGAGGATGGTTTCAGGGAATGAA
Organism: Haliaeetus albicilla; assembly: GCF_947461875.1. Lineage (NCBI taxonomy): Eukaryota > Metazoa > Chordata > Aves > Accipitriformes > Accipitridae > Haliaeetus > Haliaeetus albicilla. The sequence goes on from NC_091485.1 coordinate 17,345,774, forward strand.
AAGCAACTAAGGGTTGGAGTTTGCTTGCACACACCGTTATTCCTTGAGCATCCCTCGCTTGATTATGAGAGTTATGGCAACTTACTGGTTCACTCAGTTGCCTCTGTGTAGAACTGCCAAGAACTTTTCTTCATCCACCTCTACCTGGAGAACTTTGCTCTTTTGCACACAAGATACCAAGTATTAGATTTTTTTATATTGAGACATATTGAAGTACTTCGTGCTTGGGGGTTGACTTTCTGCTTGCAACCAAAAAAAGGTCAAAAGTGGGGACAGACTATATGATGCGGAGTGCCTATGGAGAGTGCTCCAGGACTTTAAAGCATCTGACACCAGCCCCTTTCTCAGTGAGAGACTTTGCTCAGGATAGGCTTTGGATCTGAATCAGTATTGCAATTCCTGTGTAATAATAGAATAAGGCAGTCATAGAACTAGTTGTAACTTTGCAGGAACATTTCTAAGTGTGAACATAGTGTCACTTCTTTACCTTTCTAGAACAAAATGATGAACTTTTTCACACAAGTTTTGCCCAAGAAGGAAGGCTGTATCAATTACTGAACAGTTTAAAATTATATACTATGAAAGTGGGAAATAGCTAGAGGAGCTGCATGATATTAGGGTAAACACATGCCTCCTACGTAACAATGTGCTTCCTCAAAACACTTTATAAGCATGAACTAATTAATACTTTCTCAACAGAGTATACATTAACACTATTTTTCACCCTTAACTCTTTTATTTGAACAGTCAAGACAAACCAATGCTAAAAATTCTTTATAAAACCTCATCTAATGTCTTCAGCTTCCTTTTTGATGGAATAATATCACCGACATCTTGAAGTAAAAGGATTTCACCATTGTTGAATTAAATGTAGTTTTTAGATGGTAGCTGAAATGGTACTCTCACCAGTTCTAAAATCTGACACTCACATTATTTTTATTTTTTTCTTTATCCTTCTTCTTCTTTTTCATTTATCATATTTTTAGATTTGCCTATTCCATATTTATATATATGTATGTTTATGCATCTGCGTGGGGGTGTGTGTGTATATATATATTTTTTATGTGAATAGTTCCTTCACTACTTATTCAGACAAAACTCTTACTGAAGACAAGAAGAATTGCACTAGCCATAAAGTGAAGATTTAGGATACAGACGAAGTGTTCCACAAAGTAATATTCCCCATGTCCTCCAGGCGACTTAAGCTTGAAGATATGCCACTGGGTTGAACATCACAAAAAAACCAAAACCAATCTCCCTTCCAGTACAGAAGTTTTCATTAATGTGTTAATTTACATTCAGTATATTTTGACTTCCCTCCAGACCTCATCTGGTGCTTCTTTTGGTGTTACTCTGGTTAAAAATAAATAAGAGGGGAGAAAAAAACCCAAGTGGTAGGGTAACTTGAGACTAGGCCATCCTGAGAGCACACACTTCTTAAAATACTTAAAATGCAGGTTTGGACTAGCTTTGCTATTTTCAGTTCAGAGTAAAACACTGTTCACAGTTTGGCTAGACTTCAAGTATAATTGTGATGCTTTTCCATTAGGAGACAGTTACAAAGGTGCTATAACTACTGACCTGACTTAAAAGCCTCCAAACCATTTTATGGTCTTACTTACGACATACAAAGGTGTTTGTTGTTTCAAATCACAAATTTATAGATAAATTCCACTTTCAAAGGCAATACCCACAAAAAACTCCAATACAAGGTATATGAAATACAGTGTGAGCAGAAATATATATCAGCTGCTCTGATGTAACAAAATAAATTTGATAATGTTCTTCCCTTTGTAGAATAGCTGAGGGATATACAGGTTACCTGACCTTATCATCAGACATGGTAAGAACACTCACACAATTACTGCAGAAGACCTCTGCTATAGATTCACATTCAAAATTATTTGGTCCTTAGCAGTCCAATTATTTGGTCTGACAGCAGTCCTTATCTTTTGTGAAAAAAAAGGTACAGAAGAAATTAAGTGAAGTGCTCATCATAAAGCAGCAGGAGAAACCTATCAAAAAAAAAGAGGAATAAGTCATAGTTTAAGCACACTGTAATCACTTAGAAGTCTTAAAACGTAAAACACAAGCCATCAAACCTTGTATATCCAATTAAATACATTTAAAATAAGTTTCAGGTTTATTTTCCTGAAATTGAATTCTGAATTTGGTTTTGGTCACCCAAGAAATATTTATAAGCATCCTGAAGTCTTTTATATAGAGAGACACTAAGAAAATTTCTTTGTATAATGAAGAGAAAGAGGTAGAATGTTTCTAGAGGTTTTTAACTTCAGTGGTTCTTTTCCATTGATTAAAAATTCAGCCTTAAAGAAACTAAACAGTACTTTTTCTAGTTGTTTTATGTTCAGTAAATACAGCAATCTTAACACAGAAGTGGTCCCAAATAGCACACAAACTAAATATATTCTTCAGAAATATCATGAATACAGAGGGTCACTTCGTCCTAAGCATGATCTCTAATTAGACAGATTATGGCAAATGGCATTCCACTACTGCCGTACATTTAAAATGAGCATTAAAATACATTTTTAAAGAGCATTTCTTCTCAAATGAAAAGAAGAAAGAGCCTACAAAACTGATGTCTGGTGAGGTTACTACTTTCCTAGAGACATGAAGCAATTGAACTGGATATCAAATGCCCTCTATACTTTTGAAAATCGTAGTCATCTATCAGACACTGAAATCTAAAAAAAGCAATTCAATGTACTCGTCTACTTTGCTGTAATGTGGAATGAAGAAACCAGGAGTAAAAATGCATGATGATACATTTAAGAGATAAAAGAATATTTTAATACAGTATACAAATAGCTGACAGAAATCTGCGTTTGCGAGAAGAAAAACACTGATTTAAAAAAAAAATAGAGAATCTGAGTGAATGCTTCTTTATTTATTATGTAGAAATAAACCCCCTTAATATCTACAGTGATTTTTAGTTCCCTGGGTATAAAGTAATAATCAGTGTAAACTGGGAAAACACTCCACCTCTCAATCTCATGGCTGGCTGGAAGAGCATTACAGCATGCACCTGAAATTGTGTGTGATGTTCATAATCACTAAAACTAATTTTAACTATGTAGAACACTGGGCTGATTTGTTGAAGCTGAGCATATACTCTGTCCCTAGCAAAGCTGTCCATACTCAGATGAGCTAGTTGACAGTAAGAATGCCAATACTATAAGATTTGCAGGTTTGTGAAGATGCAGATGATACTTCATTTATTAAAATAAAATACTTTGATCATTCTACCTTTAGTTCTTAAAGTAGTTTCTATGTATCTGGGAGATATATTATGAATGTTACTTTCAAAACCTAGAATGTAAATATACACTGAAAATAAGGAGGCCAAGAATATGACAAATTCAGTTAGTTGCTTGGTTCATCTAATATTGACCAGTAGTTCTGAGATGTAATCAGAAACCAAAATGTAAATTCACTTTTCAAGTCAATTCACTTAGTTTGGAGGAAAAAATGAATCAAACTGATCTGCTGGGACATTACAAGTTAAATCAATAAAACCACACTATTTAGAATTACTGTAGACGCTGAATCAACACAAGCCCTGTGAAGATGAGTGTTAAAGGGTTAAATGAGAATGCATTATATGTAACAAAATGCATTCACTACTCTGCACATATAGCTTCTTAAATGAATGAGTGATATGCAATTTGTACATGAAACAACTCTGCAAATAAAGCAAGTCCTCTGAAATCATACTATTTTTAATTGTAGAACATCTAAACTTAGACATTGAATGTTTTAAATTTTGTTATATTTTGGTACATTAGCCTCTCTTTCTTGTCTGGAGAGATCCTCTGCTTCACTCTGAATAGTTGTCCTTATAACTGATGAACAATCTCTCAAAAAATAAGATGTTCTGCTGGGTACAGGTCCCAGGTGAGGAAACGGAGCAACTGAAGGATCCAATGACTGATAGAACTGTGTTGCGAGTCATCCGCAGGGTCAGTTGTCTGTGGCACAACAGCAAAGATTGATACGAAGAAAATGTATTCTTCACTCAGCTCTCATTTGCCTGAGCCTGAGAATCAGGATTGCAGGTCCATAAATTTATTGAATCTCCTTTTTGAAAAGGATTGCATAAGCTGCATTTAACCTGGCCTTGGTTTTCTTTAGAGATTGCTCAGTCACTGATTTGCCCTCCACTTTTGTTTTGACCTCTATTTTTGTGTTGATTTGGGGGCACTCTCCTGACAAATTTGCAGTGACACTTTTCTGCACCAGCATGTGCTGGATCTGAACTCGGTGGAGAGACTGCACACTGTATAGGTCCAGGGCTGATATCCTTGCTCTGTTTAAGTGCATGTAATCTGCTCTGAAACAGATTTAAAGCCCTTGCCACAATTTCTTGGACACCTTAACCAGGACCACCCTTGCTTATGGGAAATATCAATGGTCAGGCAACAAAAATTTCCCAAGGAATATTATCTTAGGCAGTTCGTTATTAGTCTTAGTTTCCACCACACCATCCAAAGAGATTCCACGGGAACAAGTGACATTATGTCCCTGGGTACAAGGCAGGGAAAGCCCACCTGTGTTTCAAAAGCTATTTTTGTGGTTCATGATGTTCCTCTGACTTGTGATGCCTTTAAACCTGTTTGGATACCCACTAGGTCTCATTCATTTGGAAAGTTTTACCAAAGAGAAGTTGTAGGAAATCATACCTAAAGAAGCCGGACCACCTTCCTCTACATCATCACACTCACATCAGTTTTACCAGGTGGGTCTAGCAGTGACATACTGATGCAGAGTTGTTGGTCTCAGAGAAAGCATTTCAAACTATAAACTCAATTCATCAAAAGCTTGTATCTTAGCAATTTGGTTTAAAATCAACTGTGTATCTGAGGGATTGTCTTCTTCCGGCTTCAAACATATTGTTACATTTCTCCCTTAAAAATCTTTTCCATCGAATATGTGATTAACCCCAGAAAACTTCATGCAGTGACCCTCTAAGGTGTATCAACAGTAAAAGGATGACTGTCTTTTTTTCCGTAAGTGTTGCTTTTCAGATATAGTACTGCTGGCTACAGCCTTGTCAGAGGCGACCCTCTTTAATAGTGATCTCCAGTCATTTAATGAGATACGTGAAATCAGTACTGCTTAAAAAAACCTAAGTCATGCTTAATATTAATTAAGCATATTAGCATGATTTCATTCAGTAACTGTTCCCACATAAAAATTTCTAGAATTCAATCAGTTGTACTTGAAGCGCATAACTTCCACAACAGAAGTTACCTGCTTGTCTTAATAGGACCATGTGAACTATTTTGCCTCAGAGAATTGCTTTTCACAAGCTTGCTCTGAGCTGCAGATTCATTTATAGACTTCAGAAAATAAAAAGACACTTTCTACTTGTGTGAAACTTTCCACCTGAGGCTCAAAAAGCACTTCCTGACACTTTTATTTCACAATCTTTGTCATACAGAATAGTACCATTATGAACTTACAGATAGGGAAAATTAGGAAAAAAACCTCAGACAACTTATATGATAATAGAATTCCTTAGCAGAAATATAGACTGAAGAACAGAGTAGATTAGATTGTTAATACACCTGTAAACTAGGTGACCATACAAGCAGATTTCCATGTAGTTATTAACAAAACTGAAAGTTTTTTTACATTTGTCAGGAAAATTCAGACATATCTTTGAGCACACCAAAAATACCTGTGTGATACATCCTGGAGCCAGTGTTGCAGCTGATGCTACACAACATTTTTCTCTCCATCTTCCCAGACAGAGACACAGTAGCCAGGGCAGGGTCCCGGGGGTGGGCAGTGGACATCTCCTGGGAGTCCAGCCCACTCACTTCAGAGCCAAGAAACAACCAGCTAGTGTACTGATCGCTGAGTTGCTGTACCTTGTCAAACAACAGCAACCTTGTTGCTTAGAGCAGGTTGTGGTCAAGTTTTTCCAAACTTCAGTAAGAAACTGGAGGGAGAAAAGACATCTCAAGCTGCATTTTCACTCGTGTTCACAACGCTCAGAGGATTGCACGATGAGGCATAACAGAACAGTCAAAGCAGGCTAACACATGTGGCATAATCCAGATCATTCATCTAGTTGCATGGTTTTAAGTGTAAGTTTGAACATTATTTTGAAATACATGTGTCCTAGATCGATGGATTAACAGATTGTGAAATGTTTTTTATCTCATCTCAAGAAAGAAAAATATTGCAGTGAAGGCACTCCAAAGGAGGGAACTTTGGGTTAGCATTAGATTTCAAACATGTTGGTGTCTGTTCAGGAAAATTCCAGTGAAGTCAATAACCTTATTCTGCTTTCATACAGTCTAACTGAGTCCAATATTATTCTTGAATTTCTCTGGTATCACCTCAAACAAAAGAAAGCTGAAAATATTTGACAGTATTCTGTAAGAGAAAAATATTATAATGTATTTTTCCTACTACAGAAAAGATTAATTCACACACGGTGCACCAGCACGCTATATTTTACATTCCCACTCAAAAATATCCACATGTATTCACTCTCACAAGAGTATACAGTAGCTACAGTCAGATTTATGTCTCTGTGGAGCAATTTGAAAGAGTGTGATCCAGACTCTAAGCTGAACATTAAGCCTGGAGGAGCTGTTAAGCAACAAGGCTTTGCTGATTAAAACATGAACTTTATTTTAGTTTATTTAATTCATTTTGCGTTTGGCTGTTTTATGTTAATTAACTCTTATGCAATTTTTATTAAATTTACTTTAGGCCCTAAATGAATATTTCAAGTTGCTATTGACAATTGTTTATTGACTATCGAACCCACGTTGAATGTAATGTCACATTTAATTCCCAACCTAATTATCAAAAAACAGAGTTTCTCAGTTGTCGAGGACAAGGATGGATAGTCAGGAGGTGTAAATCTAAATGGAAGTCTGCAATGTACTCATGGTGTAGGCTGGAAAGCTACAGCTACTTTAGATGGGGATCATGACTGATTTTTGGAAGAGAAGCAACTCACAAAGCTCCAGTGCTTGGAAGAAGAGACCTTGGAAGACCTGGTTAGAGTATGCTCAAGCCAATACTAGGCTCCCATACTGAACTAATTTGAAAGACTCTGCTTTGTACTGTACTGGTGGATAGAGAGAGTTACCTGGAGGAATATCCCAACTTGTATTTCAGTCTCCTTATCTGTACATGGTCACGGTTACCTACATGTCTGAAGCGCTTCAGATTTTATAACGCCTTACGAAACAGATTCAGCTCTGGTGTAAGCAGATACAGTTTGACTGGCAGTTGTACTACAACACTGGGTAATCTTTTAAGTAATAGGTACTATCAGTAATGACATTACTGAAAAGCATTATCATCTTAGCTTTGCAGTGCGAGACAGAGTGGAAAGATGATCTTCTTGTTATGGGACAGAATTTATGAGTTTGATACCCAACATCCAACTCCCTTGGTGAGCCAGGGGTAGTGGCTCCATATTTCAGTCATCCCCCTTTCTGTAAAACTGCATACGCTGTTGAGATTAACTTTTTCTGTTTCGGTGTTTAGCACCCCCACAACAGGGCAATTGAAAGGTATTCTAAGACATTAGCAGAGGTGTTTTTGTTTACCATGCTGGTATCCCCTGAAACACTCTACAGAGTCCAAGCACTGTTATCTGTGACTGTGCTTGCTTTTCCTCACATTAGTTTTTAATACTTCGAAAAATGCAAAGCCGGCAACAGCAGAGAATGAAGTTAATTTACCCACAGGTTAGGAGCATTAAGAAAGTGTTGTGCATTTGACCATTTCACGTCTGGAAATTTCTGCAAGGTAGTTCAGCTCTCCAGTGTCTTCTCTTTTAAAGCCACTAACAGATAGTAACATCTGTTCTAATGATTTTTGCTGACTGGTATGCCTGATGAACAGGAAACGGGCTGAAATCAGCAGTTCGCTTTGTAGGCCAGGCACCACAAGTAGAAATATATCCAGGCAGTCAGTTCCTCTAAAAAGAGTGAGGTAAAATAGTCCTGTCTGGGGGCAGAGGGACTCGCAGCATGGGCAGATGGCTGCTGTAGTCACAGGAAGGGGCTTTAATCGGGGTGTTTGTAGAAAAAGAGCTAGTTGTGAGGTCAGTGAAAAACGGTGCCAGCCGTGGAGTTCAATGACTGAGGAAACATAATGGCTTTTGTCACCTTGTTTTAGTCTTTTTGCTGAAAATAAGATATGGTGTTCTTTTGTCCCTCCAGAAAATGGTACTGTATATTATAAGCTGTCCTGTCCCCTCACCCTATGACACAAGTGATAATAGTTACTGAGTTCATAAATGTGAGAGGTCTTCTAGAGTTATAGATGGATACAGTCATGAAGAAGTAAGAAGTTGAAGAGGAGAAAAAAAAAGTATTTTTAAGGCCTTCTGTAAAGAGAAAGGGCAGTACTCTACCTTGGATTTAGTGCTTGGACAACTGCATGCAGATCAGTTCCTTTGGTTAATTTAGAAAATGGCAGTTGTGTTATAAAGACGATGGAGATTCTTTTGTATATTTGTTTGTTTTCTGATCACTTTTCAGGAATATGTCTGGGAAAAATTGTTAGAAATGTCTGTAATACTTCCTCCCTTCTTCCCTATGTCTTCCTTTTTAAGGATTTGCTGGAATCAGGCCAACAGTTTTCCTTCCCACAGAAAAAAAAAAAAAAAAAAAAAAAAAGAAAAGCAGTTCTATGGGAAGAAATTTCTTCAAGGGCTTCAAGCAGAACAATCACATTATGGCAGAAAACAGACTGCAGATCTGGGTATGGGTAAAAGGATATACAAGAAGTTAAGTTCATGCACAGGGTGATTTTTTTTTTTTGCTCAGCTACTGGCTTCTCTCCTATGTTTCTGATGCACTGTCTGCACATGGATGAGGGATAATCTGAGGTCCATGTTCTCATTAGGGTTGCTAACTAAAAGGGGGAAAATGCTGTTTTGCATTAAAATCATGTTAATCATTAAAACCATGTAAATTTTCTTTTAGGATCTCAAGCTATTAAACTGAGAAATAGGACAAATACAATTTGTTAAAACGTTACACTCAATAAAAATAGTGATAAAGTTAAATTCCTACTTAATATAATGATCTGGTAAGGCTTTCCTCATCCGACTATGCTGCACAAAGGCAAAAGATAAACAGCATGTACTTTATATGCTTGCAGTCTCTGGAAAAAAGGTCCTTTACCATTCTACAGTAGGGGTTTAAGTGTTTAGTTTATGTGTGAGTGTAAATCCACCCTGGCAAAAACACTGGGGATGATGGAAGATTATAGGGTGTGATTTATTCACATCCATATCCTGAGAGACAACAAGATGCCTTGAAATGGTCCCCTGTGTAATCTGATGTAGATTATTGTGGAAGTAATAAAAGTAATGAAGAATGTCTCCTGTTTCGTATGTAGAAACTGTTATTTCACATATTTGAGAATCTCCTGGCCACCCTAAAGAGTCCTGCTTTTGATTCCCCTGTTGTTTCCAACAATTCATCCACGTTTTGGGTTTGTTTTTTTTTGATTGGGGTTTTGTTTTGTTTTTTAATGATGTGCACTTTTGCCCCACCCAGTGGCCAGTACCTAAATTGCCAGCTCTGCTTGGTTTTTAGAGGAGTTTCCCCCTCTCCGCCCCAGTCTGCAGGGCGGATCTGCCACTGAAAACTGAACAAAAGCAGCATCTGTCCCCTGTTGCTACCATGAGTATATTAGGCTATCATTATCTGCAATGACACTACCATCTGTAATGTGCTCTGGGGCAAACACAGGCACTGCCAGTAGCTTCAGCACCACAGGCAGATGCTTCATCATGCAAGAAGATGCATGAAGCCAAAATATGCTATACATGAATCCAAGTACTTGAAAAGAGAGAGAGAAGGAGAGGGCAGCCAGGAAATAAATGCTGTTCATGTGTCTTTCTCTCTCATCAACAAAGATGGAAACGAGGAAGCATAGGCTAGGCCAGGTGCATTACTTAGTCTAAAGGAATAACAGGTATTAAAAAAGAGACTCGTTTTATTGCACTAGAAAATCTCAGAGTCTATAACTTTTTATGGACTTTTATATCTTCCCTTTTTTCACAAGTAACTTACAAAAATTGGTTTCCAATTAAAGTAATAAATAGAAGTTGTTTTTCTCAAAATTCCTGCCTTCACGCATTTGTAACAGAAAACAAAACACACACACACACAAAGATGGGAAATAAAGATGGAGAAAGGACTTTTTTTTCCTTGTAATGATTTTCTTTTCTCTAAATCACAGAACTTTTATGTAGAACTCTATCTTCCTTTCCCTAACCAATTTCTCTGTGTCCTGGTTTCAGCTGGGATGTAGTTAACTGTCTTCCTAGTAGCTGGTACAGTGCTATGTTTTGAGTTCAGTATGCGAAGAATGTTGATAACACTGATGTTTTCAGTTGTTGCTCAGTAGTGTTTAGACTAGAGTCAAGGATTTTTCAGCTTCTCATGCCCAGCCAGGGCACCTGACCCAAACTGGCCAACAGTGTATTCCATACCATGGGACGTCCCATCTAGTTTAGGAACTGGGAAGGGGGGGGCAGGGATTCGCCGCTGGGGGACTGGTTGGGTGTCGGTCGGCGGGTGGTGAGCAATTGCCCTGCGCATCATTTGTACATTCCAATCCTTTTATTACTACTGTTGTCATTTTATTAGTGTTATCATTATCATTATTAGTTTCTTCTTTTCTGTTCTATTAAATCGTTCTTATCTCAACCCAGGAGTTTTACTTCTTTTCCTGATTTTCTCCCCCATCCCACTGGATGGGGGGGGAGTGAGTGAGCGGCTGCGTGGTGCTTAGTTGCTGGCTGGGGTTAAACCACGACACTCTGACATCAAGTTCTCAAGGAAACAGGACTCTCTTCCTGGACATCATTGTCACCTGTGAAGGCATAAGTGCAAAATAGAGAAAAAGAAATCTTTTCAGAAACCACAAACATTCTGGCCAATACTTTTTGGTTTGGTTTGGACTGGTTTTTTTTTACACTGTCTTTACAGGTAGGAATGCAAACCCACATATTTCAACCAATCTTCTGACTTCTCTACCTGCAAGACATGCATGCAAAGAACACAGTTCTGTTCTTGTTACATATCAGGTCCTTACTGAATATGTGCATTATATTATATGTCTATTACAACACTAGCTAGGTATCATCTTAGCCAAGAGTGGGGCTTCAGCGTCATCTGTTCTGTATTCATACAGCAAAAGAGAGCCACTATCAATAAAAATGTACTTTTCCTCCAGAATGAAATGTCTCTAGAAAAGCTACTTCAGTACTCTCTCTGTAAGGATGTTAACAACATCAATTTCCAGAAGTCACCTAACATATGAGTAGCTGCAGGTCTGCATTTTGGTGTCATTTCTTCCCCACTCTTTTTCTCCCTTCCCCCATGCATGGTCTCAGGAATTTACTCTGTGCCTTCCAGAAAGGGACTGCATTGCCGCAGGCAAAATTCATCTCCTGAAGTATGCAAAATGCATACACTCTTACATGACTGTATACAGCACATGTATATATTAGCAAATTTTTCCCCACTGTCTCATTTGCTTCATCAAAAAATTAGTCATTAAGTTCCAAACTATTTTCACAGAAGTAGAGAAAGATATTTTCCTATAAATATGTTGAATTACACAACCAGCTTTAATCACAGTTAGGTATGGAAGACAGGACTATAATAATTCTGTGTCGTAATGTACAGAGGAAGAGTGAAGGATTCTGGCTTCCCGATCCACAAATTGTTGTACGTCACCCTCCAGTCACTCTTTTATTGCTCTACAAGGACACCGACTCGTTGCGGGAGAGGAGGAGGTATCAAACGATGCCTTTGTATTAAATGGTCCAACACTGCCTTTATCAAGATTAAGTAGGTCATTTATAAGAGCCCTAGCACACACTGTATTATTTTGCAGTAGGTGTTTGAAGTTTAACAGACAAGCAGCCATCCAGACAGCAGCCCTGATCACGCTGTATAAGAGACAGTATTTTTCTCAGAGACTCCCCTTCCAAATAAGCACAAAGTATCTTTAACATGCCTAGAGAGAAAATGATGCTTTCACTATGTTTTCTCATAAGGTAAAGGTTTTGTAAGCATTGTTTACACATCATCGCAAGAAGTCTGTGATGATATTCTGGGCATTTGTACAGGGTTTGTAGAGTTTTCTATACATTGTTTCTTCCCTTCTAAAAAGTGCCTATTTAAAAATACAGTCCCAAAGAGTTAAACCAGTTCAAGCTCTTCTAAACTTGCCACATTTGTCTCGGGGAAGTTTCAGGGGGGTTGTCAATTTTATTTAGAAATGGCACAATGATTGTGCACAACATAGCAGATTATCAGGGCTACTTGTTAAATTAGAAAAGACTGGCTAAGCTTCAGAGTGAAGCTAGTGTCCAAATTAGCAAATTTGATAGTTTATAGTTTATGCTTACAAAAATAATTGCTTTTTCCTCCTTTCTTTTGCAGATTGTGTTCTTTATCTGAGAAAAATACCAAGCCTATAGATCTCTAGCTAGTTTCTGTGAATTAAACCTGGGTTCACAACAAGAAAACCAAGTAAAATGCCATGCCCTTTCCTATCCCTTATCTATTTTAAACATTTCTTATTTTTATGTTAAATTCATAATATACCCTTTGCTGGAGTATAGCATGTTTTCACCTCAGAAGGTCATTTATTGTGAATTCTGAGAACAAATGTTGATCTAAAGAACAAAATAGGTATCTGTTGGAGGTGATATGCATGGATGGAAATAGAGGGAGGAATAGGCCACCTTCTACCTTTTCCAGTAGGACGGTCTGACATGAAAGACAGCTCTTTCTGCTCCAGCACCGAGGCAGAAGCCATGTCTCCCTGTACCAATGCGGCCTGCAGAAAATGAACCTGGCACTGGTCACCCATGAAGCTGAAGCATGGGCCCCTGCGTTGTACTCCATCACCCTTGGACAATTTGCAGTGTTGTCTGATTTTAACTTGTGGGACAACTCTGATTTCATGCCCGAGGTAATATGCTGATGTTCTTGCCTGTAGAGTTAACTCTGGAGGGGACACAAAATCTTTATGAAAGCTAGTGAAAACAAAGGCGAGGACCAAACTCTGCAGTTGTACAAGTCTCGAACGATAATTCATGAAGTATCAGCCATCTGCTAACACTGCTGGTGGTCACTGGCAAGTTATAACATATTTCCTCTTTTAATCTCCAAGTATTAGCTTATATTCAAAGACAGTTAAAAATACATTGGATAAGAAGCAAAATATATTTGTAAATAAGCAAAATAGATTTCAGGGAAATCTATCACCAGTGAATGATCTGAAGCTTGACAAGAAGTAGTTCTTAAGGTGTTGTAAGCAATAATTATATCTATCCTGCATCTTGGATTAATTGACTTATTTTTTGTTATTTCCAAACCAAAGATCTTCCTAGCTGCATAATTGCATGTAACCACAAGCTCAACAGATAGTGCACTAGTACAAAAAAAAAAAAAAAAAAAAGGGAAAAGAAAAAAGTTCAAGTGCTTTGCTCTGAAGCAGAAACAAGTGAACCAATGATTCTCTGATTCTGAAAAAAAAAAAATTTCCAGAAGACTCCTGCATAGAAATACCCACCTGAAAACTTCTAAGTGAGATGGGATCTAGAAGGGGATATGAGGAGTCAGGACGGGTCAGTGAGGCACAATAAAGACAGCTTGCGAACACACCAAACCTGATACACTGTAGGATATACCTTCACTCTCTGCAGTCACGTAGTCAGCTCCCACTTATCGCGTGATCAACAGCCAGATGGTTTGCCGAGGTCAAATGATTCCCAGTACACATCAAGGGGGAGAGAGGAAGGGATGCCAAGGAGGTTATTTCTCCTTCTCTCCTCCTCTTCCCTCCTCCCCTCCCCTCTCCTTCTTCTCTCCTGCTATATCTCTTTCTCATATACTGTAGTGAGTGTCAAATCAGCATATCAGCACTAATATATTCCATCTAGAAATAATCTCTTATAAAGCAAACTACCTATTAAAGAGTAAACCTGTATAATGATTAATTTCATTAGGCAACATTCTTCCCTGAAGGCTCCTATTTGTAATGAAATCTTCAGACAATCTCTACCTAGGGAAGCAATATGTCTGCCAAGAGCATTACAAAATAATTATCAGATGACAAAATATGACATACCAACCTTTTTAGATGATTGAGTAATAATACTCTAAAATATCCCCCCCCCCTTTTTTTTTTTGGTACGTTCAAACTGTTTACACTGCATGGTGCAAAATGACCATTAACTTAACTAAAACTTTACAATACCAAACCACCCTCACTAGAGCACACTGACAACATGCAGAACAAACACAGTGAGCTAGAGAATCCTTAATTTTAAAAGATTGCCACACATTGTATATTCCAGAAATGAGTACGTTCAGTGGTCATATTTATTTACAGTGTCTCTGTATGCCACAGTAATTTAATGAAATCCTGACTGTTTTGTTTACAAATTTTATCAAATATAAGAAATGTGGAAACTGCCCAATGCATATGCAAAAAAGGCTTTTCTTAAAAACTTTATTTAGAGACCTGAATAAAGCCCTTTGTGGAATCTGTAATGAGGAGCTTGTTTATACATATTTATTGCCCAAAAATATCTTGATGCCAAGACTCAGGAAAGATGTGTTTCAAATTAGAGTAACCTTCATTTTGGAGCAGGGCTTAAGCTTAAGTGGACAATGTATTTTTTTTTTTTTTCTTTTCTCTCCGCAGACAGCTATCTTGTCTTGACAATAAGCTATACCAAAGAGGCCTTGCTCTGAAAGAATAAAGAATGTCTGCATTGTGCACACATTCTTGTGCTGAATATTTACATTTGCCTACAAGAGTTTAGACTCCAGTAAATAGGGATTATCCAGTGGATCTGCCTTTACAAAGGTTTGGTTACTGTGTGAAAAAGCTAGCTTCCTCTATTGCTTACTTTATTGCTGATTTTCTTTTCACCCCTCAAGAATTCAAAGATAAAACATGTTTTGAACCCTTTTTAGATAAAGTTGCCTCATGCCCACAATTCATTCTGTATCTCAACCTCTGCAGTTTGCTAGTGTGTTCTAATTTATTTAAATGTAAGCGTCTCTCAGCATAGTTTTGTTCTGTTCTATGTTAAAATGATTGCAAAGATATTCAATTTTCAGAATAGTGTATTATCTCAGACTACAGAACAGGCATTCTAGGAGAAAAATTCTGATTATTCAGCAATGCAAATCATACTTCCAGTGTTCTACACAGGTCAGATGATGTCATCCCAATTGCCCTACTGTTGTGACTATCTGAACTAGGAGTTGAGGAGGAGGTAGAAGATAAGAAGGAGGAAAACATGGCTACCATGATAGGACTTTTCCAATTCTCTTGTTTGTTTGTTTTAAATAAAATTGTTATCAACTTCGGGAAAGTACTGGTTTCCTTTGATTTTTGCGTGCTTTTGAGAAAACAGGATTCTTTTTTCTCTGTCTATAATTATTTTATTTTTAGCATTTGAAAAGTTGGAAAGCATTTACAGGTTTACTGTCTATTATATGCAACAAAATTTATTCAGTAATTAAAATGCAGTGATTGTCGTTACAAGTTCAATATTTGCTCACAGTTGTTGCATGTTGATATCAGAGACAATTTGAAATTACACTTTCCTTACCATGGGAAGGTATGGCCTGATTCATGTCCCATGAGGAGCAATGCATTAACCACTGACACTCTCATTAACTCATGGATCTTTGCTGTAGAGCTCTTTTTGGTATGCTGTGTAGGATCATGTTTCAGGCATACTTATACCATTTTGTGTAGGTCCATTCATCTCTTACCTTTCATTTCCCTTTTTGCATCATCTCCAAATGATGGGGCTAAATGAAAACCATTTCAGTGAAGAATACAGTTATCATTCCTTAGCACTGTCTCAAATACCTGAGATTTCCCGATGATTTCTGTAATCTTTTGATGGACACAGAGCAGCTTTGTTCCTATGTTCAAACAGCTCAGGTCTGCTCCTGCCGTTACGATAGATAGAGTCTTGAAGTGCTGTGGTAATTTATTTCCTGAGTTTTAGCATATAGCAGAGTATTCCAATCAAATGGTTAGTACCCAAACTAAAAGCCTTCCCTAATCTGTTTCAGGCCCTATTTTCTCCTTTGACAACGTGTCTTCCAGTGTACCCTGCCAAGGGTTTCAGAGGTCTCCCAGTTCCTGGCAATGACACAACTCCAACCCAGCCCTTGGATGGGAGGCCCCTGGAACAGGCTGGGCTCGCTGACCCCGCAGCAGCACCAGCTTCTTCAGCACAGCAAGGCTATGGGCTTGCTCAGGCTGCTGGTCACAGGGGGGAAGGAGAGAAGGTGGCCTTTCAAGAGGGTCTTTTTCCTAACTTGCTCAGGAAACAGGCAGTTAAAAAGAATTTTGTTAAAACCATATGTATTGGGTTTGCGTGGCAAGGTTCTGGTAGCAGGGAGGGCTACAGGGGTGGCTTCTGTGAGAAGCTGCTGGAAGCTTCCCCTGTGTCCAACAGAGCCCATACCAGCCGGCTCTAAGATGGACCCACCACTGGCCAAGGCCGAGCCAATCAGCGATAGTGGTAACGCCTCTGTGATAACATTTTTAAGAAGGAAAAGAAGTTGCTGGGACACTCAGAAATGGCAGCCAGAGAGAGGAGTGCGAACATGTAAGAGAAACAGCCCTGCAGACCTCCAGGTCAGTGCAGAAGGAGGGGAGGAGGTGCTCCAGGCGCCGGAGCAGAGATTCCCCTGCAGCCCGTGGGGAAGCCCACGGTGAGGCAGGCTGTCCCCCTGCAGCCCAGGGAGGACCACGGTGGAGCAGATCTCCACCTGCAGCCCAGGGAGGACCCCACACTGGAGCAGTCTGTGCCTGAAGGACTGCAGCCTGTGGAAGGGACCCACGCTGGAGCAGTTCGTGAAGAACTGCAGCCCATGGGAAGGACTCACCTTGGAGAAATTCATGGAGAACTGTCTCCCATGGAAGGGACCCCCCCGTGGAGCAGGGAACGAGTGCGGAGTCCTCCTCCCCCTGAGGAGGAAGGAGCGGCAGAGACAACGTGTGAGGAACTGACCCCAACCCCCATTCCCCATCACCCTGCGCCGGCAGGGGGGGAGGAGGAAGAGAAAACCGGGAGTGGAGTTAAGCCGGGAAGAAGGGAGGGGTAGGGGAAAGTGTTATAAGGTTTGGTTTTATGTCTCATTACCCTGCTCTGGTTTGATTGGCAATAAATTAAGTTAATTTTCCCCAAGTTGAGTCTCTTTTGCCCAACAGTAATTGGTTAAGTGATCTCTCCCTGTCCTTATCTTGACCCACGAGCCTTTTGTTCTATTTTCTCTCCCCTGTGCAGCTAAGAAGGGGAACGATAGACCAGCTTCGGGGGGCACCTGGTGTCCAGCTGAGCTGACGCCAGTGAATTGTACAGTATAAAAGGCAACCGGTCTTGCAGTGCACTGATTTAGATACTTGGCATTTTCTGACTGCATCCTGCAAATAAAGCATATTGTAATAGTCTGCACTGAGCATGGAAGGGGAAACCCAGGTGCTAGAGCATGAGCCCTGCTGCGCACAGCTGTCCTGCGCACCCCAAACCCACTGTGCTTGTGCTCTCCCTGCCCAGCACCCTCCTCTCTGCTCCACTAAATTGAATTTCAGCCTATTAAACTCAAGAGTTGAGCAAAAGAGCTTTAAAGAAAGTTACTTAATATTAATTTGAATGCCAAAGTATTCCATTAAAGGAAAAAAAAATCAATAGTGTTAAGATGTGCAATATTTTACATAATAAGGGCTGGAGGAATAATGAAAAAAATGTTCAATATCTTATTCTGAAAAATTGTAAAATCTATTAAATGAATTGTTTGGTAAATATATTCATAAATTTTCCAACCAAGCCCACAGTACAAAAAATAATGTTTACAAGATGTTTTTAAATACTGTATACAAAATGTAAGAAAATATATTACATTTGATGAACAGTATAATGAGACATCAATAGAAGCTGTTGTTTTGCATGCACATTGAGAGTTATAGTGTGTGAATGGGTTGTTATTAATTAGATTTCCATGGTTAATGTAGAGTTTATCTCTTTCTCTGGATGCTACTAAGTGAGCTTTAGCAACTGTTTGTTGTTCAAGATATTTTTAAAGGGAGACTATTTAATTTTCTTTAAACTTGATGAATTCTGACATGTTTAAAAAAATGCTTTAGTAAACTCTATTTAGAGATGATAAATCAAAATGACTAAATTTTGACACATCAAGATGATTAAATTTTATTCTTGCTGCTGCATTTTTTGAAAATGAAAACTTGCTCATATGAAAGTTCATAAAATTACAAGATATAAGATTAAAGTATAGCCAGGAATGGTTGGTTTCTTTGTGCTCGATTTAATGTGTAATGTCTACTCTTCCCCATGTTGGATGCCATTTATTTGATAAGCTTAACACCTAGCAAGTACATTCACCATACAAATATATGAGAAACTCAATAGCCAAATTCTCCACTAGAGCATCCTCTCTAGTTTCCATCAGGTTATACCAGGAGAAAACTAGACTTATCAAGCGTAGTGTAGTTAATGTTGGATCCAGTGAGATCAAGGGCAGAAATCACTGAAAGTGATCCAAAGAAATCTGTGGTGTTTCTTCTCATCAACACCTTTCCCGGATCCTTAGAGATTTCAGAGCATCACTTACTTGTAATTTGTGAATAATTCTGACCCTCTGAGTGATGAAGAAGAATGATGTACAATCAGACAGTATACAGAGGGGAAGACAGATTTATTTCAGTGTATTTGGATGTAGTATTCAATGGACTAAGGACTTTTTGTGCATTACAAATGAGTGGACAGCCTTCTTGTGATTATTGTTGAAATGTGATATAGGTTGAAATCATATAGTTTTCCGAAATACCTACCCATACCATGGAGTAGTTGAGGTTGGAATCCCAGCCTGTTGGTTAGTTAGTTGGCTGGTATCGGACTCTGTAGCACTGGATCTTTGTAATGCCAAGCTTACAAATAAAACTGCCTGAGAAGTTGATTGTTTTCTATATAAAATATTTCAATTACAAAATCACTGATTTTTTTCAATAATAGTGTCAACTTCTAGCAAATAGATATATTTTTCCACCAGGAGCTGGAAACTCAGTACATTAAAAAAACAGTCATGTTACATATTGGCCAAAAGTGCATCAAGGGGAAAAATCTTTGCTAATGAATCAAACCTACTGAGAGTAGTGGCATGAGAATTTTGAATGCCCATGGGACATTATTATCAGCAGATGTGAATAAAAATATTTTGGCTGAGTATTTCTGACATTCAGGTGTTTTGTTTTTGTTGAGTAGATGTAATTTTCTGCAGAGGTCAGACGTCTTTCTAATTTTGTTTTATTTTGTCAAAATCTATTAAATATGTTTTGATAAAATATTTTTGATGAGGTATTTGTGAATATCCATTTCTTTCTTCTACCCTGTACCCTACCTTAAAACCAAGATCTAATTCATAGCTGTTGGATTTGTTTTGCTTCCTTGCTCTCACAGAGACAGTGTGCTTGAGAGAGAGCATCTTTTCAAACACCGTATGCACTTTGATATTAACGAAAATAGTAAGAAAATAGAATAAAAACAAAAATGTAATTGCTTTTGCTGCATGACTGATTGCTTCCACAATACAATTAAGCAGAAGGGAAAAATTATTGCATCTTTGGCAGTTAATTCAGGGTGTAGCACACCACTAATCCTCAGAGGACTTAATTTTCTGCCAAAACTAAACAAAGTATATTAAAAATATATCTGATCACCGGAAGAGAAAAAGACAATTCAAACAAAGAAGATAAATAAGATACACCTCATAAATCAGTGTCAGACCACAAACAGATTGTTTTAACTAAAGGCACCCTTGCCTTTAATCGAAGTGCTTTACTTACAGAAAATATTTTTGCCTTCAACAGAGGGTTTTTTTCTGCTAACAAAACCATCATTAAAACATGCTGCAATACATTATTTATTTATTTTTGTGGAAGAATAGCTTCAATGGATCCAAGTGTTTAATCTTGCTGCAACACAAAAGGAATGGTATTGGTTTTATAAAAAAGGTAAATGTGTTTGAGTAAATGCATCCATATAACTTCGTATGTTTTTATATATACAAATACACAGGTATGTATACACACATACATAGAGATATACATATATATGTATACACAAACTCATTTGGCTCATGCCAATCTACTGTTACTCCTTCGGTGACAACAGTTTTATTCACCTATGAGTGCAATATTGCCTAGATGCACTCTACAGTGATTTCACTCGCTATCCAAATGTTGTCTAATACATCTTTTGAGGCACAGCAAACTAGCATTCTCCTTATGAATGATCTCCAGTTTCTTATGAGGTCATAAAATGATCAAATAAAAGCACCCCTGAATCTTAGCTACAGAGCTGATTGTTTATTTATGCTGCATAGTTAGAGAAAACAGCATCAGAGGATGGTGATATTTTAATGGATCAACCACTGACATTATAACTTCAGTTAATTTCCTTGTCTTTGCTTTAAATTAGAAAGGTCTGTTTCACTAGTATGTGATTAAGGCTTGTGTTGCCTATAAAGGAGGCAATTTTCCTTTTTGCCTTTTTTTTTTTAAATTCATTTAATTTTTTAGATATCTATGTACAGCAGGATACCTCACTTTAACAAAACTGCTTAACAGTAGTAGTAGTAGAAGAAGAAGTAATAATAACAGTAACAATAGTACCGTAAAAACTTGTAAAAGCACTTTTCTACCAAGGTATTACGATTCTCTTGAAAAAATAACTAATTCTGCCTCCTCCCCCCCCAAAAAAACCCCAAACCCAAACAAACCCAAACCACAACAACACAACCAAAAAACAAACCCCAAATCAAAAACACAGCCAAAAATGAAGTCAGGAGGCCTCTTTTTCAGGCACCTGCCCTAACCAAACTGCCCTTGCCCTGCGCAGCGTGCTGTCACATATTAAAGAAATTTAGTGATGGGTGTTAGGATGAGAAACTAAGCTCTGCTTCCTCCAGGTGACAGAGGTGAAATTAAATTGGCATTTCAGCATGCTTAGAGCAATAAAACTTTTGTGAGTGTTCTGATTTTTTTTTTCATCGCTTATCGTCTTATTTTGTTAAACAAAAGGCAATTTGAAAGCCATCGCCAATTACAACTGAGGAAAATATTGTGCACTTCTGCAGGCAAAGCACAAGCACTGCATCTGTGAGTGCAATGGAGAAAGTCCCAGATACTAAGTGAAGCAAAAATGTAATTATTATTTGGTTTCAACCTCAATTTACTTATTTATTTGTGGCTAATACATACTTTTGAAAAAAAAGTGCTTTGCATGTTCATTTATTTAGCTAATTGAAAGTTACTTATACCAGTCAGGCAGCAGGTGTTTGAGCAATTGATAAAGGTATTATAACTGCCTCACCTGTTCTGTCCTGTATTTCCTCTTGTAAAGGAGAAAATGTTAATTCAGTCATCTCAATTACATACTTTTAATTTTTCTTGAGAAAGTATGATCTGCTACACAAATCATTAAAAAAGAAAGAAAGATAAAAAAAATGCCTCTCTTCTGTGTTCTCTGACAGTTTATGCAAGCATCTCTCCAGTAACTGTCATGCCCCTAGTCTCTTCTTAATAAGAAAATTACTCATAGCTCAACTTATCCTTGAACTATAATAATGACTAGTAATAAGTCAAATCTTTTGTTCAATTCTCTGCACTGACTCAGCTGGAGAGAAGATCTGAACGTATATCTGCAGTCTGCTGTGTGAGTATCCTCCTCACCACAGCAAGAGAAGATGCTATGTTGCAGGATCTTAATCTCTCCTCTTGAACACATTGTGTAAGAAATATAAATTAAGATAGAACAGGAATAGAAAAATGTATCCAGCTGCCTTCTTTTCTTTCATTTCTTTTTTTTAAATTGCTTTTTATCCAAAGAAAAATTGCCTAAGCTTTGACTTTACCTAAAAAATCCCCAAACAAGTAGTTCTATATAGAAGCTGACCCCAATGACAAAAGAATTTTGAGGCAGTTGCCAAATAAAAGAACTCCATTATCATAATTTTGCCCTTTTAAAAACTAATCATATTGATAAAAGACTTAATTAATATTTAGTACATTTTATGTTGAGAATTTATGCAAAGTCATCAGTGATTTCTCTCAAAATTTCCAAACATAAAATTTCAGGTAATCACATTCTCCATGATGCTATTAAAGATATGTCCCTGTGGTCCAATATGCTGATGAATCACACAAAAGAAAAAAGTAGCTAGACATAACAAATGATGGTAGGTGGTAGTGGCAAAAGAGGTGGGCTAGGAATTAAACAAGCCCACGACATGCTAATTCATAATTATATGTGGATGCCTGACTATAGGAGTGAACTGCAACACACAGACATATACATATAGGGCCAAACTGAGAAAAAACAAATCTATGTAATTGAGTGAGCAGTTAGATAGGTATAGATACAATAGGATAGGAATAGGTGGGATGGATAAGGTATCCAACTTCTTGAGATGAATAACACTGAAATATTACCATGAAATAATCTTTTTATCTTGGCATCTTTTCCCCCCCCTCCTTGTCAAATGAAACATACATGGAAATATAATAATGAAAACTACTTAAGAAAATAGCTACTAAAAATAACAAAGCTTTTAAACATACCAGTGGGAGGTGACTTGCTGAATATATATATTTTCTATGTAAAAAGGCTAAGTTAATGTCACAGAACCAACTTAACAAATATATGTATTTTTAACATCAAATTAACTATCTTCCTGAAAAAAAGAAAGAAAAAAAGAAAAAAAAAGAAGAAAAAAAGATAAAGGTTGAAAAAAAGATGTAAACTTGCTTTTCTGCTTGTATTTTTGTTTGTATTTTAAATAATCTAAGTGCATTACCATCTGCAGTGTAACCCTGAATAGCTGGAACTCCCCACTGAAGGCATATGGAAACATTAGAAAACTGAAAGAAGCTACACAATTTTCAAAACTGGGAAAATTTTACATATTTCAGCACCTACACAGGTCTCATTTCTAAGGCACTTAAATGATAAATTATCACTAGATGATGATGGAAATAGGCTAACATACACCAGCAGAACGTATCAGCAATTTGTACATTGGGACCATGACTTTCAACAGGATGCAGACAGGGTAGAAAGGATTACAAAGACATTTGTAGCCGCATACCACGCTGGTACTTCATAGCCCAAACATTCTGTATATGCACACACACAAACACACAGTGAGACCCAGCAGCCCCAGTGAACTTCAGATCCGAATTTTATCTAAGTCTACTACCTTTTGATCAAGAGTTTTGGTGAGGATCACTCTCTAACACAGCATAAAAGAAGACTGTGCTTTGAAGGGTTTTTCTGGTAACCAGACATAAGGGAATTCAGTAATTATTTTTTTTTAAATGTGTGTGTGTGCACATGCATGTTGGTATCCATTCTGATTCTGCAAAACCCACCACATTTTACAGTCTGAAAATGAACACAAAACTATTTGCATAACATCTGCACTGCTTGGAGGGTTGGAACACTACAGCAATTAGATCCATGCTCTATAACATTCACTTGCAATTCAGGCAACTACTATAGTTGAGCTAATTTAATGTTTAGTTAAAAGAGAAGATTTATTTTTATTTTCCCTTTATTATTAATGCTGTATCAGAAACTATTTCATAAACTGTTTATTTTTAAGCACCTAGCTATAAAAATATTTGCTATGTATATTTTTAAAGTGAAAGAAAGTTTGAAGGATACTAATTTATTCTGTTTAATATGTGACTGTTTGCATCTATAGTGTGTGTTCTAATTTGACTGATTTTACACAGCTGTCATTCTACAGCCTATAATCTGTATGCATGTGATATAAGCATAACCTTTAATGAACAATATTCACACACAAAAGTTGCTAATATAATGCTAGCATAGCAGCACCTGCCAACACCTCTACAATTAGAAGTCTGTGTCAGCATTTCAATTATAAAGCATCTCCTAATTTAGAGGATCATAACTTGACAGTTAAAATTCATTCTGTGTTGCAAGTTGACATGTAAGGTCTCAGTTCAAAGCATTTTTATTAATACAGGTTTAAATTGGTTCAGATATTATGAAGTTACATGAGACTAGAGTGAAAAAGGAAGACACTCTGTGGATGTTTGTTTCATCACTACTGTAGCTCAAATGCTTTGAAAGGGAAATCCACAAATGTTATAGTTGTTTATGTGTGATTAGGATCAGTGACTGATTTTTTTTTTCTATTAATGTAGCAGTAAGATCTAAGCTTTAAAACTCCCCCATGTTATGTTTGTTCCTTTCTATTGTTTTTAGGATGCATATTTATCATGAATGTTAATACAGTGATTATTTAGTATATTCATTTTTAAATGCACCGATTCACTGCTAAAACAGACCATGGCAGTACCTGTGTGAACCTGTGGACTAAAGGTCTCTCCACAATGACATATCACCTAGTGATAGCATTTCCATGAACTACAAACTACAAAATTGTGTATTGACACAGTTGTTCCAGCTGAAAAATTACCATCTACTATGTCAATAATCTACTTATCAAAGTTGCCTGTTGGTTTGCACTGACACAGTAACTGCTAACTGCTGCTCAGGAATAGCACTATCTATTGTGGGAAGGAAACGGTTTTCAGATTGTGACAAGGTTAGGATCCACTGAGGGAGATAAATGACAGGGATTTTATTCTATTCTTAGAGGGGTGGTTGTAAGACCAAAAAATATCAATAACAGCTAGATCAGTTCTGTGACCTTGCAGAGAATATTCCCCTCCACCACTATTTCTAGCCCTTTTGTGCTGTTTTCAAAGCCCAAAAGGACTGCAAAGCATTAGGAGGAACTCCTAGAGTTCAACAATTACATGGAATGATGTGCAAAGGTTCACACTGCCTTCTTCTGTTGCCTGATGGAAAAAAAAATCTGTGTTTCACAGAGAAAGTAAAGAGAATCACCTCTGAGCAAGGCCAAAATACTCTGGGCAACATGAGGTGCTGGAGGAACGGTAGCTCGTGAACTGCAGCAGCAGGGGAAGCTTTTTGGTAGGAACCAGATGCCAGAGCTTCACGCAGAGCTGCTCTTCACCTTGGGCGTGTTACTGCATGAACATGTCCATGTCATGTCTACTCCACGGCAGAAGATGGGCCAAGCAAAGCCACATCTGCCTGCAAAAGGCTGTGCAGTCAAAAAGAGAGTTCCTGCAATTGTTTTCTAAGCAACATGTCAAATCTGTGCGGTTTACAACCACATTAGCCTTCCTGTGGGCAAGGCAGCTCTTTCCTTGCTGAGAGACATGGCTGGGGCTTTGCTCCCACACGTGGAAACATTTGCATCCCTATTTCAGCAGCTCCCGTGTTGCAAGCAGATGCAGCAGCTTGCATTTCTGGGCCAACAGCAGGTCCTGGGGGTTCAACAGATCTCCAAACACATTATGTATTGTGCCTTGTACTAGTCCTTTTAGATTTAAAACTAGGATCTACACGCTATTTTTTATTGGGCAGTGTCACAAGTGGTTTGTAAACGGTTTGGAAATTAACATTAATAAAGCTATTACAAGCAAGGGAAACCTATTTGCTGGGGGAACAAAGCTTGTCAATAAAAGGCAAGGACGATGTAAATGAAGAAGATGGGCTTCCTTATAATCCTTCACCTCCATGTACTGCTATCACGTCTGAACTGCTTTTGGCTGAAAATGATGCCAGCCATACTAGTACGTGAATCACATATCCTCGTATATGACTCTTCAATGCTCAATATTTTACAGGACGCTTTTAATTGGTAGCTGTTTTCTCTATTATTTCTCACAGTGTCTAAAAATCCCAGAAGTCTAGATATTTTAAGTGCCCTTCACTGTAATTTAGTGAAGTCACCATGTTTTCCACCATCTTTAAGAGGCCATAAATACACACCATAGCTCGGAAGAAGTGTAGGCTGTGATTTATACACAATTCAGACAACATCATAGCACACGCTATTTCTTCTGCTGCTCTGTTGTTTCATTTCAAAGGCTTTGTAACAAAAACAACAACAACAACAAAAAAAGGCCTGGTCCTCCATGTTATATTAAAGACAAAAGATTTTACTTTAGTCTTTCTAGAGGAAATAGGTTTTACTTTCTTAATTAATATTCTTAATGTAATGGCATGCTAGTGGTCAGAAGACATGCTTGAAAGAAATTTGAACTATTGGATAGCTGAGCAAAGGTATCCTAATCTGGACCCTTTCTTATGCATATAAAGAAAGACCAAAACATACTATTACTCATTAAGATTAACTCCTGTAACTCATGCTTTGTATCTCTCATTGAAACTTGAACATTTTTCTACCGTTTCTGCAGATGAAGGCATCCAAGCCTATCAGTCAGTGATAGTTCATCAGCACTTCATAAACACAGCAAAAGTTATACCCTGCAAGTTTAGCCCTGCATTTTCTACAAACACTAAAATAAATACTTCAGTTATCTGTAAAATATATTAGAAAACAACTTTGCAGCACCCTCTAGTGACACTTTACTAAATCAGAACATTCTGGAAAATGAAGTGACCAGGGAGGCAACCTTGATCTGAAGAAAACCACTTTTGACGTTACCATGATGGCAGAAGGTGTTCATTTGCACTGTCCCAATCTCATCAGGTAAATTACAAAGACACAGTTTTGCCAAGGTTCTTATAAACAAAAATGCATTTCCTTGACCTTAAATCATTCCAGTAGAGGAATTGGATTTATTTTGTATTTGAAACCACTCTGTTAAAATAATATCAAATATTTTTTATATCTGTTAAGACCCTAAACTGACACCTGTGGAATTCCTAAAGACTCTTTATTCCTTATGACTTAGATCTATCATTGTTCAATGCTTCCTGTGTCAGTGTGTTCCTGCAGCATGAAGATGTGACAGCAGACACCTGTCAGCTGAAAGATTTGCTTCACTGTATGCAAGTATTTGAGCATGACTTTTGGAGTTTAGTATAATTTAGCTTGTAAGCATTTAAAGTCTGCTTAAGATCAGCTCATATCTTAAGGTTACAAATAATTTTTCTCTCCTTATAACCCACTTGCTAATACAAAACCATGGACGTGTGTGTAAAAATTAGACTTTATTACTGATTTATGTCCAAAATCATGATAATCTAGCTTAGGAAATGTAACACTGCTTATGGAAGTTGTCTAGCAAGGTATAGGTGGGTTTTGGTCGTTTTGTTATTGCATTGATGTCTACGAAGCGCCTGATAGACTCATCTGTTTAACAGGATAGCTCTGGATTTATCCTACTGTGTAAATCAAAGTTTGGGTTATGGAGTTTTGCATTTTTTTTCTGTTCAATGAAACAGCATACACCTCTAATGAATTAATAAGGAGCATAACTTTTTTTTTGTCATTCTTGGCCTTCAGAACTAAACTGCTTATAGATGCTGACATATAGCTACTCATTCTGTTAAGCGCTGCTTTGCCATGTGAGATATGACACATCTTTCTTTCCCAGATCTGCATATATAATACCAAATGAAGCATAATTTAAGTATAATAATAATCTAGCTGAGATCTTAAGGAGATGTGATATTTTGAGTTGTTTTACTGCATTTAGAAGTGTGCCACTTTAGCTTGTAGTGAAAAGCTGGTAGTGTAGTTTTCTCAGAAAAAGAAACATTGCTACCTTCTTTCATCCTCTCAGCTCTCTCCTTTAAAATAAAGGTTGCCATACTGTTATATACACAGATAAAAATGGCAACATAGAATAACAACAACTTATTTGGTGTTGATAGGTACTGTGAAATCTAAGATCCTCCTGTCTTCTTTCATCCACTCATAAATGCTGAATATGTTAATCTGTCCCTTCCCTTTCCCAGTCTGATCACAAAACAATTTTAATAAAGGTTTTCTTTGTAAAGCTTCCTTGAATTCAGTATTTCTTGCACCACATATATTGTTTACATAAGCAATTATCAGTTAGAAGAATGAATCATAGACCTTCTTAGAGAAACATATTTTCCAGGTGCCACGGTTTATTCATTGTCCCCTGCACCCTCACATACAGACGCTTTAAAACCATCTTCAGTACTTACTGTTGCTACCTGGTTTTGAAGTGTCCAGAAATAAATGATATGTTCAGAAAATAAATATTTCTTCCTTTAATGTAAACACCTATGGTTTAAAACATTGGTGTTGTACAGCAAATTTGCACAAAAATATAATAAAAAGAGCACTTCATAGAATAGCTAGTAACTGTTGTACATAGTATGTAGTCAATAACTGTAACTTTCATGGGGAAAGATCACTAAAAATAAAAAAGCAGAAAAATATTATTATTCAGTACGTTTATCAAGAGAGTAGAAAGTAGTGGTATATAATATATATGCACAACAAGTAATAGAAACAGAGCTTCTGGAAAAAAGAAATACTATTTTTTCCAACAGAATGTAATTTCCCTTTGAGGGCCTAGAAATAAAGTAAAAGATTTGCTTAAATCCCTGTCACTTCAGGTTTTGTTGCAAATATTACACTTTGACTGCGCTAGAGACTGATTTCTGCAACCACAACCAAACTTAAGACCATTTGTCATGTAAAATGAAGTGATTGCTACAGAAACAACATTATGGAAATAGCAGTAAAAACTGTATGAAAATGGACCTTAAATGTGTAATGCAAGCCTCTGTCCCCTTTATGGCCCAATACCAGAGTGGTGCCTTTCGTACCACGACTGTACCAGATCTCTGCACAACTCCACATGTTTTGTAGTTAGCTCAGATTAAAATTTCTCCTTGCTTTTCCTATTCTACTGTTCTCTTTCTTGAGTAAATTCACATTGCAAAGGAAGAGTGGCTAGACCGAACTGCAATAGACATCTGTTCACTACATAGAATCAGTCACTACAGAATCAGCCATATCATACGTTCAGGAATGAAAGATTATGTGAATCTTTAAAATTCGTTAATGTACTGATGGACATACTACTTTACCTATTCTGTAGCATCAGTATTATACCACAACCTGTTTCTATCAAAGAAATTATTTCTCACTTCTGATAATTCACCTCAAGAAGCTTCTCTGCATCCACCTGCAGCTTATTCCTAGATGATGAAAAAAAGGCATCCTAGTCCTTCTCTTTCCTTAATTTCATCCTCCATTAAAAGTATAGTTTTTCTAGATGTTTCAATAAACTCATTGAGATGTCTGAATGTTGTTTTTGTTTAACTTACCTAAAGAACTTTCTATTTTGTTACAGGCACACATGGATCTAAATTTTGTTAATTTTAAATGCCTCATTCACAAATGGTTCCAGGCATGCCAATTCATTCTATCCCAGGAATTTTGCAAAGGTCAGATCTCAAAGATCATGCTAAAGGTCACATTATTTCCTTTGCTCACATTTAAGAATACTAGGAAAAGTGTGCCTTTTTGCATTAATTTAATGCTAATTCATTATCACAGATTTGTTAAGTCTTTCATTACGATATGAATGTCATGTCAAGATTGTGTATTTTACTGCTTTGAAAAGGATAAATCCAAATTTTATTTCCATCTCTTTAGAGGAGAGTACTGAGATAGAAATATTTGCTTCATGTCAAAACTGTACGTGGGTCTTATTAGGCTACATATTGATTGTCCTCTACTATGATTGCAGCATAGTTAGTCTTCACACAGTTATCAGAGGCAGGACTTTATAAATTATAAACAGGAAGAAGTAGTACAATACATTTCATTCCATTTAGTTTCATTTCCACTTTTGAAGAAATCACCAAACACCACAATAAAGTGGTAATGTCTGACAAATTCTTTCTTTCTGGCTAATAATTCAGTATCTTGTTATTACTTAGTGTTACATCATTCTCAAGCACACAGATTGTTTTTAAAATTTCTTTGGAGTTTGGCTCTCTGAAGAAAGCTGTACACCATGGCTGATATTCTCTATTCAGTAAAGTATTATTTTTATACATTGGTCTGAAATTCTTAGTACTCACATCCTGTTCCATGCTTTCAGGAAATGCAAAAATACCATTTTCTCTGTTGCAAGTCATACAGGTGTCATTATTCAGCATGAGACTAAATTTGTTCTACAAGACATGATCTGACCCATGAATATGTTTCATTAAACAGTCTTAAGTTTTTTGTTCTCTTTTCTTACTTATTATTTATTTTGTTTTGTTTTATTTCTGGTGTTCATGTTTCTAAAATTGAGTTTATTGTACTTGTGAGAGTTTTTCTCTTCATACCATCTTCTTCCACGTTCTTCACAAAACAATATCTCAAAGCCTCCTGTCTGCTCCAAACACATAGGATCCCTTTCCATATTTAGTATTGCTCAAAAATTCTATAGTGTGTCTGTGAATTATTAGTTTAATTCAGTTATGTATTGTAACATTTTTAAAAGGATGTTACTGATTGCAATACCATTTTTCTATATAGCAGGTTTCTACTCCCTTTGTTTCTACCTTGTATTTTTTTTCCCCTGATTTGCATTGTAGTGAGTCAAAAGAACTTTTATTATGTTCTTTGGGAGGCCACAGTCTATTTCTTCCAGTTTTCAATAACATGTTTTTTCATCTTTTGTTTCCTCTTTGCAAGCATAAGTCTTGACATAGCCACTTTTGTGCCACTTCTTTTTTACTCTTGTATCATAGATTAGCTCAATGGTAGAAGCCAACAGTTGCTCATAATGTAACATCACTTCTGATAAAGTGCTTTCCCATTTCTAGCTTTGTAGCATCTCCCTCCTCCTGTATTAAACCAGTGTGATTATTTTTAAAGATAACAAATTCACACTGTTTTATAAGGAGTAGAAGTACAAAGATTGATTTCCTGCCTTTATTTTTGTATAAAATTTATGAAAAATACCATATCCAACCACTTTCTGAACCCTGTTGGGTATTCCACAACCAAACACGAATATATATACTTCTAAAGTACTATTAAAAATACAAAGTACCCTTGTTTGTATGAAAGTTTTACTGAACTCACAGAGGAGTTATTCTTGGCATAAATGCACTTAATTTACCCTTGTATATCTAACTCTGGCATGAATTCAGACATAAAGAAAGCACTGTTTAATGCAGTCCCAATGACTATCATAATGGCTTTTGCCATAACCATAAAGAAAATGTCACTTATCACTTGCCTTGTAGTGAAAACATACCAAGTCCCCAGTATATCAAGCCTTGTACTCTACAGAATGCAGTTACAGTACATGTCTTAGAAAAAGCAAAACCGTATGATGGGTATATATTCCCTTACCATTCCCAAGCAGTTACACTTCAAAAGAGCAAAACCTGTCATGAGAAAAACCAATGAAAAATATTATTGATCATCTTAGTGGCTCAATTTGATAATACTAAATATGACAAGACCAAACTATACTTTTATTGTGATATTTAGAGAGGAAAATTTCATATTATATGGAATACATTTATGCTAGATTTCTGTCACACAACTTGAAACTTGAGGTGAAGCCATCAGAATTCAACAAGAACCTACCTAAAATTCAGAGAAAAATAAAACATAAAATAAAATAAATAAAATAAAATGGATTTGGACTATCAAAAAAAATACTGAAAATGCTCCATGGCTGGCTTCTGTACAGTTCAGAAACCAAAAGGAACACAGGGCTTCATCACTGATATGCGTGATATGTTACAAAACTGGGAGGAGTGGCTGATACACCAGAGGGTTGTGCTGCCCTAGAGAGGGACATCAACAGGCTGGAGAAATGGGCTGACAGGAACCTCATGAAGTTCAAAAAGGGAAACTGCCAAGTCCTGCACCTAGGGAGGAAAAACCCCAGGCATCAGTGTACACTGCAGGTCACCCAGCTGGAAAGCAGCTTTGCAGAAAAGGATCTGGGGGGTGCTGGTGGATACCAACTTGAACATGAGCCAGCAACGCGCCCTTCCTGCAAAGAAGGTGAATGGTGTCCTGGGCTGCATTGGGAGGAGTATTGCCAGCAGGTAAAGGAAGGTGATTCTTCTCCTCTACTCAGCTCTTGTGAGGCCACACCTGGAGTGCTGGGTCCAGTTCTGGGCTCCCCAGTACAAGAGGGACTTGGACATACTGGGAAGAGTCCAGCAAAAGGCCACAAAGATGATGAAGGGATTGGAGCATCTCTCCTATAAGGAAAGGGGGAGAGAACTGGCACTGTTCAGCCTGGAGAAGAGAAGGCTCAGGGGGATCTCATCAACATATATAAATACCTGAAGGGAGGGTGCAAAGAGGACAGAGCCAGAGGCAATGGGCACACACTGAAACACAGGAGGTTCCCTCTGAACATCAGTGTGAGAGACTGGAAGAGTTAATGTCTCAAACACTGCGGTGGGGCAAGCCCTGCATAACAACAAAGAACCAGAATCACAGATGAGAAGCTGGTCGGTAGCTACCAGAATTCAAAATACAACTTCTCATTAATGACACAAAAATACCAGGCAGATTGTAGTATTTGATGAAACTGCCATTTATACAGGACATAGTAAATTACTTCAAGGTGTTAATGAGACAAAAAGAAAGTATGCAAGAATATATACTTTTTTACCTTTAACTGTTGATGAATAATAGAGCTTCAAAAGTATCTTTTTAATTCTTTGATATGAAGTGAATGTTGATGATAGAGTATAAACTTTGTACTTAAAGATACTGAATGTTTAAATTACTGAAAATAATTTCTTTCTTTTATTTTATACGATATGAATTCAATATTTTCTTGATTTGTCAGTGATAACAAAACTTTATTAAATGTTATGCGTTTTTGTTTTATCCATGGTCTCATGGACCCCAGCACATAAGGCACTTTGCAAACTTGCAACAGAAATCCCAAATACTTTTAATTTAAGCCTTAAATTATTTTTCTTGTATTTGTTCTTGTTCAAAGTTCCAAATTATGCCAGTTTAGAAATATACATAATCAGGATTTTCTCATTAGTTATTTTTATTGTCATCATCTCTGGTAACCTAGAAATTGGATTAAAGTCTGCAGAGATTCTTTCTTAGATCACTGTGTGTTTTGGCTGACTTGTATTTTTATCTGCATCAAAGGGAGGGAAAAAGAAGAAATATGTACTTACTGCTTCCATATAACTCATGCATAAGGAAAGGAAATACTTGAATAACAAGCATTCACAGCATCCTATTCTTCCACTGAATTGTTGCTGATGCATCCCCAAAGACTCCTCAGTGTGGTCTGATTTAAAATGTACTTTGAAGCAGCTACAAGCTCGTCTTGAGCTAATTATCAAGTAACAACACGATACCGTACTTGACAAGTTGCACCTTTTCTAAGTAAACTAAGTCTCACTCTTCTGGTTTTCTTGCTTTTTGGTGGTAAAACTAATCCTGACCTTAAGGCATGTGAATAAATCTCACATCCGACAGCTTGCTGAAGCAGCTTCTGGAAAGACATCCAGCCATTTATCATCTTCATAGTTGATAATATCTCCTGTGAAATTATATCAGTTAAAGGCAGGTAAATAAAACAGTGTGGTGAGAGAGCCTTTTAGCATTTCAGCATAATTAAGAAATGGGGAGGAGAAGGAAAATACTAAGGGAAAGTCTGAACAACTTGTCTGTACTTCCAGAAAGATGAATTAAGATGAATCTTGTAAAATTTAAAGAAAATCTGCTTAGTACTGATTGGAGTCAGCTTAGCATGTCCGTTGGTTTTAGTGGGGTTAGTACATGAAACAAGGTTTTCCTCAGGAAGAATGATGATTGATAGCAACATACACCCAGTTAAGGGCTGTAAACAACTACAACTTGTGCCTCACTCTCTACTGTATGAGTATATCCCTACTAGATCCTCCTTTTGGATAGATCCTACAAGATCTCTCTTTTGGGGGCTTGGTGGGGGAAATATACTTTTCACTTTTCTTCTAGGACTTGCTTCCTCTTCTGTTTGCAAATAGCAGAAAAACTCTGTTACCCTTAAAGAAGAAGAGGGCTGTGCTGGGTTGACCCTGGCTGGAGGCCAGGTGCCCCCCCCCCCCCGAGGCTGCTCTATCACTCCCCTCCTCAGCTGGACAGGGGAGAGAAAATAGAACAAAAGGCTCGTGGGTAGAGATAAGGACAGGAGAGATCACTCAACCAATTACCATTGGGTAAAACAGACTTGACTTGGGGAAAATTAACTTAATTTATTGCCAATCAAACCAGAGCAGGGTAATGAGACATAAAACCAAACCTTATAACACTTTCCCCTACCCCTCCCTTCTTCCCGGCTCAACTCCACTCCCGGTTTTCTCTTCCTCCTCCTCCCCCCAGCAGTGCAGGGGGACAGGGAATGGGGGTTGGGGTCAGTTCCTCACACATTGTCTCTGCCGCTCCTTCCTCCTCGTGGGGAGGACTCCTCACTCTTCCCCTGCTCCACCAGGGGGTCCCTCCCATGGGAGACAGTTCTTCATGAACTTCTCCAAGGTGAGTCCTTCCCACGGGCTGCAGTTCTTCACAAACTGCTCCAGCGTGGGTCCCTTCCACGGGCTGCAGTCCTTCAGGCACAGACTGCTCCAGTATGCGTCCCCCATGGGGTCACAAGTCCTGCCAGAAAACCTGCTCCAATGTGAGCTCCTCTCTCTGCAGGGCCACAGGTCCTGCCAGGAGCCTGCTCCAGCGCGGGCTTCCCACGGGGTCACAGCCTCCTTTGGGCACCCACCTGCTTTGGCGTGGGGTCCTCCCCAGGCTGCAGGTGGAGATCTGCTCCACCGTGGACCTCCCTGGGCTGCACGGGGACAGCCTGCCTCACCATGGTCTTCCCCATGGGCTGCAGGGGAATCTCTGCTCCAGTGCCTGGAGCACCTCCTCCCCCTTCTTCTGCACTGACCTACAGGGCTGTTTCTCTCACATGTTCTCACTCCTCGCTGCAGTTGTTGTTGTGCCGTTTTCTTTTTCCCCTTCTTAAATCTGTTCTCCCGGAGGTACTACCACTGGCTCAGCCCTGGCCAGTGGCGGGTCTGTCTTGGACCTGGCTGGCACTGGCTCTGTTGGACATGGGGGAAGCTTCTAGCAGCTTCTCACAGAAGCCACCCCTGTAGCCCTCCCCACTACCAAAACCTTGCCATGTGGACCCAATATAAGGGGTTCTCCAGCTCCTTTTTCCATGACGTTTTTCAGGAATTTGACTGACAATAGGTTTATTCACAGACTTTGAGGCCTAGGATTGCAGGTACCAGATACTAAATTCTAGGGCACTCAAAATAATTACAGGTCAATTCAAAGTAATGCTCCAATCAAATGCATGTAACTGCTCATAGGTACTTAAAGAATTTTATTATATCTGTAAAATACTAGAGGCTGATTTTGGTGCAGCTCAAGCACTCAAATGCATTTTACTCTTTATCCTCATCACAGTACATAATATACAGAAGTGCAAGGTCTCATTTAGCAGTTTATCTTTCAAAACTTAGTCTTTATGAGGAGGCCACTAGACTTCTGCTTTAATTTACCACTGTCTAAATGAATGTAATGCAACATAAAGAGAGTATAGAAGTTCTGGGAGTTTCTAGTAAGCTTAAGATGCAGAATCGGACCATATTGATCTAGGGCTTACAGAACACGATGAAGAGAGGAGGGTCCTGACTACATTCAGCACAGCAGAATATTAGAAATTTTAAACAACGTAGATGAAAATTCATCCTTTCTAGGCTTGTGCTTCCATTGCTGCTGGAGAAACATAACCAGAAAGTAGACAGAGAGTTTAGCTGTTTGCTTTAATCAAGTGCACCTGTGAGATTACATTTCCCTAATTCTCACAGCTGGCATTAAAATGGATTTAGCTAGCTAGCCAGAGATTTAAAAGTAGCCTTTCAAGTTCACCTTTAGGAAGCTATATTAGCTTTGCCTAGTAGCCTGTTTAGTAATGCAGCATACAGCATACCTGGCTTTAGACAGGACTAGAGATCAAATCTAACCTCATAAATCTCCCAGCTCATGACTACAGGAAGCTGTCAAAAACTAGATGTTGTTTCATTCTCCAGGGGCTGGTGTACTGCTCTGGATCTCTCTTAAGTGCCCTCTAGCAGCTGATCACCAAAATGTGTAATAGCCTTGGGAAGGACTACACTACCCTTTTGACCCCAGAGGTAATATTTTGATAGGGCTTGACCTTAATAAGACTGCCAGCATAAAAGCCTAACTGTAAGAGTAAAGGAAAACCTTTTCTGAATAACAAATAGCTGAAGAAAACATTTTCTGCACACTCCATAAATTATTACATTTACCTCTGGCAAGTACATTTAGAGAAAATCGTGTTCTGAATCACATTTTAGAATACTCAGATTCAACACCAGTTGCTAAGCCAAAAAGACTAGCTTGCAAACAAATGCTGGGCAAAATTCTACCACTTTCACTCAATCTGATCATTATTTGACCAACAAATCTTACCAAATACAAATGGCTGGACTTCTCTCCCTTTCTGATCTACTCTTTTACTTTTATTCTACTGTTTAACTAATTTCATTCTAATTTAGGG
The DNA here is from genome assembly GCF_947461875.1 of Haliaeetus albicilla. Lineage (NCBI taxonomy): Eukaryota > Metazoa > Chordata > Aves > Accipitriformes > Accipitridae > Haliaeetus > Haliaeetus albicilla. Next base: position 17,382,293 of record NC_091485.1, read on the forward strand.
CAAAGAATAAGGATTTCAGATGTCTTAGGGTGCCAGAATGTTGGGGGGGGGGGGTTGCACCATAATGAAAAAGAACAACTCTTACCACTTTTACTGACAATAGATTCTGAATCAGTATTTGTAACCCTATCACTTGACCACTACAAGTAAAATCTGGCAAATCACTTTCTTCTTCCATTCCCTCTACAGCCATGTGTCACAGATAATGTATTCTTTTCTTTGAGCTTCACCACTAATACGGTTCCCTGCTGTACCTTGTGGGAAAGTGTTGTCATCTGGGCCACTGGGTCCATGATGAGCTTAATTTCTGTAGGATGCCAGAGAAGTTAAATGGTTTACATAGTGTGAAGAAACAATTAAGCTGTCTAGAAGCTACATGATGCATAGCAAAATAATAGGTAAGAGGAGGACAGAAGCTTCAGAGTAAGCCAGATTTGCTGTCCAGACAAGCGATTTGGAGTGGCTGAAGTGATGATGAAGGGCACATTGGTGTAAAATTTCACTGTAGCAAAACCTTTTCAACAATGAAACTGCCATGCTGCTTTTTCAGTGCTGACTTTTTTTCTTTCATCATCACTGTAGTCTAAAAGCACTTGCATGTATACAAGTAATATTACTTCATGCAGATTTACTTCATTCTGTTCTGTAGGAGTTTGTAAACTAAATGCAGTTTTCACTCTAGATGAAAATGTTCAGGGAAATTTCTTGGATTTTGTAACCCATGGGGAACACAGCTTGAGAGGTTGAGTGTCCTTAAAAACAACTGAGCCACTTCCTGGAAATTTTGTCCCTGGTTTAAGAGTAGTGTTTTCTTTTCCCACTAAAAGCCATGATGCAAAAGCCACAAAGATGAGCTCTGGCTACTTCGGCAGCTGCTGAGAGTGGTCTTACGAGTAAGTTCCATCAAAACTTATATAACTGGTAGAAGTAGCAATTAGATTTTGAAGAATTGAAGAAAAGCTGGTTGTTAAAAGTTCCACAATTATTTTAAGAGGTTGAATATATTTTCTCTTCGCTGAAACAGCAACGCAGTGTGTAAATTGTTTATGGATTACATTAAAGCTCATAAATTAATTCTGCTAATTTTTTCATTACAACAAATATTCAGGCCATGGTATACTTATTTACATGTGACCCTTTAGATAAGAATTGTATTTGTTCTGCTTATTGCTCATGAAAATCGTAAGCAAAAGAATAGTGAAATGTCTGCATAATCCTTTTTGTGGCTGAAATGTAAATCTAGCTTTTCAGAGTTTTTATTGATTCCAGTTCTATAATATCTGAGTGTTTCCCAGGCTAATTAGATTAGCATAGCAATGCTCCTAATGGAATCTTTAGCTCTGTTCCTTCAGTCATCATGTGAAACTAATTGGGGAAGGTTTGTTTGTTTATGTTTGTAGGGAAAATGGTAGCTGTTATTGTGAATGTCATTCTAATTATGGTGGAAAAGATTTGCCAGAGAGGCTGTATGGAGATGTGGGCAGATTTTGAATTATTCTAGTTTTCCCTGAAAACCCATTCTACACCGAGATCTTTCTGCACCTACTATTCAGCTGTCATAAATGTATCTCTCTCATACTGTGATCTGAGGTATCAATAATGAAGATAGGATGTTTCCTAATAAAGACTCTGAAAGAAGAACCAAGATTTAGAAGTCTTTTGGATGTTAATTTCTAGCAGAGAATCAGGCTTTGTTTGCTTATGGCAACCTACACTTGTAAGAGAAGGGTCTTGGGACAGTAAGGAAATAATGTACAGCTTTCCCTTTCCAATATAAAAAAGAATAGTAACTGCATTCTGGTGCATAGATCATTGCACACAGATTCTCATCAGATGCAAAGAATATTGTAGAAAACAGTAAAGTCATCCTGGAAATGAAAGAGATCATTTATCAAGTTGTTCAAAGAGAAGCAAAAATAATGAAACCTCATTTTACATGTGTTTGTGCTCTTACAGTCCCAATGCCTCACCGTGACTTCTTCATCTGAGGAGAAATAGTTCTGAAAGGTTCAGTATAGACCTACACCTGCGTGGATCGATTGGCCAATGCACGTGTGCCTGTTAGCAATCTGGCTACTACCAACTGGAAGATATGAGTCTGAGTTCTTCCTACTTTTTTTCTCAATAGGTGTACTAATTTCATTCTCTTATGCATACTTAACAAATACTTTCTTGGACATAATGGTCTTTTTACCCCTTTTTCAAATCTGGTTGAAATTGATGAAAGGGCTTACAAGTAGTTCTGGAGAAAACTGGCTGACCGATAAGGAAAAAGGCAAATGGGAATGGACAAACAGGCAAACAGATCACATAATTGCATAAGACTTATTTCCATAGGAAACCAGGCCAAAAAAAACCCCCAAAACCCAAACCGTATTTCTACTCAAAGCTAATGTTATCTCATCATCTAAGCTTGATAACTTCTGAAGCCCTGCATCTCTGATGAAAAGGATGCTACCACTTCCAGTGGAACTAATTGACACTGCTTTGGAGATTTCAAGTCAGACTGTGTGTGAGACACCTGCCCTTCATAGAAGAATTTCACCTGAAACATCCCGGCAATTTGTTACAGGTATTGGCTGCTAAAATCACTGATATATAGGACATAATCTGTTACAAAAAAAAAAAAAAAGATTTTTTTTTTAATTTGTGTTCTATAAATACTGTTCAAATGCAGATAAAGAGCAAGCTATTTCTTTAAAATCAGTCAGTAACAGTTGCTTGTACCTATACAGCACATTTGAAGGTATCTGAGAAAATGAGCATTATTATTCGATTTTACACTTTAGAGAACCAAGGCACAGAGAAATTAAATGGCTTAGGTAGTGGTCATCTGAAAAGGCACTATGGAAGAGTCTGCATGTCCTGGAAGGACAGCCCATTCACCAACAGAGGGTGACTGAATTCTGTAATATCATCTGATTGTTTTGATTACTCCAGGAAAACAACGTCTGTCCATTACCCTAGTAATCCTGTCTGGATGAAGCAAACCAGAAGGAACAAGGATAGCATTTTCACTGTGGGGAAGACCAGAAGCAGCGTCTGTGGGTGTTTGGACCATACCATAACAACAGAGAAAAAGCATCCAAAATCCATAGGCTCCTGCCACACACCTGACCTCCGCAGAGCCCCATGGAGACCCCTCTGTCAGATCTGTGAATAACCCCTTAAGCCAAATAGTAGATAGCAATACAGGAGAGAAATAACGAAGCCTGTCCCTTGGGACTGGGGAGGTGTGTGTGCATGTGCTCGTGTACATGTATGCATGCATGTCAAGATGTTAATGGGTAAAACCTCATATATGAAGCTGAAAGCAACAGTCGTGCTTACGGTGTAAGCCAGCTCTTGCACTGATGTGTGATTCTGCCATGTTTCCATTGCCCTTACCCACTGCTGTTGTGAATGATATTCATTTCAGCTGTGTCTTCCCAGTTGTGTATTATGATCTTTTGAGCAATTACTTTTTCAGGTAGCACCCACAGAGTGAAGGAAGCTTGCAGGAAGCTAAAGGGTTGGCTCTGGAGACTAATCCTACATGCAGCATGTGAGGAGATGGGATCCTATGGCTCATGCAACTGCTGAGAGGAGTGAACAGGGAGCAGATATCCCAAGGGCCAAGGAAGACTGAGGAGCACTTTTCAGAAGTAGAAAGTCACTGATTCAAGCATGTATGAGCCCAGAAGCAAGTATTAACATCAGGGTTATAACTGACAGTAGGACAGTTGTTTGTAAATGTATATGTGTGCTTGCATGTATGTCTGCAACAGTTTTTGCTGGTTCAAGGACCTATCTATAGCAACCATTAAAATTCAGTATGGCTTCTGCTATCTGAAATGTTTGGCACAAATATCTTCAGTGTTGCCACATCTCTTGATAGCACTTCATACCTGTATGAAACATGGGCAAAAGAAAGCCCTCCAAGAGGGATTTCTTTTGTCACTAGTAGTAGAAGAGAGGAGCTGTGGGTTCTGGTGGTTTTGTTTGTTTGTTTGTTGTATGGAAATGGGACCAATTACAAACATTACTGCTCCCTACAAATTTTCTTTCACATCAAAATATATGAGGCTTCCTTTCTATCCTTAAATCAGGCCCCGTATGCCAGTTAAGCATAAGAAGTTTTTTTAAAATAATCTGGGTATTTTAATGAACTGAGAGTATTGAGACACTTTCTCAGTTATCTGTTTTCTAAATATTTTAATACAATTTTAATATGATAAACTATGATTAGCAAATTCTTCAGGTAATGACCAACTTTGTAGATTTCTCACTGGATCTGTAATGTGGAAGACTTCACTACAGATGGAATTCTCTGAGTCTTAGAAACAAAAAAAAGTTCATCACAAAAACTGCAGAAAACAGCTCATTAGAAAAAAAAAAAAAAAGACTCAGCAGTCTAGAAGCAAAGATGGTTCCTTTATCTCTCCTGAAATGCCGAGACCAATCAGGCAAATGATAACATATATCAACAAGCAAGGGGACATCAGAAGAAATGAGATGATCAGAGAATGTAAATATTTCTTCTCACAGCTAAAGAGAATTCTGCAAGGTGTCTCACACTTGCAAAGAGGCAAAATGCCATCACAGGATGTACAGAATACCATTACATCTGTAGTCATGGTGGCATATTATGAAGATATACTACCTATAAAGTAAGGTGAGACCTAGAGGTACCTAATGGCTTTAACAGTCTTACAGACTACTTAAATCATTACCCCTGGAAGATGTTTATTTTCACAGAACAAGGTGAGTTGCATAGAGGTGTCTGAGGATGACAGAAAAACTTGCAGTAAGTGGAGAGGAAAGGATGTAATTACACATTCATCCACCGCATAATTTCAGTGTGTGTCAGCATCTTGAATGTTAGATGCAGTTCTGGTCCCTTCATCTCAAAAAGAATATAGCAGAATGGGAAAAAGCTCAGAGACAGCAACAAGAAATATAAAGGGTTTGGAACAGCTTCTGAACAAGCAAAGATTGAATAGACTAAGGCTTCTCAGCTAGGAAAAGAAATGACTGAGGGGTTGTATGATGGAGCTGTACAAATATTGTGACTGGCATAGAGTCAGAGAACAGGGAATCATTTTTCTTTCTGTCCTACAAAAAGAACTGGAGGCCATAATGAAACTAGTAAGTGCTATTTTTGAAACAAAACAAAAACCAAAGAAAAATATTCACACAATGTGTAGGTGGAAGTTTCACAACTAGCCACAGGATGTTGTAGATGCTAAAAATTTGGGTAGGTTCAGAAAAGGACTGGGGAAGGTCGTGGGAGAAAACTAGATCCTTTGGATCAGGAAAGCTAAGAGCTACAGACTTGGATAACGGTAGTCAGGAAAATTATTTGTCTTTATATGCTTGTCCTTCCTTTTGGCTCTTCTGTGGGCAGCTGGTGCTGGTGACAGTTGGAGACAGAGCTCTGCACTTTGCTCACTGGCTCCATGCAGCCACTCCTCTCCTACACCCTTGATTAGTTTGCACCCTTGGCATTAGGTGCTGAGATCTCTGACTTACCCTGCAGCTAAGAAATGCATCAGACTAGGTGAAGATGCAGTCATAAATAACTTACCTTAGACCTAGTCTTCCCACCCAAGGTAAGCCCAATAATGTTGGAAAATGCAGTTGGGTTTACTCATTTCTGGCATGACAATAAAGTAATAATGCATCTTCCTTAAAGTTCAATGAAATGCCAACAGCAATAAGATCATTTTAAAGGTATATAGAGCCAAATTTTGCTTCACTCCCCAGTCAGCATGATGCAGCAGAATGTGGCAGACCAGAAAAAGGCTGGTTTTTTTCTGTTATTACTTCACACACCACTGAATACTTATTTATCAAATGTTTTGTTTCCTAACCTCATGTTTTCTCTGCCAAGGCTAAAGCATGAAGATGAAAAATATGTCATGGAAATTACAAATGGGTGTATAGGCTATGGGGAAATGATGTATGTAATGAATTAAATCTGCAGATTAGATAGAGAATACTAATGAGTTTAAACAATATCAGATCAGGGTACTCTGATTCACCAGAATCACTGAGCCAGAGCAGGCAAGTTTGTGCTCTCTCATTCTTTCTCTCTCTCTTTCTTCTTCCTCTGCAGCCTGAACAGATTAATTGCTGGTTCAGTGCAAGGTTAATAATCACTACCAACTGCCAGATTCACTTAAGAGTTTACAGAAGAGATATTAACAACACACTGATATTGCAAAGCTTGGGACTTCTGAGAAGTCATCTCTGCCAGGAAAAGAGGGAACTGAGACTCGGACTATTTCACGCAGGCAGACCCAGATCTGCCACAGCAGTTTAGCTAGTTTACAGAAAAAATATTAAAAAGTGTGCCTCTTCCCTGTCCTAATGTAACTGAGCACAGAAACGGGTTTAGAGAGAAAGGAGACTGCAAGGGTGACATACAGAGTTCCTGATTTATTCTGAAATATTTTAGTGAAGGTATTCATATCCTGAAATATTTTAGTGAAGGTATTAATACTAAGAGTGGTTAATTTTGTGGAGGAGCATGAATTAGGAATATCATAGGAATCAAGTCACAGAAAAAAATCTCTGTGTGTGTTTGTGTATGTGTTGGAGTGGGGGGCAGAAGGATAAGGGAAATTATGGACTCTTGGACTGCCAGAGAGGAAACATCCTAAAGAATAGTACAGCAGTAAATCAGGCCTAAGATGTACTTTTTAATAGCTAAAGCACCATTTCTTTTTCTTGTTTAGGAAGAAATGTAGCAGATTCTTTAAAATAATTAATTGAGAATCTGACAGTTCCAAGGATAATGTCCTGCAGTGATTAGGACAGACCCGTGCTTCTTCCAGACACATATCAGGGAATCTGAAATGACTCGCTGAAGGGAAAAACAAACAAATAAACCTTATTGTCTTGTTACTGATGCACTCCTGTTTATTGTAACAACTGCTGAGGTGATGAAGGCTGATGCACCTTTGAATACTAGTACCTTGTTTGGCCAACTGGGGTTTATTTAAGAACCATGAAGATGACAGTGTTTACCCTGTCTTATTGTCTCACACACCCCTCCCTCGGCTTCTCATGGGCAGGTGGGTGGCTGCTGCACTGGGTGGGTTGGGCAGAAAGCTGTGTTGGTTCCTGCCATGCTGCCGCTCACTGGTGCTCCCCTCAGGCATTACTGGTCATGACTCCTGGCCTGCCCCAGCCTTGGTTTCTGCTCATCTCCCCCATCTCCAGGAGGTTTCCGCACTTCCAGGAGCCTAACTCCAGTCAGGAGCTTCACCTTCATCTTTCCGAAACAAATTCTAATTTTGGGGAACCCTTCTCTTGGGCACCAGCTCTTCTTTCCAGGCTGCTGAAAGCCCCACTCTTCCCAGTCTAATAGTCTGTGTGAAGAAGTATAACAAATGATGAGCCTTCAAACTGGTGCTTCTGTCTTGTGCCTCTGTATTACCTGGAGCATTCAGGATGTGCCACTTGTTTTTAATCTGGCTGTTATCAAAATTTACCACTGGCTTGTCCTGGTCCCAGCCAAGAAGTGGCAGGCTTTTGTCAGTGAATGCAAAAGTTCAGTTTCGGATGTCCACCCGCAGCACACATGCATTCGCTTATTAACCACCTGTTAGCATTCACAATTTACTCTTCTTTTTTTGCCTTTGACACCTTGATGGGAAAATCTTTAGGACTTTAACACTAGTCATATGAGGGAGACCAGAAAATGCACAGTGTGTCCTACAGTACCTCTCCATGCTTTTGCACCACTGCTGAAGACAGACCTTGTGCAGAAAAGGTTTGCAAAGCCTGCTTTATACTTTCATATATTCAGATTATATCCAGATAACTTAAATCCCACCTAAACCCATGCACTTAGAGTTTCTTTAAGGTGAGAAATCTTTGCTGGTCTAAAACCAGCCAGGGTTAGGCAGATGTAAGCTGAATAAAACCCTTACTCTCACTTCAGCATAAAAGGGAACCGTGCTGCAGAAAAGTCATCTCTTTTGAATGACCTTAAAGGTACTCCTCAGCAATGCCTCAAGAGACTTTATACATTCTCATTTCCCCCATGCTTAGGACTATACCTAAGGGCAGCATTTAAGCCTGAATCAGGCTTCAGCTTGAAATCTAGTAAAACGTACCTTCTTGAAACATTTTTCACTGTCTCCCTCCCAGAGTGACAAATAGAGGTCTTTGTTCTTCTGCTTTATCACTGAGGCTTTCACTGAATGAAAGCCATCACTGAGTGACCAATGAGTCACTGTCTCAGTCAGCATCACTGAGACTTTTAGTGCTTCAAGTCTTTGTAACATTAGATGCAATGATGTGGAAAATAACTGCAAAGAATAAATAAAAAAGAAGGCAAAGTTTTTCTTAAGTTACTTTTAAAGAACAGTCCTGCTCAAAGAACTAGATTTTAACATTTGGCCTTTCAGTGCTACACTCTTCAGGCCCTTATTTTTCAGCAAGGGAATTCTTTTTGCCCTAACAATTTAATATACGGTAGAGGTGGAGAGTAAATCATGTTATGCCCAGCTTCATAACTGTCTGATGAACTCTGATTCCAGAGAATTTATTGATTTTTTTGTTGCTATTAGTGGTATATGAATCTGAGAAAATGAAACAAAAAAATAGAATTCTGCAAATTGATCTCGTATGACCTTCTCCCCAGGTGAGTATGTGATATGCATATATGTATATATAGGTACATACATACTTTATGTATTTGTTATTCAGTGACTTATTTTTATCACAAACCTCCATAGGCCATTATCCTCAGGCAGTCAAAGTACTTCCTAACATTCAGCTTGTCAAACAGGTTTTTCTTCTGTATTCTAGCAGAATTTGCTTCCCTAGATACAGTAGCTCTGAAACCTATATCTAAAGAGAGTTCAGGTTTCGCAAATGTAAAGCCATCAGAGTTGCTCCCTTACTTACCATACCTCATTTTCCTGGGGGGAATACAGTCAGCCTTGACTCCCCTAAACACAAAACAGAAGAAAAGAGCAGATCTACCTTTGACATGTCACATGGGAAAAGACTACTTTTCTGAAAGAACCTGCCTTTCTGACTCTGCTGTGTGGCACATTGCTGCATTTCTGTCCCTCTTTGAGTACAGTAGTGGGCATTCTGGAATTGTTCCAACAGATACGTTTTTTAAGGCTGAAAGTCCCCTGTACCTACATAAATGAGTAGTACCCATCTGTGGGGTCTGACAAATAATACAGGCTTGCTTTTTCAATATCTACAAGGAGATAAGCAGAAAAGGAAGGGTGTTCTGAGTTAAACAGAAGTTTGGCACAAAGAGTGGGTTAATCTCATGGAAAGTTAGACATCTTACTGAGGAACATAAATTAGGATTGAAATTGCCCTGGTATCACTATGTGGTCCATGGATGGAAATAAACACCCTCAGTCCACCTAAGACTTGAACCACCTTCTGGATAAGCTCCTCTTTTCATGATCATATAGCGTGCTTATTGTGACTATGTCTCTGACCGAAGCATCTCAGGTAGGTGCATATGATTAAATAATAAAAACAAAAAATCAAGTCCAAATTCCCTTTCAGTAGGCACTTTGCACACCCAGAGAGCTCCAGGGTCTTTGAGACATTGTACCACTGGGGTTTTTTTAGGAAATCCTTCCTGAAAATTTTTCATGTGCCAAGAGACCTTCTCTTTATATTATTTTGCATTTCTTTAAAAATAAGGTTAAACTAAGAGCCAAATCTGCAATTTCTTGCTTGCATGTGTATTCTAACTTCCTAGGGCTGCATTTGTGAGTCAAAGATCACCTATGCAAGGGAAATGTTTACAATATGACCTGAAAGAAATGGATTTGGGATGCCAGAATACTTGTCAATGGAACACCACTGTCCTGTTCAAGATACTTTCTGGTAAAATAAATATACATTATTAGTATTTCCTCAGCAAACTGCAAAGCTGAAAAGCATTTAAAAAAAGATGTTCAATATATATTAAATACAGACATCAAGAAGAAATACTGGTTGTGCTCTGTGTTTGTGTGTCTTAAACAGTGCCTCATTTTGTCATATCTCAGCCCTTGTTATTACTCAACTTTTGTTTACCCTTCCTGCAAATTGTTACTGGCAGAAATGCAAAGTTCCAAACCAGAGTTTTAACTTCTCCATCTTTCCCTTGTCTCCTCATACATTTGTAAAAATCATAAGGGAATTAAACACTCATTTCTTGCATTTCTTTCCCATTTCATACCTTTTTCGCCTGATGTTCCTGTTTAATATCTTACGTTTATTCCAGGATGAGTAAATGATCTATGATAAATTGACTTGCAAAGGCTTATTATAACCAGTGCATCTGGAGCTGTGTGAAGAAAAGGGTACAAAGTTCTAAAATCAAAGTGAAAATCACAACAAAAATGTGACATCATGTGTAGTTTTTTTGAATACTTTCTCTGTAATTTGTAAACTAAGTTTTTTTGTTTTATGAACAGATTCTCAGTGAAGTTGAAAAGGCATACTTGAATATAGATCTCTGTCTTCATATATAAAATTATACACCAGGCATAAAACTAACAGAGGTCTTTTGTCCCAGAACCAATCCCTTGCTGTTGTTTATGTTACTGTATCTTCTTATTGCTGAGTTCATAATCTATTGAATAGTGACACTTTGAACAGAAGTGTTAGAAAAATTGAGAGCCTGCATGAGCATAGAGAGCTTTAACATAAAGCTAGATATTATTTAGGCCCTGGTCCTGCAAGCATTTATCCACAAGATGAACAAAGAAGTGTACACAAGACTGAGTTGGATGGCTGTGGATTTTACTGTAATCTCTTTGATTTCCCAGCCATTTGCAACTTTCAATCCCCAGCACTGAAAGCTGGGAATAGAATAGCCAGGTCCATCATCAACCCAGAAAAAGATATACCTCATTGTACTATATATAGAGAGACAGAGATAATAAACATCATCAAAGATTTATCCTAATGAGACCTGAGCACCACAGACTGTCATAGAAGAATAATGAAAAAGCTATTTTCAAATCAGGTAGTGGTCTGGGTTTAGTAAACATCTCTTTGGTCTAATCACTGCCATTGATCATTCTTCTGACTGTGTAATCATATGTAGTGAAGAGAACTTTATTAGGCTCTGATCCAGGGAAGGAGAACAAACAAACAAACAAACAAACAAACAAACCAACCTCAACTATTCAGGAAAGATACTTGCTTCCCAGTGATAGTAGTGAAAGTATTGTAAGCACTTTCTTGAGTCATATCCTTAGGACTCTGAGCTGCTGCTCTTGTTTTGAAGTAATCCTAGTTATCAAATTCCAAAATATTATAACTGATATATATACAATATGAGAAAACTTAGACTTTAAAATCCAGATGTTTCTACACTGGACCTGTTTGATGATACCTTGTTTCTACAGCTATGCCACTGTTTGACTAAAACTGAAGGAGTTTGGTAGAACAGGGACTTCTGAATGCAGTTCTCAACTCTTCAAAATCCTAATTCACTCTGAGATTACTGTTAAAAATAAGACATTTGTTTTCCCCTATTGCTTGGCTTTCTGTAGAAGGGTTAGATGCCCCACTCATACTCAGTCCATGTATTTTGAATATGGTCTGTAAAGGTATCCAATAACATAATATTTCATGTTAGCATCAGTTTGGATTCTATCCAAAATGAACACAAAAAGATCTTACACTCTCTTCTTTGGAGTGTTATGTGCTTGTATTTTTCACTGACTTAGTCACTCCTTGTTAACCCACCCTACCTCATCACTGAAGCAGCATTTGTCAAGGAAAAAGGCTGGTCTGTCACTTCTGAGGGTAATTTCCAACCAAATTATCTCTCTTTCTGTAGAATTACCAATGTGCTCCCTTGGAGACAAATGGGACTGGCAGACTGTAGGCGGTAAGCAGCAGACAGGTGGCCCTGCTGCTACTACACATCTATGGAGAGTTAAGAGCACGCGGCGTGTAGTTATGATTGATGCTGGTACAGCCTTGGTAAACATGCTCCATAGGTAGACAGCTTCAACAAATGTGCTTTAGCGACACAGCCCCTGCTAGGCAGCACAGGGTCTCTTAAACAAGGAAGAAAATCCATATTTCAAGTAACTTTCTACTGTAAATTGCGGGTTTTCATTAACCTTTTCAGTTCCACCATGACAGAAAAAGGACAAATTTAACAATGAAATGTCAATTCAGTCTAAAATGAATTTGTTGCTGAAACCTAATTTAAGAACTCTGGGTCTCACCTTATCAAATCCCCTTCATTTAAATGCATACTCTGACTTCTGTTGCTACCTCAGTATAATTTGAAAACCAAGCTCTCAACTGCAGAGCAAAGGGGTGGTGGAAGGTGTGTGGTGGGAGCAAGAGGGGAAAGGAAGGGAAGGCTAGCTTTTCCATTAAATTCAGCACTAGTATGGTTTTATTACTTTAACCTAACTCTTTGGTTAATTATTCATCAAATAATGCAATACATATTTTAGTGTGTTTCAAGCAGAAAACTAGATTTCAAAATCACATTGAACCTGATATTCTGAATAATTATAAGTGCTTTCATCTGTGACACTTGAAAATGCTGATTTATTTAGAAGTTTCTGTTCAGAATTTATGTAGAACTAAGAACATCTAATAATAACCTGGTGGCTGGTAATGAGCACTACTGTCCCAGTGACAAAGCCAGTGGATTAAGCTTGATAAAATAAAATTAAAAAAAAATAATTCAGCAGTTCCTCTGCTGCCGTCATGCCCTCCTGAATGTGTTCCTACTGATTTTGTTATTACAAAGCCTGGCAGATGTTGCTATACTGATTGTGAATTTCTTATTTATACCACTTAAAATGTTCAACTTCAGGTCAGTTACTAGGGTCTCAACTGAGCCAGATTTCTAAGCATGTGCTTAACCTCAGACTGACTTAGAACAATGAAAATGAGACTGCCATAAATAGTAAATACAGGCGGCAAGGCACCTGAGTGACCTGGGGCCTTGGAAGGAGCTAGAATTCAGCACAACAAGCAGCATACTGCATTAAGGTTCCTTATGTGATCTTGACTGGGTGGCACAATGTCTTCTGTATAACTCCTCCACAGGAATCTAATTCTGCCTATAAAGATGCACCAGCCAGTGATTAGCCAGATTAAGTAAGCAAAACCAAACTACAGCCCCTGTTTCACTGCCAATATTTGAAGTCTGTGGATGGAGGGAGGTCATTATAGCTGGTAACAAATAATCCAGTGATAACACATAGCTATAGGGTGTTAGGGAAAACATATTGTACTTTGGTATATGGGTAGTTTCATCCTACATTAATTTAGTGCATAGTATTTCTCTTCTATGATACATCCATGATAATCAACCTCAGTTCTCTCTTCTGCCAGGATATTTTAATTTTGCTGCTTTTGTTGGATATTTTGTTTTTCTTTTTTTCTTTTTTTTTTTCCTTTTTTTCCCCTTTTTTTTTTTTTCAGGAGAACTTTTTTTCCTGAAATCCTTAGCAGCAGCTGTCATTTTGGGACCTTTTAAAAAAATCATCATTCAAAATGCCTAGAATATAAACAGTATCTCCCATGTAATTGTAGTTTTCTAGCTCATTCTCTGTTAGATTTTTCAATTATACCTTTCCTTAGCGCTACATTAAAAATGAAGCTCTTTCCTAGGACTAAATACTAAGTGTTTGACATTTCTTTTCATTTTGAACTAGGTTGCATAGTTGACTTACCAAGCAACATTTTTGATTCTATAAATATTTTTCATTCAAAAACATGAAAACCTTCGTCACAGTTTATTACTCTCTTGACAATACAGTGAAGCATATTAAAAGAAAGTCCCTGCGTAAAATGTTCCGCAGTTTGGTGAACAGCAAACTCCTTGCTATGTTGAAATTCCTAATACATCCTCAGTACAAGCATGGCAAAGAAGCTGATCTTTCACCTCCTGGGGTACCACTGTCGTGTTAGGTGATTACACAGAAGTTGGCAAGACCTCCATAGCCTTTTAAAAATAAAACACCGCCTAGCTGCTAGACCCATAATGAGCTCTCAGAATCAGCTTTTAGTTTTTAAGGCATTCCTAAGTGCAACCCAACAATAACTCTAGACAAGGGACAGAACTTCAGATACAGACATGTCTTTGTCTTTTTCTTAAATGCTCCTGGTTCCATCTCCAACATTTGGGGGGGGGGGGGGGAGAATAAAAAAGAGGGTCCTAAGTGCTTATGGGAAAGTTCTTCAGGATTTTAGGAGATACAGGGAATGAGAAGTTCAGCACCATAGAACTGACAAGTTAGAAGCTCAGCTCCAGACATGAATCCATTATACCAAGTTAGTTGACTAAGTCCTATTAGTAAGATTATATAGATGTGTTTGAAAATGTATCCCTAACTCATCTTTAGAAAAGCTTTCAAACCTGTGTTTACTTAGGACAGCACCTAAGTAACCATCTGTGAACGTATGTCTGAATGCCAGCTCACAAGAGTCATAATATCCTGTAACTGCTTACAGCAGTTCCTGATTCAGGTGTCAGAATAAAACTGATAACAACAGCTTTATATCTATATGGGAGCTCCCTCTAGTAGGTATGAGGGAAGGTGTGCAGGTTCCTTAGAGTGATAAAGGCAACTGAAATACAAAAAGCATATAAGGAAATGAAAAATGAAGCACTTCCTTTCAAATAAGGTTAAGTCATGCAAGGAGACACAGTGGTAGGAAGTGTATGGAACAGGTAGGGATTTCCTGACTTGCTATCTTTCACTAGCATGATATCCACTACCTTAAAAAGGAAAAATTGACCAAACCCCCAAATTTTTAAGACTATAAGCGTGCATGAAACAATAATGAGGAACATCAATTATTTTTCTTAGATATTTCTTAGATATCTTGTATATTTATATGCTAAGTGTAAGAAGAGTAAAGGAGCTTCTATATCTTTGTGCACTCCTTTATAATTATTGTATATTATCATATTTTAAGTCTACTTCCTCTTTATTAATGATGCTTAAACATAAAGATGAGTACGGATAGTATAAGGAAAGTTAAATATTTTTATGGAAGTTTCTATCAGCCAAAAATCATATTCTATGCATTAAGAAACTATTTGTCTTCCCTATCATGCTACTACCAAATTGTTGGAAGCATAATAGAAAAAAATGTGTTTTGCAAGGCAGAATGTTGTCATTACATAAGCTGATTATACTTTGTCAGCTAATTAGCTATGTTACATAAGCTAATTAGATGGGGCAAACTAGTTTAGTGACTTAAGAACATTTTTTCTAGTCAGTTTTAGTGAATCTGGGCTTTTTTTTTTAGAATGTAAGAATGTCTTTTTAAAAAGAAATTGGAAACGGTATTCTAGTTGTGTCACCTGGGGCCTTAGGAGATACCATGATCTGTGGCCTGTATTGCGTCACTTGGTCATTTCTAATGGGAAAGTGGTGGCTCTCTGCCGGAGATGAATTTTCAAAAAAATTGCCCGCTGGTGCTGACCTTCTGCAAACTTCCAGTAAGTGCTTCTCAATCTGTAGGCTCTGTAAGCACATCTCTGAAAAGTAGGTATTTTCAGCTGTCTGACACTTGTCTTACAGCAACCCAGTTCCATGTTAGCAATGCGTATGTTGTTCACTGGTTTCACCCATTCCCTCTTTATCCTTCTAAATTAAATATGCTTTCTAATGAAACAAAGTAAGGACTTATGAAAAGGCTATTAAATGGTAAAATAATGAATAGGGTAGGATAGGGTAGGATAGGATAGGATAGAATAGGATACATGGAGTTTAGAATAAGCTCATAGAAAAAAACAAACCATGTAATGCATGTTGAACATATATATTGAACACTTAACATAAAAGCATTAATTTTAAAAGCTGCAGGAAATCTAATGCCAAAAATATTACAGACATATTAGTATATGGAGCCAGGGATTCAAGTTTCATGGAAAAAACCTTTTCTCAGGTAACTCCTTCAGGTTCTCATGATCTTCTGTTTCTCCTCCCAGATATAATAGATTTGGCTTCCATCATTCATTGAGGGCAAATGCATTATTAGAAGATTCTCTCCAGTTAATGCTTCTCTTATTTAAAGCCTTTTCCTCTGTTTCCTTCCCCACAGCGCCTTCACAGCTCCATGAGGGGGTCTAGTATGTGATAGTACTAGCCAATCACTCAAAATGCCAAAAGTGAATACTTTAATTTTTTCTGATTTATAATATTTCATTTAAGATACTAAAATATTAATTTTTACATGTGCTATTAAATCTTTTAACACTGTTGCATTCACAAGGCTTTTAGACTATACTTATTCTCCTAAAAGCAACAAGCCTGGAACTGTTCTCTGGTCCTAAGACCAAGTGGCATAGACTGGCATCATCCACAATATACAACACTTGGTACTGAGTCTCCACTGAACGCTATATAATGTCCTTCTATCCCTAAAACAGTATTAGCTTGTGTGTGTCCCATTCAAAATGCATGAAATAAATAAGACAGTGGCTGTGTTGCAGCTCCTCTGAATAATGTTTTCATAGTACTGAACAGCGAGGGTGAGTTACGTGTACTGAAGTGTAACGTCCAAGTGTCTGAGAGCATAAAGTTTGCTGGGTAACGTGGAAAGAACTTGGAGGGAGTGATCTTGTACAAACTTTTCAAAATCACTTATTTGTAGTGATTGCTGCTACATGCTACCCCCTGAAAAGTCTCTGGGCATTATTTCATACAGCACGAGTTAGGAAAGGCCAAACCTGTGCCAGTGAGCCTCCTCACAATAAGCAGCAAGTGACTCCTTGGGACACGCTGTTAGTAAGATTGTCACCTACGAGATTAAAAATCCTGCCCAAACATATCTCCAGTGAATACTGTAATCTTTCAGGATCTCTGCATCTCAAGAAATAAGGATAGTATTTGGAATATGTCTTAGCTATTTGCAGTGTTGTATCACTTAGAGCTGTATGCTCAAACAGGCATTAGTTCAAATGAATGTAATAGATAAAGGCTATGTACCATCTTAAAGAAATGAAACCTTAACAAACAAAATTTTCATACTACCTTAGTAGAATAGAGGAAATAGTAATGACAAAAATTTTATAAATGGATCAAAAAGTTATGAGTGTTTTTTTTCCTTAAAAGTACACTGGTATTTGTTGGCAGACTTCAGTTCATGTTTTTGAGTTTTTTTAGAAATTTTCTTACAAAAACACAGCCAAATAGAAGCCAGAATTCCTATGCCACCTCTTTTTTTTTTCAAAATCTGGGCTCTGAAATAAGACATTTAATATCAAAGCTTTCAATTAAACTCTCAGCATTTTCAAATACATGCAAAATCCTGTGGACATTGATTTCCAGAATTACTATGAGACCCAGGACACTTGGAATAAAGTTTAATAAAACTGTCAAAATTTCAAGGTTTATCTAGAAAAACACAGATTCACACTGCTCTGTTCCACTGGCATTCTGGACAGATTCAAGCCCAATTAGCTCAGAGGACACAGGTTGTACTCCCATGGCTGTCCATAATAGAAGTTCACATACAGCTCCAGAAGTGTTTACCAGAGGCGAGGTGGAAAAGCTCAGATGACAGGTAGGTTTCATAAACCCATTCCATTCCTTATCTATGACCTTCCACTACAATATATTTCTTCTTTTTAATTTTCTTTTCCAAGTGCCTTCCGTGTCTTATTTTCTGGTGTCTCCTTGGAAGAGCTCAGGGACTAGGCACCACTCTGAGAGCATCATTCTGAACCTGCACAAAGAATTTAAAAGAAGGGTATCTAAAGAGGTGTGAAAGAGATTGTCTCCAGGTGGGATCAAACTCCAAAAAAAGTTAATGGAAGTTCAATTTACTTCATTCATTTTAAGCCTGCCTCCTGCAGTAGCTAGAAATCAAGTTTCTTGAGGCTGTATAACAAGGTTGGCAAGGCTAATTTCCCATCAATAAAAGAGTTAGACGTTGTAGGAAGACTAATACAGTATACATTTAAATGGATGGAGCCCAAATAGTAAATCTCCCTTTTTTCCTCTCAGATATTTTAGTGCAGCTTATTTGTAGACGTAACTCCAAATAAAGACTGACAAAGAAACATTGGTGGCTATAGCTTGTGTTTTAATGTGCAGTGGAGTCTTTGCACAGTGCATTCATTACACCTTTTTCAAGGTCGCCTTTTCTCTTTTATTTATGGCTTTTATTTGTAATTACTCAGATCACAGTGACCACCAAGCAAAACACAGGAACTTAACACAAGAAGACAGATGAATAGATGAAGTCTGGTACTTTTTTACTGACTTCTTTGCCATTAAACATGTAGCTTGCAAGAAATAAAGTTTTTAGTGGGAATCATCTAGGAATATGATGCTCATATTTACATTCTAAAAATGAACACTTCTAAGGACAAATTCCCTTTTCTGTCTTTGATTTTAAATCCTGCTGAATAATGAAGTTAAATGAATTACATGTATCTAAAGCAAGGGCAGACAGTTCAAGTACTCAGTTAAAATGGGATAGGGTTGTGGTTTTACTCATGTAGAAGTTTCTGTAGCTCTCTAGACTCTGCTGGAATTGTCTCCACTTGCAAATAGCTGGAAGTTTTTATTTTATTTTGTCCTCCCACACACATGCATATGTAACTAGAATTACTGGTAATGGAACATAAGTGCACATAACAAGAAAGAAGACTGCTAAAATGAGATTTTAGTCTGCAGGTACACTGAAAATTCACAGTCATATCTTTAAGCTGTTCCCTACATATTTTAAGGGTTTGTGCACTTAATTCATATAATGAACTATCCATTAAAGCTAACATTATTATTCCTACTTGCTTGTACATAAAGACAACATTAAACGTAAGTTCCACTGAAAGAGTGCCTATTGTACTCATTGTGAAGCAGTATAGGTGAATAGTTGCAAAGTATTAAAGGCCAAACATAATACAATTTTTCTGTGTGGATAGGATTTCTCTACCAAATGATATCGAATTCACTGGCATAGCATTTGTAAACTCCAAATAACCGTGGCATTATAAATGTGGGAATTTGACTGTGTAGTAAGGCACTGCATCACAGACCCAAATCTAGAATGTTTTCAGATCTTTTTTTTGTGTTAGCTCCTAAACACACAAATTCTTCCTGGAGATCCCTCTGAAAAGGAGACACAGGACGCTGGAAGAGTAGCCACAGCATTAGATTTCAACAGTTTTGAACTATTGGGAATCTTGATGTTTGGTCTGAGGTAGCAATGCTAACTCTTATCCACAATATAAATATACACATCACGTGAGATGTGAACTTCTATTTAAAAGAAAGGAAATCTAAATAAGTGCTATCACCATCATTTATTTTCATTCTGCAGACCTTGACATACAAGACTGTGTTTTGGTTTTATATGTTTTGCACCAATATATTTGGAACAATCATAGATTTTGAAAAGCTTAGTATAGGACATAGAAAAAAACTTCATGGGATGTAAAAATGACACATAATTGTTAGCTGGATAAGTACTGTAGTCAGAGCACAGATCAGTCACAGGCAGATCGATGTATTTATCATCAAGGCAGGATTGCCTCCAAGCAACATGATCATTTAACAGGTTGTGACTTTCCAGAAAACCCAAGATAAGTCTCTGGTATTGGGGTCTAACACAAACTAAACTGCTATTTTGGATGAATGAAGGGCTTGGAAAAAAGTTGATAACATCCTATGCCTCATCTGCTGTGAGTAGGATAACCTTTAACCCACTTGAACAGCTAAACACTATGTACACATTGGCTTTGTCAATCACCATAAATCTATGAAATGTTAGATAGAAAAATAATCAAGTCAAAATTATATTAAAAACAGAAGAAAACTAGTTACATATATGTTATATGTTTTTAACCTTTCCCCTTCTCTTGAAAGGCAAGGAGGAGGGGAGGAAGAAAGGAGAAAGGGGGAAGGAAGGAGAGAAGAAAGCAGAATTCTCTTCTAGAAATTTGTTGCAACCTGTAAACCTATGTAACTATTTGACCGAGCCGCTATGTAGTGCAACTGTCCAGTTTATTGGTGAGGAGCTGGGGTTCTGGGTTATGTTTTGGGGTCATTTGGTTGTGGGGTTTTTTAATATATCTAATTTTTACAACACAGATATATACAACTGCCCACAGTAATAGTAAAATCAGGTCTGTCTTGGGCCTTAAAGACTGGATAATGCAAACTAATATAGTGAGACATATCTTTAATATTATTTTGGGTCACTGGCACTGGAAAGTTTTGTATGACTTCAAGTTTTGTTAAAAAACATCTTACAGTTACTACTTTTATTTGTGATTATCAGAATCATATTCAAACTTTTAGCAGCTGTTAAAAAAAAATAATAAATTGTGATATAGGAAAAGGAGGTAGAGACCTCATAGTAACCAGGAAAAGTCAAAGACGATCACAGCTGAATGAAGTGGATGGATGTTTGCCTGTCTCCCATATCATGAAAAGAACTGCAAGTCATACCAAGCAGTAACAATAATGGGGAAAGGCTATATCCCACTTAACTTTTGTCTTTCCATCCATAATACACCTTTCCGTTGGAAATGTTACTGTACATTTTAGGGATAATTCAACACAATAATTTTATTTTCAACAGACCTTAGATTGCACCTTTGTAACTACTTGGAATTCAGTCAGGAAAAGGGGGAAAAAATGTTTAATCCTCTAAAAATACCAAAGAAGCATTAAATTGAAACCAAAAAGACAATGGAAAATAGATAAGCTGTCAAAAAAACCCCAAAACAGTTATCTCCCTCCCCCAAAAAGTTATATTCCAGCAAAGGAGAAAAAAGTCTTCAAAGACATAATGCATAAGATCTCCAAAATTCATTCCAGGATCAAGAGATACATCAATATTTCTAACAACTGAACTAATGATTAAACAATTTATAAAAAAGAACTTGGATAGATAACCAATAAATTTTGCTCTGGGGCCAGCCAGGCTAAACAGAAGTTCATCCACAGCAAATACACAATACGTAACAGATGATAGATGTACAGGTCAGAAATAAAAAAATCCCATCAGAGAGTCCTTATGCAGTCTCCAGAGTTTCTGGACAGTTGTAATAAAATCCATTATCTGCATATTTCATTCTTCACCTTTCTCGTTTCCCTACACATCCTTTCCAGGTTCCTATCATTAGTGTCTCTCTTTCTTCTCAAAGACAAATCTGTAGCATTATTAACTGTCAGCTTTTCCTCTTTTGTTAAACTTATATCTGGCCTGGAAAGTGCAGTCTGTATCTACTGTTTATACCTTATACATGTGCTTTTGTTTGTGACTAGGATCATTTAATAAAATGTAGGTCGTTTTCTTCTTATATATATTGCAATGAACTGTTTTAGTAAGTAATTGCTTAATAATGATTTTTCTTCTGATTCATGCCTAGGATTTCTGTGAGGGCTTTTGTAGAAGAGGCTGTATAGGGCACTTTATTCTATTTCTGGTGCTTTCTCTTTCAAGAGTTCCAAATGGATATTATTAAGGCATAGTTTACGTGTCTGGTATCCTCATAATTTTTTACTGCTTTTGGAGGAGCAGATGGAGATTAGGTAATTCTATACAGCTACAAATTGTACTTAAGTTGAACTGAGGTATAAATATCACTGTTTAAAATCATATGTTTGAGCTATCCTCTCTTGTTGCAACAGCCAGAGTTTTCACAGCATATACTGTGGTGTTGATCGTTTAGTCTTCTTAATCCTAATCAATAAAGTATTTGAGCAACGGCCTTTCAGAATTGCTTTTCCAATGTTTACTTCATATTCAGACTAATAATCAGCTGTACATAACAATTTTCAGTTTTTATCTGTAGCATTGCCCTTGTAAAACTGATCTTATAGTCAGCTAGTATTAACAATAATTGTCCCATTATAGTTTTTGTTCAGTATAGGACCTTTCTGGATTTTGATAAATCTGTTCATTACATTTATTCACTGATAATTTTAATGTACTATGTCTTGGCTTTCATATGTAATTTCTCAGTTATCTTCTCATTAATTAATATATTAATTCATTTTAGAAACAAATATTTTGAAAAATGTCTATTCCATTTTGCCGTCACTTGTAGTCACAAGCAAAAGACTTGAGAAGGGAACAGCATTAAGCAGTGCTTTTGGAAATAAATAATTTCTGGATTTGTAACACTGATGGTTGGGAAAGTGAGTTTCTGTGTGAGATCCCTTACCCATGGTGCCCTGCTACAAGGCCTTCTGTCTTCCAGATGGCATTCCATATAAGTGGAATTGATACACTCGATCTCCGGTGTTGCAGGGCAGAGAATAACAACAGCCACAGCTTAAATCATATAAGGATTAAGGTAATAGTTGCACCTCGCATTACACCCTTCGACTTCACTGAAACAAGCACATGCCTCATTTATTCTCATTTTACTAATCATCTTCCTATGGCATTTCCTTGTCTCTTTTCAGTTCCTCGTATTTGGGGCTCTCAGGTGTTCCCACGTATAATAGAAGACTTTTCCATTATCTTGCTGCCGGAAGTGACACTGCACTGGAAAATACTTTAAGGATATTCAGTCCAGACTTTTCCTTTTATAAACAACTGTTCCAAAAGACTGGAAAGCTTTTGCAATTAAGAAAATAAATAAGTGAATGAAAAGAAGATGCTCAGATTTTATTACCTGTATTTTTTATAGAGAGCAAATTGAAAGCAACTAAACAAGAGAGACCAGAAGTATAAAGGTTTGTGCACCTCACTTCAACCCTGTGGTTTCTCTGCATAAACTAGAGGATCCCTGTTCCTCACAGTCATAACTGTAGGACCCATCACTTTCTCTTCGCTACTTGTATTGTCCATTGAGCCTTCCTCTCCCAAATGTGCTCAGCAACTCTCCAGGTGATCCATCCCACCTGTTCTCCATAAAATAATATAGCATAGTCTTGAAAAACACAATGCTGTATTTTGGGACTTCAAAATTATAGTAAAATAAGCTTAAATTAAAAGTGGAAAAAATTTAGCTGAGTCTTGCAAGTAACTTCCTACAATAAAATCCTTTAAGCTTGGTGAGAGTTGCTAGGGAAAGCAGTAATGTGACACAAAACCCAGCAAAACAAACACTAATAATCGTACAATGGAATACAAAGCTGTGTTGGTAGGGAAATAGACAAAGGGTTCATTTTTCAAAAATGCATAAGAAATGAGCAGGCTCGATGCCATTTTCAGATATAACATCAGAATCTCGGGGCTTAATCTCCCGGCAAATTATTGAGGTTACAACAATCAAATCAATTCAGCATTCCTGAAGATAAGCTAAAATGACAAATTATGCTTTTTTTTTCTTTAGACCTCTGTGATAGCATTAATCATGTAACTGTGGCTTACTCATGATCCTTTCTTTGATGTTCACAATGCATATCTTCTGGGAGAGCTGACAGCAATAAAGATAATTTTGATTTATTTTTGGAAGGTGTACTATTTAAATGTAAAAAAAAAAAAAATAGTGATAGAATATGACAAATACTGAAAAATACAGTCCTTGTTTCCTTCCTAGGCAGAGTTTAGAAGTATCATTTGGGAACTCCTCAAGACTAGAGAGAAGTAATTCAGCAACACCATAAAAAAAGTGAATAACAATGTTACTAGAAATTGCCATACTGCTTGGGGGGGGGGGGGAAGGAATTGTAAGAACATTGCATCATTTATTTCTTTAGTAATAAAAACACTGAAGTATAAAACCAAAGTTCACAACACATTGCATATTCTTCAGTGAAAATTGGCTAAAATGATTCGGTGATTGAGTCTCACTGATTCTGTAAAATGGCATAAGGGCATTGTTTAGTAAAGACAAACTGAAAATTCACAACACATTTCTTTTTCCCAAGTCATAGAATACAAACTGGGATATTGAGTAGAAGTGATTTGCTTAATATCTATGATACAAAAGGGGATCCTAAGTCAACCTCATCGTTCTGCTTCAGCGTCCCAAGCTGATTACAGAAAGGAAATGTACGCAGTTACAATCCAATGAATGATCCTCATTCTCTGTCTCTGTGGAAAATACTGTGAATTATTCATAAAAAAAGCTTCATCAGAAGGGGAAAAGAAAGAAGATGGGTTATTTTTTACAACATTTCACTTATGTATTTTCAAAGGAGGAAATATAATGTTAGGTTTGAGTTTTTCAGTATTTATGTAGCCAAGCTCATAGTTATGATTATGCATGTATATTCTCAGAGACTCAGTTTACAATGTAATGTACACTGTGATCCAACATAATTTAGTATATCTCAAAAGAATGCATGATTTACTAGCCCTAATGAATGCAGTATTTCAAGCCTTCTTCCATCTGGACTTTTGTTATTCTGCAGTACATTTGAGAACAATTTGGGATTTCACTCTGCTACCACATGATATTTCATATAATTTCTAAAGATATTTTTCATTTTGAAGAACCCTTGATTAACGTCTTTGTTTGCCCAATTCCTTCTGCTGGCTCTTAATTGTTTCCTGTATTAACATTTTTAATGAATTTAGAGCCAAAGTCTATTAAAAAATAAATCTATATTCCACAGTAAAAGTTGTCAGACTTAGGGTTTTTCTAATCCCTTTAGCTGCTCAATTCCCAGGATTCCTAGTTGACAGCAATTTTTTGGTCCAATTTCCTGTGAGAAAATCCAAATTTCCCTCATTATGCCTAGCTAGGACCTTGTGTAAAGTGATAATAAAATACTGCACTGCTTATAGAACATTTCACACATTCAAAGCTTTAGGGAAATTGTAACTAATTAAATGAGTTGGACCTTCTTGTTGTTAATGCTGTTCACAGAGCATGCTCATTTCTGTCATGATTGATCTTCCAGTGCTAATACCTAAATGACATTTACTACGTCTTGACAGAGCATTTATCAATATTGAAATAGTTGAGAAAGCCTTGAAGCTGCCAAACTAAGGGAAAATTTAAGAAATCAAATGTTAATCTCAAGGACTTTCACCTAGCTATGCTACATTAGTCTAGTCACATTCATGATTACAGAGGATATACCAGTCTTGTATGGACCTGTTAAATATTGTGCTAACAAAGGTAGCAGTAAATAATGTCCTAAGCATTCACTTAAAATCCTGAATGTAATTTTTCTTTTTTTTTTTCCCCCCACCCCCAAACATCCACCTCAGAACTATCCATAGCCAAAAGCAATATGTTTTACAGGTTTGTTGGTAATTTACAGTGCTGCTGAGGGTGGCTGAAATGAGATTGTTTACCTTTTTGTAGAAATTATTATTTCTGTCACATGACAATGGTTTTTTAGGATAGGTTTTCCTTTGCCTTCAATTTTTCTATCCCAGAGCTCTGGGAAGACTATGTCTTAAGAGTCCATTTCTTCTACTACTCTTCCTGGGATGCTGTGACTGCACCTTCTCCAGCCTGGTTCTGAGCCACAAAGATACTGACTTGGTTTGCTGATGGGGAAAATAAAACAGCTGAGTAGCCACATTTAGCACAGCATCATGGGGAAAGGGGAAAAAAGGAAATTTTGTCTATCATCTGCCTTGGGACACTTCAGAAAGCAGAGTGCAGCATGAAATCCAGGCAGGTCTGCAATACATCTTTGTTTCAAAACAGAGACCAAAATCAACAGTAAGAGAGAGCACTGAACTCCAGAAAGAGACAACAAAAAGTTTATCTGACCATAAAGTTACCATAGAATGTAGAAAAGACATACATTTTGGCATTATTTGCTTGTAGACAAATAATGTAATATCAGAACATCTCTCTGATGATAAACCCTTTGCTTATTCTTCAGGCCTGAGAGTCCAAACATAACTGACTGCAAAAAATAGTTGTGAAGCAGGTGTTAAGGATGCCAATAGGATTAGCTGCACTAATGGCTTAATGTTTATTACCTGTTAGGCTTTTACCTATTGTACCTAAGTGTAATTAAACCCACCGCAAGTAAAAGGAAGTCTAAAGTCGTGACACACCAAACAAGTAGGTTGTCCCATTTGGGGCTAAAATAAATTATTCAATTTTAGGGGTAGATAACACATGGCTGCTAGTTCGGAGTTCTGTCCAATCATATAACCAAGAATCAAGACAGCATTGCAGAATACAGGGGATGTAAATACTTATTTTAAGAAAATTATAAAGTATTTCAGTGATAATACTTTGAGACACCTTAAGGAAACTTGTTTTCATTTGGGCTTCAAGTATCAAAAATTACTGTGATTCCAAGTGTCTTTCTAAACCTGAGGGTTTTATTTGTAAGGACCTGGATGTGGGTGCCACATTGGTATGTGAGACCATTACCATTAAACTTTTGGATCAATATACGTGAAACACTGGCAAAAGAAATAGAGTTGAAAAACATAAAAGCTACTGTACTTCATATGCTTTCTCATTAGAAATGGAAAAAAAGAAAACAAATAATACACAAAAGTATATAAAATGATGTTAAAATAGCAAAGTGAAGCACATGAAATGATTGCAAATTATTTCATATGCTGTTGTTGCTGTGCATAAAAACACCCATTATTAAATTAAATCACTGCATTTTAAAATTACCAACAAATGTTTAGTGTGGAAAATGACAGCTTTACTAGTAGAGCTGACAAATTTATAAGTGACTGTGAGAGTATTATTGAGGAAAGCTTTGGACAGCATAACTATGGACATAATTATACTAAATACAGCAGATCCACCTGTACATAGAAGGATTGGACAACTGCATAAACATAGCATCATTTTTTCCTATCAAAATGTGCCTCCACACTAACAAATATAACTGCCTTATGAGTTAACTCCTCAGACTAATTTCAGGGTGCCTTTTCCAAAAAAAGAATAAAATTTAATATAAATAATGGTGGCTAAACTGACTTTTTAATGAAATCAATGACTCCTTGCTGAAGTGCAAATTCAAAATATCATTTTAAGACATATAAACATAGATGAACTTCTGTTTTAAAAGAAAATTACTTCCAAAGTTTCAAAACACATCCCATTTTATGATTTTATCTAAAATTATTTTTTACTGTAATTTAAAATTATTTTTCTTTGTAAATCAATGTTTTGGTTATTAACCAGAGAGATGAGCCTGAAAATGAAAATGTAATTATAGACACCCGAGAAAAAAAATTTT
Organism: Haliaeetus albicilla; assembly: GCF_947461875.1. NCBI lineage: Eukaryota > Metazoa > Chordata > Aves > Accipitriformes > Accipitridae > Haliaeetus > Haliaeetus albicilla. The sequence continues at coordinate 17,409,343 of NC_091485.1, forward strand.
CTTTCACACAGGATAGATGTGTTCTGATTCTCTTGTTGGTATAGTCACATTATTCTCAGACTACTGAACTATACTTAAAAATAGAAAAACTACGGTGAACTTGAATTGAAATCACATAGCTGTTTCAGCAGGCATTGAAATGGTAGCACAAAATTTCTATAGAAATAAAACTGTACTCAAGAAAGCCAATGGAGAACTTGTGTAAGAAATATTCATGTTTTTTATTTGCAGAATTGATGCCTAATGTTAGGAAAATACACTGTAATGGTATTTTTAGGTCTTTCACAATTAAGGTCAGACATGCCAGTACTGCAAGCCAGTTCAAGAACCTAAGTATCTATTTCATGTCAAGAGTTAGCAGACCTTATTAACAATTAGCTCATATTAACAAGATCCTACATATTGTTTGAACATTTGGCAAAAAACCAGTATTACTAGAGATGGCTATCCAATTTCCTCATTCATATTCACATTGCTGAACAAATACGGAATCTTAGCAGGAGCAGAATTTACCATTTTTTGATTCTTTATATGATTCATATGATCCTTATCTTCAAGCAGGACATAAATCTAGAAACGCGGCCTTTCTTATAAGCAGGTAAGCAGGTACTATTCTTCCTTGCTTAAAGTGTCCTTAGAATGGAAATATCAGAAGGCGTTTAGCTCAATGAAAAACAAAAAAAACCCTATTTTGTGTAAAACTCCAAATGGGTCTTTGAGAACACTGTGAGTGAGTCAGTGGCACAGATCACCTTGTCATTATTCAGACATCATAAATGGACTTTTAAAGGTGAGATCTCTTAATTTATCATGTAGGAATTCAGCAGCCACCAGCCTAATAGAAGCAGCCATCCAGCTTTTAGTGGTCCGTCCGCACACTTGCCACTAGCCTTGTTAGAGCTCTTATACCAATAAGGCATTAGGTATAAGTCTGTTCTGTAATATTTCACCTCCTTCTGACCTCCATGTATCATACATCCTGATATAAATGGCAAATCCAGGCACACTGGGTTTAATGCAGTCACAGACTACATAGAAGACTTCTTTAACATATGAAGTAACTAACCTTGTATTTTGAGGTATTAGTCATCACACATTCTGATTTTGTAGATGCTAGTCATAAGAGCCAAACTGTCCTACCTACTTTGCACACAGAGACTGAGCTTTGACTGCTCTTTACAAGTAGTCCTCTTGAAACGTGCCTAATCCTGGCCTCAGCCACATGTCCCCTGCCTATCAAAAGGATTCAGGATTTCCATCCCTCCCTCTGACTCAAGGAAGGGTTGCAGCCAGCTGTGAGACCAAAACATCTGAGATGCCTCACGTGTCCAGATGGCTCGCCAGTCAGGCAGCTGAAGTACTCGGCACATATTCCTTTCCTTTCCCGTTCCTTTTTCTTTTCCCCAGCTCTACTGCAAAATAAAGCAAGAGCAAATAGTAAGAAAAAGAAGAAAGAAAAAAAAAACCAAACAAACAACCAAATACCAAAACCCCAAAGAACTTTAGACAGTATCTCCTTTTTCGAACAGCCAACTCAGATCCAATGCCGTTAATATGTAGAAAATTATATAAAAAGCTAACTTGCTGTTAATTTAGCTGTCTCTGTTACAGATATTCCCTCCTTATGCAGTTTTCTCTCAGCATTAAGATCACCAGAAATGACATCATACCAAAAAAATTCAAAGGCAGTAAGCTAATTCAGACATTCCTGGATACACTGAGATGTGGAATTAAGGTGACAATATAAAGAGTAACATGCCTTAGTTACAGTGGCAGTGTCTAATATGCACTTATATTATTTTCCTAGCAGGAATGTGTCTATCATTTAAGGAAAATTTCCTTCAGAGTCATACATACTTAGTTAAAAAATATATCCATAAAGGATTGTATTGAATGATTCACAGCTGTGGGAAGCAAATATATTTCCAAATTTTAAAAAGAAATTGCATATTATCATAATTCATTCTTGTCAAATTTTCACTAATAGACAAACAATACTGGATGATTTCCAAATACTGATAAAGAAGAGCAGTATCACAGTATCAATCCTAGTTTGTATGTCAATGTTGCAGAAATCGGTGAAATCTGAAGAACAGAGGAAACATTACAGACATTCTTGTTGATGATATATATAATGTAATCTCCACTAGGAATTTACCTGCTGTGTCAAAGATGTTTCTGTTCACACTATGAATAGCATTCTTGCCCCCTGGGGTTACATTAGTGTTTGATTTATTTATATTTTCCTGTGTCATTTAAATGTAGTGACTGAATCAGCTATTGAGACATTTCACAAAAAGCAAATAACTTTTTGACTTCTTTAAAAGAAGTGAGCAGTAAGGAAAATTGCCGGAGAGAAAGAGCTCTCACGAGAGGATCTATGTTGGTCATGGGATATTCCCAAGATAAAAACAATTCCAGCTTCAAAGACTTTAACAGCAAAGAGCTGTCCCATCAAACAACGCTAATCATCACCTAATCTGAAAGCAGTCAAACAGCCTCTGGCGTGTGAGGCGATTTCACGTATACAGTTGTAGGAATATTTCGAGTAGCAGCAATACATTTTGCAGGCAGTGGTTGCAAGTTAGGAGTGAATGGCATCATGTCTTGTTACAAACATCTGTGGCAACAGTGCAAGATGTAGTTCAGAACCATTAACACAGGTTTTGAACATCAGCTACATCCTTGTGACAAATACCGAGGAGGGTTGGCCAGGTCATATAGTGGCATTCAATCCCCAGTAACATCTCTGGAACAAAGTTTTAATGCCAACATAAATGCTGAATGGTAGTTTTAGTAACATGACCTAAAAACTTCAGCCAGCCCACAACTGCCTCCTGGCTCACTCTGTCCCTGCTTCCCAAGATCTACTCCAGTTAAAATGTCTTTTTCTGTCCCAGGAACCACAGATATCAATCACAAATCTGTATGTTGGATTTTAAAGTGAAAGGATGCTTAGAGAAAGGAACTGGTTCCTGCCCCTTGTTTAATTAACCTTCCTTAACTTTGAAGCAGAACAGCCCCTTCATGAGACGCAGCACAGGTTCAACTGTACAAGCCATTTTTGGTCTCCTCAGCTATAATAAGTACTCCCATACTTGCTATAGGACAGGAGTAGCCATCACCAGTTAGATGCAAATGCTTGTCTCTTCTTCATCTCCCCATCAATCTGCTCCCCAAAGAAAAGGTTAAAAGCTTGAGAATACTTTGCTGGTGTTTCACAGCATAACTCCTGTCACTATTTCCTAACAAACTGGGCTATGTGCTGCAGTGAAGAAAGGGACTGTAAACTCTGACAAAAGGAAAAGTGACATATTTTTCCAAGACAACACAAGCTCTTCATGCTCCAAGCCATGGGCCACCTCTGACTAGAGACTGTCGTACAACAGCAGTCAGCACAGCACAGTGACTGAGCGAATAAGCCTGTTAAGTAGACTTTACTAGCTCAATCACAGTACCATGACTATGTGTTTTCTGGGCCAGAACAAGTGTGAGTCCTAATGGCTTGCTGCACTGACAGAGCATACACATAACTATCAAAAAATCACAAACCCAAAAAGATACCCCAAGGCCTTTGTTTTATTGCCACGGAAAATATGGTTAACCACTTGGCATCAACATAGATGGCTACAAACCGTAATTCCAGGTGAGATAGTGCAATTAATTTTGTCAAGAATGAAAGTTTAGTGTTGTTCTGCACAGGATGCTGCATCTATGAAGGAACACTAATTCATTGATTTCCATCCCTTTCACACAAGCTGTATAATATTTATTTAGCTCAGAAATAGCTATAGGACTTGTGTCCCTGGCCTGACACCTTCACCACAGCCTATCACATAGTAGGTTTTGATCTTTGTAGGAACACACCGATTTCTAATTCCTCCAAAAGAGAAGATTAAAAACTGCAATTAAAACAGATTGCATTAAGAAAAAGGAAAAGACCAAGGGTATCATTTTGCAGTAACTAGAAATTCATTAGCTGGAACCATATTAGCTTGGTGTGAAAATGTCCAAAAAGCCCCAGGAAATCAATCAGGGTCCTCACTGTCAACGAAAGCAAATGACATACTGGGATATGGGCAGACTGTAAAAGTCTGAAGGTTTTACTATTGTAATGTAGTCTGGTTACTAAACCGTATAGACCATATGAATTCCTTGAATTACTTTATCCTTGAAAATATTGTCTTGATTTTAAAAAATTGATGTGCTCTGGGCCTAACTGTATCCATTCAGAGTCAGAGTATGGGGTTCATCTGGCCAAAAGCAGGTTTTTTCAGCTAAACTAACAGTCAACACAATTCCTACAGTCAGTAGAGAGAAGTAGGTTGATATTTATCTCATGCTTGCATAGATGTTTGAAATATATCATCTAAATCATACCCTAAAAGCACTGCTTATGTCTTGAATATTAAAGTTACTTTCAGGGGTATACTGGGTCTGGCTGAGATGCAGTTAATTCTCCCCATAGCAGCCCTCACAGTGCTGTGCTCTGTATTGGTAGCTAGAAAGGTGTTGATAACACACCAGTGTTTTGGCTACTGCTGAGCAGTGCTGGCACAGCATCAAGGCTGTCTCTGCAACACCCCTCCCCATCACCAGCACGCTGGGGGTGGGCAAGATCTTGGGAGGGGACACAGCCAGGACAGCCAACCCAAACTGACCAAAGGGATATTCCAGACCATAAAAATAAATAATAAAAGCTAAGAGAAAGGAGGAGGAAGGGGGCGAGGGGGGCATTCATTATTTATGTTTATCTTCTGGAACAACCACTACGCGTACTGAAGCCCTTGCTTCCCAAGAAGTGGCTGGACATCACCTGCTGACGGGAAGTAGAGAATAAATCTTTTGTTTTCCTTTGCTTCCACTCATGACCTTTGTTTTGCTTTATTAAACCACCTTTATCTTGACCCACAAGGGGTTTTTTAATCTTATTTTCTCCCTGCCCCATCCTGCTGAGGAGGGGAGTGATAGAATGGCTTGGTAGGCACCTGGTGTCCAGCCAAGTTCAACCCACCACGAGGGAACTTCCTCGGATGCTGATTTCTGCTAAGTAGACTTTTAACTTTAGTTGAGGTAAAACACACCCTTTACTATCCTTTCTGCCTTACATTTTTCATCTTTTAATTTTAAAACCATTGAAGTTTTATGAAAAATTGGTTGTTTTCTTCCTGATGACTTCAACTACATAAAAGCTCAGTAAGAGTAAGAAAGATGTACTCTTGGTGAAAAAAAAAATAAAAAGAATGAAGCCTGACAGCAGGATGTAATCACTTCTTTGCAATGTACATGAGGCAATGATGAGGAAAGTACTAAAAGTCAGAGGAAAATTAGCAGGCCAGATGGCTGGTGAAACAGTGACAAAATGACAGCAAAATGAAAAACCTAATAAAAATGAGCAAGTGACTAAAGGAAGTGCATGCAAGACATTAGAAATTAAATCATAAAGAACCTGATAAAATAAAGAATACTATTGGAGGATACAGAAGCCAGAAAATCAGAAAACTCTGGATAGGGGTTGAGGCAAGAGAGGTGACAGGTAGCAACAGATGTTTCCCTGTGGCAAATTGATGAAGAGCCACATAAGTAGGGTGAAAAGCTACTAAATATACATCTTACTTACATCATTGGTATGTGATTTTTAGGTTTTTGGTTTGGATTTGTTTTGTTCGGTTGTTTTTTTATAACAGGGATCAAGAACTCCTAGAGACAAAGAGAAAAAAGAGTACAAACTACTATAAGTAGTAATGGTGGTAATTATCATAAAGGTATTCCACCCTCTAAAGAGATTTTAATTATAGACTTCAAAGCATCATGGCAACGTTAATTAACCCTTACATGATGTCTCTGAGGTAAGTGAGGTTTTACAGTCTGTTTACAAATAAGAAGACTAAGCATAGAAAATTGGACATAAGCAAAATTATACAGCAAATTAATAAAAAAGACAGAAATAACATCTTAAAAAAAAAAATCTAATGCCCAGTACTCTATTCTAGCTAAAAGAAAATGCTTGTAAAATGCTACAGAGTTTTGTCAAGCAGCTACAAAACCTGTTTGCATGGGGATAAACTCCATTTTCAGCAAAGTCAACAAGAATTTTCACTAGCCTCCAGTGCAGTGGAATATAAAGATCCTGATGCATCTGACATACAATTCGGGCAATTGTGTTAAAGCTATTGGAGTGTGAAACAGTGGAATGGTACATTGCAAAGGGCATTTGTTATGAATTTAGAATTTTGTCACAACAGTAGTATTTCAGTCACACATTTTGTTCTTTATTAGATGAGATCTCATTATAAAACTTATGCAGAATGTGTAAATTAAATGAATTGTAATATAGGACTTAAACTGAACTCAGAATAGAATATGAATCTGAGACACGGCTGCTCACCAAATAGGAAGGGATTGAAAAAAAACCCACAAAACCAAACCCACCAAAACCCAACCTAAAACTTTGTTACCAAGTAAAGAATAGTGCTTTAGGATGTAATTCCTAAATTCAACCTCTATTACTCAGCTAAAAAAGAAAGCCTGGTTCAAGTGCTGATGGCTGGAATCGTTATTTGTTCTCACACTGAAATATTCTTATTTTAGCGCTGTAGACCTGTGAGGTCCACACAGACTCACAAATCTTTATCTGAAAAAAAAGTGACACATTATTTAGTTGTAAACAGTTCTGATATCTGTAAAGACCACAGACATCACGTACCCAGTATATGAAAGTATAGTGTATAAAAAGTAATGTGCCATCATTACTGCAAGCAAAGATTCTGCAAATAAGCAGGTTGTCATTTGGGTTTTGCTGCTGTATAGCTTTAAAATATATGTAGCATAATAAATACAACAAAAAATGAGAAATGAGAAAATTTATGAGAAATGAGAGAAAAAAAAAGAAAAAAGTATCCAAATGAGAAAAATGGAAATTAAATATTTTGTGGCAAGTACACACGTGAACTCAAAAACTAAGACACGTTTGGTTCATGCAGGGGCTTATCAAAAGCTACCAGTGACAGCACATAGCAAGAAGGCGTTCAGCTGTCACGTTTCCCCATCAGAGGTAAATTCAGAACTTCAGTGCAGAGCACAACCTGAATGTGCTGATGGAGGAGTCTCGTCGACAGTCAATTTGTAAGATATCAATGATTATTAAGGTACTTTCCAAACACAGTTTAATCAAATTGAGGAGTGTTTTTTTAGGAAGTGGTTCAAGACTATCCACTTCATTTCATTTTGTCAGATTTTGTGGTTAATTGTTTTTTTCCAGATCAGTCAAGGTGCATCCTTTTCTTGGACTTTTGAAACAAATTTCCCAAATATCCCTGCTTTCTCTGTTTTCATTCCCAGTCTAGAGCAGTTTCAGAGCACGACCTGGATACCTTCTGGATGAAACTAAGGAACAAAATAAATTTCCAAAGCACCCCTGGTGCACTCCATGTGTATGAATAGAGCTAGTCCCAAGGAGGAGCTGGGAAGACACGGTGCGGCTGCCAGCTCCTCTGCACTACCTGCTGTCTTCTACAAGTCACCCTCTTGGCCATTGTCTGCTAGGTTTGCATTGCTAGCATGGGCAAAGCTGGAGCCAAACTTGTTTAATACTGTCGTGGTTTAACCCCAGCCAGCAACTAAGCACCACGCAGCCGCTCACTCACTCCCCCCCCATCCAGTGGGATGGGGGAGAAAATCAGGAAAAGAAGTAAAACTCCTGGGTTGAGATAAGAACGATTTAATAGAACAGAAAAGAAGAAACTAATAATGATAATGATAACACTAATAAAATGACAACAGTAGTAATAAAAGGATTGAAATGTACAAATGATGCGCAGGGCAATTGCTCACCACCCGCCGACCGACACCCAGCCAGTCCCCCAGCGGCGAATCCCTGCCCCCCCCTTCCCAGTTCCTAAACTAGATGGGACGTCCCATGGTATGGAATACACTGTTGGCCAGTTTGGGTCAGGTGCCCTGGCTGGGCATGAGAAGCTGAAAAATCCTTGACTCTAGTCTAAACACTACTGAGCAACAACTGAAAACATCAGTGTTACCAACATTCTTCGCATACTGAACTCAAAACATAGCACTGTACCAGCTACTAGGAAGACAGTTAACTACATCCCAGCTGAAACCAGGACAAATACTGTCTTTGATTTGGTGATATGACATCAGCAAGTACTTTGCTGAAAACATAGGTCTATAATATAGCCAAAGTACAATTATAAATTAAAGTAGTTTCAAAATTGAAGTACAGGCAAAATCTCACTGCTTACAGCTATGACAAAGAACACTTGTTACCCCCTTCATTATCAGAGAGGAAAAAATGGCTTTTGAACTAAGAACATTTGTTTTTATTTTCCAGTTGAATAGGAATGTTAGTGACATGGACTCCGACATGATTCTTACATCATTTAGGGTGACAAAATAGAAATATCCCATTGCAAGGAGCAAGCTGGCCATAGTTCTTACTCTCAGGCTTATAACACCTACAACTGACAGTGCTACGCTGATCCCAAGGCCTTTCAGTTTAGTTATATTATCTAAAGCACAATAATTCTTGGAATACCTTATCAAAGAGAGAAAGTCCAACAATCTCAAAGACAGAATAAATTAAATTAAAATAAGTCTAAGATCAGTTTGATACATAGTTACACAATGTAATAAATAGGAATATTAGTGATGAAGACATAACTTATTCAGTGAATTTACTACTCCTTTCTCCTTGTGAAAAGGTGATTAAAGTTTTTACCAAATGTGTCCAGTATTAGAACATATTTGATAGGTCTCATTGTTGCTGTTAACTCCATTCACTGCCTGCTCCATTGAGATGTGGCCTATGTACAAACCAGCATTCTCCTCCTCCCCTCTTAGGTTCTACACACAATCAGTTTTGAAATTATTAAATAATAATAAAAGCTATACATGGGGTAGCTTGAAATGTTGTACAAAGCTACATCAAGAGGTTCTTTTGAGAATGAGTTGTCAAGAATAGAAAGAAATAGGGGAGAAATAACAGGAAGTATACTCATCTAATGAGAACAAACTCAAAAATTAAACTGCATACTACCTTTCAATGGCTGCAAGTAGCATGCCGAGCTGAAACTAAAGAAACAATTTTAACCTACAGATGTGTCCTGGGGAGAATGGTTAATACAAGCCATATTAGATCTAGGGGATAATTTTATATGAATGGAAAATTTACCCCCCCCCAAAAGATGATCTGGTAAAAAGTACTGCTTTTGCAGCTTATATGACACCTTTTCAGAAGATATGTGAACAAATTGGAATCAAACTGATTTTTGAAAGTGAAAGAAAGAAAACGTATCTAGTGTTGGTCATAGTCAGTAAGAGTAAATGAGAAGGGCTGGAAAGGAGCCAGAGGAGACTGATGACTGGCAAGCAGTAAGAATAGGAATGACTTCCCGTGGAACGTAGCATCAGGAACTTGGAAGATCATAGCCCCCTCAGATCTTGGCAAATTTACATCTTCCAGAAAGTCAGCTGGATTTAACAGCATGGCAACATCCTGCACAGTTGGGGGCAACTAAAAGAAATTTGAAGCTGGTGTTCCTTTCCTGCTGAGTTTTTACATCTCCAGTTGAGAGGCAGCAGGCAGCCCCAGCAGAGTACCTTTATGTGTGTACTTGTTTCATGTCAAAATAGGGAATAAACTGTTGGAGTAGTGCAGCAACAGAGAGGAAGCTTGAGGTTTTCTGAAGGAAGCACACCAGCTGCACACATAAAAACGTTCTGCTGGGAAAACACAGAACTAATATTCCAAGGACATTTATGGAGAAACAATAACAATATAATGAGCAAAGCATGGGCAAAACAAGTAGATAATGAGTTGGTACTACCATATTCATTACAGGAGAGTTGAGACACTGCAAAAAGTGCTGGGGAGAAGATGAATAAGGCCATGCCATCAGGGACGAATCTGAAGCTTAATGGTCTATAGGAAGTAGAAAGTTTATTTCTAAAAGGGCATATCGGGTAATTAGAGACCTGTCAACTAAGTAGAAAAGAAAAGAAGAAAGCAAAATAAAACATCCTCCATCTGAGAGCAAAAGATAACACACTTATTCCTCTGCCTGCCATTAAAGCCAGAACTTTTTCAGGTATTGAAAACTACTTGAGTTGCTTTCTATTTTGTTGATTGTTTTTGTGTACTTGTTTCTTTATACTATTAAGTATACTCTTTATGAGATTTTATTTCTATTTATTTCAGCATTTCTGAATCCAATATACACATAGATTCAGGGAGTACATACCAAGAAATGTTAGTCCATCATATCCAAAGTAACCAGCAACTCAGACACTATATCCTTCCCAATTCAGCTTTTTCTTCTCTATGGCATTTTCCTTCTTGGAAGTCTCCAAGAATAGACCGGGATTTAAGTGATAAACAAGACAGTTTGCATAGTCAGAAATATATGTCATTTTATGAAATGCTATCATCATAGGAGACAGGCCCATTGTAAGGAATGGTAGCTTCCACAAGACAGTTGTTTATTGCATTAAATTGAACTGAAAGAAAAAAAGGTTCATACCATTTTAAGAAAATGAAATTTTGCAGTAAGGTTGAACAGATCTGCATTTTATTTATTCTGTTTTCATGACTGAAAACTCCAGACAAACACACAAACAATATTACGTTGGTTGAAATTATATCTTCCAGTCTTGTGCCCCACCTTGAACATTCCCTGCTAGTACTTTTGAGTATTTATCAATTGCATCATTTCTTATGTGAAATATGTACCAAAAAAGTAAATCTTAAAGGCTTGTGTGAGGACAGATTTGCAACTCACAGTAAGGAATGCACTTTAAGATGACTCTTCTCTATGACATATTTTACTTCTAAGATATACTTTACTTCTCAAAGAGTGCATGTAAAAAGCAATTAAGTCATCAAGACCAGCAAAATGCAAGAGGTGAAGTTGATGCAATAATTAGATCGACAGTATGGCCAGGAAGGAAGACTCAGTGATGCGATTGAATTTAGCATGGCCAGAGATAGAAAATAATATCTGTGTTCATATGAAGAAGGGATGTAGTCAGAATTTCAACAGATGAAAAAGAATATAGAGGAGTAGAAGAAAACCAGTATCGAGACACAGAAAGTGAATAGAAAATAAAAAGCAAAAATTGATATTTATAAAATGAAAAAGAGTTTATTTCCTTGTCTTTTCCTGACCAACAAATTCAACAACTAAATATATTTTGGGCTCTCCCCAAAAAGCCCTGCCTCTGGCTTGAGCTATACTACTTCCCAGATTCCTGTGTCTATATGTTCCCATGCTAATGTGACAGAAAAAAAACAAACCTTGTGAAATGCTGAGCTCCCTTCACTAGCGTTGTGTGAACTGAATAAAAATCTGAATCCATGAATTCATCTCAAGTGTATACAACTGGAAAAACCTATTGAAAATATATGGTGAATGTTACTTTCCAACTGTCTTGTTTTGAACCTCCATTATAAAATATTACCATCGGTATCACTTAAATTACATTACAAACTAGAAGTCTTGCTCCATTAGCTTAAATTTAACTATCTTTGTGGAACTTCATTAATTCACAGCTTTTCAAGTTCCATCAGTGTTCCCCTTCCCTGAGACTGGGAAGTCTTCCGTGTCTGGGTAGCACTTCACTGTGCGCTCACCTTCAAGGCTGTGTTTAAGTTAAACTCAAGTGGTAAGGATCTAAAGCGCATGTTGCAATATGCTTCCTAACCTCGTGTACCACTTCAGCAGGACTTCTCCAGCTATACACATCAATGTTTGCTTACTTCTAAAGATGGAGACAAAACAAAAAATGATGCTAAAAGGAAAATATCAGCAGGCATTCTACCTATCAGCAGGTGTTCAGAAACAGCAGGAATTCCACGTTTACTTTCTGTAATTCCCGTAATTACCACCTCTGTACTTGCTGCAGTGATGTCACAGCAGGTGGCAATTTGTATGTCTTAGTGCTGTGATGCTCCTTATTAGAAGTACCATTTGGGCAGAGCATCTAAGGTACCTACCACAAGTTGGATGCTTGCTGCATAAACAGTTTGCCTGACTTACTTTCAGCATGTAACAAACACTTCAGTTAGAAGTATCCACTATACAAATGGTAACAGCGTTTGCACCCAGGTAGCCTTTCTTTTGCATTCCTGTGCAAAACCATCCTCCATCAAGTTTAACAAAATTTGGCTGCAGATGGTTCTGTGAATCTATTTTTTTTCTTCGTCTCAGAAATATACATTTAAACTGAATTTAACGTTTCATGAAAGTTGCTGACGTGAAAGGCCTTGAACTTGAAGCTACTCCTTGCCTGCAGAACAGATCCTCTACTGCAGAGAGAGATATACTTTCAGCTCCCATGTTTTCTCTATCTTTAAATTCTTCATGTTTTTTCAGGGATTTAAATGTATATACACACGGATCAAGTTAATTTTACATCACATTCTCTATCACAGAAACTGCTCAAATCATTAATGAATAATTCACTGTTAGTCTAAAGTGCATGCCATTTAAAGAAATACTATTGATTACTTTTGGGTTTTTAATTGAATTATTTTAAAACAGTACTCTTCTTCAGTTATGATAAACCCTACTTAAGTGGTACTTTAGAGATTCTCCAGAAAAGTGTATAATAATAATACATCAAAACAGTGAAATAATTTTTCGCTTAATGCTAGCTGCTGTCAAATAAACAAATGAACTGAGAAAATAGACAAAATCACATTTCTCTTTTATCTCATTCTTATCACCATATGAAATATATAGCACTTCCTATTTCTCCTGCCTAGATTAAGAACTATACATATGCATATTTTATCTGAAATACTCATTTTTTAAATCTTGAAAATTTGGTAGAAATTCTTGTAGGACATACTTTGTCATGCCATTGGCAGTCTTCTTTATCTGCTGGTTGAAACAAAAAGGTGTAATAATATCTTTCTTTTTAAAGGGTGTGTATGTTTTTACTCCTTCTTCTAGGAAACACTGAAGAAAAATGAGGAGAAATAAACATGAGCAATGAACAGGGAACTGTATTTACTAACAATTATTTAAAATACACAGGACTGGTATATGAAAAAGTGTTTCAAATGCAGAATGTTGTAGACAATCAATACAACTGCATTTTCTATATCTTTATAAAACCTCTTGTTCAGGAAAAAAAACACAATTGGTATCAGTATCAGATCATATCTTGTAAAATACACATAATTCTTGTCTACTTTTCACTGGGGTTATAAGTTAATTAACAGTATAACATGTTTAAGATCCTTCATCAGAGAGATTATATTCCTGAAAATCAGAAAGTAGGATGAAGACTAAATGATAAAATATGAGTAGAAGTGAGAAATTAATAATAAGAGGAGATGCTAATATACTTATTTTTATTATTTAATCTCTACATTGCATATTTAATTATGTCAATTTTTTTAAAAAGTCACATCTCAATCCTATTTAAGAGTTACAGTAATTTATAACATCATCATCATCCTTTCCTTTTTTTATATCTGTAGGCCATTTTTTAATCGTATTAATTATTCAAGATTTTATTTTGAATCTGGTTTTCCTTTCTGTGCTTATAGACTAATTGCTGCATAATTTCATCTAAATGCCAATGTCCATGCTGTTTGGATAGTCTAATATATCATGGTACCTTTCTAGGAAGTGCTCAGGGCCATAAATTAACTTTAATTTCCACTGCATTCTATAATTAGGAATTATCGATGAGCTGAATGTTTAAAAACAGAGCTACACATTTTCAGATAGTGACAAATCTTTCACAAAATCTTTGCAAATTTGTAGGTAAAGGCAACTTAATGCATAATGTAAGTGTGTTTCAAGGGCATAAAGCACCTTGTATTCTGCAGCTATGGCCAGTTGGTATTCCTTGATATGGTATCTGAAGCAGAGACCTGTTTGTACCACCTATAATTTCCAAGCGCGTTAATCAGGATACAGTCAAAGCTAGCTTGCCTTGAACCCAAATATAAGTGTACTAAAGTAGTGTAACCAACAACAGCATGGAAGTGTTTTGTACCACTGTGATGGCACAACCAGACACAATGTATAAGCATTTTATGTAAATACCAGAGTACTGTGACCACCAACGGGGCTAAGAAGGATGGGTATAGCTGAAGGGAGAAGGCATCCAAGAAGCTGCAAGATAAAGAACAAGATGAGCAGAAGGGACTGCCAATAGGCAGAACATCCTGCCAAATACCCCAGAAGAATGAATGGGAAAATCAAAGGCAAGGTAAGCTGTGTTTGCTGAGGAAGGAGGAGTGAGAAGGCTAAAACACCAACAGTGGCTGAGGAAGGATGGGGAAGACAGGAGTCTCCTCTCTGATTTATCTCAATAAGCCAAAGGGCTCTCCAGCCTGGTCACCCTGACCTTGGCAGCTCAGGACCACCAAGGACCATGGTGATTATTGTGACCTGCACAGCATCAGCTCTGGGACATGGCGTGCTCACCGCTAACTTCAGACATAACTGTTAAGGAGTAACAGTTTTGTGCAAGTAGTGAGTACACAGTGGTAATGATTATTAATGTGTAGGAGCAAACCATTTGCATGCAGTGTGTTGTTAATGAATGAATGAATCTATTAAAGTTTTGTTCTTGAAGTTTGAAACTGGCCTGATTTATCAGTCTTCTAAACACTCCCGTCACAGCAATCTCTAATCCCCTAACTGAAATATATGTACACATATTCAGTTGTAGCAATGTATAAACCTTTGTAATATATTATTGTTTGTGCTGTCATGGGAAGAAACATAAACTATGTAGAAGATACAGACCCTCTAAAACACCCATGACACTCTTGTTTTGTAAAGAAAAACAGTTTTCTCTAAAGTTTATCCAAGCCAAAAAAGAAAGTTGACAATGCTTGATAACCTTTTTTCCCAGCGTCACAGAAGTAAAATTTTTAACGAGGTTTGTAAGATAACTCTTAAGTCCTTCTCAGTATCGACACATACACAGGGATAATTCATATGTTGTATTGCTGCTGATGAAGGAGAAATGCTCTTACTATGAGTAACTTTAAGATACGAGGTTCTTGCAATAGTGTGCTAATTTTGAGAATGAATCCATAATTATCAACTGGATAATCTGCAAATGTAAAAACATCTTCAAGTTTATCTCTGGTATCTCTGCCTATAATCATGCTTGTTCATGAATGCCTCAGTTCTACAACACTGAAATCAGGAAATAAATCATGTGCCTTAAGTTTTAGGACTACTACTTCATTTTAAGAAGGGAGAAAAAACACCCAAACAGTTCTGGTTTACTACTTCTGTATAGGTATCCCAATGAAATCTTTAGAATTTTCTAAGTAAACGAGCAATTAATTGTATAGTAAATTACAGGCATCTTTCTAAGAACAAAAATAATGGAGAGTATTTTTTCTGGCTTTGTACACAGCTAAATGTCTTGTGAAGTTCAAAATTGAAAATTTACTTTTGCATGATGTGCTACAACCATTTACTGTTGCATTGGGAAAACAACAACAAGGCAAAGTGCTAAAGGAATAATGCATTCATCCTTTCTTTTCTCATTTTCGAACAATAATCCAGGGTGCTTTTCTGAAAAGATGGAGACTGATGAGAAAGCTCTATTGATCCACCTCCACCTCCCGCCCTGAGATGAATAATGCCTACAAGCAAACTGACTTCAACGAGACACATTGATTTGAAGACAATTTAAATGGGGAGAGTATGTGTGTGTAGGGAAGAATTCCTCTACAATAACTAAATGCAGACTATCAAATTTAACACATTAAAAATATATTGTAGAAATTATGCTGTATAATCATTAGCAGAGTCTTCAGCAGTCCTTTCACACCCATCCCATTTCAGAGAGCTCTATGTTGGCCAAAGGCAGTCCCTAGTTTTCAGAGAAAAAAAAGTAAAAGGTTTCTAGAGACTGAGCCAAGATTATGAAACTCAGAAAACTGGACAATATTTGTCTTTAATTTTGTCTTTGGCTTGTTAATTTATGAGTCACTCTGGGAGTCTGCCAGAAAAGTTAAAACAGTAAAAAATCACTTCATAGACTTATTATACCATATAATTTTCTCTCCCTTCCCTCCACTGCACTATTTACAGAACAATGTAACAAAGCAGTTTTCATTAGAATACAGAAGAATAATAGTTATTTCTTCAGGGGTCTAGATTTTGTCACCCTCTGATGAGCAGCTCCCTCAAAGAGCACTTTTTACAAGCCATGAAGTGAACTACTAGCCATTGTGAATAAATATGAAAACTGGATACAAGAACCTGTGACATAGTCTGCCAGCTTTGAAACCTGGTTCTTCTACTGCTGAATCTTCAGAGCCAGTGAGAGAATGACTGGCAAGTTTGTTAGGGAGCAGTAGCTGATAAAGTCGTACAGAAATTATATTAAATACATAGAATGTTAACTGTAAGTAATTGTGGTTTTGTAATGAGAATCAGTATTTAAGATTATTTCAAGATTTATAACCCCATTTTCAAGTGTTTGTAACTTGTTGGCGAAATGAATTTTCCTTATTGATTTAAGGCCCATCTACCATGAGCTGATACTTTGGTTCAATTTCTGATTATTGCCAGGTATATATAAAATTTGTTACATTTTCCAGCCCCTTTTACATTCAGTTCAAAAAAGCCTGTTTCTCTGATGTGAGTGTTGACTGAAGCAAATTTAATTGACTCTCATTGCACACTGCCATAAGTGAGCAAGTAACATGTAAACCAGACAAAACGGAAGCCTACCACTACTCCATGAGTCATGAGGGAAAATTTGGTGTAACCTACATCTTCTCAAAGATACTCCTTTTCATTGTGTGAGAAGTAAGAAAGCAATAGAGTAGATGAGAATAAGGCTCATTCTGTGTAGACAGAACTCATTGAATATACTTTTGGTATTTAAGGGAAACATGATTAACAAAAGAAGATTAAGGGTGATATTTATTTATTCATGCATTCTTTTTAAATCATACAGTTCTGAAGTGCTCAGTTCTCTAAGGGCTTTTTCATGTTACTTTGAGCAGAGTAGCAGCTGTAACAGGCTATTCTTTTAACTTTTTGTAATTTTTATTAGCTTGCCACCTTTGTGATGTCTGTACTCAGTAAAACAACTTCCTTGTCAGCACCTTTAGAAGAAATCGATACAACAAAGCAGAGAGGAATGCATTCACTGTATTCACTGTTGTGAACGAAGAAGTGCTAACTTGTTCAGTCTCAGTAACTGCTCTCTAACAAACCTGTCACTCTTACTGGTAGAAGCAACACAAACACATTCCAAATAACCCATTAATGATCACTTATGTACAAATACAGCCTTAACCAGAGGATTTGTAATTTATGGCTAAAGTTAGGTAATTTTCAAGTTCCACTCTATCACAGTGTCTGCTCTCAAAAGTGCATGAGAATCCTTTGTGATCGTACAAAATTGTATTTTCAGATAAATATCCTGTCTATGATAAAATTGAGACATTTCCGTCTTTTCTTCTCAGTTATTCATTAGAGTTATTCATTCATTCCAGTTTTGTATGTAAAATCTGTTTGATCTTTCTATCTTGTAGTTCTTTATTCAGTTCAACTCTCATTCCCAGATCTGTAATAAACTTACTTTAATCTTGCTTTGACCCTTGGCTTCCTGCCCTGGAAAATGGCCTTCAGGCTAGGCTTCTGCACTGTTTCTTGTCCTGGTATAATTTCTGGCTTTTTAGACCACAGATCTGAGCTTGTCCCATTCGTGAGTCCTAGTCCTAGACTATGATGCCATTATTCTAACTGTATTGCTGCAAAATGAGATTTCCAGAGCACATTTCTTGCAGAACATATTAACTCTCCCTTGCCCCTGCCCACTCCACACACCCCCCACCCACAAGAAGGTCATCAAGAAACAGATTCAAATAGCTTTATGACTGCAGAAGCATGCCTGACGGGTAGGAAAAATTAAATTTGCTCCCACTGGAGCAATAATCTAGGTTTAAAAACATAAACTTTGTTCTTGGGAAATATCTTGGCCTAACAGTCTCTGATATGAAGGAACTACAGATTTTTTAGCTGGATGCATGCTCTTTTAGAAGTACTTTTTGAGGTTTTATTACCTGCAAAAGAAAGAACTGGAAATGTGAAGTGATATAGAGGAGACTACTTCTTTGAAAGACTTATGCTGGGAGACTGCTTTTTTGTTTCCCCCTTTTTGTTTTTCTTTCCAAAAACTCAAGTATCTTTCTTACGCCCCTTCAGAGATATTACTGTTGGTGAGGAAACTGCAAAGAGTTTTCATGACTTTGTTTAGAAAAATCGTATAGCCAGCTGGGACAAAAAGCTTGTTAGAAAATTAATGGAAGCCCCACCTTTGGCTTTAAAGCTAAAAGCAGTCCTTATTTTTCTAAAATTTTCAAAGAGAAGTTTAGCCTGGCCATAGGTTTACAATTATTCATAAGATTCTGATTTATTTTTCAATGACATCGTTTCATATTGTGCAACTAAATAAGAGTCCAACAGCATTAGAGATGCTAAAAAGTGAACAGTGATTGGAAAAAGAGGTCACGTAGGTAACTAATAGTCATTTTAATGCCAGGATCTAATGCCAGATGGTCCTAGAAACAATTTCAGTAAGAAGTCATTTAACGATAAGCTTCTATCCTGCTGCTTTTAATGTTCAATTATTTTTTAAACTCAAAAATCATAGCAGGACACAACTAGACATGTAACTAGACTAGTGAAAGTGTGTTAGCATAAAGAAAAAGAGAAGAAAATAAAAAAAAGGAGAGTTCTAGATTACTGTCAATTGCAACAGTGTCATAACAGAAGGTTTTGCACCTTCAATCAGATGTGTAAATGCAGGTATTAATATTGAACATGAGACCCACAAAGGCTCCTTTTCCTCCACTGCTTTTGGAAATGCATGAGCTGCAAAATTGGTTGGTCTCAATTACCAGCTTTGTGAGAAAGAAAATAGACCAGAAGAATCGTCATTAACTTAATACTTCCCAAAGAGGTGAGTGATATAAATAGTACATTGGCCAGATCAGAGCTGAAAATGGAGGCAAGCTCTGCTCCTGCTGCTGAAAATATAGTCTGTTGTCTGGATTTCTGGGTCTCAGCCTTTTGTCCATGCCTGTGTCTTTTCTGAAAGAGTAAAAAAGTGATAGAAGTGTACCCAAAATTTATGATGTGTATATGTTTTACCTTCAGCCACTGAACCAAAAGACACTTCACAGCTACATTTTCTTTACAAACTACCAACCACTGACTACCTATATGTAATTATCAGGAAACAAATACTTTTCTCTTCTATCCTTATCACCTTTAATGTTCCTCAGAAATACTGGAAGACAGAAAGAAACAAAATTTTTGAGAAGAATTGTTATGTAAAAATATTTTTTCTAATTCACGAAGCTTCCCTACTTTTTTATCTTTTTCTTTTTACATTATCTTATGTGATTTATGTGCTATTATGCAATGATATGATTTATGTCCTATTATGCAGTGATATGCTATGTAAAACCTTTGTTGTGGATTTTATACATTGAAAAAATTAAAGAATGATGATGGGTATGATGATCTTGATATATCCCAAGATATAATTAAATTGCTGAATTTCAGCAGCCGAACAATAAGTCATTGTAATATAAATTGACTGTGAAACTTCCGAATTAAGAGTCACGGAAATAAAGGAAATATTTTAAGGGTATTTATATTTAATGGGAATTGCCTGTGAGAATAAGCCACTACGATAAAAGCCACTAAGTTGTAAAAAGTGCAAGTGGGATTAGTTGTCATTAAAGTCTCCCCTAAAATGTAGATACAGAGTGCTGTACTAGACGGCTTGGTGATAGAGAATGCTTTCCCAGGACCAAAGTTTAGAATTTAATTTTGATTCATATCCAGTGTTGGTATTCAATTAACATGCATTAGGGTTATTGTTATCTGTTTCATTTATTTCCTAATGTAACGACAACTTGATCTATGCATCTATCCACATGGACAGAAAGAGAAATAGCAACCTTTGCTTGCCCACACGCCTCAGGAATCCGGCAAGGGAACTGTATCTCAGAGGAACGTCTGTGATGCTTAAACCCACCTACTTATGCAGTGTTGATTATGAACCAGTGAAGGCCCAAGGCTGTCCTTAAAGTCACCATTTGCAGCTTGCTAAGTTTTGCTAACAAATGTAACATTAC
Source organism: Haliaeetus albicilla (assembly GCF_947461875.1). Taxonomy (NCBI): domain Eukaryota; kingdom Metazoa; phylum Chordata; class Aves; order Accipitriformes; family Accipitridae; genus Haliaeetus; species Haliaeetus albicilla. Next base: position 17,429,510 of record NC_091485.1, read on the forward strand.
ACTTTGATATTTGTGTCTTGACTGGTTACAGTAAATTCAAATAAACCTGCTTATTTATAAGGAACATAACTATCACTGCAGGCTTTCCTCAAAAAAAACACCATTGCATGTTTATATTCGCTCATGGGGTAACTTTAAAGCGCTTTTAAAATTCAATACTAAGTTTTCTTTTTATTTTTTTATTTCCTTAGTAACAACTTCTAAGTGAAAAAGTACAGATTTCTTGTAAAAACATCTTTTATTGAACATATGCTTTTCACTGATACTCTGCAGGGAGTGTTTTTCTAAAAAGCAGACCAAAAAGCCTGTGCGTAAGTAGTTGGGAACACAAAAGCAGAACTGCCAAGTAACTTGCCATTTTGCTAAGTAGATAACATCCACATAGGATGCTTAGAAAGCCTGTTCTAGAGCAATTGATTTTGCCTTAGCTTTTTTTATTTAGCTTCTGATATCTGTACTGCTTCATATAGCAATGTCACTCTAAAAATCTGAACCTATATTCTTGGTGATCCCAAAGTGTAAAATATAAATTGCATTTCCTTCCCTACCTTACTTTATGGTTCATACATTACAAAAATCCTGTGGAGGACAGCAGTGTATGTTCTCTGAGAATTCCTACCTCTAGCAGACTTGGTAATCTCTTCAAGAGAGATCATTTCAATGGACAATGTTAGTGCAAAAAGTCACTCCTTACATCTCGGGTCATCCATATGCACTGACTCTATTCAGGGGACTGCTAGCACATTGACTTGATTAAAGTCATAAAAATATATACCAGTATTTCCAGACCTGAACATTAAATATCAGTTCAACAGTCTATTTGAGGTACCCTGTAGAAGTTTGAGATAAATTGTATTTGAGACAAGCTGCAGTTACCATCAACAGCAGCAGTGGGAGTTTTGGATATACAGCATACTTGGTCTCTCAAAGACTCTGAAATATGGAATTAGGAAGTTGTTGATGGGTAAAAAGAGCAATGAAGAATTATTAAAAGATATGGGTTACATGTCAACATGATTAAGACATTAGTAGCTGTGCCTTCTTTTATCTCTGTAATAAAGTGGAGACAATAGAGAAAGTTGGAAATACTATAAACTAGTGAAGGAGAAAATAAATTAAAAGTAATAATTTTTTAAATGAAGGACATGGTGATAAAAAGATTGGGAACATTGTCATTTCCAGCCTTTTAAAGTAATGCTGGCTTCTATCACTCCTAGTACCCATCCAATAATATTCTAGTGTTCCTTTGCCTGCTCATGCAGATCATTTACCTCAATAGCCTGGCTCTTTTTCTTTGCTCTCACCCTGAGCTGCCTTTACATATTAAGGAAAATTCATTTGTTCTACCAACTAGCCATATTCTTAGGATTAGTACATTTCCTTTTCTACTTTTGATTCGGATGAAAATCTGAAAGTCTCTTCAGCCTATTTAAACAGAATCTCACCGAGAGGTTGTTGCCCAAGTTCCTCTTTTGTGATTTTCCCTTTTATTATCTCTCACGTTCCAAGACAGGTTTGACACAGACCAACAGTATACACCAAGGGACTGGAGAAGGTGGAAAGGACAAGTTTCAGAACAAAAGCAATTAAAATGTGTGAAAATGAAAATGACAAAGCAGTTTGAAGTCTCTAGTGACAAAGAGAAATTAAATATGTGAGCACTCTTAGCATTCCATGTTCTGGCATGGGATTTACCAAACACCTGGCAAAAACAGTGCTTGCCCTTTCTCTTCAAGGGTTGTTTTAAGAAATACTTTTCTATTCTCTTACTCCTTCCTTCAATTTGGGGCCTACATTACAGACTTGCTTGAATGACTGAAGACTGTTGTTCATGAATACCACTGGCACAAAAACAGTGGTCAGTCAAAAGAAATACTCTTTCTGAGGCAAATCACTTCTGGGCTGTGTAAGCATGGAGAAAATAAGATAAAGATGATTTTTTCCCTTAATATCCAACATGTAGTAAAAGATTGTGCTCTTACCAAGAAGTCACAGAAGATGACTTTGGACTTCACATCCTGTTTCTTCTACTTCCACAGCAAGATTTTATCAATTTTGAAATCAACACAAGTGCTTCTAAAAAAAGTACGAGGTTAGAGGAACTATGAACTTAACACAGGATTACAAACACAAAACCAGATTTTACACTGAAGTTGCTCCAAACCCTATAAAAGTTAATGATTTTAGGATAATTATATGAGGCCAAAATACCCAAGAGAGCTGTTTACAGTACCTATAACTATCATTCTAAAGATAATCACAGAAATGAAATTATGTGACTGCTTTTAGTTAATTTTGAACAATGAGGTCAAAATTACATCTGGTACAGATGATGTTTTTGTGTTGGACTCAGTAGAAATGAAAATTCATTGCTCAGCTTTTTTACTTTAGTATTCTCTATTTATTACTTATGTAATCTGGAATAGGTTTTGGTGAGACCAACTTTCATTAATATATATATATAATTACATTAAAGATTTTCATGGCTATATCTCATTTTTTGCTTTTGTTTTAGTGTTTGTGTGACCATATATAATGAATAAGAGTTATTGTGTGATAAGCTGATTTAACTATGCCACTTTTCTAAAATGGATCATTCCTTGTGTTTTGTTGGTTACATACTTTATGAAATATAATTAGCCAGAATAAAACAAAATTTGTAGTAACCAGACATAAGAAAGGATCTCTGTTTCTTTGGATATCAATAATTCTGAGGAAATGTAAATGCAATTTTATAATTCTAAGATGTTTAAATGATATTCACAAAAAATCAAAAAAATTAAAAGAGGATTCAGAATACAGCATGTAATTTTACCAACTGTCTGAAGTGTCATCAATATTTTGCAGGTAATTCTGAACATCATTTTGAGCAACACGTTCTGCACTATTAAAATAGTATGTAGAAAATATGTCCAGCTGAAAGAAGTAATTCAGAGTTTGCTTCAGATTTCTGACACAATCCCATCACCTCCTATTTCTTCATGCAAATTACTGACATGCTTGTATGTACTTTTTTTGTTTGTTTCTTTTATACAACTGAAGCTGCAGATTTTTTGATGTAGAACTGCATTTAGGTAGAGAATGTTTTGAGTTTAGATATTTACTTTCATTTTATTTCTTATCCTTAGAGTCAAACTGACAACTCTGTACACCCAAAAATGGATTTTACCTTAATCTTCCACATCCTAATACTTTGAATGAAAATATCATAATGAATTTCAGAGTTTAAACTCACTAATGCAGAGCTGAACACTCAGGTCTCTTAAATATTGTCATACAGAAATCATGGATGGTGTAACTTTGACTTTAATTTGTTTCACTTGGTACTCATAGCAGTAACCTTCTGATACTAGTACTTCTAGAATGGCGTGAGCTTCTGATGATTAGTTTTTAACACGTTCATTTCCTTGTTCTTAGAACTGTTATCTCTGAGGTAGGCAAGATTATGTTCTGTCAACACACCTCCTAGCTGAAGTGGTAGATACAGTATTACTTGGAAAGGTTTGGTGTATTAAGGACCATTGGCTCTTAAAGGATTTTTTGTTTTGCTGTTTATGCAAACTCTTGGGTATCCTCTGTAGGACAAGAAGACCTCATAAATTCACTAAATTCATTGTTCCATATTGCACAGACACAAAAAACTCCCCCACAAATCCACCCCTCAATGGCCACAAAGAATGTCCAAATTTGACTTTGTGTAACAAAATCCAAGTAATCTTACAGAGTGACATACGTTTCTAACATTCATCAATGACAATGCTATTTCCCACTTTAGAAAGCCTAGATTATATGATTACATAATCTACCAGTAAATTTCACTAGCTAGGCTTCCAGTGTTCTCTGATAAACCTGTTATCTATGAAACTTTCCGTTTCTGCATTTGGTAAAATACACTGTCAATGTTAAAATTGATCATATTATGATCATGCAAAATTATGTTGCTGTATTACTGTAAATGCCTGAAACAAATCTCTTTCTAAATAAATTTAGCAATATAGTTTCAACCTGATTGAGTTAAGGACTATTGAGATTGCTTCAATATCCTTTTATGAGGGTTTGCACTTGTGTGGCAGCATTGCTTTTAGTTATGTCAATACACATTTTCTGACATAATAAAGGCATTTATTGACTGCAAATAAACAGTAAAAAGTTGATTAATTGCACAGTTAATTAAGCCACAGTTTGTCATAATTTTGAGATGAGTTATGTACTTTTCAAAATTACAGTAAAAATACTCACAATAGCTTCATAGATGGTGTCATGGTTTAATCCCAGCCAGCAACTAAGCACCATGCAGCTGCTCACTCATTTCCCCCCCATCCAATGGGATGGGGGAGAGAATCGGGGAAAAAAAAAAGTAAAACTCATGGGTTGAGATAAGAACAGTGTAATAGAACAGAAAGGAAGAAAATAATAATGATAATGATGATGATAATAATAATAATATAATTGGAATATATAAAACAAGTGACGCACAACACAGTTGCTCACCGCTCGTCGACCTATGCCCAGTTAGTTCCCGAGCAGCGATCCACCTCCCCTCTGCCAACTCCCCCCAGTTTATATAGTAGGCATGATGTTACATGGTATGGAATACCCCCTTGGCCACTTTGGGTCAGCTGCCCTGGCTGTGTCCCCTCCCAACTTCTTGTGCTCCTCCAGCCTTCTTGCTGGCTGGGCACGAGAATCTGAAAAATCCTTGACGTAGTATGAATACTACTTAGCAACAACTGAAAACATCACAGTGTGTTATCCACATTATTCTTGTACTAAATCCAAAACATAACACTATACCAGCTACTAGAAAAAAAATTAACTCTATTCCATCCAAAACCAGGACAGATGGCTTGATCAATATTTTAATGAGAGACCTTTGAGACTGGAGAAATAGTCCAGATCTTTCTCTGCTTTGCAAACTATTAATTCATTCATATCACTGAAAGGAAATAATATAATTCCTTTTCTTTTTTTCAAAAGAGGATCAGGAAACCTTCTCAAAACTGGAGAAACTGTTCTTAATTTTATAAGGAAGGGAAATTATGCTTCTTGTGCAGTGAAATTGTGCCTCATTTTTCAAGATAATTCATTTCCTATATTGAAATGCATTCTGACTTTGCTACTGTCATAACTCCAGAGAATTATGACTCATGTCTACATGTTTTTCCCGCAAAGGAGAAACATATAGTTTTGTATTTACCATTTGTCAGAAAAAAATAACATGGAAATTAGTTGCACAAAAAAAGGACCTTTGAGGTTACAAGTATGAAAATAGATCTTGTAATTCTAAACTTTCAACTACCCACAGCTCTTTCTAAAGCAAATGGTAAGCACATCTAAAATTAGTATCCTTGGCTTCCATTTTTAGTGCTTTCATAATTTGTGCCCATACATAGCCTCAAGGTCCTTCCTACTTTAAGAATATCTTTACATTATCTTAATCTTTCAACTGAAACTTCTTTGCCAAACCCCCCACCCCCCCCATCACCTGAAACCATTGCATATATTTTTAGATGAGTTGGAGATATTCGAAAGCTGCTTGGACATCATGCTGGGCAACTGGCTTCAGGTGTCCCTGCTTGAGGAGGGGGGCTGGACAAGATTACCTCCAGATGTTTTTTCCAATCTCAACCATTCTGTGATACTCTGATTCTGAGGAACTGGGCCTTTTGCATCATGTAAGTGGCAAAAAAAGGATGGGGTTCAACCTACAGAGTCACACTAAATATTTTTTCTGTGACGCTGGAACTCACAGGTTAAGGCACACTTGCAAGTGATGTAGACATTTTTGCTCTGCCTTCCAGCAAAGTAACAAAAGCTTAGAAACAAATTCAGTGTCTATCTCTCAAGTTCACAGTAACCCATGTCTCAGGAACCCCCAGCTCAGTCCAAATGACATATCATTTGAGTTTTTAAAGTGGACAGCATCTACCATGAGACTTTAAAATTGGTTACTACTTTAACAAATTTAAAAGTTTAATTTTTTAAAATGTGTTATTATTTTTAGCATCCCTGTGTTACACAGAAAGCCAGACTTGGGACAAAAGGATAAGGAAGGTATTTCTCTAAGCTCAGCAGGACTGGAGCATTGGCTCAGCTAACTGTATTTTGCCTCTACAATGGGAAAGGCATCTGACCTACTAAATTTCTGGCAGGAGTTGGAAGCTGTGACCAGCTCTCTCTTGTCCCTATGAATAACAGGTATTAGTATGTTCTCCAAAGGTTTGAGTCCAATTGATTTCCAGTCCCCTTCTTCTGTTAGAAGCAGAATGCTAAAACCCTTCTCCACTGCTACTAGATGGGTACAAAGGGAAGGTACAAGGTCTGTCTGGGATGAAGTTATGAAGTTAACTTGCTTCACAGCAGCCCGTGAGGTGCTGTGCTTTGCATCTGTGGCTAAGTGTTGATAACATGCCAGCATATTGGCTACTACTGAACAGTGCTTGTTCAAGGCTTGCTTTCTCTCTCTTCTGAACCCCCTACAGGCCACTGGGATGGGGGTAGAAAAGAGGCTGTGAGAGGACACAGCCAGGACAGCTGACCACAACTGACCAAAGGGATATCCAATACCATATTACATCATGCTTAGTAATAAAAGCTGCAGAAAGAAAGAGGAAGCAGCAGACATTCAGAGTTATGGCATCTGTCTTCCCAAGTAGCCTTTAAGCATGATGAAGACTTGCTCTCCTGGAAATGGCTGAACACCTGCCTGCCGATGGGACGTAGTGAATGAATCCCTTGTTTCTCTTTGCTTGCACATGCAGGTATTGCTCTACCTATTAAACTGCCTTTATCTCAACCCACAAGTTTTCTCTCTTTTACCCTGCTGATTCTCTTCCCCACCCCACTGGGAGGGGTGAGCAGGCAGCTGTGTGGGGCTGAGCTGCCTACTGGGGTTGACCCACAGCTTCCCAAATTCAACTAGTACATGTGCTGAGGCCCTGCTGTCCAGAAAGCGGCAGGACATCTGCTTGCCAATGGGAAGTAGTGAATGAATTCTTCTTTTTGCCTTCCTCGTAATGCAGGGTATGTTTTTCTTATTATACTGTTTTTATCTTGACCCATGAGGGATTTTTTGCATCTTATTTTCCCCTGCCTGTCCTGTTGAGGACAGGGAGTAAGAGAGCGACTGCGGGGGCATCTGGCAACTGACCAAGGTCAGCCTGCCACAGGGAATAACATCTCTCAGTCCCTAAAGGCATTTTTTTGAATGCAGGTTTATTTTACCCTCCCAAGATAATTTGGAGATACTCCAGTACATCCACTTCAAGCCTTTACTACATAGCTGTACTGTTCTTCACAAGTTCCCAGATACTTTACCTATTATGTTTCCCATGGCAGTACTGTCACATGTACTAACTTACTGATTTATTAAATCTCTCTTTAGAATGAAGGATTATCTAACATCTATGAAGTCACCTAAACCATTTCCTATAGCAGTAAGATACTTTCTCTTCAAATTCAGACCCTTATTATTTTACAGCAGGGCAAATTGAATTAATTATTTTAGAGCAATTATTTTAAATACTGTTTTGATTTCACCATGCAGGACATTTTTTAAAGTATTTGCTTCAAAATATTTTTTTAAGCTGGTATCACATGGGCTAAAGTGTGATACAGAATGGATGTTACGAAGTGTACTGCCAGTAGGCAGGATACGTGATTTCACAAAATCAAATCAGTAGGATTGCCAGGTCTCAGCAACTTCTTTACCTGTTGCTCTCTAGGGTTGTGTTCAAAAGGAGTCTGCAATAAGCTGATCTCTGAAATACCATAACCAGAAGGCATATTTCCTTAAAGGATTAAGATCTGATTGCTTGGCTGAAAACATGTGGAAGAGAGATATGTAAAGGATAGCACAAAAGATCTTTCTTTGACAATTATATTATCTATAAATCAATAAAAGATATCAGAGCTGAAACAAATTTGACTGTTTTTCTGCCATAGCTCTCAAGCTTACAAAGGAAAACATTCTTCCTCATTATCTCCTCGAAATATGCCAGAGGGTTCTTCAAAAGATTCTGCTATCGAGACCTCAAACTACAATATCATGAAAACTATCCCTGAGGAGAAACTTTAATTTTGAGAAAGTATATGACTGAATGCCCTCCTCTTTATAGATAAAACCTTGGCAGGAACTATGGTGATTTCAAACTGAACAAAAGGCCAACCAAATTCTTTTCCTCCAGATATATTTCTTAACTACCTTTCACTCACAGAGTGCATTACAATTGTCAGGTGGCTCCAGTCACACTGTTATGAACTCAAACTTTCATTACATCAAAATGTAAAAAGGTCACAAAAGTCATCCACTCCTCAGGTGCAAGCCTAGGAGGAGACCCGACTCTTCACATTTGTCAATAATGAATAGTTTCAGTCTGCATACTTTCTCTCAAATTGGAATTTTGTTTTCTATCTGCAGGGAAATGCAATAATCTGTCTACTGGAAAAAGTGAATGATATTTCAAAACTGTCTAGAAAGCTTTATAGCAAGACATCATCTCCTGCAAATCTCCATCTGATGATATTATAGTTTGTAGCACATTTCAGGGCTGAAATGTATGTAATGGAAGAAAAGATCATTGGTTCAACCTTGTACGTAGCATACAGCCTTTTGAATTAGTGTAAATCAGGATTAAGAAACAGTGTTTCTTGGTTCATTTATACAATGCAGTGTTGTCTCTCCATTAATAACCACCACCCTGACTTAGTTCCTTAGAAAACTGTATTTCAAGTACATTCGTCTTATTTTTATTTTTAATCATCTTTGAATCCTCCTTTCAGTTGTGAAGTTTCATTAAGATCAGAAAATCCTGTTTTCATAACAGTTCTAGCTCAAGAAATCAGAGGTCAGTATTTGCATACTTTTTTTTACTTTCAGTGAATTTTATGACATATTTATTACATTTGTCCTTAAAGCAATATAAAAATGTGGCTTACACAGCCTCTATAAATTGAATGGCTGCCTTATTTGTATGATACACAGTTAACAGTAGCCCTTTTCCAGCATACATTGAGGGGTAACAATATGAAACATTTCTTTTACATTAAGACTAAGAAATTGTATGTTTTCTGAGGCCATCCTCAAATTCCTCAAAGTCTTCATATATCTACCTGTTTGTGTAAGTAAAGCACATTTTCTCTCTTCCCTCAGATACTGTATACAGACATCAAAAAATATTCAAATACTTGCTGCATACATAATCTTATCTGAAAAACAAGATTAATTGAACGAGTGGGTTGGTGTGGGGCTTTTTTTTGTCTGGTTGGTTTACATATGTCACTGGAGATGCTGTCTGTGGAAAGTAGCATTATAGGAAGAATCCTGTCTCACACACAGATTTTATACAAATATATTTCAGATCTTTCATAAGACAAATTTGGTCCTTTAATGGGAAAGTAACTTTAAAAAATAAACTCATACAATGAGTTCATATATATTTCAGGGAACTTTCTGCACCAAATCATAGAAATTAATTTCATCCTCTCTCTTACTAGGCAGTTTGGGCATTTGTTCTCTTTTCTCCCATGGTGTTCCTATTTTTTGATGGAAAATTCACTCTCTATGACATTGAAAGGTTAAGAAAATAAAAGTGAAATGTTAATTTTGATATTGATTCATAACAAACTGAAATATCCTTCATCAATGAATTGAAACAAAATGTGGCATGTGAAGTCCACCAAACCTTAAACCGAAGAGCAGTTTGTGAGCCTTCCGGCTTGGGGGTCGTTTGTGGAGTAACTTCTTCCCAGCAGACATGGCCATTGTTTGATCTTTGTACCAGAACAGCTTATCAGAACTGGGAGCTGTGCACCCTCCAGCACGCCCTCCCCCTCCTGTTGCTGATGTCTGAGCTGATGGGCTTTTCACCTTGGTTCTTTGCTGTGCAGGGTTTGTCTTTAAGCAGAACTTGCCCCACCACAATGTTTGAGACATTAACTGTTTCAGTCTCTCACACTAATCCAGAAGGAGACCATGACAGAGTGCTGGAAATGAAGTTTGGCTTTCTAAAATGTTGTGGAAAACATGTAAAACTGCATAAATAGTAAGTTTTCTATACTGCTCCACACACACAAATCTGGCCTGCTTGGAACCAACAGTTTTCCCGCTGCCTTCAGTGAAACCATTCTTCAGAAAAATCTACAACCTTTGAATAGTTTTTGTCAAAAGGGAAGTTCTAATGACATCACCAAGCTGTGGAAGCTGCAGGCGAAAGCTTGCATTTGATGCCTTCATCCCCGCATGTTTTAATCAGAAAATATGAACCTCCTGGGCTTACAGGCAACCTTCAGCAATGTTAAATTCAAGCATGTTTCACTAGGGAAGGAAAAAAACAACACAATCTATATATTTAATATAATATAGCTGAGTAATTTAAAATCAAAATTATGTGAATTCTGTGAATTTAAATCTTCAAGAGAGATGACATTTAAGAGTGTGAATGTTAACATATGTCACTAATATTTTATCTTTTAATGTATCTTTCTGAGAGCTGGCAAAAGATGATGGAGGATTTACAGGTACCAAACATATCATTATACTATTACTAAAGAAAAAAGTTTTATTACTTTAATAGCAATTTTATATTTCTTTAATCTCATTTGCATGAGTAAAGAATATGCATAGATATAATTTCATGAATGAACAATTAATCTTAAATTCTATATACTGTTATTGCAAAATATCATGACTGTTTTTCTGCCACCATGGTAAGAGTATCAGACAGCTTTCAAATATGGATTACTTAAAATAGTTTATTTTCTAGCCTTTTATAATATTTACATGATTGAGGTATTTCTTGCCATAAAATAGATTTTGACTGTATCTCTGAGGGCCCACTTTGGTGGAGATAAACCATATCTGTTTAGCAGCTAAATGGCTACTAGGGAGGTATCACAGACCAATAGTTATTCTGAGAATACATTTGTTCCTGTAACTCTTTCAAACAACATCTGTTGTTGGAAACAGGAATATGGCTTCATGTTTTGGTTGCATGGCTGAGAACAAATCTGTTTAATTGCATACAAGATGGAAGCTGTTCTGCACTGAAAACTAAAGTAATGCTCTATAATTTATCTGTATAGGAGGCTTTTCCATACAGTGGTGACATAATTAAGCTGCTAAAGTTATTAAGTTACTTTGTCATGTGGAAACTTTTATATTACAGTAACTATGGTCCTTTTTTTGTGGTTTATTCTACACTGTTTCAAAAGCAACAAAAGCTAAATTTAAAGGATCTTTTTTACTTTGACGATGTAACTATTACCTTTGAATAGACAGAGTATCCTATGGCAGTATAATTAAGACTGTCTTAAAACATTAAACCAAACAAAATTCCACCCAACTCTAAAGAACTGTTGTCTTCCATTCACTTACTACCTAGGCTTTAGGTCAAATTATCTTCCATTTACTTTCGGTTGCAATAATGTTCAAGGCACATTTTCTTGTATCCCTCCATTAAAATACGGAATCTCCCTCTTAAGTTCTGTTTCATCCACCTCTGTGATGACCTAAAATCCCCAAAGTGAACTCTCTTTGCTTTAGTTGTCATCTTCTTTCCCTTACATTCATATTTTTTTCACATCTCTTTCAGACTATATGGGAAATGCCTAATAAGTACGTGCGTTACACTGAAGTGTTAATCAAAATGAAGAATTTGCAAAACTGTTCTATGACAGGTGTCCCAAAATGTGCTCCCATTACATATTAGTCATGGAAAGTAAGTTTATATGAAACAGAAGTAAAAGAATCAAAACTCAATTCTTTGAGTTTGTTTTAGCACTGCTCACCCAATTTAGCAAAAGGAAATTGACAGAAATTTGAACTAAATTATAATCTCAGCTTTTTTTTTTTAACTTGATGATGTGCAGCTTAAAATTATGTAGTATGACTTTCATTTTCCAAAATGAGACTATAAAGCAGGTAGGTAAGCAAAAAAGGGGGCCGATACACACATTGCTGGGTTTTGTTTGCTTGTTCGTTCATTTCTTTTTAATTCAGAAACTGTGACAGCCTTCTATAGCATCAGAGGAGATCCAATGAACTTTAATACTAACATTTCTCAAAATATTTTACATAACTTTCAGAAATGGAATCAACATACAAAACTTTCATAAATCCTATACATGGATTAAAGTTTCCCCATATATGATTCCTACTATTTGCTTTTGTTTATAACTGAATGAGTGAAAATCAGAAGGAACAGTAGAATCAACACAGATTGAGACCATTCACTAAGACCTACTTGCATGCTACAGTCCTCACCTATGCTGCTATGCTTTTGTTGGTTCCCAGTGGGGTGGCTGTGGGGAAAAAAGCTCCTTGCAAACACTCCCCAGGCCCTTCCTACTCTCAAATAGTGCCTTGCTCCTCTTTGGGAGAGCAAACGCAGCCAGCACCAGGCCAGAAGGCTTTCCAACAGTGTAAGAGTACAAGTGACTGGTAGAGATAACTGACCTTGAGTGCTGAGGTATGTTTTCTGGCACTGCTTGATTTATAGGTGGTGGAGCCTTTGAGTGCCTTTTGCAGTTGCCAAAGGACAAGAGCCTTGTCTCAAATATGGGACAGGTTAAGCCCCTTAGTTACTCTCACCCATCTGCTTTCCTCCAGGTGAATCTTGGCTTGCAGTTAGGCAGCAGTCATATATCACGCGCTGCATCTGTCATGCCACAAGGAAAAGATGAGAATGAGACCTGGGGGACAGCACAGCATATGAAGCCAGTGGAAAGGTTAAGAGGATTCACCTAGAGAAGGGGGAAATTTGTTCTCCTTTCCAGGTGAGGAAAATTTTTCTCTGTTCAGTGTCTTTTGCAGCATGTTATTGAAAATAGCACACTCTCTTGCCAATATCCTGAAGTTCGTATCTGCACACAAAGTTTGAAAGATATTTTGTCACTGAAACAGTTAAAATGAAGTATCTCCCTATTTCTTAAAGCTAGACATCTGACTGTTAATGAAAATTACAAGACACTTTAGCGTGATAAATAATACATGACAAGGTGTGTGTTACTGTGAGATAACACGCATCTCAGAGGCACGGTGACATATGCCTTGGAGTGTCTTAGTGCAATTATAAAATGGCTCAGAGTTAGAATTTTTAAAAAGAAGATTCACATGTTCATATCTGTCCAGAGGAGAAACATAACTAATTTGTTACTGTAATGATTACTGACAGATTTAGGAGGGGAAGTATAATATTGGTTTAATATTCTGATAATTTTCTTAGTTTTCTGACACAAGCATTACATTTATTGTTCTATGGGACTGGACTCCTGCCAAGGGCTCTGTTATGACAGTCTTAAACAGCACTATAGCTGGTATTAGCAATCTGCAGTGAAATGTTTCCTACCAGCAAAAATATTAAATTAACTGATTCCAAATTTCTTCCAATTGGGCAGTCACAGTTTGATTATTGTGTATTCATCATCTTTGACTGAGTTCCAGATTTGGACTTTTGCTTTCTTAAAGGGCAATGCTAGGACCCCCAAACTTGTGGGTGTTAGTGTAGATGGGAAAGGAGAATTTTGTTCCTTGAAGACACTAATCTCCATTTAGTATAGGTAGTAGGAAGTGGTTAGGTCATGCCTCCTTGAAAAATATGTAAGCAAAAGCAGGTGAAACGACATGGCAGAGAATTAATTCTCCTTCCCCCCTTCTCTTCTCCTTGCCCCCAGGGATTTCTGGGGGAATAAGGATACAGGTGCTGAAAATCTGTTCCCACTGTGCTCTGGGAGTATTGCTGCGGTAACACCACCTCCAACTCTCAAATGAGCCCTCCACAGAGACAAAACTCTTATGTATTAGAATGCTAGACACAAAATGCTGCACATATTAACAAGACTTTTATCATAATATCCAGTATGATTGCCTGTCCATGTTGTAGGATGTCCTGTTATGCATTTATAGAATAGAATAGAATCATAGAATCATTTAGGTTGGAAAAGACCTTCAAGATCATCGAGTCCAACCATTAACCATGCCCACTAAATTTCTTTGCATCATTTTTAAAAAAAAATGCTATGATAGCTATAGCAGTGTAGAAGTTTCTTACTTCTTACAAAATCACTAGAATTAGACTGGGAGACAAATTACACAGAGAATAGATTATTTACTTGTTTCTTACATTTACTCTGAGATGCTAATAAAAGGAAGGGGAGCAGGGGATGAATATATCTTTGTGATATATTTTCTAATCTTAGCCATAATTTTCTGCCTTAGCCTTTTCTAGGTTAACATTTTTAGAAGGTGTAGCTTTTACATCATCTCTCTTTTTTTCTGGTATTCTTGACTTCAGGTAAACACATAAACTCCCACTAGCAATGACTGCTGCATGTAAGGGTCTATAAAAACTCAAAAAGTCACTGTACATAGCAATCAGTTGGGACTGTGAAAAAACACAGTCACATTTATAATACAGCCAAAACAGACACAGTTCCTATGGAGACTATGCATGTGTTTTAATAATGCAGTTATTTATAATATCCTAATATGAAACTTTATATGAAATAAACATACTTATGGCTTGCATAAGAAAATCCAACACTGTTTAATATGTAACTATTAAACTGTATTCATCTCTTTCCATGTCCACTGTGATAGAGTTGGTTTAATTTTATTGGAAATATTTTTTGAAATATTGTCTTTCACTTGTTGTTGGAGTACTCATGCCATTAGACATCACATTCTCATATTTACATTCCTTCTAGACTTCTGGTTTCACATGCCTCCCTTCATATTGCCACCCGTAACTCCCAGCCCAGTTTATAGCTAGTCAGTAGAGCACAGGATGAAGCAGACTCCGCCATTTCTCATATGCAATTTTTACTCACTGGACTGTTATGCCAATCATGGGTAACAGGTTGCTTCTACGCAATGTATCTATTTTCTTTTTCTTTAAAGTAATACTCTTGCCTGTGAAATAGACTTTATTGGTATGTTAGAGTAGCACTAGAAAATTACGTCTACCCTTTGAACAGACAGCAATCATCACAGCTAATGAATCCCGATTATTTGGAAAAGTTATGAGTAGCAAAGAATCTTCTTTGTGCAATACTTTCTTGTGCACATCTATCAAAGTACAGTTAGCAGAAATAGTATTAAATCAGACCTGTTTCTACTGAGGACAGTCAGGAACCTCTTCACTCCAGACTCTCTCTGTATATCTGATCAAGATCCTCATCGGTCATGGGTAAAATGAGTGTAACAGCTCACATAACCTTTCACTGACCAGCGTGAAGTGAGTTCGTGTCACTCCTGGTCATGCGATGATGTTCGTGTCCTGAAGTATTGCTACATCTGGTCTGTTACTGTCAAGCTCTGCAAGTGGTCACAATGAAGCAGATGATGAGACTGTCATGATAAATTAAGATAAATGCAGTAATAAGTTATTACAATGATAAATTCAGAAGAGATAAAGTGCAACAAGATGAAGAACTCTTAACTCTTACACTGGGACGAGATGCTTCAAGGCACCAGATAAGTGTAAGACGTCAATTAGCACTGGAGCATTTCCAGAAGGAAAAGGATGGGCAAGACCCATTGTCACCTACAGACTAAACATGAGTCACCTGGTCACATAATATGGAAAAAGCTCCAAGTGGGTGTCACAACCTGTGCTGGACAGACCAGGGAAGGGCCATGGTGGGTTCAAAATTCCCTTGGGCTAAATTAAGGTAAAAAGACACCAAACCATCGGTTGAACATTTTATTTATGGCAGAAAAGGCCTGAATTTGGGAGCTGTAACAGTAGGTGACCGGGATCCTCACAACAGGAATAGGCATGAAACCACCTCAGTGAACTGCGTCATGCGCGCGAACCGCAGGTCACCCAGCAGGCCCCGCGAGCCCTGCTTCTCTGGGGACCAGCTGAGGGGAGAAGCCCCGGAGATCCCTCCCACCGTGTCAGGAGGTTCAGAGCGGAGCCCCCCGCCTTCCAGACTCCTTCTCAGAGAGGAGCCCGGGGCGGCTGGACCCGCTCCCCGTCCCAGGCTCGGCCGGCGGGTTTATGTCTCTAGAGGGGCGAGGTGTGGGGGTTAGGGGGGAAAAGAGGAAGAAAACAGAGACGAGAGGACGACTCTTCCCTCGGCCCGCCCAGCGCTGCGCTGCCGGAGAGCGGGCGCCCTGAGGGCGGCCTCCGCTCGCGCCCTTTTCCCCTCTCCCTGCCCCTCCTTCGGGCGGGCCCTCCGGCTCATGAGGCTAACCAGGCGTCCCGGCGGTTCGCGCTTCCAGAGCCTTCGGGAGAGGGGCGGGCGGGCCCGGGGGGTCCTCTGGGGAGTCCCTTCTCCCTCCCTGCAGGCGTGACCCTGGTTGGAGCTCCGGCCGTAGCAGGGGAGCTGCCCCGCTCCGCCTGTCAGCAGGGGGAACCGCGCCTGCTCCCTGCGCCGGCCTCCCTCCGCGCCCTGCCGCTGCTGCTGAGCCGCCTCTGCCCGGCGGTGCGGCCGGGCCCGGCAAGCGACGGGTTTGAGGCCTTAACGCTTGCTGTCCCTCACAGTGGGCTACCCAGGCGGTCCCCTTCCTTTTAGTGACCACAGATCTCATGAAATCCATTTTTTATCTCTGCTTTCACTGCCTGAGTGTTTCAGAGAAAACAGGAGTACAGGGTATGTGGTGTGCTGCTGTATATCAGCAACTGCGAAGAGAGCATTCAAGATTCTGCTTCCACAAACACAAACTTCTCTTTAATTACAGTCTAATGATCATTATCCACACAGAGTTTGTATTCCCTAAGCCTAATGTCCAGTCTCCTATATGGTGATAACTATTATTTTAAACAAAAGAAAGAAATTACAGTTGAGTAAAGGAGTGGAATGTCCAGGAACTGGTTCCTCAGATAAGAAATGGAGGGAAGAGACATGTTCGTGTTGCCTAATGTAAGTCTACTGAATTACCAGGCTACTCTTCTAAAATGCTGGATTTGGTCAAGGCCGAGAGAAGGAGGTTCTTTCAGTGGGCAAATACTCAGGCTACGTAATATTCTGTGTCATGAGAGATGCAAGGGAAATGTACCCCTTATTATAGAAGGAATGTAGTGAGCAATCTGTAAACTTACATAAATTAGACACCTAACATGCTATCTTGCCTTATATTGATCATATAAAAAAATACCTCATAGTCTTGATTTGTCTGTTACTCAGTTTCTGAGTGCTTTCTTCTGAAAACTTTGCCGCTTTTTGGACTGTATACAAGGATTAGAAACTGTTAAAATAACAAAGCCAAAAAAAAAAAACCCAAAAAACCACCACTGCTAAGATTATTGTTGATTTTTATAAGGAAGGTAATTTTATTCAATATATTAACAGGTAAAGCTGTATTGTGGGATTTTTTTTTTTTTTTTTTTTACTAAAACCTAATAAAAAGCTATGGCTTAAAATGTTATCATAAATCATACAGAATTTTTAATGCACTCTCTGGTCAAAATGTCAAATGTAAAAAGAATAAAAAAAGGTGGAATAAATAGAAAAAAATGAGCTTCAAGGTAAGTGATTCACTTGAATGCAATAGAAATTTTTTATTCAAAAGGAAAATCTAATTCCCTGGGGTTGCAAGATCTATGAAATTTAAGCCATATTTGCTATATAAGGATGAAACTCCAGATTATACTGTATTTACAGTTGTGATACAGCTGTGTATAAGGCCTGTACCTGTGTGCATACCCCATATATTTAGTCACCAGCTTCCTGGGTGGTGCAAGAACTCCCCAGGTAGTATCTGCACAGTTAAGACAATGGGCTGGTTGAAGGTAGCGGGCTAGCTGGATTCCTACCCTTCTTCATAACAACTTATTATTATTACAGGAGCTCTACAGGTGGCAAATTAAGATAGTCCCAGAGATTTCACCAGGAGGTTCCTGCTGTGCATAGGCCAACTAAATGATGCTATTTGTATGCTTGCATGCGCTGTTGATTAACATCTGGGGTGGAGAACCACGACACCCCAGGAACCTTCCTGTAGTTCAGTCTTTTCTATGTAGGAGATCCTCTGAACATAGTTTAAAATAATCCATAACAAATGCTCAAGCATATGCTAGAGTTGCCACATAGGACAGAGGGCCAGCTTAGTTATAGGAAATCACTGGAACAACAGTTCAAGCAGTCTCACCTGATCCAGGTAAAGATGTCATGTCAAGGACACTTGAGATGGGGACCCCCCTCATTACCCGCATGATGGCTGGTTGACCCCTAATCAGAACAGGTTGAACCTGTTTGAGAAATTGGGTTGCTCACATGAGGATGTATGTTTTTTGACAGACATTCAGTCTGTGAATGTGCAACACAGGTAGACTGTGAAACCTGAAAACTATCTTGTATTTTATGATTCTGTGCACTCACCATAGAGATTTTTTTTTTTGTGAAATATTAAAGAAAGTTTTAATCTCAAAAAAAAATTTTGTGAATCATAATAGCCACTTTGTTTGGTTCTGTAATTTACATTCTTTTCAATTATTCCAACAAGGCTTTCTCTGAATTTTTTGCCTTGCATTCATGAAGACCAAGATCTTATAACTACGGATACTACCAGCTGGCATAGTCATAACTGAAATTACCAGGAAATGTCTATGGTAATGAGTAAGTTACATTCATTTGATAATCTTCCTATTAAACATTAACAAATGTACAAAATTGTAATACTGAAAAATGAATTTTCAAGAAATGGATACTGTTTCCATGTTGGTTGCTGTAACAGTTGCTATGATCTTAGAACATATTGTCTTATTTTATTCATAGAAGAATATCTGTTCAATGCTTGACCTTCAGGAAAGGTTAGGTCAGGTAAAATAAACCTCTCTATATACTCCTATATCCAAGTTATGAATGGGGCAATTTCAAAGACAGTAAAAACAACTATCCAGGGGACATGTGCCTGATGAGTAACATTTACAGCAATACTTGCTCAGAGGGCACAAGAATCTTTACAAAGCAGAGTACTGAAATAAGGAGGAGGGAAATATTTGGGATTTTGGTCACTACAAAGTGGAGGTCTCTTTCTTAAATTCAGATCCCAGTACAATCCTTAATTTATTAGATTATATTTAGCATAAATGCACTCATTAAATCACATTTCATATAAAATATGTTATTAATCTAAGTCTGAAGCAGCAATTCATTTAACATTTGATATGATTTATACAAGAATAAAACTTAGTTGTGAAAAGTGTGACTGGGAAACAGTGTAGGCCGTGCAATACTTAGCCTATGTACTTACATATAAATCTCAGCATTCCAAACCAGGAAGTTTTATGCACCATCACAAATCATATTTGCAGTGAACAAAAATTCTAAGCTTGCAAAAGCAGTCAGTTTAACAACTTGATCAATGTACCAATACTAAAGTATACGCACACAAGTCAGCTTCCAAATCCTAATAAAGTCTTATATCAATCTAAATAGTGTTTCAGACATAAACTGACTTTTTAGAATCAATGTACTGTATTTCATGTATTGCTAGTTAAAAAAAAAAAAGCTTTTTGAAGATAGAACCTTGACTACACTGAAATCGATGTAGGCAAATTCATCTAGTATGTACACACCACATGTTAAAACATTAGCATGTTCAATAGGATAGTAGATCAGATATAAATCTTTCTAATGTGAAAGCCTGGTTCTGCCATATTGAACAGGCCTAATGGACTTTGTATGAATCAGAACAGAATTTCTGTTAGTTTAAGACAGCTAATCCACAATATTGGATTTCTATATTATTCAGAATGCAGTAATAATTATAGTATATGAATGCTATAAAAGATTAAATAATAAATTAATAAATTAATATTTTGGTCATAAATGCCACAATTTTTCATTGTAAACTTAAAGCTGAGTTTGCCCTCTAGGTCTCTTTACAACTTGATGAAAGTAGGTCGAGAACTTCTTTAGGTCAAAATACCCTGCCAAAGCCTAATCAGAAACTGTGTTTAAGTGCAGGGGAAGTCAGAAGAGTGACCCCAGTGAGAAGTCCTGTTGCCAACAAGGTTACAAGATAGGAGTGATACTCTAGGTCCTGCTCCAGGCTATTACCTGACAATTTTCTTGAATGCTTTCTGTGACTCTCCTTTGTTTGCACCTACAAGACTCCTAGCTACACAACTCTGTGAGATAACAGAAAGCCTTCAGACCAAATAGCTCGGTTTCTGCCTGACCACATAGGTACTCTACATTGCTCTAGCATTTATTTAGAATGAACAGACAACTGCTGTCAGGTCAAAATGGATCCGAGCGCTCAATGTCCATGAAGGCAGTATATGTGACTGACACTTAAAACAAGATGTAGAGCTACTACGAAGAGGTATTTGATGAAGTGAGAGATTTCAAAAGGTATTCCACTGTTTAGTATGAATACTCCACCAGTAATCTCAATACAGCAAAGGAACACTGTTGTATGAAGTTTATCCAACCATAAATAAGAGAAACAGAAAGTTAATGTAATACTTTTTTTTCTCTTCTCTTCTCTTCTCTTCTCTTCTCTTCTCTTCTCTTCTCTTCATCTTTGACCACTGACCTATGGGCATATATTGCTCTTGTCAGAGTAACAGATAAGTACAGGAAGCATCTGTAAATTAGAAAGCTTGAGATACATCAACTCTGCTGTTTCAGGAGACAATTTGTTAATATAACTGTCAATTTGTTAATTTAACTCATCAGAGAGCTGGCATTGCAATGTAAGTGAAAAATTGATAGCTTTATAGAATTTCATCTTGGGAAGAGCTTTTGAAAAATGTGAAAATACAAGCCATATGATTTTAATTAGTCACAAGTTTGATCCCTTTATTTAGCAGAATAATCATATTAACAGAATTTATACCTTATTCAATTGATTTTCAGGAAACACTCCATTTCCAAAATATTGTCTCTGAAAAATTAATCTAAAAGTACAGCAAATAATGCTTGCAAAAATTATATCACAGGCTAGAGCTAGCCATGAGTCACATACCACTCAAACTTCATGTTAATTACAGTCACACTCATTTAGAATTTGTGATCAAAGTAGACACACATATTTCAGATATATGATTCTAGATGGACTTAATGGTTAGGGCCAATTAAAGCTAAAAGTTCTTTGATGCTGGAATCCGCATGAAGAAGGCAATGTTACATACCAAATCTTGTTATGGGTGGACCACGTATGCAGAGCTTAAAATTTGTCACTAGTCCAATTTATGTCTTAATAATTTTCAGGTCTAAATTATCTAATTAATATGGAAAAGTCTCATAATTAACATAGTTAAATTGCTATACAAAAAATTCCTTGTAACTCCCCCTTTTCTCTGGTGTTTTGCTCATCTTTCCATTGTCCCCAATGCAAGGTTGACTGTTTCAGTCTTCCTCAGAAAGAAAGAGGGAAGGATTCAAACAAGTGTCTTTGCTGTGAGGAGCATGATGTTCATGTTAGTACCGCCTTCTTTCTCAGCATTGGTTCTGCTTGGGGCTATTTTAATGTTTTTTCTTAGCACAGTCTGCTTCCTTCTCACTGGTTCCCAGATAGACTTTTACAATTACACAGCTCCTCGAGTCCTAAATCTCCTAAAGAGAATTTTTGTCATAAACTAACGACCTAGGTCTGTCAGACCATTACCATTAAAGGTATTTGGAGAGGTTAAGATAAAACAGGTGAGAAAATACTCACTTGATGACTAGACAATTGTCAAAACAAGTGAGAATCAGCTCAGGCAAAGCAAGTTCAGAAAATCCTTGAGACCTTGCAAAGCCAGGTTAATAGACCTGTAGCCTTCTGCTAGGAAGGGCAAAATCATATTTACCTGGCTACAGCAGCATGCTCCCCTGATGATGGCATAAGCTTAAGAGACTTATATTAAATTAATAATGATGCCAGATACTACTAATTTCTCTGCGCCTCAGTGTCCTATCTTCTAAATGGGGATGCTGGTACTGCCTTACCTCAAAAAGGTATTAAAGATTAAAATAACGTCATCTATGATAAGAGCCCTATGAATGTATATCATAAATATCCAACTTAGGAAAGCCAATTAACTAAAAGCAATGCACACAAACAGAGTTATAGTCCTTTCAAGAGCACATCTCAGGAAGTATGACAACCTTTTTCAGGGTGACCTCATCCTACAGTGAAGGCAGGGCAAGTACAGAGAAGGGCAGCTAGAGCAACCATAATGATGGAGCAGCTGTCTTACGAAGGGAGGTTGACAAAGTCAGGACTCGGCAGTGCAGAAAGGAGAGGACAGAGGGGGCAGGATTTACTGAGATTTACAAAATCAAGGATATAGGAGATAAGCTGAAAGCAGGACTGTTCTCCAAATCCTAGAATACAATCTCTAAGAGGCGCTCTATAAGACTAGATGGAGATTAATTTAAAATTAATAAAAGAAAGTACTTCTCTACAGAGTAGGTAATTAATTTCTGGAGCTTGGTGCCACAGGAGGCTGCACAGGCAGGCACACAGTATCTTCAGGTTCAAAAAGGGACTAGAGAAATTTGTGGACAAGTCCCTAAACAAATCCAGAAAAGACTAAGAAGAGATATACCCCCTAAAATCCATAAGACAGCACTTGTGGCTGCTAAGGGACCACAAAAAATAGCCAGGCTTGCAAGCTCTCCCTAAATAGCATTTTCTATTGCAAGTGTCCAAGGCAGAATTCAGGCTAGGCAGAGCAGTGGTTATGCTTTATATTCTTAGGTACTGTATTGGTAGGCAGGACTGTGCCTTTCTAGCCTTTATTGGTCTCAGGTATCACATCAAATTCCCTTCTGAAATCCAGCCATCTTCTTCACTCCATCCTCCTACTACAAAGGCTGCGACTTGGCCATCTGCAGGCCAGTTCCCGAGCCCCTCCAGAGCCCCACCAAGCCAGTCATTCCTGTATATATCTCATCATGAACATTCATATTGAATCTTGAGTTCTGGGTGTGTGACAACAACCGCTGAACATTGATTTAGATGCATACAACTCTAGTGAAGCAAGCGCTCAAAGCTTTCTCTTACATTCTGACCTGGAAAGTTAAAAAACAACATGAAAACAACAGCCACAGGTTCCCTTGTGGCAATAAGCTCTATCTTTTGCATTTTCCCCAGAATGTTCAAGTCTTTTCAAACAAGAGGTCTGAAATTTTAAAGCAAATGCAACTGTATGATTCAGTAAGAAATATTTAAATGCTTTTTTATGACAGTTTAATGTCAGAGAAGTTACTGCAAATTGTCAGAGAAAATCACTCATGTAAAGCAGAAGCCTTAAATCAAATTATCCAGACAGTTAATGTTACTAAAACTGTATCTTTAAAATCCACATATACATGTCCTCTTAAAAGCCACCACTTAAGATGATTTTCAGCCAACCTTAACTTCTGAAGGCACACGAGCCCTGGAGAATTACACGACTATTTGAAAATTAATTTTCCTGATGCTCTTTGTCCTATCAGTTTGTCATAACACCACTACCTTGCAAAGATAAGAAAAGCACTCAAATGCACAACAAACCAACTTAGTTCAGCTAATGATCATAATCTACCTCTAACCTTATCTGTGGAAAATCTTTCTCTTCAGAAATCACCGTTACTGCATCACTTCAGGCAAACAGTAGATCAAGCTGCAGATTACATTTAGTCAGGCTTTTGTTCCACAAAACCTCTTCGCAAAGGTCTGTCTATTGGGTTAATCAATTTAATTGTAAAATCCTTCCATTATGGGCTAATACAAAAGAAAATGAGGCTAAATACAAATGCACAATACATAAGTTTTCAGGAAAATAGATACCAGTATTACATACACTACAGAGAGGAACCACTTATTAGACAAACTGCATTTAAAGTACAAGCTAATCAGATTTAAACTATGTAATTAAGTGTTAATTTTCTGTTGATTTTTGGTGGTTTCTTGGATTTTTTTGGTACTTTGTGGTTTTTAAAAAAAAAATTATTAGGCACCTTCTATGTGTAAAGAACTCAAATCTTGTCCATATCTGTCATACAGCATGCTGTAGCTTTTTATGGTTTTTCACATCACACGTACATTTTTCCCTGCATAGATAAGGTCATATCAAAGCATCTCAATCTATACTATGAGAGTGTCTCAAAAATAACAGTACCTGGGAAGAAGCTGTCTCTCATTGCTGCCTTGCATACTATTTTGTATTTTGTTATACTATCCTAAGGGAGGGAGTATTGTGTCTTGTTTCTGCTTTCTATAGATGACAACAGAATTTTTTCTTCAAACTCACAAGGTCCTTTAGTGAAAAGCAGTATCAGCTGAGCATCCACCTGCATTTCTGTGCATTTGAAAATCAGGTACATACGATTATGGTCCTGTTTATGCAACTATTTTACAGTCACATTTTAAAAGGCTTGTAAAGTAGCATCAGAATTTGTTCTTAAAAATTGTTTCCTGTTTTACGCTCTAAATAACCTCCCCCATCTGTGTCGTGATAAAAGGATTGCCACTTCAAAAATGCCTGGTACTTGCCTTCCATCAAGCCCTTTCTCTAGCTGAGCACTTTTGTGAGCTAGGAAAAATTAGTTATCAGATTCCTTTTCTTCACAACTACTTACACATATAAGAGACTGGAACATTTTAGAAGACAGTAAATTATAATTCACCTTGTCTGACAACCAGCTCCTCAATGTATTTCATTTTCATGAGAAACAAACTGGCCTCCTGGCCAGCAAGTATCCCAAGCCAATTCTTCTGGTGATGCAAATCAAACCAATTTTCTCTGTCTTGCTTTATACTAGCTTGGAATATAGCTCATAGGTGTTGTGTTGGATTAAAGACTAAAGCTATATCAGAGGTGTTCATTATTACTTGCATGTTCCCATACTGCTTTTCATAAGAAGTTCATGTACTTTGCCACATTTAATAGAGTAAAAAATATAAGGGTGATCAAATATTTGCTGATTAGAAAAATATGCTGTAAAGATAGTAGATTACTGTTTGTTTCTTCTACATGTATTGTACAAGTAACAAACCCCAGCAATTTGGAACTACTCAGCTTTTAAATTATTACCTTGCAACATATGTGAAGGGTCTGTTTTTAAGGTTTCTGATCATCCTCCCTGCAAATGTGATAGTATAATATCGAGGGAGATTGGCCCTTCATTTCTAAGACTTTTTTCTCCTTTCAGCCAACAGTTTTAAATATCTGTATGCTTCCTGGGTTGCTTACTCTAACCTTTCTTTCTGCAATAGCTATGAGGTATAACTGTAGGGATGTTAGAAATAACAAATTCTCATCCTTTTCAAGGTTAAAAAGAACATTATTTTTTTGCATAATGGCCCAATGAGGCTACTCATATATATATCAGAAAACGACAAATCCCTATTCCCCAAATACTTGCACACACCAATACTTTCAGAGGATTATTTATCTCAACCCTGAGGTGGATTTTTATCATTACTTGATATACCCAGTGGTAGCTGAGAAAATATGAGAATAGTCTCTGCGACCGGAAGAAGGCATTTAGCTGATATACATTCCCAGCCATTTTCTTATATTCATAAATTTACAGTCACACACAGATATATTCAGTGAAGCACGTTCAATTTCTGCAGCCTGAATAGTGACTAGAAAACACAACAATGGTCTTCAATCTGAAAATAGAGCTTCACTGCATTTTGTACTGTACTGAATGCTCAGTATAGTGCAGATATCAGAGTGATTTAAACTTCAATTTTCTCTCCACCCTGCAGTTCAGAAAACTCTCCCCCTGCCCAGTTCTCTTCCAAGACATTATAAGTGGTACAATACTTCTGTGGAAATGAGAGGCTAGTTGCTGACACCTTGAATATAGAAATTAATTAGCATTCCCTTAGCAGTGTAAATAGCAGTCCCTGGAGGCATGCAGTGGAGATAATGAACATCAAGATTAACAATACACATTACAGACACCAGACTATTATTACACCTTAATGACATGCAAATGCACAGTCTTCAAGTAGACAAAAGACGCTGGGTAATAACAGACTTCTCCGGGCTATAAACTGGATTAGGGAAATACAGTGCTTGTTCACATAGACACACAGCACAGTTTTACCTAGCAGGCTATCTTGCAGGGGAAATTTTCAAAGGGCATGGCTGGAAAGATATAATCCATAACCATAAATATTTCTCAGTCATGTCCAGACTTTCACCAGTCTTTCATTTTTTGTGACCATGCGACACATTAGTTGAAAATAGTAGTAGTCAGTCTGCTGAAATATGCAAAATGATGTTGTGGGATATCCTAATTAATATCACAAATTCCAGATAATATATCCATCTTTCCACATTTCTATAATCTCACTGGGTGCTGGCTATGTTTCAGAGCCAGTCAAAACACTTGCTCCAAATAGGATTTTTTAAATTAACCTACTTTAGTTTATTCACAGCCTGATTAAACAGATAATTAAAAGTTACAGATGCATAGCAGTACTAAATTACTGTAGCTTGAATGCATTTGTGAGAAAGATTATTAGTCTTTCAGATGTTGGCAAGGACCCGAGTGGCTATGATGATGAAGATCCACCAAGGTTCAATATTTTGCTGTCTTCAACACATTTTTTTCTGAATTTCTTTTCCTTCTAATTAATTTAAGCAACAGTAGGAAACCCACAGTACTTGTCAAGCCAGTATGAGGTTAGTAGGCTTTGAGTTTAAGTCATTCCTCACCAAGCTGCACCAATGTGTATATCTATATTCACAGTACAGCCTCTGCAGCTGAATAATTCTGTTTAACTCTACAGGAAACTGACTTGTCTTCAAAAATTTCCTACACTCTGCAGACACTTGTTAAGAAATAATGACAGAAAATGGCCTTTATTACTGTAGTTCAAAGACAAGATTCAAAGCAGAGATAAAGTAGGTGACTCCCAATTTTCAGTTTCTGTGATGTTAGCCTACGGAAAAAGCCTGTAATTGGGATCCACAGGATTCTGCTTTCTGCGAAACAGCAGCAGTGAACCTTTGGCACAGACACAGATTTGGTCTGACACAAAAAGTAATGTGCTTACAACACTTTTTAAAATTCATTTGGTACCAGTTGCAAAGCAAAGATTTCTCCCTGTCTACTGTTTCTGAAACTACTAACTTGGGTATTTATTCTTTTGATTTCTGAAATCCTCAAACCGAGTGTTTGATTGCCTTATTTAGCTGAGAAGCTGATTCCTTTTCTGTTATTCAAAAACTTGTCAAGAATAGGAAATACAGAAATGTAAAGCTTGAAATGATTGAATGAACCATCCAAAAGCTTGAAATACGGGTCTAGACAACACTTCTAAGTTGTCTGAGTCAGAGAAACTGACTCAGAGTTATTTCCTTATTACTTGGGCTGTTTTACATGCCTGTGAACTAAATTATAATTTTAGGTTTAAAAATGCATAAAATAAATCAAGAAACAGTTAATTAAAAGAGCGCATCTGTCAAAAGATCTATTTGCTTTGCAGTTTGCTAAAATATGATTCAGAAAACAGGAAAGGACTTGTGGAATTTCATGGTATGGAGAGTTTCACGTTTCACATGCAAACTTTGTTCTACAAGAGGACACAACAAAGTCTTGAAAAAATCTAAACTGTAGTAGATTAATTACAAAGGGCCTTATGTAGGCCAGTAGATATGATTGTGCCATCACTAGCCAAAGGCCACAAGCTCTGTATTGACAACTCAGTGCTGGGTCTCTGGGCTTCATTGGCCTTGCCTGAGACTGATCTCCTTTCATCTGGCTTTGAGAGTGCTAACTGCCGAGAGGAGCAGTACCTGCGGGCTCTCCTCTTTTAGTATCAGCCCCAGGATCCTCGAGGTGGCATGGGCCTGGCTGGGCCCGGGACTCAGCGGGTGACAAAGGGCAGCCCTCGAGGGGAGCTGGGGCTGGGGGAGGCCACTGTGCCGCTCTCTGGCTTTAGCTGGGAGCCCCTGAGAAGGAAGCTGGGGCCGTGAGAAGAAGGAGAAAACAAAACCAAAACCAAAAAACAAACCAAAACAAAATCCCAAAACCTCTCACACATATAAAAATAGCCCAAAGCAGACCCAAGACAGGGAAGAAGAAAAACTCATTATGAACATCATACACTTCTCAGAGGGAGATACTGAGGATGCTGATAACTTGGCACAACACTGCCTCTCATTCTTGAAAGAGAGAGAAATTCTCAGTCGAAAGATGTGGAAGGGTGAGCATCCCACCAGAGAGAAGAAGAGGCTAGGATTTTTTGTATAACCATTTTAACTGTGTTAATACTGAGACTTTCCTGTGGTTATTAGACAATTTAGACTAGTGGTGAATTCTTGGTTCCATATATATGGTGTGCCCATAGCAAAATTTTGAGTTAACAAACATTGACTTTGAGACATGACTGGAGGTAAAGAAAGTATATTAAAGATTAACTACACCCTTCCATTGTCAAAATGGCACAGGATCCAAACATAAAGATTCTCTATCATAAACCTAGATGTAAAGGCCAAAATACTGCAACGCTAGCCTTCATTTTGAATGCTATATTTACCCTATGCCCATTTTGTTCTCTTTTAAAAGGATACATTCTCAAACTGTGGAAATTGATGTTTTTCAAGGCACTATAAGTTTGGCAACAACACATTTGAAAGTAGAGATTTTACTAAAGTTTTTAATGAACAGAAAATTTTCTTTGCAAGTTAATGACTTATCTCTTTCCATACTATTGCATTTAAAGATCCACTTTGTGTGTCTTGTCTGCTGACTTGTCTCCAGTCTGTAAGCCAAGTCATATGCTCTCTGTTTGCAACAAAGGTCAGAAAGCTTTTGATTTTCTGTGTGGGAGCAATATGGTACATAATATTAATCGTAGATGTGTTCATTTGCTCCCTTTTTACCTCATGCTGGGATCTTAACTCATTAGTCCTAAAGAATAAAAGATTATTTCATTTCTTCAACTGTGGTCAGAGTCATAAGAGTAATTAATTTTAAAAAGAAAGAAACTGTAAACACAAATCTATTTACAAATTGCTGTAAGTCAGCAAAAATGCTAAGAGAACACCTTACTTTTCTTGTTTATCCTTCTTTCTCACATATCTAGCACTTGTTTGTAATATACCCTGGTTCTACCAGGTTTCAAATATAGCAATCATCATGTGAGGGAACCTGCTTAACACCTAAGCAATCTAACTGCATTTGATGAGAAACTGTTAAAAGCCAAGGTGTCATCAATTATTTTTCGTGAAGCCCAGAGGAGTACTGGCCATTATTAACATTGCACTTTTAACTATTTTTTCCTGCTTTACCAAAGAATTTTGCAACTTCACAAAACATTGCTCCTGAACACAGAATGAAGAGGTCAGCTTAACTTCACTAGCTGAACCTCAAAGAGAACTATGCAGTGTGCCTGTGGCATTTTCATTCACTCACATGAAGAATGCTACCTTACAAATAGTGTACTTTAAATTACATTTTACCTGCTGTGAAGACCTGTGTACTTCTGCAGTGAAATATGTTTTCATTTGGAAGTTGTCAGTTCCTCAAAGGTGAAATTACTAGGCATTGTTCCAAAAGAAATCAATACATAATGTTTTGTTAGAAGGCGTTAGGAGGGAAAAACAAGTAGGATTGGCAAGCGTGTTTTTATGAAGATGTCAGAAGTAGGGCAATTCCAGGTTGTTTTATTTATGCCATTATTTATTACCATGCTTAATATAAAAAAAAAAATCAACATACTTCCATAAAAGTGGAACATTTATCTGTGCTGATGTCCTAATACTTCAAAGGTAACACATAAAATAAATGAATTCTTAATTTCCTGTTTAAAAT
The DNA here is from genome assembly GCF_947461875.1 of Haliaeetus albicilla. Classification (NCBI taxonomy): domain Eukaryota; kingdom Metazoa; phylum Chordata; class Aves; order Accipitriformes; family Accipitridae; genus Haliaeetus; species Haliaeetus albicilla. The sequence continues at coordinate 17,459,213 of NC_091485.1, forward strand.
TCCACTGCATACATTTTGGAAAGCTGAAGTGTGAATGTTAATAATTTCAAGTCTCTTCATGATGGATTTTACTGTATTTCTGTAGGTGCAAATATGATTTCTCCAGGAAACCTGCACTAAGGAGCTTGGATCCTAGATCTAATGTTACCAATGTTAACCTTAATTTTGTCATTTCAGTCAAATGATCAGAGCAGTAAATTTTATCTTTTGAGTCATGTTGATGTATTGATTCACAAAACCTGGTCACAAAGTATTGAAAGAAGAGTGTCAAAAAGACAACCGCTTAATTGTGACAAACACATTTATTTCAACATCTTTTCTGGTTCCCCTCTACAACCCAGAATACTGAGTATAAAAGTTATCACAGACACACACAAAAAAGGATGCAAAAAAAAAGTAATACATACTACAATAAATCAAGACCAGGCATGTTTAGAGTAATATCCCGTCTCAAAGGGATTAGCAAGTTATTCATGCTTTGCACTTGTGGTTCATCCCACCATCTGTTATTCAAGTCTTTCCTATTAACTATGGCCACCAGTGGTTTAAACTTCAGCATCTTCTAAATGTTTCAGTGACCTGAAAAAAAAAAAGCCACATAACTGGGATTAAAGTATAACACCAATTTCAAGTCCTGTATTTTGTATTTAATAGTGCTATCATCAATTAACTAAGGGCATATGTTAGATGAGTTCTATGACCAAATACATTTCTCTGATCTGAATCCATCCATCTACATTGCTAAAAGGCCATGAAATAGCTTCTTTGATATTTTATTATCACTGAGGTGTAAAATTTAACAGCAGAGCCAAATCTCTCTCTTCAGGGAAAAGGACAATATGCAAGATTTAAAGCCCAAGTAACGAGATATTCAAAAGTAGAAAATGGATGCTCAGGAAGAAACTTTGTCCGTAAAAACCATTAGTGAAACATGCCAAAATCAAAAGGCTTCCCTTTCAACAAAATACTCTTTTGACAGTTTTCAAATTCCAAGTGCCCATTTCTTCTTCTGAAAGAGACTATGCTTAATGCAAATTTGTTCTGTGCTCTCTACTTTAACTGAGCAAAGGAGTCAAGAAGAGCATTGCAATTCAGATTCATTCACTGCATCACCCTTCACTTGCATAAAGTGTTGAGGATGTCAGGATTGTCACAAACAAATCTTGTTGTTGTTCATGGAAAATGAGTATTTAGAAAAGCAATAAAACTAACTTCAAGAAGCAGGATATAATAAATGTGCAATAACTTGTGATACTTGACTGGGTTGTTTTGATGCTCGCAGACAAGAAGGTGCAGAGAAGAGAGACAGGTTCCTACCAAGGCACGTTCGCTTGAATGTGGACTTACCAATAACTTTTAGGTCTAAGGTGCTGTTCTTCACTGCTGAAAAGTCCCACTGTCTCTCCACTCCTGACACTAGCACCAGCTCCTCTGTGGATCACAGTGCTGACCCTGCAAAAAACACAAAACAAAACCAGAAATCTTCAAAACCAGATCATGTCAGAGTGAATGACATTAAAAATGTGAGCTGAAGAAATTATCTGGGTTTTTTTGTAAGCTGTTTAAAAAAAAAAAACAACTTTGTTGCTGGGAAGGCAAATATCTTTTGTGTCCAGACTATCACCATTCACTGATTTAAGAGTACATTTGGAAAATGCCTGTTTCCCTTTGACCCACAGGAAATCTGTTCTCTGATTCCAAAGTGGCAAATTACAGTCTTAAGAAAAAAAAAAAAATCGCTAACAGTTCAGAAGGCTGAGAGTAATTTTTCTTATCAATAAATACTCACAAGTATAATCCATTCATTTCCTAGAGTAATCTATAGTACAGTTTTCAACAGGTCTGTAGATAGCTGTTAATTAGTTATGGTGATGTGGTTCAGCAGCGCTGTTAGAAAGCTGAAGTCAAGTTAGACCCAAGACTGAGCTGTGAATGTCTTAGCTGCTACGAATCGAAAGGTGGTACTTAAGTATGGTAGAAAAGGCAAACTCTGTGTGCCTTTCCTGTGGCTCCATTTATGCACACGGATCTAGAAGGTCTTTTTCACTGAGAAAGGTATCAGTCTGGGAGTCAGAAGATGACATCCTCACTCTTAACCTTGATGCTTTATTTCCCAAGTCAAAGAAGCTCTCATAACTTTTACAGTGCTTATCTTAGTTTGTGGGGTGTGATACAGTTGTAAAGCCAGTACTGGTTTGTATCTTTTTTTTCAGAAGGTTAGAAAAGTGCATCCAAATTATATTTCTTCACATCATTGTTGGTATCATGTCAAATGTGTGAGTTCTTTCAAATAAGGACTTACCCAGGTCACTGATTTGCAAATCTCCATTAAGGCTTCTCTTGACAGCAACATATTTTTCATAACTTTTGGTCAATACAAAATACCATGCAGCATATAGATATGTTATAGACCTACAGTAGGTCTAATCACATTTCCACAGAGAACTGACCTGAGAGTCCTTGGACTTTAGGGGGGCATCAGACCACAGTGATTTCATACAAATGACTGAGACTCTTTTGGTAAGTCTTAACCTTGCCCCATCTCTTGGCTTTTAGTAGTTTATCAATCATTTTGAAAGAGCATGAAAGATATTTATTGATCTTTATAATGACAGTTAAGTAAAAAACTATGTGTACGTAGTCCTTTAATTCCAGTCTCATTATGGGTAAACAGAGAAATAAAAATTCATGTAGTTGTAATATTAAAAAAACCAAACAGACTCACAAATAATTGAACATGAAAAAATGAACAAGAGAAAGAAAGGGAGAAGAAAAGCAAACAAGTAAGCAAGCAAGCAAATACTTGAGTATTTTCTTGTTGCTTGACATTCACGCTTTTTGTGCAAATCCAGATTAACTTTCGTGTATTAATTAAACCTCTAAGCCATGTAAACAAAAGTCAAGATATTAGTTAAAATGTTTACAGAAATATGGCATATAAAATATATCAAATACTTCTGACATATCTGAATTATACTCTCTGTAAGAAGCTGCCTCTAGCCCAGTTCAGTAAAACAATAAAAGACGGGCTTAATCCTACTGAAAAAAACCTCACATGCATAAAATTAATAATTCACATACTCTGCACAAAAGATTTCTTTTTTTCTCCAGCTTGTCTAAAGAAAAGTGGTGCTATTACAGGAAAGTAACTTGTACCACCTCCTAATACCAGGTTTCAAAATACATATATTTTTAAGGTAAGATTGGCTGTAAAGCAAATCCTAAAAAGACTAAATTCTGCCATTTGGGAGTGATTGAGTATTATTTATCTTATTTGGAGTTACAAATCCTCTTTTTCACTCTCTAAAATAATTTAACCAATGAATTGTGGATAACAAAGACTACTTCCATCTTCTGACCTATTACGGTTATCAGACCTTTTCAGATTTCACAAGCTAAAATTACTTTGGATCTGATCTATACTTCAGGTAAATTAAAACTCTTTAGGAAAACATCAGGCACTGCTAGTGTTTGTGATTTGGTAGGTGACATTTTTCTTTTTGTCAGTACTGGTGAACTTCCAGAGCGTGGCGTTAAAAGGAAACGTGCTGTTGAATGGACTTCATTCTTTTCTCACAAGATGTGTATAATTAAGGTCTTGACCGCTCACAGTCATTAAAGGTTCCATAGCTGTGTCTTAGGAAAGCTGATGTCCTGGTCATAGTTCATTTTCTCTGCTTACTTTCCAGATTTCATCCGGCAACAACAGCCTTTCTTCTTCCTAGTCTGCCAGCAGGTATTCCATGTGCTGTTGGAAGAGCTGCTGTGCTCTGTTGCAGGGGTGGGTGAAGATTCCCAAGGCACCGAGGCACCAAGCTCCCAAGGATCCCAGGGAGGTCCACATATTACACCTAGACCACAGCTGGCAGGACACAGCCTTTCCCCCCAGTTAAGAGTAGGAAGCTGGGAGCCAAGAAAGCCTGTAGAAATGTCTGAACTACATACAGCTGTTCTGGAAGAACTCGAAGCACTGAGGATTTTAAGGAGCCCTTAACTCAGAAAGTATCAGGAAGGATGTCACAGTTTTACGTGTTAAAATATTTTTACCTCTTCATTGTATACTGCAGTCTATTGTAACCTGAGACAGAGATGTATAGATTCTTACTCTAACTCTGCTACAAATAAATTTTGCTTTTTCCCACTGATATTTCAACACATTTAACAACAAACATTTCTTTCCAAGTGGTTTCATATAGATGATGCTTATTTCAGACATTGTTACTATTTTGCCATTGGAGAGAAATTTTTCCTCTCAGTTAAAGAATAATATCTCTTTCTTGACTTGTTTCACAAAGTACTACTACCAGTACTGATTTTGCTTTTGTAATATTGATTTATTTAAAAAATACATTTGTTTATCATTTCTGAAAAAATCAGTAGATTATGTTTTTTATATAACACTGAAGAACTCATCAGCTGAACTGTGGTTTCTAAACGTGTTGTTCCATTCAATTTGTACCATTGTCTCATTTGCCAATGTTCCCAAAACTTTGCAAGTTTTAAAAATTTGCATTAAATTGGAAAAAACAAACAAACAAACAAACAAACCCCAACAACAACAAAAAGCCCCAAGACAAAGTCTGAGTGGCACATCTTATTCTTTTACTTCATGAGGATGTAGTGATGCAGACCAGAGAGGAGTAAGAGTTTGTAGAATCTCAATAAATAATATAAATCTTTTCACCCATCAATAAGTCAAATACATTACTGCAGGAAATAAAGTGGGGACTTTCAGGCATTAAAATACTTCTCGCTTCCAAGTTTATCAGTGAGAGTTGATATTATTCAGACTTCAGCTTTTTGTTTTCTCACTCATGGAACATCAGTCCATGCACTTTAATTTCAATGGACATTTGAGTTGTCTCAGGGGGTGTTTCTTTTTATTTATTGTATTTTTAATAAAGTAAGTCTCTGGATGTTTCATTCTTCGAAGTTAAGAATTAGGCTTGCTAGCTATTGAAAAGATACGCAAGTCACTACAAATTTAACTTTGTTCTAAAAATGATATATTCTATCTGTCAAACACAATAAAAACATCTCAATAACTTTATAAAGTAAAAAGACCAACAGTGCAATATGTGTCTGTCTGCGGAATGCAGATGATGCAGATGTCAGAGCCAAAGATCAGTCAAAAGTACCATCACACATCTGAACCCTTACACATGCCAAACAAACTCACTGTCTACTCTAATTCACAAATCTTCATCTATTCCTCTGGGTTATTATTCATACTGAAATACCTACTACAACAGTCATGCTAATTTTATTTTGGATGAAACCAAGGTTTCACATGATTTTGCAGATTTTACACAAAGAACCTTTACACAAGATTTTGTCTCTGTTTTGCAGAAAGTTTTGTTACGTGATCATCCTGTTTTGACTCAAACTCTCTTTTGGCTCAAATTCTTATCACTACAAAGATTTTTAAGGTTGTGATTGAAGCATTGACTAAACCTTAAGCTGATATAAAATAGTGTGCCATTCATATTAGCTGGATTGTTATCTGCTTTTAAATGCCCTTTCTTCTTCTTCTTGTGAATGTTAGAGGGTTTTTAATTTACAGCTCATTTATGAACTAATGAAGTTCCTGGTATGATGTTCATAGACATTTATATGTTTGTGTTATGCAAATTGTTTAAAATGAATATCTTGTTTTCATTCATAAAATGTGATTTTTAGTGATGTTCTCAATATTTATAACAATACTGTAGGATCTTATCTGGCATTTCTTATTTGAACAAAAGTATGCTACAAAGAGTAGCAAATAAACACTGTAGAGTTGTGCTGGTGAACAACTGAAGGCTACAGTCATCCACTAGGCACTGCTGATAATTCTCTTCTGAAGAATATGCAAATAATCCTGTCAATACGGAATTCCTGTCCATACCTCTTTTCATTTTATTATCTGCCCAGGATGCAGTAGAAATATTCCCATCAGTCTTTTGGGTATATCTGGTTTTATTTCTTCTGCCATGAATTATTCTTTTGGTTTCACCTCAGTCCCACTACCATAAAGCTCTTTTACAGTGATCTCCCAACTATATCTTTTAGTTCTACAGAACCACCCACACTCTGAACAAAGTTTCACTACTCCAAACCTTCTGTGCTTTTCTCACTATGCTATTTTTGACTACATATTTTAGCATTTCACAGAGATATAAAGCTCCAAACACGTAGTGCAATCATCACCCTTGCAAACTTTCTGATTTATAGTTTTTACTAGACTCGAAGTGAATGAAAACTCAGTCCAAAAGAAGAGTAGATATACCTGTTTCCTCAAAAAATTCCTTAAATATTTCACCTGCTTTCAGATGAAATTAAATAAACTTCAGTGTCCTCTGCCTACAATGTGAAATAACATCCTACCATAGATTGCCTCGGATATATAGCAAGAAATCAAAGATGCAAGGTACATGATTTAATTAGCGAAGTTTTATCCAATTCACGTGGGGACTATGCCATAGTAAAATCTACAGTACTGGTCCCTTTGATGAGAGACCTTGTTAAAAGCTTTTTGAAAATCCAGGTAGACTTCTTTGTTGTCATCCACAGAAGTTTGCTGAGAGCTTGCTGAGAGCTCTCTCATGTCTTCCAGTTTTTCCAGAGAGGCTTTTTCCACTTATTCAGATACCACTGTTCACCTCTCATCACAAAGCAGGAGTAACAAGTGATTTTTCTGAATAACTGAGATAATCACTTTCAGAAGGTAATTACAAACTTGTCTCTTTCCTGTGATTTACATGTCTTCTGGCTCTCTCTCCATTGAGGGCTCCATTCCAAGATGCTAGAGGGATGTGACTGCAGTGCACAAAGGCACACTTCATAGGCAAGGATGGAGAGAGTGGCTCTTCACTGTGTTTCACTTTAATTTCTCAAATGCCATCCATCTCAAATTGACAGTGACTGGAAAGATAATGTGCTTTGCTGATTTTTTCTTTTCTTACTTTTTTCTTATTTTAGGAGTCTCTGGATTTTATTCCTGAAAAATCATTGCAACTAGAAACTAAACTAAATTCCCTGCTTCTTTATAGATTAAATATGTAAAACATATTTTATGGAACAATTATGCAAATGGACGTTTGATAAAGCCTTTATTAAGACATGGACCTTTCTCATTACTCCATATCACTTTTGTATCTGAATTCAGATTGCATTCATTTTGCAATAGAAGTAGGATTAAATGGAACCCAAAACCTAAAAATTGGTTTTCCAAAAACTGCTCACATTGCAATGCATGCAATATAGCATTCTCGGTATGATATTCTATTTCACAAATGAATTTCTCCCTCACATGTGAAGATCAAATGTAAAATAAAATTGTCTTGTATTTCGATTTATAAATCCTAAACAATCAGGAAAGACATCCCCCCCCCCAAACCCAGTAACTTAAGAACAGAAATGTAAATAAATACCACAAGTAAGTATCACTTAAAAGAAAAACCAGTTCCCACGCCAGATCCTTTAGTACTGCAGTTTTCCTCTCACAGACTCTTGAAAGTCCTTCAGATCAAGTAATATTAGGACAAAGTATTTTAATCTGATGAATCAGTCCATAGCCTTAATGCTTGTAGATGACAATTCTAAGGAAAGTAATTTATTTCTCTTAACAAAATTTTGAGAGTCTGAACACAGTTCAATTATATTCTTTCTACAAAAATCCAGAATTATTACTTTCCTTTTCAGGTAAGGCAGGTTAATTCCACTTTCAGTTAAGTTGCCTGAATAAGTTCATAGGAGAAAAATCCAGCCATCTTTTCAGTGCAAGGACACCAGTTGCTGGAGTTTGGAAGGATTTTCTGGGGGACTAGCAAAGTATATTTTTTTGGTCCTTCTAAGGTTACGTAGGCACTCACTGTAGGACACCATCAGCACAGGCCACAGGATGCCAGCACCTAGAAGAGCCACGGCATTGTCCTTAGCAACACCAAATCAGAAAAAGGTTCCGGTTCCTATTCTGTTACTGAACCTAAAGGGATTGTGCTGTCTTCTTTAAGCTAGAGAACATTGGGGAACATACTTTAACAGGACTCAATGCCTAGTCATTTTGAACTGTTCCCAACAATGCCCCTGGGGTTCAGTTATACAAGTTGCACCGAGCACAAAACTATTACATTTACTTCTAGTTGTACACAATAAAATAGTTAAATAATCATGCAATAAAATAATTAAAATACTGAAAAAGCCAAGATTAGTTTGAGCTCAGGAGATCATATTTAGTACACAGATTGTGTAGATGTGGAATAAATTATAACATCTATGTCTTATGTTCTTTCCTATGTTTGCTGTAAAACAGGAAAGAAAGAATTATAATTTTTAGTATCTAAAACTTGCTTTGGCCATTTACACCTTTTTTGTTGTTTAAGGGTTTTTTTGTTTGTTTGCTTGTTTGTTTGTTTTAACTGATTCATTTTACTCCTCAGCTTTACGGAAATGTGACTGGCAGGATGATTCAGTTAAACACTAGATTAAGACTTTGTCATAGAATCATAAAGTCCCAGAATGGTTTGGGTTGGAAGGAACCTTTAAAGATCACCTACTTCCTACCCCCTGCCATGGGCAGGGACACCTTCCACTAGACCAGGTGCTCAAAGCCCCATCCAGCCTGGCCTTGAACGCTTCCAGGGATGGGGCACCCACAGCCTCTCTGGGCAACATGTTCCAGTGCCTCAACACCCGCACAGTGAAGAACTTCTTCCTTATATCCAGTCTAAATTTACCCCCATTTTGAAACCGTTACCCCTTACCCTGTTGCTACAGGCCCTGGTAAAAAGTCCCTCTTCATCTTCCTTATAAGCCCCCTTTATATATTGAAAGTCTGCAATCAGGTCTCCCTGGCGCCTTCTCTTCTCCAGACTGAACAACCCCAACTCTCTCAGCCTGTCCTCACAGGAGAGGTGTTCCAGCCTTCTGATAATTTCTGTGGCCCTCCTCTGGACCCACTCCAACAGGTCCATGTCTTACTTGTACTGGGAACCCCAGAGCTGAACGCAGTTCTCCAGGTGGGGTCTCACCGGAGCAGAGCAGAGGGGCAGAATCCCCTCCCTCGACCTGCTGGCCACGCTGCTTTTGATGCAGCCCAGGATACGGTTGGCTTTCTGGGCTGCAACTGCACACTGCCAGCTCGTGTACAATTCTTCATCCACCAGTATCCCCAAGTCCTTTTCTTCAGGGCTGCTCTTAATCCATTCATCACTCAGTCTGTACTGATACTGGGGTTTGCCCCAAGGCAGGTGCAGGACCTTGCACTTGGCCTTGTTGAACTTCATGAAGTTTGCATGGACCACTCCTCAGACCTCTCAGGGTCCCTCTGAATGACACCCCTTTAACATATCAGTTACTTGGTGTCATCTCTAAACTTGCTGAGGGCATATTCAATCCCACAGTGTATGTCACTGATAAGATACAAGTCCAATAGTATTGGTCCCAGTATGGACCCTTGAGGGGCACCACTCATTACTGGTTTGCGCTTGGAGATTAAGTCTCAAGCATCTGTTTGAAAACAGCCACAGAAAGCCAGACTCAAAACTTATATACAGAAAAAAGACTTGGAGCATCCTCTCTTTTATTCCTCCCGATCTCAATAACAATAACAATTACAACAGCAATAACATTTGCAATAACAATTAAAATAGTTTACTTATTATTTATGACAATAAAATAATTTTTATATAAAAAGAAATAACAATAAAGTATCACTAATAGCACTTTTACTACATTTATCTTACAGAAAACACATTTTCTAAAAATATTGCAGAAATTCTAGTTATGTACATTTATTTCTGGGTGAAGAAAGAGAAGGAAAAAGCGACAAAATTTCCAGGTAGATGAACTGAGTTTGAGACTAGAATAAACTTTAAAGACATATGGATAAACTTTTGTTCAATACTGATCTGAGGCAGATCACTACGTAGTAAATTCAATTCAATACAGTATTTTATTGTGTGGTAGAATTATCAGCTTTACCTGAGTAGAAATAGAAACGAAATGCAGACTTATAAAAAATCCATAACTCTTACCCAAACAATGCAAAAGGATAATGAAAGCAAAAAATGTGTCATTTTATTATCATTAGAAAGTTTTTAGAGCTGCATACCGATTCTATATCTACAAAATGTTTGACAACAACAGCGTATTGACAAAATTACTTGTTCAATGTTTCAAGGGCAGAATTAAAACCATACTTTCACCCAGTACAGACAAAGATCAAGGGAAGGTGTTCTTATACATAAGTCAAAAAATGGAAGTATGCAATACTTACCACTGGCCTTCTCCGCTGCTTCCTTTCATCCTCCCTGTTGCTTCCCTGGATAGGCCATTTGCAGCTGATAAACATCTGATGTAGAAACAACACAGCAAGAGAAAAACAGAGTAACAACTGCCACTGGGACAGCGCCTAGCTCAGGCGAACTGAAGAGGATGTGCAGCCTACCTCTGCAGCCATCTTCTCACACACAACACCTCAAGTAAAGCTGAGGCAGTAGCGTACCTATTCAGCATATAAGGGTGGCCACTGTTACACATTCCTAAATCTCACGTAACTCATCACTACTTGTTACACTCTGTGCTAGATTTATTTAGCAGGCAGAAACACTCCTCTAAAGTCAAAGGCAACAGATGAAAATGGAGAGCGAGATCCTGGCTTTTCTTAACTTAGTGGGAATTTCTCCACTCACTTCAAAAGAGACAGGATTTCACCCCTGCTGCTTAACATGCTTTAACAGTGGATATACAGATGGTCAGTACAGATAAGATTACACTGAAAATATAAAAAAATATATATAGTTTATTGACTGTTACCTTACAAATCATGCAGACATTAAAATCTGTCATGGTATACCCCTAAGTACCCAGGAGATATCTGTTTTCAGCTAGGGTATTGCCTTCTATTAGCAAGGAAAAAATGGATAGATTTTGTGGTGCTTGATTAAAGAAATCTGGAAAACAGTTTTTGAAAAACAGAAATCTGACACTGGTCCAGTTCACAGTGAGCAGCCTTATGAATTAACAAACAGCACCAATGGAGAAACAAATTCCTAGTCACAATTATTTTTTGGAAGAAAAGCAAAATAAAAGTGGAGCCATATGGACTTGCTTAATGAGAAATTATGGTGTATAATATGCTTCTCTGATTATCTGTGGCTTATGTGACCATTTTTTTTAATCTAGTGAATAAAAAAAAAATATAGAACACTCTCACCATCTGCATTAAGGACCACACCAGAAGTAGCACTCCAAACCTTCACAGGGGTCGTACCTCCTGTGTAGCAGAGGTTTAGTGACGATCTAGTATTCCATCAAATACAGAAAAAGAATGAAAAGGTACATAAGGAATTTTTTGCTTTATGCAGGTGACATAGTGGGTAGCAGAGAAAGTCATCCTTTCCTATTTTCTCACAGTTGCTTCCAAGCCATGGTTTGAAAGAAACAGCTTTTAAACAAGATTGGGAATGTTTGTGTTACCCTCCCATCACAGGGTACCCGTGCACAGTAATTATGATCGCAACAAAGACACATCTTCAGCCATTCTCGGTTTGTGCTTTTGCAGAGGCAGCAGTAGGAAAGCCTCCAGTGCCTCCTCGCTGGCTGTGACCCACCTTGCCTGTCAAATATCTGGAGGCAGTGACAGATTTTCAGAACAAAAGGCAATCCCTTCATATACCATTTACGACTGATCGCTGCTTCAGCAAGGTGTCCATGGCTATTTGTTCAAGTTATCAGACAAAATTGTATCCATCAATAGTAGCGACCCTTTTGAATTACTTTAGCTAGGCACTTGAATTCTGTTAACACAGCTCTGAAGGAGAAGCACGGGTTTTAATGCTTTGATCTTCAGTCTTGTGTGATGCAAATATAGGTGGTTCTCTCAGCTGGAGATTAGCCTCCAGATCAGAGGAAAGGGGAAATCCTGTTCAAAGGTCATGGAGCTAACTTGGTAAATGCAGAATCGGTTCCCAGCTTTGATTTCCTCCATGACTTTAAGCAAGTCTTTCAGGTGAGGTAGCACAAAAAGGATTTAAATACATAAAAAGAGTAAGGCCACTAATCTCTTTGTAGATTTGAGTAAATCAGTCAACTGACAGTGTTCTACATCTTTACCTCACAGGAGTAGCTGTGCATGATTAAACAGTGTATGAGAGAATGACAGGTTTACATTCATCAATGGGAAATGCGAAACCCCACAGAAACACTAAGAGACTGAGCTACTCCTTTGTCTAACTTTGCTTAACCTGTTTTCGTTGTAAAGCACCTGCATACATTTGGTTCACACAGGAGCCTAAGGTGGAAATTTTGAGGCAATCACATCAACTGTAAGAGCACAACACCTATTTCAGCCAATTTCTGCAATGACAAAATGTAACTTTTTGAAACCTTAGCAGAGATCTCATTTTTATTAAAAAAGATCATTTAAAATTATTCTATCCTAACTCTCCCTACTAGGTTTTGTTTAGTCAACACTCAGCTACTTGAATTGTGATAAAACCGAGTGTTAAAAGAAAGGCTCTGCAGAAGAGTAGAGGAGTATGTCTCGGTCTCCTTAGCTCTGCCAACATTACTGAGAACAATTTTATTTTGAAGACTGGCTGGTTGTTTCCAACAAGGCGACAAAGCAAGGTTCTACTAAATAGTGTGAATAAAAGTAGAAAAATCTACTTGTCAATCAATAACATATTCAGTGGGAAAAATCAGAAACATAATGGTGTTCCCAAAATGCACCAAACCTGTAATTAATATAAGAAGCTCTACAAAACAAAATGACATAGACGTATAGTTCAATCACTCAACAGAATATCCAATTTCCCACCAAAACTACATACCTGTAAATTCATATCACGCTGTCTTCTTTCTACTGTTTATGTTCTTGAAGTGAAAAATAGCTAGTGGATTTCCTTCATATTCATACAGCAAACAAATTAAACCACCACTGTTCAGTTGCTTTCATTTTTATTGATCCCTTCTCAATTTTTTTATGCAACCAACTGTTTACCGCACTATTATAATGGAATAATACAACCTTGCCTAGCATCTTTTTTATTACTACTTTTTTTAAAGCTCTGGATCATACAAGCTGGAAAAAAAAAAAAAGGCATGAATCAAAATCACATTAAAATGTACTGCTTTTTAGATATTAAACAGTCAGCAGCAATTCCTAATTTTCAGCTATGTTTTATTTGCAAAACGCCAGAGTCAAATTCATCCCCAGTGTAAACACTTGGATGGAAGAATGAATTTGCTGTATTGATTTAAACAAAAGGATTTAGTCTCTCGTAGAAATGCAAGACATATCTCTCATTGCCCATAGTATGCATTCTCACAGTCAAACATAAAATAAAGCACATGCAGAATAAAAAAGTATGAAGTCTTCAATCTGGCCTTTTTTAAAATGTATTTAAAATGAATCATGATGAGGGTCTGCAAAGACTTTAGTAGAGCCTACAGCACTATGAAAAAAATACTAAACAAAAATCAATGGCACCTTTTGTAAACAGCCATTGTGTATTACAAACACAAAAACCTAACTGCTTGTTCAGCTCCCATTCATCAAGCGAGTTTTGCTCCTGGCTTAGCTGAGGTGTCATTTCCATCCAAATTAAAGAATTAGAAGTTTACTTTTTCCAGCCCTAGGCTACCCTACATGTGTTCTAATGTCCCCTCTGCCTAATTCTCCTATCAGTCTTAGTCACCATAGGATAAGAAACCCTGGAAGATGGGAGACAGAAACCTACAGCCAACAGCAAGAAAACTGCATTTTGTATAGATTACAAAACTGTATTAAATAGGAATGTCACAAGAGCCTTTAATCTGCTTTCTTTTCTTTCTTTCTTTCTTTTTTTTTTTCTCTTTCTGGTCAGCCTGTATGGATCTACATTAAGGAGTATTATTAAGACTAGCATTGAGCAAAATTTTCAAGATGTAATGTCTTTTGTAGAATCATAGAATCATAGAATATCTCAAGTTGGAAGGGACCCATAAGGATCATCAAGTCCAACTCTCTGCTCCTTGGAGGACTACCTAAAACTAAACCATATGACTAAAAGCGTTGTCCAGTCGCTCCTTGAACTCTGACAGGCTTAATGCCGTGACCATATCCCTGGGGACCCTATTCCAGTGACCGACCACCCTCTCAGTGAAGAACCTTTTTCTAATGTCCAGGATAGAAAACCCTGTGAAATGAAGCACTGAATTGTAACATATGTTTAGGATGTTCAGACCTAGAAATAATGCAATTACTGAAGGAGGGATATAAATCTTTATTAAATTCTAATGGCCTTCAGCAACCTAGATTCTAGAGATTAAAGCTGATTACATGGCCATCATTAAAGTATTCATACCAGGGAAAACACAACAGTTAGATTTCTCACGCAAACATGTGTCTAACATCTATGTGCTCTGTAGCTTAACAGACTTCACATTCTAGCTTTAAGAATATACAAGTTTAAGAAATAATTGCAGGAATAGTAGTAATTTCTGGCCTTTTATTAATAACAGATACAAATGTTGGAAAAAAACAACTTTCACTCAGGGCACCCCACAAATTTCTTTGCTCATTGGAGCACTTTGATTCCTACTGTAGGCACCGAGATGACCCCCTCCATGAGGAAAATTCTAAAAAGTGAGGAATCCAAGTGGTGATATTTATGATTTTTAGGACAGCTTTAGTATTTCATAGTATGGGCACATACAAAGTAGTGGAAGGTGATCAGCTGCTAGAACAAAAATAATGAATAGTTCAGCATACTGAGAAAAAATTAAATTCAAAGTGTAAAACTTGCATATGCAGTATATCTGTTAGTAAACATTCTCTAATAGAATTCAAGTATGATAAATATCTTTATTGGAGAGATACATATTAGACCTATCTCAAAGTGCAATCAGAGTTCTCCTTTTGGCTTCAATGGATTTTTAGTCAAGCCATCTGAGAGTATGGCCTTTGATAATTTGGCTACCCCACTATGTTAAGCTCCAGTGGAATTTAATACAAAATAATCACCTTCTAAACTTTAGAACAATGTCACTGCAATGAAATTTTGTAGGCTTTTTCCAAAGTTCAACAAAAGGATCATAATTTCCTAATAAAATACATACTTTCAGGGTAATCATGTGCAAGTGCATTTCTTTCAAATTCTGTTGGAGTTTTCCAGAGAAAAATCAGTATTAGAACTCAAGAGTTTGTGACTTCTAAATCCAGGCTATAATCCATTTTAATCTACCAGACCATACTGCTTGCATAACTAACCTTCCTGTCAGTTATGATGACTGACTGAGAAAAATTGAAGAGTAAATAGTCCCTGGTGAGATCAAGGATCCCAGCTGCATATTTCATTCAGTAAGTGATATGAGAGGGTTACTTTGGTATTATAGCGATTAATAAGCCCTGCATGTGGAGTCACCAGTGAAATTCTATGTGAGCTTAAACACTTCCATGTTATTTACTTTCACTGACAGGCCAAATTCAGGAGTGAGTTGTAAAGCAGTCATGTTCAGTTAATGGAAAAAAAAAGAAGTCTAAAGTGCTAATATGTATCTTCCAGTCTTATATAAACTGCTGTCTTCTATGCTCCCCTATTTTGATTTAATACAGTCACCCTGTTTGGAGCATTTCTTTTTCTCTGTTCAGCACTGGAGCACTTCTAAGGAGCAGAATCTTGTCCTTCCTTCCTCCTCAAAATGTCTGTAATACCTCCACTCAACCCTGTTTTCTTGGCTTCTGCTTCTTTCTCTAAGAGACCCTGCCCAGAGACTTACATCAACATGCATTACATCTTTGTAAACTGATCACATCTTAAATTGAAATACACTAAAAACTGTGGGAAAGAACTGGTCTGATAACTGAAATACTTCCCTTTATCTCTCAGTATTTTAATGTATGAGATGTTGATAGATTCTCAATTATTATAAAGCCCAAAATAACTAATAGTACATATGTACATATCATTCTTGTAAAAGTAGTCAAATCTGGTTTAAGATTGAGACTTGAAGCTTAAAACTGCAAGTTACCTTACTTATTTTGATTTTAGATCCCTAGTATTTTTACTTGAATGTGCCCCATTAACTTTCAGAATTAAAGTATGTGTGAATCTATGTTATTTAACATGGGGATAAGACATGAGAGCAAACAAGAAAAAGTAACATTACCGTAGAAGTATCATAAAATACCAAAATCCTGACCCAGCTGCATGAGGACAGCAGCTTAGTGAGACTAAGAACTTTAAGATCTCTTTCTTCCAATTTTACATCCATGTCTTCTGTGTTTTCTCTCTAACATCTTCCTATCAAGAAAGAAACAGTATTTCTAGAGTTAGTGTTTATGGTTTAAATTAAGAGCTTAAGTCTTCAAGTTCCTAAATTAATTGTCTAAGTCTTAAAGTTTCTAAATTAATTGCCTAAGTCTTAAAGTTTCTAAAGAAAAGCAAATCCCACCCTTCTGGGCATCCTCGGCTGAGCAGCCCAGTTTTGCTGGTTTTTGAAGGGAAAGTGTAACTGGAAGTTTGCCTGAGTTAAAATCACTGAATTTGATGCCACACATGGGAGACCCTCTTTTTGGATTTACTTTCCTTTACAAAGAGCCTGGGAACTTCTTTTGAAATTATTCCTCTCATTCACAGCCCTAGTATAAGCTTGATATTAGATTTATATAGGAGTGTGCTTTCCAGCTTTCAGTGAAATATTCTGCCAAGAAGTTAAGTAATCTATTTTGATATGAAGGTTATGCCAGTCCATTCCAGGAACTGCCACCAGACTTTTTTTTTTCCTGACCTGAAATCTTATTTTGACAGGTTTCCTATACTGTGGCCTGTTAGTATTCTCCTATCTGATGTCCTGCCATTCTTCTATTACTGTCAAGGAAATTATTGCTGACCAAATTTCTCTGATACACTGTAATGATGGAAAAAGCAGAAACACTATGTCATATGAAGCAGTCATGCAAAATTGTCATAAACATTTACTAACACGAACATAAAATTGACTTGCTTACTCTCAGTAAAGTGATTGGCAATAATTTAAAAGTCAGTAATATTTTGCCTAGAAACACGCTTATGTGAGACAAAGTTGGTATAAACATTTAATCTCTCAAAAGCAGAGTGAACACAAGAGATGTATATCAAAATATAAAATTAACAGGACATTTTGCTTTTGAAGTTTCTTTAGAAACAATTGTTTCTGTAGAGATAGTTATTGAGCCTCCTCATACACAGTAAGCAAATATTTCTTATTATCTCAACTTTAGAAAAGAGAGAAAGGACTTGTTCAAGACCACAGGATATATCTATCCCCTGCTTGTTGTCCACAGTAGAAATTGTAGCAATAATCCATAGTAGTCATGATAGGCTTGATCTATCATTCTTCCATGCCGGAAAAAAAAGGTACGGAAGAAAATGAGGCGCATTCAGATTCCATCCCAAAATGACGTGAGCTGATCGGCACCCACTAACAGCATTGGCACTCTAGCAGGTAGAGCTTTAGTTTCCTTTTCTGTCTGCTAGACTACAGCACTTCTTTAAAACATGCAGCATTTAATTTAAAAAATTCAAGCTGGTAGTGAATTGTCTTGTTTTATTGCAAATATTAACATCAGTATCACACAGTGGACTGAAAAAAACCCCCAACTTCAGAAGGGTATTGTAAACATTAAAATTAAGTCAGATGCCAACTGTTATTGGCATATTTAAAAGCTATCTAGTGCTAATTACTTTCCATGGTTTTAATGCTAAAGCAGCTTTTTGTCTTAAAAATCTAGAATCCTTTTTTTTAAAAAAAAAGTATATAGATTCTTTGGAATTGAAATACTATTGAATTTTTAAGAGATTTAGGGCACATGCTTGTGTTGAAAATTTGACTTGAATGCCTGAAAGTATTGTTTAAGCCAAAGACTTAAAGGCTGAGAGATACCACTGAGATAATATAGTCTGATTTCTTCAGAAATACGGACTACTTTTCATAAGCCTAACTTACCCCAGCAGTTGATTGCCCTTCTTGTCAAATGTGATGAGATCAAAAGATCTCACAAGAGGGACTAGAAAGTTCCTTCCTCATCTAGAGATTGTTACTTCTTTGTAAGTATTGTATGGGGAGGGGCTACATCAGGCAGCAGCAGCTGCTTTAAAAAATTCTACCTAAAGATAAAATTTTGTCAGTGGACTTTACAAGGTGAGTATTCACTGCTGTTGGGCTCCTTCATTACTGTCCTTGAAGCCATCCAAGCTTTTGCAGAAGGTTTTTACCTCAGTTATGGTTTCAGTACAGCTTCGCCTTGCTGAAAAAAAACTCTTCTTGGCTAGAATCCTCAGAAACCTTCTATATGAAGAAATTTTACACTTCTTTAAAGCTGTATTCCCTTAACCTCTTCTTTCAATCTTATCACATCTTGAAACAAAGGTACAAAAAAATGTAGCCTTGGAAAAAGTTGACCTTAGTGGTGTTACCTAAAAGGAGTCAAGACCCATAAATATATATGGGTTAAAATCAGAAATACCCTAAATTTTGGTCCATGTGTTATGTAGTAATAGCAACTATAGCAACGATAAATAATACTAAGGAGATTGGCTGCACGTTGCCATGTTCATAACAGTAGAAGATGGGATAACTGAAAGGTAGTTTGTAGTTTTGGTCCAGCACAGCAAGCAGTCAGGTTTTCTTCAACGTCTTTGTTAATTTTACAACAAAAAGCATAGTGTAGCTCATATCATTTTTACAGCTGTGTCTACCCCTAAATGGTAGAGAGTGAAAAATTGGTAGATATCCTTAATATTTTAAATACTTGAGTAACAAGATGGTGATATTTCAGATGAAAAGAATACATATTTACCCTTCCCTAGTAATTCCTCCTCAAAAAGATACATACTAGAAAAATAAAAAACTCAAAAGATTGAGCCTGATCTTAACAGAGCAGGCCCACTAAGTCTCATAGGGATTTTACTGTTGCTTTTGATTTCATTTACATGTTGACAGAGTAGGAATACATGACAGCAGAGCTTCTAGACGTGAAACTGAGAAAGAGACTGAAAGTGCATAACTGATGGATCGTTTCCCATGATGTTTCTTGGGCATTAGGGTTCTTTTTAATTTATTTTCACAGTCTAGCTTGGTTAGAATGGACTGTATTTTTTACTTTCTGCTCTTGCTTGTTTTGGTCTCATGTCCTTATTTTACTTATCCACACCACTGATAGGCATAAATAGTCCCATCTTTGTAACCACTTCTAGTGTATGAACTTTCTACTTCCTGGACAGAGAAAAAAAAAACCACAAAAAACCTATGTAAAATCTGTTTTATACCTTCCTTCTTTTTTAAGTTCTCAAGCCTTCTGTTTCTTAGCTTTGCCTCTGTTTATTTAAAGCAAGTATGAGAAGGTTTTATTACTGTTAATAGTACTTGCTGCAGGTTTGAATCAGGACTGGTACATTTGGATTGTGTACAAAGTATTTGGTATGTAAAATACATCAGAACATTAACATTTCTACCCTGTGCTATTGGATGAAGATAATAAGATATTGGACAGGCAGATGGATCAAATGATGAGAAAATCTCAGCAGCTTAGGAGGTTCAGCTCGATTGATCCAAAGCATTATCTCCTGACTTGTCCTGTCTAAATCTACATTGCACCACTTTGTGTAAACTGTACTCCAAAATAAATGTTCCCATTCACTAAGTCAAGGATAGAAATGAGGAACCAACCCTCTTTTTGATTCATCTCATTTATAGTGCTACTGTTGTACAACCTGTTGCTGATCAATATCCCCTTTCCCATTTTATTTTTTTTCATTGATCTCATCAGCATAAGTCCATTAGTAGCAACAATTCAAGCACTTAGACCATTCTTAAAGACAATACCTCTTTTAAAAACTAAAATGCCTTTTTGAAAAGTCCTAGTGTGTGTAAGATAAGCATTGCATTAGAGGCTAGAGGAAAGCTTGTAGATTTTAAAGGGTGAACTATTACAGCTGTGAAAACTCTTGCAGAGGGACAGTGCTTATTTGGATGTTTGCAAGCAGCTAGGTATAAGAATCAGCTGGACATACACAGTCTAATAAAAAACCAAGAGAGTTACATGTAAGACATTAGTGGTATAGTGAGGAAATACAAGCTAAGAACTGTCCAAATATAAGCATTTAAACTCCACACTGTTCTGATAATGACTGAAGTTTGAGTACCTAGCTTATGGACAAAGTAATTTACTAATTAAATTTGCAGCTGATGATATATGGATGACAGATGGCAACCCATAGGACATAAATTGTATCCTATATAAAGAACTGATTTAATTTTGGAAGTGATGCCGAGCCTGTGGCCACTGATTTGAGCCGAAGCAGTGGTCACCAGACCCATGCTGACTATGTGGATATTAAGTGGACAGTTACCAGCTACAGCAAGACGCTGTCGATGTATACAGTAATAGATCCAGGAGATACCTAGGAGGAAGCAGGTGCTCCTGTTGTTTCAGGCCATTACTTCAACATGACACTACATTTCCCCCATGTTGCCCGCTGCAGTTTTATGGAAGTACACAGCAGACACTGTGACTCTGCATCATGTGCAGTAGAAACTATGCTTATGCCAGTAATTAACCTATACCCCCCTGTGAAATACACCACTTACCCTTGACTGACATGAAGAAATGAGAAACACACAACAATGAAAAAATAATGGTTTAGTTCTGTAGACATACCACACATGCAATGCAAAATACAGGAGTTAGGTTGTCTCCTTGAGCGTCTTGCCCATAGATCTCAGTCCAGAGGAGATCACTATCCCAGCCTGCACAGAAGGAAAAGCCGAGTGTCCATGAGTATCTGTAAGTATGTCTTCCCCAAAATACGTACTTGGCAATCAGGGGGCAGGATGCCCCGGAGGAAAAGAAAACAAACCAGGCATGATGGGACAATATTTTACTTAACTGTAGGTCAACATATGTTGCAAATTGCATTCTATCCATCACTGGAAAATTCCCATCTTAATAATAGTGGGCTATCTTCTTTTTTTAATTGCAGGGATGCATCTAATCGTTCCTGGTAATTTGAATCAGAAAATGATAATTGGAAAAGACAGATTTCTTTAAAAAATAATGTTACAGAATTTCAACTCAATTATGAGTTGACATTGCATTCACAAATTCAGTCCAGTGTGTATGTAAGAAGGAACTGACCATCTGTTTTATTATTCATACATATGTCTGCATGGGTAAAAGATGTTCAGAACTATTTAACATATTAATCTGTTAAATAATGAAGGTGTGTGCATGCTTACTGAACTGTACATATTAGTGTACTTATTGATTTGCATTGTATTTTTATATTGTAAATAAGTCTGGCAAAATATAAGTGGAGCATTTTCATTTAAGTTAAATAAACTGAGCCACATCTACTGTGCATTTTCCCCCAGCCTCTGAATTTTCTTGTGCTGGGATTCATTCCATTAATATCGTCAACACAATCTGCTGTCATATTGCAGGTAACTACTTTTCAAACTGCAAAACGATCTCTTTCTAGATGAAACCTCCTCCTCTGCAACAATGGCACAAATATTTTTCTGATAACTGTCTCTATGCTATAATTTGTGTGACTCTCTGGTCCAAATAAACAATTCGTCCTAGAGTTTTATTTTGCCAGTTAATGTTCCTGTAACTTTCATGGTGGATAATTTACAGCTTATCTGTTTTGGAGAGGGTCCATGACTGGGGGAGGAGTAACACAAGATTAAATAGCTATTTTATGTGCTATTTGTCCACACTGATTACT
The DNA here is from genome assembly GCF_947461875.1 of Haliaeetus albicilla. NCBI lineage: Eukaryota > Metazoa > Chordata > Aves > Accipitriformes > Accipitridae > Haliaeetus > Haliaeetus albicilla. The sequence continues at coordinate 17,480,947 of NC_091485.1, forward strand.
CACTTGCTACTGGGGAAGTAAGGGTCATAGCAGATAAATATAAAGGTGTTTTATTTTCCTTCTTTCGGTCCTCCAAGCACATGATTCTCTTCTTTACCTTCTGTATGTTGCTCAGCTGACCTCCATCACATGGTGAGAAAGTGCTTATCAGTGTAGAACATGCAGGAGGAATTATGTGGGCATAGCACCTAGGAATAGGAACTGCTGGAAAATGACAAGCTTGCAGGTTGCCATAATACATGAGGATTTAGCACTAAGTTCAGTAAAAATGTGGGAAAACACCCCTGAAATAACCTTCATTAGAAAAATCAGGGAAAACCTTTCTGGGGGACAAAGATCTGCCTATATAAAGAAGGAAAATCAGAAAAACAATTTCCATAAGACAATGAACCATGAGGAAATGCAGTTTTATGTTTGTGAAATTGATTTGAATAAATACTGAGGATTTTTTTAAAAAACATGGTACACGTTGATGTTATCAGAAGATAAATATTTCACGTTCTTATTTGCAATGGGAAATGAAGACACCTAAGAGAAATTAAGATCTCTTCTGGAAAATGATAATAACGTGAAAATGATGTTTTTCTTGAGAAAATTAATTCAACAGAAAATTCCAGAGCAGCTATAATAAAAACCTTTCCTTAATATCACACTTTTAATTGAACTGAATGTTACACATAACGTTTTTTGATTTTTCATCCATACGGCTATGGTATGTGAACACTTTCTGAGTTTTTACAGAATAATTTTTCCAATAAATACATTGAAATGGAGAACTGTAATCATCCATTTTGCATTTGAGTACAAACCGTTTGCCAGTGTTCAGAATGAAGTTTTTGTGGCATACTTCTTTTCGTCCTCTAAGTCTCAATTCAGTGATTTTCCACCTTGTATGGAAATAAAGGAAATCTACATTAAAAGTAATAGACAATAATTTCCTTGGGGGATACATTAAGAAAATACCATTTACCTTAGCAAACCAGATGTTTTTCTCTTCTGCATATTTCTCACAGTCCTCAAATATAAAATAAAGTTATCTTAGTTTTGAGTTCATTATTTAAAATATTTATTTCAGCTATAGAGCATTTTGTACATTTGTATATATGTTTGCTTTTAAATTAAACTGGTAATACTGCCTATGCCTTCAATAACTTTATTTGAATTTGGTGAATTCACATCAAAATAAATTTCTATCTGAATGTAATCACATAAAGAAAATATTTTTTCCACAATGTATTTGGTGTATGATTGTACATAATACTCTCAATTTCTTGAAACTTCAGAAATGGAAGATTTGAAGATCAAATTTCATACAATTTCCTATTACAAGACTCATAAAGGATATCTGCACTTGCAGTAACAACTACTCCATATCATATAGCAATGTCATTTTTAATCTTTCAGTAAGTCTTACCATTTTCTTAAAAGTCCATGTTGCCCAATTTGTTTAGAGAGAATCTGGTTAAAGTGATTTTATTCATAGAAATCGAAATATGAATTTAGGCATCTGAAATGTAGCATACGATGATGAATTAAATATATTCTCCTTTTATGATTTGCCAAAATGTGTTTCTAGAGAAGATAAAATTTCTGATCATCTAATTATCCACCAAATCTTTTGTGGAAACACAAAATTTCAATTAATGGACAATGCCATAAACATTAGTAAATACAAGAATTACCCGCTTAATTTCAAGAGTGGAGTAGAGAAAACTTCTAGAACACTGTTTGAAAAAGGCAAAATAGTATTCATGAAGTACCTTCAGGAACATGCTTGAAGACTTTAATTTGTTCGGTTTTGCAAAGATGAAAGGTAACCTGCAATTTTCAAACTCTTTTGGCAGATAATGGAGAACTGTTATATGACCTCTAAGATCAAATGACAAATTATGTGTAGCATTTACCCCTCCGGGGGTCAGGGTGCGGGAGGTGGGGTGGTGGTGCAGGGTGGTGGTGATGTGGGATGAGGTCTGGGAGCCACCTCCTCATTGACCCAGACCCCCACCTTGGTCCCCACATCCCTGCCTGGCCACCCTGGGGCTGTGTCTGACCCTGGTTCCCAGGACCAGTCATGCTCTGCCCCCCTTATTTGGGAGCTGCGGGACCACGTCCCACCTCCGTGATGTCCCTGCCCTGCTAGATGTGCCATCACCCCCAGCTGCCAGCTCACCTCCTTCATGGAGCCACCTGCCTTCACTGCTCCCTGACACGCTCTGCCCGAAGGGATTTTAGCAGAAATAGCGAGTCCCACGGTGACCGAGTGCATGTGATCGCCCACTGAAACACAGAAAACAGCAGAGCATGCCTGATATACGAAGTGTCTTCAGTTCATTTAAAACATACTGGCAAAGTCTGAACTCTTTGATTACAACGTATTTCTTACGTTTCAGATATTCCTAATGCAATCTCAGTGCTGTATTGGAAATAATGAGGCAGGCACCAGATATTCTCCTTCCACTACGTAATAATGAACTATTACCAAAAGTATGTTAACATTTCTGTGGATTGAGACATCAGCGATAATGGGCAAATATACACTCCTTTCAACTCAATCTGTAACTCAGGAGGGTTTTTTTCACCGGAAATAAGGGGCAACACATTATCAGAAGTACACAAAGCTTTTATGTATCATTTGAGTTAAGAATCGTTCTTGCAAAGCAAGAGTGTTTAATTTGCTGTCACAATTAATTGATCTATATGAATGGCTACTGATAATATTGTGCTTTCCCTGCTTTTGCAGCAGCCACTTTAATTTTCTTCTGTAATTCACATTTCTTTGCAATGGCAAAGTGTCGACAGTTTTGTTCTTAGAAATTCTGTTGGAATTATTTTATGATGGCCTCCATTTGCATCCTGTCTTTTTTGACTAAGAGCAACTGAGAACTTTCTTCTGAGAGAAAAAACCAGATAACCTCTGTCTAGTTATATAAATTCTATTTTCATCAATTCATGAGAAATAATGTCTCCATTCATTCTGTTGAACCTCTTAAGTAGCTATGTCTAAATTTGTTGATACAACGTTACTGTTGTAGACCTGTGACAATGAAATACCTCTATGGATGCAATTCAGACCAAAATAAGCAATACTTTGGTGTCTCCTTTTATAGTCATCATACCAGTTCTCCAGCTCACACCGGGCAAGAGCTCCATTTCATACAGCAGAACTTCACGATGACTATAAAAATTAGCTTCACATAAGCAAGGGTTAATTCTTGAAAAGAAGTTCCCTTCTCAATAAAATATAGGAGTTCTTTCAAATCCAGGAATTTGAGGGTTTTTTTCTTTCTTCCCAAGTCCTTTCTATAGGCATTCTGCAGAAAGCACAACAGAAAGGTATTTATTCCTTTTATATACACCGGAAATGCTCATAAACTTCCTTTCCACATCCAGCAGGCTCAGTAACCTTAATTGTCAGTGGCTCAGAGAACAGAAATTCATTAAATTGCTCATTTTCTCCAAGTAATGACAACTATAGTGCCAACAGTCATCCCTGGATAATGTCAAAATATTGAGGAAATAAATTACACCAGGAAGCAAACAACAAGGTTTGGAGATTGTATGCCCTGTGCACCGTTTTTAAAAGAAATCACCCTTCTTTATCCCATCAAAAACATCATGTTCACATTTACTCTCTTTTTGCTTACATTTGTCAAAAGAACAACAGGTGCCAAGGAGAATTTAATAAGTGAAAACAGAATAATATTACCCATTTATTGATAACAGGGAAGGGTAGTAAAATAATGTGTTCAAGACAGACTGTGGTTTAGCAAAGCAGGTACTACTGAGTGCCAGCTCTGTATGATACCAATGCCAATTTGTGGGAGGTAGTTTTTCAGTAGCAGCATCTGGCTTTTTGGCAGGCTTTCCAGGCTGTTTCACTGACAGTTTCAGTTCCCTCTAAGTTGGTCACTTGGCTATGTCATTTGTTGGGTGAATATTCTGCTTAGCTCCAAAAAGCAACATTTTACACCACCTCTCCTCCTGATTCTTAGCTCCTCTATAGTGATTTTTGCCTGTATACCTGTTGATAGCAACTTATTCTGTGAGCTTCTTGCTGGTATCAACAGGATTACTCAGAAAGTTGTCCTGAAGAGATTTGTCAGCATAGATATACTAGTGTCATCATCCCAGAAAACCCTTTTCATAAAGGCAGAGATTATAGCAGCAAAAGGGTTCGTTAGGGGGTAGAGCTAATATCAGATTCCCAAATGAAAGAAGAAGCTGTATCAACTCCAAGGGGTTTTTTTGCATGTGGACCTGCACGTCCGCTGCAGTGTTTTCTGATGTAAGCATATTGATTTAGTGTTTCTGCCGACACACCCCAGAATCTGCACAGGTGCACTTGAAAATAATTTTAAACATAGAATAACACATAATTTAATGAGCCAAAGAAAATCCAGTTCTAAAGGAACCATTCATTCGCAGCAGAATAAGAGGATATTGTACACTGCATAACAATCTCTGTTAGATATCCCTGTCCACAACACAGATAAATATGAAGCACTTGGCTTCTTTTATTTAAGCTTCTGGCATATATTTCTCCAGCTTCAGAAAATGCAGTCTTTATTGCATTCACACAAACAAAGCAAACCTATCATAGCAAAATTTCCTTAATTACTTTTTTTCTGCATTTGACTATTAGATCTATTCATTTCTAGATAAAATAGAAGTAAAAGTGTTTTTTAAAAGAAATGTACTTTTTTTTAAAGCTTGGGGGCATTTTCATTTCTTGGACTAATATTTAGAAATGTTTGAGAATTTTTTTTGTCAATTTATTATGAAATTATTTACAAAAATAGTTTTATGAGTACTTTTGATATGTGAACTATTACAGGAGCTTGAGCTCTTACAAATCGATGGGCCCTGACATTATCTACCCAAGGGTGTTAAGAGAGCTGCCTGATATCATTGCAAGGCCACTCTCCATAATCTTTGAGAATTCATGGAGATCGGGAAATGCCCCAGAAGACTGGAAGAAGGCTAATGTCACCCCATTCTACAAGAAGAGCTATGACAAAGTAACCTGCTTGGTTGATGTGGGGTGAGCAGTGGACATTGTCTACCTAGATTTCTCCAAGGCTTTCAATATGGTTTCCCTCAGCCTCCTCCTACAGAAACTGATGCGTTATGGTCTAGACAAGTGGTCTGTGCAGCGGGTTGGGAACTGGCTGACAGGCTGCACCCAGACAGTGGTGGTCAATAGCTCCTGTTCAAACTGGCAACCTGTCACAAGTGGGGTCCCCCAGGGATCGATATTGGGCCCAATGCTGTTTAATACCTTCAAAAGTGATCTGGATGATGGGATCATGCGTACCCTAATGAAGTTTGCTGATTACACCAAACTGAGTGGGGAAGCGGACACTTTGGAAGGGAGAGCCACCCTGCAGGAAGACCTGGATAGGCTGGAAGAGTGGGCTAACAAGAACCTTATGAAGTTCAACAAGGACAAGTGTAACACCTTGCACCTGGGAAAACATAATCCAGGAGTGCAGCACAGGCTGGGATCTACCCGGCTGGGGAGCAGCTCTATAGAAAGGGACTTGGTGGACAACAAGCTCAACATGAGAGAACGGTGTGCTGCTGCAGCGAAGAAAGCCAACAGGATGCTGGGTTGCATCAACAAGTGCATCACCAGCAGAGATAAAGAAGTCGTTATTCCACTCAGCGCTTGTCAGGCCACACCTGGAATACTGTGTTCAGTTTTAGTCCCCACTATATGAAAAAGCTGTGGGCAGGCTGGAGAAGGTCCAGAGAAGGGCCACAAAGATGATCAAAAGACAGGGAAGCCTGCCATATGAGGAAAGGCTAAGAGAACTGCCTTGAGAAAAGAAGGCTTAGGGGAGACCTTATCACCATGTTCCAGTATTTAAGGGTGGCTACAAAGAAGATGGAGACTCCCTTTTTACAAAGAGTCACATGGAAAAGATGAGGGGTAATGGGTACAAGTTACTCCTGGGGAGATTCCAACTGGACACAAGAGGGAAATTTTTCACAATAAGAACAATCAGCCATTGGAATAATGTCCCCAGGGAAGTGGTGGATTCCCCAACATTGGACACTTTTAAGATTCAGCTGGACAGGGTGCTGGGCCATCTTGTCTAGACCTTGCTGTTGCCAAGAAAGGTTGGACCAGATGATCCCTGAGGTCCCTTCTAACCTGATGTTCTATGAATTTCCATGCTAGTGTATCCTTTAAATGTGTGTTGTCATATTTAGTTCTTGGCACTATTTGTGAAAAACAGAAGACAGAATGATAACTGGAATTTGTAATAGAAAGACTTATTTCTTGTTTTACATTTACACATGTAAAGTATGTGGCTATTTCCCCTAATATTAATCTAACAAAATATTCTGGAGATCTCTAGTATACTGATTCTGGCACTGTGACTAGCGGAATGCTAAAAGCAAGGTTTGTTGTGTTTTCAAATACTGATATGCACACAGTCTCAGCTCCACTGTTATAAATAGGATTTAAGGTGCTCTGAAAACCTGCCCTTTGAAATTGATGCCAACATCATTATATATTCCAACAGCAAATAGATTTAAAAAAAAACCACAAACTTGTCTTTAGTATTTTTTTTAACATGGAAATTCTGGGGTTTTTTTCAGTAGCACAGTGTACAGAAAGACAAGACAGTTTTGCCACCTCACGAATTATAACAATGTCTAATATTCTGTACTTTGTAGTGCCTTAGGGCTCTTTCTTCAAGCAACTAATTTATGCAATTGCAGATTGGAAATACTTAATTCTTTTTATAATGACTGACAAGCTGTGGATTTTATTCTGTAGAATATATTATAAAATCCTATGTTGCACAATGCAATAGGGAAAATTTGGTACTAGTAGCACTTTATGCATGTATATTTAGAAACAAAAATTACCTGTGAAAAGAGAGATTTGAGATTAAAAAAGGGGGCTTATTCTCCCACTTATTGCTGTCAATCCTATACTAGATCAATGGATGTCAACTATTTCAAATCAATGCTGGCATGGAATTTGACAGAAAATATGTCTAGAAAAGTGTGCTTCAAATTAAGAGCCTAAGCAGTGATGGAGAGATACCCATTTAAACATCTTGTACATCTACACTAAAAGCAAAGACAAAGCTTCCCACCAAATAAGAACATATTTATTGATCACAATACATGAGCATGGGTGTGCATCAGGGGAAGAAACAAAACAAAACTGTTTTCTGGAAAAGTAAATCTGTCTTATATATGTAATTAGCATTGAGGATGAGGATTTAAGTCTCTATAACACTCTCAAGATTTTCTGGGAGATAGGCAAAACAAAATGTAATTTGCATTCAGCAGTCTTAAGCTAGACAATAGTATTCAGATCATCTGTGACTGCCCAACTTGATATTCAAGAAGATGGAAAAATAGAAGCTTCACCTTTATTTGGGATTACGCTTGTTGAGATCATGAACAATAATGAAAAAACACAGAATACAATGAAACTGAGGACCAAACTATGTATTATTTTTAGGAGGACGAGAATAGTACAATGAGGGTAAGGTTCTATATCCCATTCTATGCAATTCTCACTTAGCCACAAGAAGACTTATAGACGTGTTTTCCCAAATGAAAAATCAAGTTCTTGGGTAGGATTTCCTACTTCATTGGGTAGATAAGCAAAATGTGTATTTACCATCCTTTCCCTATACTATCACATATAAACAAGAGCTAGGTGAAAAATCGCAAGTGATTTTAGGCTGACCAAAAGTTGACATTAAATAGAGCAAGTGAGAAAACATATTATTAAAAACAGGGAAAAATAATTAACAAAGAATGAAAAAGTTTCATTTTTACATTTTAGACATAAAACATTCCAGTTTCTTATTTCTAAACAATTGTCTTTCAGAATTGCCTTTATGTAATAATAACAACAGCAAAAAATAATAAAATTATCATCCTTTTTCTTCTACAAGAAGTGTTATATTTTGTTTCAGGTCAATGAAATATTGCAATCAAGTCAAATAGAATCAGTTTTGATTTTCCAGTTTGACCAGAGAATCAAAAAGCATTTACCGATACAGCTGTAACACCCAAGAAAGAACTGATTCTGGAGGACTTTTAACATAGAAAATTCAGGACAGGCCTGTTTAATGCCTTCATTAAGAACAGATAGAACAAACATTTAAATGAATCTTTATCAAAAATAAATTGCAACATAGGGATATGACACAAAAAGGTTATGAGTTATGGAAGAGAACCGGCCAGAAGTAAGTTCATGTATTGATTGGACAATTATAGCTTCCAACTGATGTAAAACTCACTTTCAAATAAAAAAGGGAGGAAAAAAACTTTCAACTTGCTGTGAATAAACAATCCTACATTGTAAACTGAAATAAATATACATATACTTTAAATTGAAAGGTAAAAAGTCTTAATTCTTGTGTCAACATTGCATGACACAAATGGGTAAGATCTGTGTGTATTGGTTTTGTGTGGCAAGGTCTTGGTAGCGGGGGAGGTTACAGGGGTGGCTTCTGTAAGAAGCTGCTGGAAGCTTCCCCTGTGTTCGAGAGAGAGCCCATACCAGCCAGCTCTAAGACGGACCCACCGCCGGCCAAGGCGCGATAGCGGTAACGCCTCTGGGATAACATTTTTAAGAAGGGAAAAAGTTGGGACAGGCGGGAAACAGCAGCTGGAGAGAGGAGTGAGAACATGTAAGAGAAACAACCCTGCAGACCCCCAGGTCAGTGCAGAAGGAGGGGGAGGAGATGCTTCAGAGCAGAGATTCCCCTGCAGCCCGTGGGGAAGCCCATGGTGAGGCAGGCTGTCACCCTGCAGCCCAGGGAGGTCCACGGTGGAGCAGATATCCACCTGCAGCCCGGGGAGGACCCCACGCCGGAGCAGGTGGGTTCCTGAAGGAGGCTGTGACCCCATGGGAAGCCCACGCTGGAGCAGGCTCCTGGCAGGACCTGCAGATCTGTGGAGAGAGGACCCCACAGAGCAGGTTTTCTGGCAGGACTTGTGACCCCATGGGGGACCCATGCTGGAGCAGGGTGCTCCTGAAGGACTGCATGCTGTGGAAGGGACCCATGCTGGAGCAGTTCGTGAAGAACTGCAGCCCGTGGGAAGGAACCACACTGGAGAAGTTCATGGAGGACTGTCTCCCATGGGAAGGACCCCATGCTGGAGCAGGGGAAGAGTGTGATGAATCCTGTCCCTGAAGAGGATGAAGCGGCAGAGACAACGTGTGATGAATTGACCGTAAACCCCATTCCCCGTCCCCCTGTGCCACTGGGGAAGGTAAGCAGAGAATCCGGGAGTGAAGCTGTGCCAGGGAAGAAGGGAGGAGTGGAGGGAAGGTGTTCTGAGATTTGGTTTTATTTCTCATTACCCTACTCTGGTTGATTTGTAATAAATTGAGTTAATTTTCCCCAAGCTGAGTCTGTTTTGTCCGTGATGGTAATTGGTGAGTGATCTCTCCTGTCCTCATCTTGACCCATGAGCCCTTTGTTATATTTCCTCTCCCCTGTCCAGCTGAGGTGGGGCGAGTGATAGAAAGGCTTTGGTGGGCACCTGGCATCCAGCCAGGGTCAACCCACCTCACTGTGCTTTCAGCAATTTCTGTGTTAGTAGGCTTTCTACCAGGGTAGGTTATTCCTTATGAGTCACCTTAAAATGTTGTCCATGCTATTTAAATATTTCAGTAAAGAAAAGTTTACAATAATTTCACTTATTTCTAAAATTACCTTAACAGTTCAAACAGAGTTTAGATCAGGATGCAGGATGTTTTTTTCACTCAGGAGATATTTAAAGGTAGAAAAAGAGAAGACAGAGTTGGACAGAGCTGTACAGTCATTCTCCTGGAGGCATCAGAGGCTGCAACATGAAGAGAAATTGTCACAGAGGTTGGAGCCAAGACCATAAACGCTACTATCTTCGTTTTGAGTTTTGCTCTCAGTTTTCAGTCATGGAAAAAACAAAAACCGAAATATAATACTGTTGTTGAAATAGTGTAATTTAACCACTTTGTTTGTAGTTTTAGGAACATAGATGGGGGTGGGGTGGGGAGGAACACAGCCTTCTGGGGTTCTCAAACTTCTTTCTTTTTCGACCAAGTGGCAATTCAGGGGAAAAAGTTTATGGCCAAGATACAAACCTTTCAAATATAGGTCAATTCAAAAACTCCTCACACTACTACCTGATGAAACGCAGGCAGTCTGCCAACCATTTCACATGATCTCCTAGACAAGAAGATCCTACAGTCTGTTCACCACACTCTCCCCTGCCTTTTCCTCATAGTCACAGCAACAACCGGGACAAAACAATTTCTGCTAAGCTCTTCCCCAGCCCTCCCCAGCTCTGCAAGAGAGCATTTCTTCTGCCAGATGCTCACTGACACATATTCCTGAGTGCTCCACATTCCAGACATTTAAGCCAGTATAGCCTTTTTCTCCTGTTTGAAGGTTTAAAGCATTCACCTCAGGCAATTTTCTTCTTAGCCAATATGAAGTAATTGAAATTATATTGTTAAGTAGTGCCAGCTCATGCAAATGTATCATTGGAAGAGTTGTCTGGTCAGAAGATCAGATATCATAAAACTTCAATGTTTTCATCATTTACAAAGACTTCAGAAAAAACCCCAGATTTTTCTCATACTACATTAAACAGATTAGATTTTAAGATATGAATAAGATTAGGCCTAAAACTGCATTAGGAAGCTTCAATACAAGAACCTGTACTGCCTACAGCAGCAAAACGATTTATCCACTATAGATCATATCACTAGTGGCACATCTTCCTCAGCAATTTTATTATATGTCTCTAATTGAGAAGTTTATAACTTGGCCGAAAGCATTTCCTCTGAGCTGAAACTTGGTGTAAAAGTCAAGAAGAGTAATAAAAGCACTACTTTATTTTCATACATTTGCCTAATAATGAGCTTAACCAGCCCTAATACATTAGAATTTTAAGAATTTCCTAATCAAGACCTTAAAATATTATTACATATCATTGCTGAGATTCAGACCTGCAGTTTGGATGATAGGATTTCTTTGGTGTCAAAAAAGTTAAGAGATGTGAAGGGAATTTCCCAAACCAGAACTGGAAAAGTTGAGAGGAAGCTGGGAGAATTTGAGATAGGGAGTTTTGTTAAAACTGGCTTTTCCATCCCTAGGCCATATAAATCCTGTTGATCAATGCTCAAAAGACAAGCTGACAAGTTTGAGAACACATTAAAAAGCCACCTTTCATTTGCCTACTCTGACTATGATGATGAGCCATCACCTCACAGTGAAATTTATATGCCTTAAAGACAGCTATTTTCTTTTTTATGGTAAGAAAATAGAGATGGGATTTGAAGGTTTAAACAGTTTTAAATGAAAACTAGAATTATTTTTTTCAATTTAAGGTCTTATCACAGCTAAGGAATAGTATAAATAGATGTATTTTAAATTAGTTCACAGGAGATTAAGAAAAAGTACTCATATTAATTCCCTTGCTGTTCTGCATTGTCAAAACAAAAAAGGTAGCCCTAGCATTAATGACTTTGAGAGACATTATTTAGTAATTTAGAGTAACACTGAATTTCTATTTCAAATTTCTAAAACATTAAGAGAAGAACTTTGCTTTTACTCCATTTGTGAAATCATGTTCTGTCTGCAGTTTGATTTTTTTGTATTAATGGAACAAATATTACAGTTTAAATTGAAGGAAAATACTATTTATGATTAGTTTGCAACTAACATAGTACAGAAATTCCATATGAAGAAAGAGATTGCTGCCTAGTCGTTATAGCAGCATTGTAAGAGGCTAGACTCTTAGGTTTTCTTGGATAATTCAATACATGAGAAGCCCTGGTATCAAAGGTTTTCTGAGAGGTATGTTGATGGACTGTGTCTCATGGGTCTCCTGGTCCTGCATTTTCTCTCTTTTGGACTCAAGGCTGTGCATAGCAGAGTTCACCTTTAGTGCAAAAATCACTTCTCCTCCCTACCTGCACCTCTTCTTATAAAGCAGTACTTCTACATCTGTCAACTTGTCAGACTGGCTTGCTGCAGCAGGACAAAGCTAATGTTTCAACCCCAAGGTATCTTACTGTTCCTTTTAGCTTCCCTTCACAGTTTAGGAAGAGATATATCCTGAATGTAGCTGCCAGTATCAGCAACACCCATTAGATATTATACTTCATGTCACAAGAAATGATTGCAAAGGATTTTGCTCTGCTTCACTTGCTCTGAATTCTGAATGACCTACATCCCTTTTTCCTAGCCATCAAAAAAGAGACAGCCTTAATGAGAAAATGCCATTTTGTAATTGCTTTTCTCCTCCTTTTTGCAGAATAAATTCCATAAATGTGGTCGTCTAAACATCTCCTGTGTGACCATGAATGGTTGGTCTGCATGCTTATGAATCTGGTAGCTGCCAGATTTACCCCGTGTGTAGTCATGGGTGCTAGCTCTAACTGCAGTATTTTTAGCAAAGGTCAAAAAGGCAAATTAAGAGCCTCTGAGATGAAAGGCATGCCAAGGAATGCCGTTGTAAAATTGTATCTATACGTACATTTACCTTATATTTCGCAATACATTTCAGACACAGAATTAGCCATCAGAAATTGTAACAGTTAACTGTAGGCAGAAAGTGAAAGACAGTTCAACAGATTGATTATGAAACGCTTAGGATAGTTGCAGGTTTTTGGGTAACTCAGTCTGTCAAATACTGCAAGCAATGCTGGATAGTCTGTCCCAGCAAAATCCTGTCTAGGTCCAGGATACCTAAAAATTATGGACACATTCATTTTCAGATTTTCAGTTTCCAAGATGATTCACTATATTTACCCCACAAAACATATGACTAGAGAATATAACAGGTCCTGTGTTGTGCTAGGCACTGTAGAAACAGAAAGCAAATGTAGTCTCTGTTCCAAATAGATTGCAGTCTAAGCATGTTTGTATACTATACATATGTGCAATAATAAATATATACAATATGTATGGTTATCATCTAATCATTAGAGTTCGTAGTCTCTAAAAATCTAGGTTGAAACTTTTATTTTTAGAAAACAAATAAAAAATAAATCCTAGTATTGTTCCTTTGCTGCAGTCTTGTCTTCTTTCTGTTTCTGCTTTCAAATTTTTTAAATCTACAGTGTATCAGTTTACAATTCAACTGTGTGTTGCAATAATCTCAACAAGGAGAGCTCATGTCTGACTGTGGTTGAAGACTAAGTCTTTACACTTTGCTTTCAAAAACTGGCAAGAGAGCTTTGCTCAAGCATTGTTCTGACACATGTACAGGTATCATTTGTAATGTTCCCTGTCTAAAATGGAATCTACATTTTTCAACATTTTCTCTGAAATAGCATAAAACATATCACCATAGCATAATTGTTACTGTCATGCATTTGAAGAACAAATGAAAGTCTAAAGTTTCATAGTTGCTTTACTTCCTGTTAATCCCTGAATTTTGTAACCCTTACTTCTGGTTTTAGTTAGATAAAAGTATGAGCAAATCTGCGTAACTTCTGTATTTGGCATCTCACAGTTTTTACATTTCTCAGCTTTGTCTAGTGTTATTTCTGCAATACCAAATCACCATTTACCTTATTTTAAAAAGGTTATTAACCTTTTAAAAAATAGCAGGAAGGAGATTAATTACAGATTGGTATTGCTACTGTTGATAGAATAGTCAAAATAACAGCCCTGCAGAAAAATGAGTCATTTATCTGCAAATAGGTTTATCTAGTAAAGCAGCAGCAGTCCCCTCTAGTCTCTCCCATCCCCCAGCCATGTGGCCATGCCAAACAAGGAGAGATGATCATTCAAAACAAGAAAGCATGTTGTGTTCATGTTATATGTCACCTATAGGAAGCTTTTTCAAGTTTTGTAATGTCTATTATCCTGAGAGTCAGTAGGGCTTTGTAGCACAAGATCCTGGAACTTGCTGACTTTAGCACTGACTATGTTGAACTCCATAAGGCAAAGACTTAGTCCTCCATAAAACTCATGGTACATCAACTGCTTAATTTAGACACAATATACCACGGGTAATAAAATATGGCAAGTAGCAGTTAGCAAAGGATGCTGAAAATGACAGGAGAAATTTTTTTCACAGTTACAGGGATAAGCTGGTGATCCAGCCGGTGAAGGTACCCATCTTCCTGTCAGTCTGAGAGCATCATAGACCTTTGTTAGCAAATGTTTACTGACTGAAACCTAAATCCTTTGGAGTCTGATCAGCGAAGTCAATAATTTAAACAATTTATTGCATTTATTGTTAGCTTTTTAGGTTTCTAAGTCTAAAAGCAAGCCTCTTGTACATTGTAGAAGCATATTTCTGTGTCAGCATCTACAAAATCTCACTGCATGGAATTATTTCACAATCTCTAATCTGATCATTACCTTACTTGCAGCCAGTGTATTGATAGAGTCCACAAAAATATTTCCTGCCAATATATGCATGAGAAACAAAATCACGGTACTGTTAAATTAGTGTAATAAGCATGAAGTTATTCCAGATACAGAAATGCTCTTTGTTCTTATGGTAGAACTCAAATTACAGTTTGAAGTACAACTAAATTCTTTCTCGTTATGTGCTGTACAGCAATATGAATTTAGTGGCCATTAAATCTCTTACAAGGGACCTGGAATACACTTATACCCCCTTCTAGCCTACTGATGGATAATAGCAATGAAAAGGTTGTGATATACCTTTGCTTCCACTATTATGGTGGGAAGTGTGTTTCAGCACCTTATACTCCCATCTACTTGCATTTGCTCAACAAAAAAAGTGGCTTCTTAGTATAAATCCCTGTTATTCCATTGATTTCAATTCAGCTGTGACAGTTTACATCCCCTGAATGTCGGGTCCAGGCCATCAATAGTTCAGATGAAGTGAATTCTGCCCTTAATTTGTATTTTGAGCTGAAAAAGACCCATAACTTTTCCTTTGTGTTGAAGGTTAGCCTTTTTCTCTTCCTTTCAGACCATTCAAGAGTTGCCTGCAACATGACAAGAAAATTAAAAGGAGTAACTTGGGCTTTCTTCTTATTAAGGACGTATGGCAAAATAGATGAATAATTAATGGAGCTTTTAATATGACAAGCCCTAAAAACTGACTGTAGCTGTAGAAGGATGCAGATGCTTACATTTAAATGTTTTCAAGAAACCTGTGACTTAAAGCTTCAGTGTGAATATCATATTTTATTTCAAAAAGTACAGAAAGACTAAAACTTAGGCAGTATAAATCACTTCAGAAAAATACATAGGTATTGCCAATAACTTAACTGTTTGTCTGTCCTGGTTTCAGCTGGGATAGAGTTAACTGTCTTCCTAGTAGCTGGTACAGTGCTATGTTTTGAGTTCAGTATGTGAAGAATGTTGATAACACTGATGTTTTCAGTTGTTGCTCAGTAGCGTTTAGACTATAGTCAAGGATTTTTCAGCTTCTCGTGCCCAGCCAGGGCACAAGAAGTTGGCACAGGACACAACCAGGGCACCTGACCCAAACTGGCCAACAGTGTATTCCATATCATGGGACGTCCCATCTAGTTTAGGAACTGGGACGTGGGGGCGGGGAATTGCCGCTGGGGGACTGGCTGGGTGTCGGTCAGCAGGTGGTGAGCAATTGCCCTGCGCATCATTTGTACATTCCAATCCTTTTATTACTACTGTTGTCATTTTATTAGTGTTATCATTATCATTATTAGTTTCTTCTTTTCTGTTCTATTAAATCGTTCTTATCTCAACCCACGAGTTTTACTTCTCCTTCCCGATTTTCTCCCCTCTCCCACTGGATGGGGGGGAGTGAGTGAGCGGCTGCGTGGTGCTTAGTTGCTGGCTGGGGTTAAACCTCGACATTGTCTTTAGCCATTCTGATTTGAAAATAAATGAATTAATGCTGCTGTTTTCCTCTCTATATAGTTATGAAATATATAAACAAATAGTACTTCAAAGACAACACAAAGGGATCAAAATATTTTCATCGCAAATGGAGAAAGATTTGAGATGTGTCTTCTACCTGGGAAAAGCAGGAATACCAATGTGTAGGTGGCTTTTCTGATCGCTAAACCGCTATGCAGTTTAGCAGTACTAAGGGAATTATAGCACACCATATTAATACATCGGGTGGAGGTAGACTGTCACTTAGGAAATACCTCTAGGAATTTTAGAACAAAATCCTAGTCTGAACGTTCTGATAATTTACATCTGTGGTGCCAAATTCAAAGGTGATAAATAAAAGTATTTCATATGACACTAGGGAGCTAGAAGAGAGACTGAAGAACTACTAGCTAATTCAATGTAGAAGTCAAAAAAGCAGAAGACAACTCATGAATCTCTGAAGGTTTGTTTTGTAACACTGAAAACTCATTAGGTCAAGTCTTGTAAATGACCTACAAATACATCACTGAGGAGACGATACTTAAAAATGTTTAGCTTCACCATTCACCTTTAGATGGTGCAAAAGTAGATATCATAGTTTTCCTGGTAGTGTTCTCTTGCTTTTGATGGGAATTCAGAATGCACTGTACTTGTACGCAGTGCAATGGTGCTAGCTAGTTGTGAGAACAATCTCAGTAAAAGTTGTTTGTGAATATAACACACTGAGATTCCTATAAAAAAAAGCTGCAATTAAGACAAGGGTGAGTTTGTTTCTCTTAATGTAATCTGTTCTATTGCTATGTGAACTACATGTCACGTCCCCATTTCTCAGGACAACGACCCAGGTTCGCCAATTCCAAGCTCAAAGGTTAGGGTGAAACGACACCGGGGATCCTCTAACTCACAAAACTTTTAGTCGGTCACAACAGGAGTTGGCATGAAACCACCTCAGTGAACTGCGTCACGCGCGCGAACCGCAGGTCACCCAGCAGGCCCCGCGAGCCCTGCTTCTCTGGGGACCAGCTGAGGGGAGAAGCCCCGGAGATCCCTCCCGCCCTGTCAGGAGGTTCAGAGCGGAGCCCCCCGCCTTCCAGACTCCTTCTCAGAGAGGAGCCCGGGGCGGCTGGACCCGCTCCCCGTCCCAGGCTCGGCCGGCGGGTTTATGTCTCTAGAGGGGCGAGGTGTGGGGGTTACGGGGGAAAAGAGGGAGAAAACAGAGACGAGAGGACGACTCTTCCCTCGGCCCGCCCAGCGCTGCGCTGCCGGAGAGCGGGCGCCCTGAGGGCGGCCTCCGCTCGCGCCCTTTCCCCCTCTCCCTGCCCCTCCTTCGGGCGGGCCCTCCGGCTCATGAGGCTAACCAGGCGTCCCGGCGGTTCGCGCTTCCAGAGCCTTCGGGAGAGGGGCGGGCGGGCCCGGGGGGTCCTCTGGGGAGTCCCTTCTCCCTCCCTGCAGGCGTGACCCTGGTTGGAGCTCCGGCCGTAGCCGGGGAGCTGCCCCGCTCCGCCTGTCAGCAGAGGGAACCGCGCATGCTCCCTGCGCCGGCCTCCCTCCGCGCCCTGCCGCTGCTGCTGAGCCGCCTCTGCCCGGCCGTTCGGCCGGGCCCGGCAAGCGACGGGTTTGAGGCCCTAACGCTTGCTGTCCCTCACAGTACAGCAGTCAGATGGTAAGCCCGTCCTCGTACCTAAATACGAGACTTTTGATTTTCAAAAGAATTTTGTAATCTCAAACTACTTAAATCCCAATCCATTCTTGTACTTTTTTCTTCCTGAGACAGCAGTCCTCAGTTTGGGCTAGTGAGTTTAACGGAGTGTGTGAATTACGTTAATGTAGAGGTAAACCTAGGTCCTACCCAGTCGTCGAGCTAGTGATGAATGTAAACGATGCTACTTGTGTTCACATTTACTTGCTGTCCTTTCTTGCCAAAGTCTCAGCATAAATTGTTGCCTCATTTTGGTGTTTATTCTTTTAAATAAATGTTAAGTTTGAAAAACATACGTTAAGTGATAGATGTGTTTATTTTTTGCGATAGAAGAAACGTAGCAGTGGGATTTTTTACAAAATAATGAAAAGCAGTAGGATTTTCTTAAAATACACTTATTGTTGATAAACGTTAGTACCTTACTTGAAATCATATCTTTTGATGTGTCTTTGTGTCTTACAGAACACAAAGTATGTGTAACAAAGTATTTCATTTTTGTGTGAGGTTATCTCCTCCTATGGTTTCATTGGCATCATTTTTTCAACACTGTGAGACGGTAAGCAGCAGTTAGCCCTATGCACATCTTGCTTCTGAAAAAAAAAAGTTCACCCCCCCGAAATATTTCTTATATCAATCTGTATTTCTAATACATGTAACAGTACACTGAGAATTAGACTTAAATTATGAAATTTGTGGTGATTAAATGGATTTGAATAGCAGATCTAGTAGCAATGATAGGAGACATTCTGCTCTACAAAGGAATGTCAGATGATATTAAGAGATTGTTCTATTTATTTGTCTAGGGAGTCAGCAAAAGCATTGTTACTGCAACATGGGTGACATTAGGGACTTCATCAAAATGATGCTGCTTCTGCTGTTAATTTATGCTGAGCAAGGTAATGAAAAGTACTGATGGTAGAAAAGTGCTGAAGAATCATAAGCATCTATTCTAATGCAGATGGTATTTAAATTCAGAAAGGGAAGAAAAATTAGGAAAGCCAGCACATTTAGTGCCTTTCAGTGCACTTCAGTGTTCAAAACTCACAATGTAATGAGGCCAAAACCAAAAACTGTCAAATACATGGCACTAAACAAAACAAAAAGCCTGAGTGAAGAAGAATGTCAGGTTCTAGTGAGAAAATTCTGCTTGCAACTCATTGCAAGCAGGAAGAAATAGAAAGAAAACATTCTCTAGTGTTTAACTTAAAAATTTTATGTCACCTGTAGGGAGAACAGGCAGGTATGTTGTACAGAATATGCTCCCTTTGGTAGTGTCATTTTAACTGACTTAGAGAAAAATTAACAGAAAGGGGAAAATGTTCTGCTACTGCTACCTTTGTTGTGTTAACTAGATTTACAGAAAATACAGGACTCACTGGATACATAGAATAAAAGTGAATGAACTAACAGCATGTAGTTCTGCTCTTCAAACTGACACAGTAAAAGAAAAAAAATACATACACATAGCATATCTTTGTTCTCGAGTAGTAAAATATGACCGTTTGAATGGACATACCTGCATTTGTTGGGTGTTCACAGGGACTGATATCTACACTGGTCTTTCTGATCTGAGCAAAATTTGCAGCCACTGCGTCTCTCAAGTGCAGTATACTGAAGGAATGGAACCAAATACAGTTAGCGTCAGTGCCACTGAACAGAACTGATTTTTGTTTCCGTATCTACCATTCCTAACACAGGCTGATAGCCAGAGGTTTTGTATCTGCAAGTAAATCTGAACAAATATAAAAATGAGAATCATTACCCTATTGACCTGGTAGGGTTCTTTGTAGACCCTATCTGGATATAATGCTAATGCAGAAAAGAATAACAGAACTTCTAATGTTGTGGAGTATTTCTCATGTGTTCAGAAAGGTAATTATCATAAGGGAAAACCATGTGCAGGAGAAAGATGCTGAGAAATGAGCTGTCGATAAGGACTTTATTAAAGGAGGGTAGGCTAACATGTTAATTATTCTCTAAAGCATAATTTCCCTATTTTTTGTTTTCATTCAAAGCTCTGTCTTTTGTGTCTATATGGGTTGGAATATCGCCTGCTAAGTCTCCTGTCTCATTGCTCACACTTCTGCATGTGCACTATAAATGAAAAACCACTGGATCACTTCAAACTATTACCAAACAAAAAAGTTATTATGGTGTTAGACATCAAGTTATTTGTTATTTTGCTAAAAAAAAAAATTATAAGCCATCACTCCATAACTAAGGGTGTCAAAGTACTTACTGGACCCTACACTTGCCATGAAAGTTCATCAAGCTCAATTTCAGTTTGATGAAACTATCTTAAGTGATAGGAATATTCAGGCAGAATCAAGGGCAGAAAGTGTAGAATGAAGTCCAAGTGACTGGGAGTGCTCAGAGAAATGCTATATTGTAGCTGACCTTACTCAGCTATTTAAAAGAAAAAGTATGGAAATACTTGGACCTACAATTTTTTTCCTCAGCCAAAAGTGTATGTAAAATTGCTGATAGTGACATTTGTAGGATAAGTGCATTTGGCAGTGAATTTTGGAAATTGTGTTTCATTAAAGTTTAATGAGCACTGTGCAGGAAGACTGCAAATACTGCTCTGTGCTAATGTGTCACTGTAAAAATTGTCATGTGCCAGACAGCTTAAAGATAATGATGCCCAGGGATAACATTTCTTTCCATCTTTTTTTTCCCCTAAAAATTTGTGGGCTAGATAAAGCATTCCCACTCTGTCCCCCATTTCTGCAAAAGCTTTCCTTATGACAAGCAAGAAAAACACGTTCATACATTTGTTAAGTCGTCTTATCTTGTTAATGACCTCCAATTCTTGCATCACTGAATGAGCAGTCTTTATATGCTGGGTATTAATGTAGCTGATGCTTGATGTAACTCTATAATGCATTGCATTCTCATTGGAGAAGATTGCCATGCTACTGAAAGGTCTGCAGGTCCCTTGTCTTTGTTTTAAATTGAACCGGACAATACTTAAAAATCGATAGAAAGCTATGTTGGGAACTCTGTATGTATTTTTGGAATTTGCTTTATAAGCTTTTGCTATTATTCAGTCAGAGTTGGATTTGAAAGGCAACCTTCCTGCTGCTTTCTTATATCACTTTCAGAAAACAAAGTGTTGCCAATCTGTGGGATAATGGTTCATTTCAGTTATTTCAAAAGTAGTACAGATTACCAGAAAGTGGAAGCAGCTGTCAGGAGGCCTGACCAGATAAATGGGATTCATTTATGCTCCATACACTGCTGCATGTGAAAAAACTCAGGAAAGAAATATGGATTCTCTGGTACCTTAAGGTCATAACTGTGTTGTTCTCAACAGGCAGGATGTAAGTCTGGATGTAACTTTTTAGAATCAGGCAGCAGATAACTTGAGACCAGCCTGGCCCTTGTCTTGTAGCAGGTGCATGAGTTGATTCAACAGGAGCTGTGCAATCATTGGGCCTTCATAAAAGAAATTATAGTTGGTGAAGTTATGTTACACAGAGCCTGTGAATTGATGACTTAGACATTTGGGGTTTAATAACGATTTTAATAATTTAACCATGAATATTTAATAGTAATTAGGTTTTAACACTTCATATTTTTTAAAAATTAAACTTTGCAATTTTTAATATTTTCTTACCTCTTATTAAGCATTAATATTTGATTTGTTTAAAATGTTTTTTTTTTCAGTAAGATTTGAAAGTTTTAAACCACGTTAACAAGGAGGTTACAGTTTATACAGTAAAATGTATATTTTAATAACTGCCAGGTATAGATACTTTATTTCTGTAAAAGATATTAAAATGTCACATTTTCCTCCAGGAAAAAGTACAAAGAAAAGTAGAAGTAAGAATGAAATCCAACTTGTGTCACATATGAGGTACTAGTCTAGACCCCTATCCTGCATGAGGAGACTGCTGAACTTTGCTGCTGCATGGCAAACACCACTACATTTCCACATTGTAGGAGTTTAGCAGAATACATATGCAACTCTATACCAAATGAACACATATGAAGCACATGTACAAAATATGCTGAAATAGATTATTGCTCATTTTCTGACAGTATGATATATCTGAGGTTTTTCAGGCAACATTGCTTGACCTGACTGAAAGGACTGAAGCATGGGTAAGACCACTGTAGAAATGCTCTCACATGAGAAAGCTTCTTACAGTGTAAGGGAGCTTAGAGTTCATTACAGAGCATTATTTTTCCCTTTCTGTTGATTCTGATCATCTTCATGAAACAAAGGTAAAATTCTTAATCAAAATGAGAGTGGTTGGGTTTTATAAGGCTATAGTTGAGAAGATGCTTTCAGTCTTTCAGGGACAGTGTTAGCAAAAGGAGGAGCTTTATTGTGTACTGAAGCTGCCTGGGCTTATTGAATGGTAAGTCTCTACCACATTTTCTGTTCTCTGTGTCCTGAATTCTCACAAACATGAACTCTGTCAGTCCGTTTCTGTCCTTCCACAAAATACCATTTCTATCAGCAATGTTTTCCTTTCATGCCAGTTTACTTAAAAGCTGCAAATACCTCAGTATAACTGTTAGAATAACTTCCAAAGCCAAACTAGGATCTCATGTGCTTTGCAGATACGAGACTGGAGGCAATTGCTCTCCACATTTCTGAGCAGCCCTATTCACTCTACAGAAAACACCATTCCTATTGATTTGCAACTGCTGCCTAAATAAGATTCACTTCCACATTTCTTCAGATGCATAGGAAAGAGACTTGTCACAGGATTTTAGTTCTTTCTGAGACCACAGTAGAATTCTCTAGGTTGTCTGGAGAGACAGTGGAATAACCATTTCTGGAAGCTTTAAATAAATTTTTTCATAGAGCACATAGTGATTTAGATCCAGTTTATGTCACTTAGTGGCAGAGATAGAAACCAGGGGCAAAGCAAAACTATAAGACCTAGGAACACTTCTGAGGTATTATGACTGGACCCTGCAAAATCCTAGTTGCATTCAAAGGACAGCCCTGCATGAATACTATTTTCTATATACTGGCATCCCTGGAAAATTTGTCATGAGAGCCACCTTAGAGAAATAGCATGCCTTAGCAAGGATCTTGATAAACATGACAATTAAAAAGATGATACCAAGATCATACTGTGGCATCTACCTGCACAACGATTTCACTGCTTTTCAACTGATTTCTTAAAGACCGCTCCATACTTTTTAAGATTCAGAGACACAATATACCTATTTCCCTGACAGGACTTCTGTCCCTTGCTCAGATACTATAAATTTTCAAATTTTTAAATTTCCAAATACATTCATAATGGAGGGAAACTCCTTTCTGTTAGTTAGGAATCCAGCAGTGCCTTGTTATGAACATGAACATCTGACAGATTGTTTTGAGTTCCACGTAAAGGAACCAGGCATGTAACCTCCTGTATGATATACATCTGATTAGAAGCTTTTGTAGTATTCTACCTAGACCATAATATATGATTTTCTTATTTACTTGCCTTGATCTCCCTATGTGAAAATTAAGTTTAGGAAGAAGCACTGCAGCTACCAATAATCATTTATCCAAGTATTAGTTCTTAGAGTCAGTCAGATACAATCTAGGAAACTGTTTGTAGAAGGTCTTTTGATTTTTGTATTTTTTTTTATGGAATATGCAAAACATCTTGAAAGTAAGGTGCAAAAAATCATGAAACTTATAAGCAGAAATTATGAGCTGTCTATTTTTCCAAAAGGCCACCAATTATCTGACCAGTATGTCCAGAATCCAATTGGAGTCCCAGAGTCACTGATGATTCTGTTAAGATGAAAGGTAATATTTGGTGGGAATATGCTAACACAGAACCAAATATCTTGGTCACAGCTGGAATCAGTTTTTGAATGGATGAAAATGATAGAAATGTCCTAGGCCAGAGAAAATTAACTTGTTAATGATTCGCATATAAAAGTCGATACAGGATGTTTATTAAGTGGACATTGCAAGACAAGAATATGTATTCATACTGCTTCAGCCAGGACAAGTGGAACTGCTGTCAAAGAAAAGACACTAGCTTTAATAAACATTTTTTTCAGCTTTGCATTAGATGTGATGTGCTTCAGTTGAGAGCCTTAAATCCTTTAGTGACAGAAGAACATATGTCTGCCTATTAAATGAACAATCCCCTTCATATATCTATATATATATTAATATAAATCATTCATATATTTTCATGTTTCATTTAATCCAATATACTTGGAAAAACTCTGCGTACTTCAACATTCTGTGTAACAGAAATTCCCCATGGATTGTTAGAATAAGTGCTTAACGTAACTGAGAGCAGCAAGATGGAATCTCCTCTAGGCACTCTGGATTAAATGAAACAGCAATGTTTTCCATGGAGGATTTTTTAAATCCAAACTTGAGTGCTTTATTATTATAAAAGAAATGTAATTAGCACTTTATATTTATGATCTTACAGCACCTTGAGGGCATTAATTGGCCAAAGCTGTGTTGTTATACCTCTTCTACATACAGCTAATAGCAGACTTCGAGGAACCAAAGGCTCTGAAATAACTGGCCGCATGGCCAAGGAAGAGACTCCTTTAGTTCACGTTGCCAAAACTGTGTGCGTGGAAGGAAGCTGTGCTAAGGGATTGTCTTTGCCTTTGCCAGATCTGACTATAGTGGATGACTTTATAACCATTTCTGTCCTTGCATTCAGCTGGAGCTGAGCTGGTAGAACAAGAAAATAAAAACTCCTAAACGAGCAAGTAGAGGGTTTTTTTCTTTTTATCTGAAATGAGGCAAAGGGGAGAGGGATTTTAAACTGTGGATGCTTAAGCAGCAGGTTTTTTACAAGGGACCAATTGCAGGATTATAAGGTAGTGTAAAGTGATTTGCACAAAGATAAAAAGGGCAATAAGTGGGCAGATTTAGGCAACAACTGCATTCAAATTGCAGGACGTTTACCTTTATTCCTGATATTACTAAAGCTGAGAACTTGTTTTTAAAAAAAAAAAAAAGGCTCATATTTTCTTTAATAAAGACATAAATACACTCTTCTAGATGATGTCTGGAATGCTCTTGGTCCTGTCAAAAGTCTTCTCACATTTATCATGTGTAATGTCAACAGGGTCTTGGACAGAATTTTTTGGTGAGACACTTATACCTGTGACCTTGATGCAGTGCTGGCCTTTCTATTTGATAATTTTTCTCCTCTTTGTGACAGATTTTGAAAGTGCGGGGTAAGAGTTTCTGATGAATTCAGTGATCTTTTCTTGCTGAGATCTCAGCCTTTTTTGACAGGTGAGTGAGTCACTTTATGAAAACCACACCACCACTTATATGAATCCTAGTTACTTTTATTGTAGCCATCTATTTCTGCTCTGCACTAGATGAATCAGCTTCATTCATTCAGCTAAGATCACAACAAAATTGATTTCTTAATGTGTGTGTATCAATAAAATTACTCTATTTAGCACATTATATCTGAGCCAACCTGAGTGTTACACAACTAATTTTGGCTTGTCTAATGGTCACTAGCAAGAAAAAGGTTTGTTGTAACCCATGCTGTCAGTAATAAAGAAATCCAGACAACCTGAAGGATCTTTTAGCATCCAGTCATGGAGACAGTGAGCTGTTAAAAAAGACACAAAGGTCGTTCTGAGGTAGAAGTGTAGAGGGCATCCATCCCAAGAGCAAAATATTGTCACTGGCCTTAAAACTGGAGTGGGGAGAGAAAAATAGGGGTGGCACAGAGGGAGGGAGCAAGGAGAAAGATTTGCTAAGCAGAACATTTTCTTCATGGGCAAATTGACCACCTGCAATGGAGCAACTACAGAATTTCCAGCAAGCTTGTGTAACTGCGCTGATACTGTCTTATGGCCAAAAAATAGTATAGTGCTTGTGGGAAGTTGTGTCAGTGTTAATTAGTGTAACTATCTAGCTTGGGTGCAGAACTGTTTCAAAATACTGCACGTGACTCAGGAGAAAAATAAATGCTACACTGTGGATTTCTGCACCTTATTTTTGTATGAATGCAAAGTGCTGAATGACCAGTGGAAGAAATGTTGTCACAAATAATTGTACAAATTCAAAAGCAAATTTCAACTCCATTAAGTTTTTTAAAAGGGTTTATTAGGAAATCAAAGGTTTTGTTAGGGATTGTTATTAAAATTCATTCACTGTGGATTTCAGCATTGCAATCTGCTGATAAATAGTTTGTTATTTTTATGGTCTGACTGACAGTTTCAGAGCAAGGGATGCAGGATTGTGGTAAAATAAACTAAAACTCTATATCTGACTATCTGTGGTGTGGATATTTGTATCTGCAGTCTGTAGTTTAGGTTGTTTATCTTTTCATGAATGTGACTTACTTTGAAATTAACTTTTCCTTTAGAGACCAATTTTTGCACAAGGCTTAAGCAAATAGGGCCTTTCTTAATCGTTGCTTCTCTCTGTAATATTCTACTTTCAATTCAGTAAAATCCCTGTGTGCCTTCAGGAGGCTGAAGATGAAGTAACTCCAGTCTTGAAAGTGAATTTTTTTCTGATATTAGTGGAACCTTGTTGTATGTTTCCAGGCATGCTGGTAATAAACTGCACCTCCATATTGATTTCTTTAGCATAGATATATGTGGTATGTTGGTGAATGGTCTTATTAATATTCATTAAATTCTAAATAACTCTCTTTTTAATGTATCTATTTAGGAAATGAATAATTCATGCATGTATAGGAAGCTCAGTGCTGTCACTTACAGCATAGACCTTTGCTGATCTAAGAAGGTATTTGAACTGAAGGACACTCTAAGATGTGCAAAGCAATTGAAACATTGAACACTGCTCAGCTTCCTACCACCAAGGGCATTTTTTTATGTTTAAAATTTCACTGACTCATCACTCTTCTTAAAGCACACATTCCCAAATAGGCTTTGGTGGAATTGTACGTATAATTTACATATACACACATATTTAACAAAAGCTAAAATAGTTATGATTTGTTCAATGTATAAAAGGCACGTGAGCCACTTGTAAGGCTTCTTATCCACATATGTGTTGGTAATTGGTGACAATGGTGGTTTTGGAGAACATGCTATACATGCAAGGTACTGTCACAAAAGGTGGGTTTGCATTGTAGAAGACACTCATACTGTTTTTAGTCCTACCTTAGGCTTTGTACATCTCTTGCAGTAGGTCTTCACCTCTTGGTGTTTGGGAATCCCAAGGCTCATGTTTAGTCCCCACTCCTAGAATACAGAGAATATCTGTTTTCTATGTATTTGGGACTGGTGTTTATATCTATACAGTGTTTTGTAAACCTTTTTTCATATTTGTGTATCAGGATGGGCCAGAATTGTAGTTAGTTTCTGGTTGTATATGTAATATGACTGATGCTTGTATAAGTGATTATGATTAATTATATAAGATATAGAGTTATGATTAATAACACAATATTTATGACTAATTATTTGTAAAGCAAAGGTGCTAAAAGCTGCTGATACTTCTATGACAAAATTAAAAGTTATGTCTGGTAATATATTGGTATCTGACTAGATGACTTTATTTGGAATAAATCATACCTACTTCTTTGAGGTGCTCTTATACTTTTTCTCTTTCCTTCTTAAAAGCAACAATCTCAATATGGCTTCGGATGCCATAGTGAAAAGTCCAGTATAAAATATACAGAAAACATAAACTTGCTTCTTTCTTTCTGTACTTATAGTCAGCAAGGGTACAGTCTGGAAAGGCAATAAAAAAGCCATGTGAAGAGCACCTAAAGGCACATAACAGCCATTGTACCCAAGGTTATACAGAGGCTCAAAAAGCTCTGCAATGCTTTTTTTCTCAGCCATGCTCTCATCCATAGTACATTTTCCTTTATCATTTGTCTTGATGTGCCTCCAGGACACGTCTCCCTTTCTGATTAGCTTGAACACGAGACTTTATTTAAAATGAAATATTCCCCTTCTCCCCCCTAGAAGACTTAAAAGACAGGTCACAGACAGAAATGTCCAGTTATTTGGACTGTAACTAAAATCCGTGAGATTGAAGGAAGAAAGTAAAGCTCTGTGGTCTGCACCCATGAACACCTTTAGTATCATTTGGATAAGTAAAGCTAAACTTTATTACAAAACTTTGAAAATTCTTTTGAAGTAGTGTTTGACATGGTGAAAAATCAGAATTTCAAGAAATATTGAGACTTAAAATGAGAAAAAACACAAGGTCTACAAAAATATGCCTTTCCAGTTTACACTGCTCAGAAAACAATGTGGCCATGAATGTGCATTTTTGATACCTTGTCACTTTTTTCTTTTTCTTTTTTTTCTTTTTTTAAAGCAGTTCTTTTTATGATAGCTCATGTAAAGAAACAGTTTCACCCACTCTTGCTATACGGGATATTGGAAAATGTCTGTGCCACGTGGATGTATCTATGCTGTTGCTTAATCATGGCTTGCTCACACACAATCATAGTAGAAAAAGTTCAACAGTTTCGCCTTTGAGAGTTTTGTGAAAAAATCCAGCTTTGGCATTTACGCTCAAGCTGAACAGAGCTTCTTTTCTTGTTTAGCGTGGAAGACCTCTAGCCTGATTTCAAATGTTTGTAGTGTAGACATGCCTTGAGAAGAAACCAAGTAAAAGAATAATGGTCATGCTTAAGTAAAACAAGAAAAGCAGGTTCATAATAGAATAAAACTAATTTCGTGTATGCAAAACAAGAAAAAGGATAGATTTAATTTCTTTGGCTTTGGGGGGAAGGAGAGAAAGAAGGGGAAAGGAGCACTCCAGAATACCTGCAGCATCCTTATACTCATGGTTTCTACAAAAAGATTGATTGACCAGTCCTTTGCTGGCCTATCCTTTCATTCCTCTTAAAACAGCCTCCTGCTACTGTGCTATGCAGAGAAAACCCTTTCCTGTGACATTAATGGTGGACTAAGAATGCCTCCAGCAGTCCTTACACAGATTTTCAGCTATGTGAAGATCTGCTCTATGTTATGGCCCAGTGAATTTTTCTCACAAGTGTGTCCTGTTACTCGTTTCATTTCAGTGACCCTCAGAAGAGTGAGACCAGGTATGGAAATTCACATGGAACTTCCATGATAAGGCTCAGAAATTGAATGAAAAATCATAAAATGAAAGTTCTCCTGTGCAGCTGAAGTGCAAGATGATGTCCAGGAATACCTGTGTTTCCTAGATGAAGAAAGAAAAGGAGAAAAGGTCTGAAACCACAACAAGTTTGATAAAAAATAGCGTGACAGTTCTGTCATGTTTCACAAAGAAATGACACTGCATAAGGCACTTACCCCTAAAAAAATTATGTTAATTTGACTTTGGAATATCTGTAGAAACTATTGCAATAATAATGCAATGTCAAATTATCCTGGGGGAATTTCTATTCCAACTCCACTGAAAACTTTTGTCAGATCATTAGAGGCTTTCAAAGAGAAATCTGACCTCTGTGCCTTATAACACAGTGCTACAGAAAGCAAACTAGCTAGGCAAAGCCAGAGAAGTACTGCAGAGGGAAACATCTTCTGGTAGCCTCATCAACAGTGCCTAATTGGTCATATGAGATAGTATCAAAGTGTTTGTTTCATTGTTGCTAATTGCCTCATTTCATAGACATTCTGAGTTTTGTCCTCTTTCTGTTTTGATTTTGCTACAGTATGTGTGTATGGGGAGGTTCCTAATAGCTGTGTAAAAGAGAAATGTTTAGGTCTGCAGAGGTTCTGGGAAAAAAGCTGGACAGTCAGTACATTCTATTATTATTTTTTAGTTCTTGGTGTCTAATGTTCACAGGAGAAGCATCACTTCCCCATGAGAAGCTGGCCTGTTGTGTAAAATAGTATGGCACCACATTATGACTACTGCATTGGTGCAGATGAATCCAGAATAATTTCTTGCCTGAGTTCAGCCTGACCAGTTAGAAAGACAAAAGAAAACAGATTGCTTTGCAGTCCATATTTCTTATACACATAGCTGAGAGACAGACAGGTTGCTTTGAAAAAGCCCCAAATTCTGTGAGTCTGGTTTAGTTCTGACCCAGGGTCTGAACTATTGCTACTGAGGACAGAATGGTTAGTGCACTGTGACCATGAAACCTTTGGCTTCTTGTCTTGCATTGCAAACTAAAACCAGAGAAAGAGCATGCATTACCTTGAAAACAAGGGAGGCAGACATTCCTTCCTGACCTATTGTTAAAAAAGTAGTATGTCTCATGCTTTCAGCTTGCAGAGAGATGCCACAAAATTCAACAACCTTCTCTGCCTCTTACATCTTGTAGAAGCAATTTGCATTCTGTCATGTTCTCTCACACATGGTGTTCAAAACAATTAAAAGAAAATTGCACCCATTTTGCTCAGTGTAGCAGGCTGAAAATTTCAAAGATAAGAAGCACTTCTCAGCATGAATAAGCTGTGAAGTGCTTTTGAAAATAAGGTTGTTAATGATAATTGACATTAAAAACCTTTATTTTCTAATACATTTCACAGTTTGTGCTTGTCAGGAAGTGCATGTTTTCTTTGAAACTTTCTGCTTGCTGCACTGAGCAGAAGTGATACATTTTCTTTAAAATGAAAACTAGTGAACGTTTTTTTTCATGTATTGAAATAAATTACTATCCAAGGCTCACAAAAAACTTTCCTAACTCCCCTCCATGCCTCATATTCATATTCATCTGGGTAGCTGCAAAGCACAGAGAACAAGAGGCTTATATAGACTGCAGTGTATCTTCTTTCAAGCGCCTGAGAGAGGCAAATAACTTCCTCACTCCATAAATCTAACTTACATAGCATGAATAAAAATGCCATTCCTTCTCCTTCCTTCAGCCAATAGCCCTCCCTCTTGGCAGTGCTGTGATCAACAATGTACACTGACAACTGAGTAACTGTAAAATCAATGGCAAACGAAGAAATCTTATGGGACAAGTTTTTCACATGAGAATACTGATTGGTTTTGGGGGGAGGGTTTGACACCCAAAAGTGTCAGCTTATGCATATAAACTGGGCTTCATAGGTAGAAAGCACTTTTAACAACAAGGCACATAGTTAATGCCTTCTGCGCATAACCAGGCTTGATAGCACAAGTCAGACATCAAGTCCTATCATCAACAAATATAAATAATTTTACAACACAAAAATAAATGAAGGAGGGGTGGGCAGTTCTTTGGTTTCTTGAGCAAAACACTCAATGATCTTAATGAATTAAGTAAATCCTTTGGGAATGAGAACATGGAAACAATCATTCCTATTCCCCAATAAGTTAAAGTACTGTTAACTTGAACAGGTGTTCTTTTCTGAGAGGGCAGACGTAAAAGAAAATTACTGAGTAAAATAAACTGTGGAACGTATGGATATTGTGACAACAGAGAGAGCAAATGCTTGCTGAAGATTATGAAAACTTTAAAAATGACCTTTCCACAGTTGTGGAGGTCAACAGTTTTCATGCTCCTCGAGTAAAAATATCACTAAAAACATATTTAACTAGTCAAAAACTGTTTAAGTGTCAAGTTTAATTTTACTTTTGCTTCCCTCTCCCTTCCCATCTTCCTATTATATATTAACAAAAAAGTAAAGTAAGAGAACACCTATTATATCTTTATTCTGTGCTTTTCTACAGGACTTCATTTGTAAGTAAGGATTGAATCCTGATTTCTTTGTTGAAGATAAGAGGATTTTCTATGAGTTTTTGATTTAACCCTAACTATAGTTTTCTAGTAGGTAGGTATCCTGCTTCTGTTATTCATTCAATATGTTATAGCTCGGAGTGCTGAGATCCTCAGAGGCTTTCCCTCCTTTGTGTGATACATTAAAGATTTTATTAGTAATATTCGGGCCTATTGGCATCCTAGTTGAGAATTTTATTACCTCTTGGCTTTTTCAGTGACTTTAAAGAATGAAAAGGGAAACTTACAGCACATGGTCGATCAGTAAACGTTTTCCTATAGCATGTAAGGAAAGTAATGATATTGTTCAACTATTTTGGATAGAAGGGGAAAAAAAAATCACCATTTAGTCTATCTACTATAGAAAAGAATATGTGATACAGATTTTAATTGCCACAGGTAGCCACAGGTAAAGTATTTTTCCAATGATACTGAAAAGCCAGTTGAAGAAACTCTCTAAGAGTCGTTTTGGAGTTTTAGAAAGCAGGCATTCTTTATTGCAGCGCTGGATGCACGGGGGATAGTTCCACCTAGCATGCATGCCACAGCTTTAGCACTAACAGGTTATATAGAATAACTAATTGCATATTAATCAGATTAGTATACATATACATAAAAATAATTGCAACTGATTATCTTAGTACTGCCTACATCCGATCATGCGCAATGAAGGATCCATTTGAGTTGAAGAGCTGCTTTTGCGACCACCGACCCATTTGAAGTTGTTGTTGGCTGTCCTTGAAGTCTTTATTCCTGTCCTTGTTCTTTGATCTTGAAGTTTAACGCAGCTTCAATCACATGTGGTCAGTTTCAACATTGTTCTCATCTAGTGTACAGGAGCATCTAGTCATAAGAGCAAAGAACTGCAAAACTTATGAGTAACTACCTCTACTAGTTAATTGCTTGGCTATACTTTTGTCTATTGTTTCAATCATAGTGTTAGTATAAGATTTCTAATAATTATTTACCAAATCTCACTTTTACAGTCACCTAGCAGCAAACCAGTTTCCACAGCTGGTACGAAATATTAAAACCATCAAAATATTTAGACATACCATACAAAATGTATGGAAATATGCTATCACCAAGAGGTAATTAAGTCCATCCCCCTGCCATGAACAGTGTTGACTATATCTAAATCATTCTTGGAGTTGTCTATCCAACCTTCTCCTAAAACTGGAGTTTCTGGACTCTCCTAGGCAACCTGTTTCCAAGTTTATCTGTACCATTAGAAGTTTTTTTTCTTGATTTCTGACCCAAATCTCCTCACTAAAGTTTAAGTCTGTTACATCTTATTCTGTCCCCATCCTCTTTAAAAGTATTCCCATAATCTTTAGACGTAACTTTCATGTGTTTGAAGACTCTTACCGTGTTTTCCCTTCAGTCTTAAGATTAAATAGACCTTAATTCGTTAACTCTTTCCTCATAGAAAACTTTCGTGTTTTCTTTGCCTTTCAACACTCTCCTCACTTTCCTGTGGATAAGCTGGAGAAAGTCAACACCTTTTTTTTATATACGGTGTCCTGGCTCGACATACTGGCCCAGCTGAGGGCTTATTGTCCATTATGTCCATTTGCTATAGCATTTCCTTGTGTGCCTTAGGTTTTCTGATTTTTGTCCCTACATGTTTCCATCATCCTTTTATGTTTGTTTTGTATTGTAATTTAGCCTTGTCCCTGCTGTGTGCATTTCATTAATGGAAGTCATGTTAATGACAATTTCATGAGTTGATTATTGGTTATTCCTCATCTTCATATTGTGATATATAGTTGTATATTAAATGCAAATCAAGGTAGTTTGGTACTTTGTAACTTCTAGGTGCTTGACTTACCTAATTATCTTTTAACACAGAATTTTCTCACTTAATTATTGTTTAATTTACCTTTGCACATGACAAAGGTTCTGCTTGATTTTTCAAACTATTAAGTGAAGAGAGCAAGGGGCTGTTAAAATAGAAAAAACCCCATAAATCAGTCTTCAGAGTCTTACTTTTTCTTATTTTCTTTTCATTGTTTCCTTATAATTCACCTAGGGAAGAAACATAGGAGCTTAACTGTGTAGTTGATATCTGTCTTAACTGTTGAAGTGAAGAGCTAGGGCCAGCTTCATATTTAGGAATTACTGTGTATTTCCATACCCCTTGTCACTTTTTCAGTATACTCAAGTATTTCTAATTTTACTACAGGAATGGCTCCGGTGACAAAGAGCTGTGAATTCTGGAAAGACATCTGTGTAACAGTATGTAACAACTCTGAAAAATGTGAAATTCCAAATGTTACAGCCTGTGAAAAGCAGGAAGCCGAATGAGTGTGACTTTGACTTTCTGCTTTGGCTAGGTGGCAGGCTGCACAGTCATGAGCAGCTCGCCATCAGTGCAAAGGGTGAACCCCTGGGGAGCACAGGCACCCCTGAAAGGCCCCTGTGAAGTGCAGCACGTCCCCAGTGAAGGCCCCTGGAAGCAAGTACTTGGAAAGGTGCTTCTCCTTCCCACCACTGGGCAAGGAAGGGAAGATAGGCAATGGCCTGTGAACCAAGAGTCCTCAGTATTTCTATAGATAAGGATGACGCATCCAGAATGCTCACCTGGATTGACTTGTTTAAGGAAAGAAGGAGAAAAAAAAGTGCTTAATTCAAACAATTTCCTCAATAACAGGAGCTAAGAAAGAAGTCAGTCCATACGCAGGAGGCGTGCTTGCTCGGGGACAGGAATTGAGTTGCCATTGGGACGGTGTGGTAATGAACTCTGAGAGCCTGTTTGCCTCCGATTCCTCTATTTTGCCAATTAAGAAATAAAACCTACAGAAGGTAAGACTGGAGGCTGTAATGTTTTCTCTAATTAATGACACCTTTATCTTCTTGATAACAATATTAAAGGAAATCTACAATATAAGCTCTCAACATTGTCAGATCTAAAATTTCTTTGTATGTTAATAAAAGCTTTCCTTTAAAATGCAAGTTCTGATTGTCCTGTGAGAAGGGAAGGAAAGTATGTATTCACAGTCCCATTTACTACATAATCCCAGACTTAGTCATGTTCATTTAGCATTATTCTAATATTGCTTAAACACTGAGCATGAACTCAGATGCCCTCTTTTATGTTCTGAAAACAGAGATAAGAATTTTTTGCCATTTTTGTATAAGGAAAATACATGGAATTCAACTTTTGCATTTGTGACTGTGAGTTTTTAGTGTGATAGTATATGTTTACAGGCCAACAAAGAGATTCTGTAGGAGACCCTAAATGCTACAGAGAGTTTATAATGATTTGGAAAGACTGCTTTTTTTTTTTTAATTTATTTTAATACATAATTTTTCCTGCTCTACTTCAGGATGATGCAGTGAAGGAATACCACACTCTAGAATACCAACAAGTAGGAGGAAGTTAGAAAGCCACACACAGGGTCCTAAAATGAAAGGAAATGGAACATAGCTCTGTTTTTTATGTCTCAGGTAAGTGATTGAATGATGTGACGGTGATACATCTCAGATATAAACCAAATATCTCATACCTGATACTATTTCATGGTGGAAGTTTCATCAAAAGAGTTTAAACATTACTCACTTTCCAATTGAAATGGTATTTTCCTAGAATTTTCAAAAGAGTTTCAGTCTTGACTGAAGTTGTAGAAAGTATTTCAAAGACAGAAATATCTTTCTTTCAGGAGAATACTAGCATTGTGTTTTCAACCATTGAGTATTCCACTTCAAAGCAGATGCCTGGAAGAAGTCAGGTGTGATCAGAGGAGTATTGTTGTCTTCTTCACAGATCAGTCTTTGGTCTTGATCTATTTTAAATAAGAATGAGAAGGCGATATGGCAGCCATATTCGAAGTATGTATGCAGAGTAAGAAGATGAGGATTTCTCATGCCAGATCATGAAAAAAGGGAAATATAAAATAGTAGACAATCATAGTTCTTGCGTAAAAGCAAAAATTAAACTCACTGAAAGTAAACCAAATAAAAAAGATTGTAAGGTGTACACAAGAATTTATCGTGTATGGACAGTTAAAACAATTTTAATAACATTTGAGATGTTATTAAATCTTGTTCCCCTCTCTGGTGGATCAGTATGAACATCCATACATACACATATAGAATGCTGATCCCTCCAGTATCTGGGCTTAGACACTCCATCTACCCAGTGGTTGATCGGAGAGCCTCTACAGCAGACTTGTTCTGGGGGCTTCACAGCCAGGCCATGAGGCTGATGGATACCCTGGGACAGCCCTTGGGAGGTGCTGGGGCTCTTTCTCTGAGTATGTTCCTGGGGTTTCCCCACCTGCCATCCTGCCTCTGTGCTCCTTGTGTTTGTGGAGAGAGGCCTTCTAATGGGCTCATCGATCTCCTCTGATGGCCACGGGAATAGCAGGGTCAGGCTATTATTTGGGTTCCCCCCCGCCATTGTTCCTCCATGCTCCTGTGTGTGTGTTCTCTGGAGTCTTCTGCATGTAACGTAACAACAGTCTTTACTCAAGGAGTAACTTTTGGAATCAAACCCAGTAATCTTTATGTATACAGAATCGTTACATCAAGTTTGTATAGTTTTCTTGCTGGTATACTCCAGCAATCCAAATGGATTTGCTCTTGATTTATTCTTCAAAGAAAGGAAAGTACAAATTGTACCATAATTTTTTTTTTATTTATTTTTCACATTTATAAAGGAAAAATGAAGTCAGTCAGCATATATTTACTTATAGGTACTCTTACAGAAGTGGATTACATGTGTGCACTATTTTTTGTTTTGCTGGATTTTTTTACTGTCTTCTGTCTAAATCAGAAGCCAATTGTGTTAGTTACACAAGTCTGTGCAGGTTATGATACTACACAGAACTTAGGCTGGAAATAATTTTAAGAACTTCTAAATATGGGCATTATTTTTATCCATTGTGAAGTGCATTTTGTACTTAGCAATTATTAGTAACCAAGCTATTAAGCCTGAAAAGCAGGAAGCCAAGGGAGATGGCATTATATTGTACAAAATTCAAGTAATTTTGTAATCATATTTAGTTCTGTCTTTATCATTCTGCATAAACATCAAGAAGTTGTGCATTGTTCACCAGGAATTGTTTAAAGTATCCATACTCTAGCAATAGATAAATAGGTTATTTTTGAAACCCACGTAAGAACATCAAATTTTAGATGAATTATCAAAAGAAATTGGCTGGAGCACAATGCATGCCTTTTACTGACCTGTTATTTCTCTTCATGGTTACTGGATGCACACAGACATGAATCAAAACACTTACAATAAGATGTTTTTCTCTCTACCTGTACACAGAGAACTGCTTTTATGTCTCATTTTATTCTTCCTCAGTATAAAATGATTGATTGATTGCTCACAGCTTGCATGACTCCCTGCTGCCCTAGATCCATCTCTGCTCTTCACACTCCATACAGTTCTTGCATCATTGACTTTCTGCCAGCCATTTTGCTGCCAGTGCATGAGCTGACATTTAATGATCTTTAGATGCAGTAATGTCACATTTATCACTCTTTATCGGTTGTGACAGACCTAAATTCAAATGCAAACATGAAATGCAGACTGAATCCAATCCAAACAGTGATATGTTTTTGAGTGGCAACCGTCAAGGCACGTTGAGAAAGAAGTGAAAAACGACCTGTTTCCTATTATTTTATAACTACAAATAACAGATCTTTAGCTCCACTCTAGAATATTTTTCCTTGTAGTTCTCAAGGAAACTCCATTTGTTTTCCAAAATGTCATATCTGTTTGGGTATTTGAATGTTACTGAATTTTCAGTATTCCCAGATTTTACATTTTCAATTTAATCCAGTCCCAACTTTACATGAAAAAACACAGGAGCACATTGATTCCTATGATCACTCTACCTTCATCTGCTACACAAGGAACAGTTTCTCCCTTCTGAACTTCAGCATTGGAATTCTGACACAGCTACTTTTATTGCAAGTGCCAAAGAATAAGACAGATTTAGTCTGCTTTTATCCTTCTTCCTTCCTAGCTAGCACCTAAAAGTTTCCAGAAGCAAATGCTCTCCCAGAGGACCTTCACATTTTTTTGCACGTGGTCCTGATCAGTGCTCTTTACTAACACACCTTTAGTAGCTGGGCACCACTTTCTAGTTATTACCATGCTTTTCAAGGAATAGATGCAGACTTCAGGGCCACAGATATGACAGTAAATATCTGTGTCCATTGTTCAGCAATTAGAGGAGAAATAAGAGAATTAAGCCACAGAGAAAAAGGGTATTTGCTTAGTTGGTTTAAATTTCTTCTCTGTTTTCTCCTGCCCTGGAGAAGG